>NW_026262581.1:109562770-110187770 GCF_021869535.1 Mytilus californianus
AATGATAACATTAAACTCACTGATGACAAATGCTCAGTATATAAGATAACTTGTTTAACCAGTCGAACATATTTCACAGACAAGGAACTTATTTCACCAGGTGAGGAACAAATCTCACAAACCCAGAACTTATTTCACCAGATAAGGAACAAATCTCATAAACCCGGAACTTATTTTACCAGTTAAGGAACAAATTTCACCAACCCGGTACTTATTTCACCAGGTAAAGTGTGGAACTTATTTTATAGAAATGGAACAAATTATATAGAAAATATCTGTGAAAAAAGTTCTCCCAGAACATATTTCCTGTGATATTAGTTCCACTGGAACTTTTTTCACAGGAACAAATTTTGGCTCACATAGACCTATATGAAAATATGCCACCTCAATCCTCTAAGGCTTTGTCATACTTTAAGCGAAATGCTGACTCAATAAAGGCTAATACGCAAATTATGTGAATGGAATTAATGTATAATACTGTGTGATACGAGTCACCGATTAAAGACATTGTCAGTTCGCTGAGAACTAGACGCTTTTCATCTTCTCAATCTGAAGTTATTACAAATGCCATAGTAGATATGGTAGTATTGGGTTATTAAAAATAAAACTTAACCAGATGTCCAAGCATGAATTTCAACTCATCTTATTATAAAACCGTGCATTTGTAGAGTACTGAAGACCTTTAAAACATGAATTCAACTACCGGTTAACCGGTTAATCGGTCGAAAGATTGACCGAGTAACCGGTTGGTCAAAACTATTCCATTTGACAACACTAATAAATAGATTACCAGGTCTTCTACGTTTAGATATCGTTATTTTACGATATCAATGTGTAAAAACCATGATAGTTGATACTTATGCGAAGCTTGTTTTCGACTGTTGTGATGAGTCCCGTTTGCTTGTCGCAAATATTTATTGTGTAGTTGCAACAAGCTTGCAAACTTTCATAAACTACACACCACCCATGTGGTTCCATGGTAGCGTGCTCGCGTCGTGTGCGGGAGGTCCGGACGGGTCAAACCAATGACTTTAAAATTGGTATTTGCTGCTTCTTTGCTAAGCACTACTCGAAGTGTCTGGATAGGGTGACATATCTTTCTGTTACCTTGTGAACTAGCGCGGCAAAAATCTCAGTGTGTCGGTCTAGTATAAAGCAGAGTTCATATTCATGTCGCATTAACATACAATCCAACATTAAACAGGCATCCATCATCATTATCATTATCCAGAAACTACACAAAATTGTATATGAATGTCATGTGTGTCTACAAATCAAATTATTAAAAAATAAACACAAAATATAAACATTCGTTTTCATACGTACAGCCTTTCCAATACAAGTCTTATATCGCTTGCAATTTCATATATTAAGAATTATTAAAAAATTTCATAGACGGAAAATGTATGTCTTTTCTGACGTATTTAAATGTGATTGAATTAGCTATATCTATAAATGCATTTTGTTGATAAATTTCAATTTTTAAAAAGCAATGACTTTCATCGCATCATAATATCAAAGTAATCAGTTACAAAATCCGAAAAGTGTAAAAATAATTTCAACCAGTATTTGGTGTCATATAAAAATAAGAAAATGTGGTATGATTGCCAATGAGACAACTCTCTACCAGTGACCAAATGACATAGAAGGTTACAACTATAGGTCATCGTACGGACTTCAACAATGAGCAAAACCCATACCGCATAGTCAGCTGTAATAGGCCCCGAAATGACAAATTCAAACGAGAAAACTAACGGCCTGATTTATGTACAAAACAATGAACGAAAAAACAAATATGATATACAGCAACAAACGACAACCACTGAAATACAGGCTCCTGAATTGGGACAGGCACATACAAACATAATGTGGCGAAGTTAAACTAGTTTGTTTGCGACAAACCCTCCCCCTAACCTTGGACAGTGGTGTAACGTTACAAAATAAGAACAAATTATAAAGATCAATTGAAAAGGACTTAACTCATCAGATCGATACAAAACAGAAAAAAAACCATCTAACAAAAATACAGACCGGACGTGGAAGGGTATTTATACATGCCACAACAAAAAAGACAGTAAGTACAGATATGAGAGTTCTCGCAGTTAATGACATCTAGTTCAAAGCCAATAACAACTAATAAAAAAAATAATGCATCTAAGACTAAAATATCAATCATGACTCATCCAATATCCAATGGATTTAGTGTAAAGACGTCATTAACAGTTAGAGAAAAACATGACCTTGCGCAATGCCTAAATAAAGCTATCGACAGATTGTAGTACCGTTAAAGTGCATATGTGTATAACAAAACTATTTTGTATGATTTTAATTTACTGATTAACAATCAGAAAAAAAAACATGACCTTGTACAATGCCAAGATACAGGTATCGACAGATTGTAGAGCCATGAATGTGAATATGTATATAAAAATAATATGTAGTTTGATTTTAATTTTCTGATAACAAATTCAATATTTGTATTTATAAAAACAACATTCAAAGATCAAATTACAGTGTTGAATTGGTAACCTTTTAGAATGAGTTTATTTAAAGGATCGATAAGTTTACCCGGATCGTATCTTAATTTCCGGGCTCGGTAAACAACATCTCCGTAAAAATTAGAATGTGCTATCCAGTTGAAATAAGTTTTCCATAGGTATAGTCAAACTTCAAAACCAAATCTTTGTATCTATGGAAGAATTTAGTAAATGTTTTTTTAGTAATTTGTGGTAACGAAATCCCTGACTTTATAATTTACCAGGATAGGAGATCATCAAGTGTATAATTTATACGATATTTTATTCGTTGATTTCTATTGATGCTTTTGTAATGATACCCATTATTACGTTGTCTTTTATCAAACCTTCACTCAGACATTTGTGAGGGTGTCAAACAAAATTTTCATTGTTCTAAAAATTATTTCATTGTTTTAACCAAAAGAAAAAGAATAATACATTTGGTAATCCATAAATCAGCACAAAATGTCAAACTAAATCACGCAATTGTTGTATATTACGAGTACTTTATTACAATGTGGTACGCTCTTTGGTTTTTTCAGGGGTGTGCTCCTTACACAAAACCTGGACCAAAAGAGTTATGGGAAAGTAAGACTGAAGTTGACACACCACAAGATTTACGGTCATCTTCACAAATTTGTTGACCGATAAGTTGTATCTGTGTCTCCACTCACTTGCAATATGTTTTTGCGTCCTAAGATATTTAATACCCGAAAAGTCGTCCGATATGTAGATTTATCAATGTGTGCTTACATGATTGTGACATTTTGACTGGGTTCGGATTCGCATGGCGATTGGTGCATACATAACGCGAGAAGCTAACCTTGTATCCTTACCCGGTCTCGCTGTGTTAGGAGTACATGCGATTCCCTCTGAGATCTTTTTAACCTTGATTTGAATCTTCTAAAAGGATTGGTGAGATTTGAACATCGGTAAACTATTATTGCCTTTAAATAAATGGACGAAACAAGAACAAATTACTTAAACAAACGATGTGGCAAATGTAAATTGAAACGGATGTTCTATATTGTGAAAAAATACTAAAAGGGACATTTTTATGTAAGCTGTTGAGACAGTGTCTCTGGTCCTGCATGAAGGCGTACATGAAAGTTACACCACCGGTTATGTATTTATTACAAAATCGTAGACATTATAAGCAAATTACAATTTTCCTCCAAATTAAAACAAAATAAAAGTAAAGAGTATAATGTTTGTTTCAATTATTCAAGCGTGACATAGAGTGAACAGAGGCGCAAAAACAGTGTGACACATCTAGAATACCTTTTGTTTATGGTGTCTGTGAATTTTATTCAAATATTTGAAATCCAAAGAAGACTAAATACACTGCAATATTTGCAATATTAGGAGCTATATAGTAAGTAATTTATCTTATATATGTATTCATTATGTTTTACTTAAGTCCAAGAATTGTTTATTGTTATGTTGGTAGCTTACCAACCCCAGTTTTTGGTTTTTGCCATAGCGTTGTCAGTTTATTTCGATCTTATGAGTTTGAATGTCCCTTTGGTATCTTTCGCCTCTCTTTTACCACAAAATAGTTGTTTTTGTTTTTTTGTGTTTTTTGTTTTTGTTTTTTTAGAAGCCCTCGAACTTATGCTTTAATAGAAATGTAGTCAAGTTTGATGTGCGACTTTATTAGAATGATTTAAACAAGTTCGGTATGTTGAATTTTGGAATTTTGACTAATTAAAGCATCACTATAACAATAAAAGATAAGTTTGCATTAAACAAATACATAAAATAAATTAAATGAATATAGATAGAATACGTGTCATGGTAAAAAGGTAGAAAGACTAAAATATAAATGTAACCAAATATATGTATCTAAAAGGTTTTTTAAACAGATATATTGTTGACAGATTGTGATATAAAAATGGCCAAACGTGTTGAGGACAGAAAGACCACTAGGTTAGTGCTCAATTGTCATCTGTATAAAACGAATACAAAAATTGATCTTGATCTCACAAAAGAGGAGAATTTAATAAAGAAGGTACTACTGATAAGATTTATATTTTATCATTTAAAATTTTTCGACGTTCAGCTATCAAATATACCTTAATTTTTCCGTTAAACTTTTATGACTTGAGCGTCACTAATGAGTCTTTTGTAGACGAAACGCTCGCCTGGCGTTCAAAACTTTAATCCTGGTATATATGATGAGTTTATCTACCCGACCTTCATCCCGAACGGCCTCTTTTACAGGAGCTACCTTTTGTATCACTTGTTAATTTGTTCTCGTCCGTTCTGAACATGCATGAAATATTTGCCACTGGAAGTTAAGCAACCACTAATCAATCAATCAATCAACGTTCGGGATCCTAGTGTGCAATTCTTAAAAAACTTCTTTTACTTAAAGTTGCCTACAAATTGGCGCCCTTGCTCTGAAATTAGGTACTTTCACCAACATCTTTAAAACGGCTTACGGAATTGATTGCCAAAAATACAGTCTGTATATTCGTCTTATTTTAAAGAACGAACAGGCCGATATCAAGTTGATAAAACGCTTATCATGTGATTATGTCATAGAATATGAGCCAAATCATAAATTATCTTAAAGAAAAGTAACATATAAGTTGATATCTGAACTCCATTTGATTGAATAAGGTAGGCTATTTGCTATACTACTGCTTCGTTTCAGTGTATTGTAGGTTACGCTTGAATAGTTAAAGTTCTGTTTAATATTATCACTCACCAATTGTAATCTTCACTCTCTGGAATTTCCAGAGACCAAAGGTGACGAGGGGATGTTAAGTTATATATTTTTCCGTTAAAATTAATTCCAAAAATAACACATTATATTCCAAAATGTTTATTCTACTAGAAAATTCGATATTTTGCAGGTTAACAAAATCTTGATATAAACGTTGTCATAACAGTGGGTAACGCACTTTTCGTTGTAATCTTGTTTCTTGTCCTTAAGCTTTCATTTTATACCAAAATATTTTACTTATTTTATTTATTGACAAAGTTACAGCTATGCGTGGGAACTGTTTTCTTTATAATATGTACTACTTTCTTTTATGTTTATTTTTGAACGGGTCAACTCAGTGGTTCTATACCTACATGCTCATAGTAAAGAACTATAAAAACCCGTATGTCTGTAGCAGTTGTCCTATTTATCTTTAAATACGATTTTTATTGAAAATGATTTAAAAACAGTTTCGACTTGTTTACTAAAGGTATTTTTTGAAGATTGTGAAAGTAGATATTCATGCGGAATTACAAAGAACAATTGTTCTCCTAAATATGAAAATTAATACGCGTAGCGGATGATAATTTTCTTGGACCCCCTTTCTTCATAAACACCACCCCTACAAATTCATTTCGTCCTATAAAGTAGACCTTTATAGAATATCTGTGTCATAGGAGACCATGGATATGTTCCAATTGTCGAAGCCACAATCCACATCATTTTGTCCTCGATTATGACAACACCGAATGAGACTATCAACGAATATGTACTAACCATGAGCAACTCGACAGGTAACAAATGTGGAGCAGAATCTGATTATCCTTTCGGAGCACTTGAGATCATCCCCCATTTTCGTTGTTCAGTCTTTAGCTTTATGTGTAATCTTCTGTAATAAGTTTTATTTTCCTTTCCCTTCGGAGTCTTCTGTCTCTTTTTCATTAAGAAAAACCGTTCAACAATATCACAACAATCGTCATTCGTTACCTTTACAGGAATTATTGGTTTGCTTTCCCAAATTAAATTAGATCACCTTCACAATGATTACTGCACTGAACCTGATACTCAGTCAAAACATTTTTTTTCCATCATTATAACTGTATCTTTTTAAAGTTAAAAACGAAAAACCTTTAACGCGGCCATGACCCTTAATGTAGAATTATCCTTTGAAAATGAAGACCAGTCGTTGTGGCAGTTTCAAAACAATGGATTCGGACTCAGTTCGTATCAGGTGCGAAAAAAGGTAAAACAAATATAAAAGATAAGCACTGGACTTCCATGAACAGCATTAATACCGCATGTGTTTATCATTTATTCTAAATACTGTAAACAATGCATATTTGATATTCAATTGGCGATGCACAACCATCATTCCCCTATGTAAATCCATCTTTTCCTCCATGTAAGTTCTTGGAATAAAGAGGTAAAATAATAGTAACAATCATAGAAAAATCAAGAAAAATATGAAACATGCGCAACACTATACATATATTGTGTCAAAGAAACCCAGTTTAAAATCTTATGATGTATACACACTAACCTGTATTGAATTTCAAACCAGATTAGAAGGTCAGTTCATTATACACTATTTGCCATACTATGCAGCTACTGTTCACTAAACGTTATGCTTGAATAATTAAAGATAAGGTTAGATTCAATATCATTAATTACTTTTTTGTTAAGTTTAGAAATTTCAATGATATAATGCGATGAGATCAGATGAGTTCTTAATTTTTCCCTGAATTATATCCTGTGGTTAAATGTGTGGCTTGAATGCTGTTTTATTGACGTATACCACACTTCTCATTTAATTATAACGGCTGATTCGGGATTTAAGACAGTGTGACCTGTTTTCTCCCGCTTCTTTTGATTTCATTTATCCGTGCATTTATTTATCTTGGATATTATTTTTTTCTGAACGAACATTATAAGGGATTATTCAGTAAATCGTATGACACTCTATAAATTACAAATACTTGATTTAGACTTAAATTATTTATTTCCATTTGGTTTTTTTCATAACTCATTTTTATATTTGATATTTACATGAGATTTATCACCGAATTTGAACTTACACTAGCAACACGACTGGCTCCACATGTGGAGCACCTAAAATCTCCACCGGGTTTTCGGTGGGGTTTGTGTTGTTTGTCGTTTCGTCGTTTTTCGGGGTTTTTTTTCCTATGGCGTCGTCAGTTTTTCTTCGACTTATAGTTTGAATACCCCTTGGTATCTTTCGCCTAATTTTACATACCTAATTATTCAGAGTTTGTTTTTTTAAAAAGATGAAGGTTGATGAAATATGCAACTGTGTTTCGCTAATAAATGGGGTCAGACAGTGAGTGGAGACTCCGCTTAAAACACAAATCTTGCTTCACATAATGACCAAAAAGGGAAATTGCAATGCTATATTTGTTTTATTAGTGTTCTATTCTTCGATCGGGATATTATCGAGTGAAAATTATCATCGTATAATTAAAATTGCCATAAGCAACACGAGCGTACCCTGCCAGACTACAATGTTCCGCATCCGCTTTGCGTTTTCTTGTGTATTTTGTGTTTTGTTTTTTGTCCTTTTTTGTATATCGGGAGTAGCAACTGAAATGCCCGACTACCATCTTCAAACATACCAATTTGATATTGTATTTAAATTAGAAAATACTATCCGACTACCGCCTCACAACAAATACGCTTGCAACGAGATAACAATTTTAAATATATTATTCGCCATCGCCATGGAGTTGTTTATCGTTTCTGTTTATTGTACGTTACGCTAGAACAATTATATATTATGTTAAATATAATGTCATTCATGATGTATTTAATCTTTAGTGCTCTGTCATTTGAAAGACAATATGAAATACGAACAAGCGAAATTGTTTTTTTTTTTGTCCAAAAAATATAGTCCAATATAACATTTTTCATGAATATCCATTTTTTCCCCCAGAAATTAAACGACTGCTATACGTCCCGATATCTTGCGATATGCATAGAAAGCGCAACTTATGTATTATGACTGAAAGCAATGTTTCATAAAGTGAACATGCTTTGCCTGCAAACAATTACTTTTCTGTATGCCAATGCAACGATGAATTATTTTAAGTAAACCCAACAATGTGTGTGCGATGTCATGTTAGTTTCATAATCTGATCCAAATCTCAAAAACAACTGTAAGGACTCGTGGTATGAGTTTTATTTAATGTTGAATGCCGTAAGGTGGTCTGTAATTGTTCACATCTCTGTCATTTGGTCAATGGATAGTTGTCTCATTGGCAATCATAGCACATCTCATTAACTTTATATTAAAAACAAATTTTATACCATCAAAATCAGATTAAATCAGAATTTAGCAGAGCTATTAAGGTGTAAAAGAAAAGAAGTATAGATATTAATGTGTACTGCAGTGTGTGGATATGACATCAATGTCATTATAACGTATACCACGGATGGCGAAATGTTTGCAAATTGCGAGTAACAACAACTCCACTACAATCGCCACACATGATGGAAAACGGGTACCATATTGGTTGTTATACACCTTCAACTTTTTTCGTTCTTATACATCATTAGCTTTCAAATATTCGACTTTGGACGTTCTTGAAAAAGGTAAATCCAGAAAATCGCTCGGATGCATGAAATTTATAACGTGTTGTTTTCATTTTTTATATTCTACACTTTACATTATTCATCAATATTCGAGCAATATACTTTATAGTTTGTTAACTTTTGAAGTAGAAATCGAATCATTTGAACATTTTCGGACATATGGTCTTGATATCAATAAGACAGGATCATGGCATAAAATGCGGTTTACAATATTACAATGTGTAAACACTGACCTGTATTTAAATTCTTGAAAAGATCCGATGGTATATGTTATATATATTATTCGCCATAGATTTGTTTTTCGTTTCTGTTTACAGTGCTTGTCGCTTAAACAATTAAATATGTTAAGTTAAATGTAATTTAATGCATAATGTATTTTATCTTCAATGCTCTTAATTTTGACAGACAATATGAGCTGCGAAAAACCAAAATTCTTTATTTTGTCCTGAAATAATATCCTTAAAAATTATAAAATATGATGCAATGTAATATTTTTCATGAATTTCCAGTCTAGAAGTTAAATGAAACCTTGCAGTTACTTTGTTTTTCTAGTGAGCCAAACACTTTCTATGCCCCACCTACGATAGTAGTAAGGGCATTATGTTTTCTGGTCTGTGCGTCCGTTCGTTCGTCCGTCCGTTTGTCCGTCCGTCCGTCTGTCCCGCTTCAGGTTAAAGTTTTTGGTCAAGGTAGTTTTTGCTGAAGTTGAAGTCAAATCAACTTGATACTTAGTACACATGTTCCCTTTGATATGATCTTTCTAATTTTAATGCCAAATTAGAATTTTTACCCCAATTTCACGGTCCACTGAACATAGAAAATGATAGCGCGAGTGGGGCATCCGTGTACTATGGACACATTCTTGTTTGTTATATATTTTTAAGATGTAAAATATCTGGGTTTTCTTATTATCGTAATAATTCTTTTGTTATTATTATTACAAATCAATTACAGCTTACTTCTAAATCCCTTCCCTTTTCCAGTTGAAATAAATTAAAAGATACGTAGAAAACGCAATTGATGCATTTCAACTAACAGTAGTATTGTATAAGGTGTATAATATTTGCTAAACAATAATTACATTTCGTACAGTAATGATAATACAACGATAATTATATTTTTAGTAAATGCAACAATATTTGCACAGTGTCATGTCAGTTCCATAGTCTGATTCGAAAAAATTCCAGTATGAGTTTTGCAATGTTGAATGCCATCCGGTGATCTGTAATTGTTCACAACTTTGTCATTAGGTCAATGGATAGTCGTATCAATGACAATCATACCACATTTCATTATATATGTATTAAGAAATTAATGTTATACACTTCATAAATTTAATTACATTTTTAAACAATAAAAGGGTAATAAGGAGTAAAAGAGATGAAGATGATGTAAATGTCTTCTGCAGTGTGTTTATATACCGTCAGTATACCACGGATGACGCATGTTTGCAAATTATGAGTAACAATGGCTCCACTAACTTTGCCACACACAATGATGGGTAAACGATACATTAGTGGTATATATCATTCAAGTAGAATATAATGATACTTAAGCTTGTGAGTAGAACTGATATCCACAACAAGCGGTTATATTCATCATTATGCTCGTAAAAATAACCTTCATTTGATTAATCAATTGTCTTTTTTTTTCAATTGCAAGATCACTGAAAGCGACTTACTACCTTTTTTTGTCACAAACTATAGGTGGGGCGAGTCAGCGTTGCTTCTATAGACTGTTGCTTGTCTTTTTGTTGTTTTTTCTATTTGCCCTGGTGTTGAGACTGTTTACACATGATATTCTACATGTGATAATATTCATCAATATTCGAGCGATATACTTTATTTTTCGTAAACTGTTGCAGTAGCTATAAAACCGTGTTAACGACTTTTTAGAATATCAATATCAATTTATCATGGCCAGGAAACCTGGTATAAGATATTTTGGTTTATAAACACTGACCTGCAGCTCAATTCTTGACAAGATCCGATGGTTAATTTTATATATACTTTTCGACACAAGAGTTGTTTTTCGTTTCTGTTTACTGTACGTTACGCTTGAACAATTATTTATAAGATTAAATATAATGTCAGGCATGATGTATTGCATATTCAGAGCTTTGGATCTTGACAGACAATATGAGATGGGATGTTTATTGTACGTTACGCTTGAACATTTACATATTAGGTAAAATATAATGTCATTTATGACGTGTTTAGTCTTTAGTGCCCTAGATTTTTAAAATAAATATGAGATGCGAACAAAATAGCAACTTATCTCCATTTTTTCAAGCAAAAGTATATACACACTATAAATGTTTGAAATCAGCGAAAAGGTAAGAGAATATCTGACACCGGAGATTGCATTGTAAACTGGAGTTAAAATTTTCCTATCAAAATATGTACATTTGGGGTGGAAAGACCTTCAATTGTTCTCTGAACAATGGGTTTTTAATTCATATCAGTAAATGTGCGTCCCTTGGTGAATTGGGTGTTATCTATCAAAATTATATAGTCTTTTCCCGAATTGACACTTTTCTAAGGTTGATCTACAGATATATCTGTGTTTGTTTTAATCATTGGGAATTGTACAATGAAGTGCAACTCCAAAGTCTTTAAGCAATCCATAGATTGATTTCAACTTTGGATTGTACTTTGATATATTGATGACGTTTCTTAAGAAAGTTTACAAAATATCATGTGTTAATTCCATTTTCACTCCAGTGTAGAAATGAACTTCTTGGAAAAGTTGTAACATAAGAATTACATTTGTATTTTATTTTAGCATATGCTTCAAAAAATATAGTGCTTTTAAGTGACTATTTTTATCAGGGGGAAATATATTCCAATTCTCCCCTTGGTTACATAAGGACTGAAAAAAAATCAGTTTGAAAGATAGGGGAATAGTCTATCTTTGACATTATGTAAGTAAATGCATGTACGAGCCAAAGAAAATAACACATTTCTTCGTCAGGTACGACACTGATTGATAATGTTATACCCCAATAGGCATTAGGATACAAATATACATGACACACATATTGATTTTCTCCTTGCAATATTGAAATATGATTTGCAAGGAGTATTAACACAACAGCTTCATCTGTTTTGGTGCAAACCTTTGTTAGTTGGTTCGCTTCTAAATGAGTGTGTTCAACTCAGATACCGATTTAAATTAGCATTACTAACATATGAACAGCCCACTCATGTTTATATTTATTATATGTCCTTGAATTAAACCGCGTTTTACTAAACCTATGATTATCTTCACAAATTAATCCTTTCTGTCACTGACGTCTTGGTTACACCACAAATATTGTAAATAAGCAGGATAATTTCGGGGCATCGGATATCACTTAAGGTTGCAGAAGGATTTCATATCGTCCAAATCATGTTTTTGCCTATGTTTTGCATTTATTAAACTTGACTGCTTTTGTATGCAGAATATGCTTGTATTTTTTAATCTTTCGCCTACTCTGGATATTTATTGATATTCCGGACAGATTAAATAAATTTCTTAATTGTTAAAGGGGCAGTCGATAGTTTTAGTAACTTTTAGAATAATTTATATGATATATCTTCGAAGAGTGAAGTTATTAGATTGGACTCCCTTCCGGGCATAACTTTGTTGTTTTGTTATACAACAACGTCCAAATACAACACAAATTAATAAAAAGGCGCATATTTTCTTCATTAATTAACCAGTATCTATAAAACATGCCGAGATCAAAATAGCCCGATTGTTGAAAAATTGTAAGTTTATTTAAAAACTCTAATTCCAAAGCTAATAGTTAACGCGCGCTTCGTCTACATAAGACTATTCAGTGACGAGTAACTGTTTCTCCGTTATCCAATTTGCATAGATTTTCAAAGATCTGGAATCACACCCATTTTTCCACCAGACAAAATAATTGATATGAAACTAAATACAACTTCTTGCAAGATTCTGAATTGGATAATATCCACATAAAAGTGCTGAAATTTGTATACCTTATAATCAAAAAATTATCTGTTATCCTATTACAAGATGGTTTTTGGTATTTTCTTTGAAAAATCCATTTCTGTAATTCTTCTTGATTTTAACCCATTCTGGCGTTGGAGATTCTTTTGATGAATCACATGCTTCTGTTGAATTTATTTTAAATTTGATATTTCGTGTTCTTGTATAGATCTTGATTGAATCTTTTTGCTGCTGTTTAATGCTGAAGTTGATTATTCAGATAGACATTTTAGTTAAAATCGATGTGGCTCTAAAGGTAAGGAGTAATACAGAGATTCTTTTCCATACCTTTGGAATAAAATTATTTATATGCTGGACTGGTGATCGGAGGTATAAATCGACATTAAGGTGAGTATCAATGGATATAATCTTATATTTATGCTACATACAAGATTAAACTAGAACACACCCGCGAAATCGCGGGCATTTAGAGCGTGGTTGAAAGTATGTAAACTGTTGTAGGATGAATTTTTGTAAAGATTTTATGACTGGAGAATTTCAGGAAAGGTATCAAAAGTATCTTAAACATGAACTGATGTCAATATAACATTTTGAATTTTTCACCAATTCAAAATATTGGATGTAAATCTAAAGAATATCAACGCAAAGGTCAACTATTTGTAGTAACATGAACGCACAATTTTTAGGAGGCGAGTTGCTTTGTCACCATGCTTTTTGTTTCGTTGTGCAGAAGACAGAATAATCGATATGTTAACCTTTTCAAATCAGTCACTCGAAATGGATTCCACTAATGAAATCAGATTATTATGTGATATTTGCAAATAAGATTGGAATTATGAATAGAACCATAATAAAATACCCAATAAACAATGCGATTTGTGACAAAACCGTCATATTTTACTGAAATCTGGAAATGGCGTCAGACTTAATAAGTTGTTGACTGTTAAGAGAGCAAATTAATTATAATATGGGGTGCTTATTACGTCATATGAATAGAGCCATAATAAAATACTCAATAAACCACAACTATGGAACGCCACAGCTGTCTTATGTGGTACTCTGATATAACGTTATGTTGTTTTATTATTACTTGATGATATTTTGTCTTTACATAATATGGTTTTGACATTACGTAATGATGTTTTGATATAACTCAATATGGAATAGTCATTACTTAATGATATTTCGATATTACATGATATGGTTTCGTATTGACTTATATAGTTTTGTCATTACTTAATATGGTTTTGTCATTACTCGATGTGGTTTCACCATTATTTAATGTGGTTGTGTCATTAAGCAATGTGGTTTTAACATTACTTGATGTGTATGTGGCTTAACGTAATGTAATGATGTGGTTTTGTTATTTCGTAATGATGATTTGCCAATTCTTTATATGGCTTAAACATTACATAATGATGTTTCAAAATTTGACGATTTTACACTACATGATGTGTTCGTTCCAGTAACTGATGTGGTTCTGTCATTCTTTGATGTGGTTATCACG
This sequence comes from Mytilus californianus, assembly GCF_021869535.1. NCBI lineage: Eukaryota > Metazoa > Mollusca > Bivalvia > Mytilida > Mytilidae > Mytilus > Mytilus californianus. The sequence goes on from NW_026262581.1 coordinate 109,577,070, forward strand.
TTACTTGATGAGGTAAAACCACGTGACCATTTGGGAAAAAAATTATTCTATTTTTAAAACCGATTTCCATGTTTTATGTGCCTCGGATGAGTGTGGCCATTCTCGAGTTCAAATTAAAGTTGGGGTTACTGTTCGAGTTAAACTTCGAGTATGTCTTCGATTTCGAGTTAGAATTCAAGCCATAATTAGAATTAAAGTTAGAGTTAGCATTGAGTTTCGAGTTGAACTTCGAGTTTGAGTCACATTTAAAGGTAGCGTTCGAGTTAAAATTCGACTTTAACTTTGAATTTGAGTCACCTTTTGGGGTAAAATTCGAGTTATTCTTCGAATTTGAGTCTCATTTAGATTAAGATTTCGAGTTGAAATTCGAGTTTTCTTATATGAGTTCTTATTTAAATTTTCTATCGCGGATCAAGGGCTTTTGTTCGGGCTTCCGAAAAGAGGGCTTAGGGGTATGCGTACAAAAGATAAACAATGTTACAGTATACAAAACACAACATAGAAATCTAAATAAAGTAAGGAGATGTGGTGTGATTGCCAATGGGACAACTATCCAACAGAGTTTAAAGCAATTATAGGCACCCGTACGGCCTTCAACACACCGTATAGTCGGCTATAAAAGGCCACTACGTGAAAATGTGAAACAATTCAAACGAGAAAACTAACGGCTTAATTTATAACAAAACAATTTACGAAAAACAAATATGACACACAACCATTGAACTACAGGCTCCTGACTTGGGACAGGCACATAAAGAATGTGGTGGAGTTAAACATGTCTGTGAGCACTCAACCCTAACCCTAACCTGGGACAGTTATGTAACAGCACAACATAACAAAAAGCTGTACAAATCAGTTGCAATTGGCTTAATTCAATAGATCGGTATGACTTGCCAATATAAATCCATCAAAACCCGGGGTAATCTCGGGTGCTCCGGAAAGGTAAGTAGATCCTGCTCTACGTGTGGCACCCGTCGTGTTATTCGTGAAAGTACAAACCAAGTGATTTGGTCTTATTCGGTAGGTCACATTCGAGGAAAAGGGGATGGGATTGTGGTTACGACAATTGGAACATATCCGTCGTCACCTGTGAAACAGATATTACAAAAAGTGGTTTTTTTTTCAATTTAGTGCGAGGCATATCAGAGAATGTAATTTATAAAAATAAAAGATTGATATTCGTATATGTTCAAATGATCATACACGCTAAAAAAAAAATCGGAAAATTCTTATTTTATAGAATTGATGCTTTGTCGCTTAGTCCGATCCCCCGGTTTCCCTGTAACTTTAGTATGAGTTGATTAAACGTGTCTCATTTGTTGACAATAAAGTACAAGTCATTTGATTTGTGTCGAGCCTGCGACATTAATGTCGCGGAAGTGAGACACAGCAAACCTATAATCCGTCGTCGGTAGTGGCGTCGGCGTTTTCATCATTTAGATCGTTAGGTTTCTCGTTTGAATTGTTTTACATTTGTCATTTCGGAACCTTTTATAGCTTACTATGCGGTATTGGTTTTGCTCATTGTTGAAGACCATACAATGACATATAGTTGTTAACTTTTACGTCATTTGGTATGTGGTGAAGAGGTGTACCATTGGCAATCATACCACATCTTCTTATTTTTATATAAGTTTTTTTTTGCAGTAAATATTACCGAATTCAACTGTTTTGTCATGATAAATTTGTAAACCTCCATGAATTGTTATAAAACATGTATAGGAGTTAATCTTAAAGATCAAGATAAAGCATCTTCAGAAGAACACATTTTTTAGTTCTGTTTTTTACCGATGAATGGACTTTTTACAGTCAACATTACACTTTTACACTGACAGTAGTAATCTCAGGCGAGACACAGGATTCCGTGGAATCCTTCACGAATTTATTATAATACTGCTTCCATTTGAGAACTAAGGAAAAAAACGACCGGACCAAGTTGTTTGGGGATATCCCCTTTATGTCCGAAATATTTATTTTTTTAGTACTTTTTTTCTTATTTTTGTCTGCCGTTCCCCTTTTGCATTCAAAATAACTCTGAACAAAACTCTAACTTTAATTTGAACAATAACTCAATGGATAGCGACACTCATCCGAAGCACATTTAACAAACGACTTATGGAAATCGGTTTAAAAATAGAACTATTTTTTCCAAAATGGTCACGTGGTTTTACCTCATCAAGTAATGTGATAACCACATCAAAGAATGACAGGATCACATCAAATACTGGAACGAACACATCATGTTGTGTGAAATCGTCAAATTTTGAAATATCATTATGGAATGTTAAAATCATATAAAGAATTAACAAATCACCATTACCAAATAACAAAACCACATCATGTAATGAAACAACTACATTACGTCAGCCACATACACATCAAGTAATTTTAATACTACATTATCTAATGACACAGCAATATTGAATTATGGTGAAACCACATCGAGTAATGACAAAACCATATTAAGTAATGACAAAACACTATTAAGTAATATCAAAACAGCATTAAGTAATGTCAAAACCATATTATGCTAAGACAAAATATCATCAAGTAATAATTAAACCACATAACGTAATATTATTAATTCGTATTTTTTAACTAATTTGATTCGTTCAGAGATAGTCACATGTTAAACTATATTTTCGAAGGTAGAGAGAAAACGGCGGATAGCAAAAAGCATATTGCACAGCAAAAATCATATTGCACGGTTATTTTTAGAACATGTAAAAACCGATATACTTTGTGACGTCATGTAATGAATTTTATGATATTGTTAAAAGTTTTATAAAAAATTATCTATGATCGATTATTTGAAGAAAAAAATCTTCATATACATAAGATGTAAAAAAAAAAAAAAGTAAATTAAATAACAACTTATATGTTGTTATTGTCTAGGAGACAATATGATATCTATAAAATTCCAACAAAATCAAAAAATCAAATCAGGATTTTGATACAAATATGGTCGGAAATTAATAATATAACAATTATAGCCTATTGATGAGGTCAATACAGGATATATCGACCCAAAGAAGTATATCGACCTCGGACTTCGTCCTCAGTCAATATACTTCTTTCAGGTCAATATATCCTTTTATCGACCTCATACAAAGGCTATAATTGTATAATATTATTAATTCGTATATTTTAACTAATTTGATTCGTTCAGGGATAGTCACATGTTAAACTATATTTTCGAAGGTAGAGAGAAAACGGCGGATAGCAAAAAGCATATTGCACAGCAAAAAGCATATTGCACGGTTATTTTTAGAATATCTAAAAACCGATATACTTTGTGACGTCATGTAATGAATTTCATGATATTGTTAAAAGTTTTATAAAAAAATATCTATGATCGATTATTTGAAGAAAAAAATCTTCATATACATAAGATGTTAAAAAAAAAAAAAAGTAAATTAAATAACAACTTATATGTTGTTATTGTCTAGGAGACAATATGATATCTATAAAATTCCAACAAAATCAAAAAATCAAATCAGGATTTTGATACAAATATGGTCGGAAATTAATAATATAACAATTATAGCCTATTTATGAGGTCAATACAGGATATATCGACCCAAAGAAGTATATCGACCTCGGACTTCGTCCTCAGTCCATATACTTCTTTCAGGTCAATATATCCTTGTATCGACCTCCTACAAAGGCTATAATTGTATAATATCAGATACCACATAAGACAGCTGTGGCGTTCCATACACAACCACTATAAAACGACGACGTCACAATGCGATTTGTGTAAAAAAAAAACATATTTTACTGAAATGGCGTCAGAGTTTTCAGTGGAAACTTTACCATACTAGAATCAAAATAATTCATGCATTCCATAGATTTGTTTTCATTTTCACATGGCCTGGGTCGTTATATTCGTTAATTTTATCCCTTGCTTACGCTCGGGATAAAATTCCAATATAACGACCCAGGCCATGTTAAAATTTTCAACAAATCTATGGCTTGCATGAATTATTTCTTAAATAAAACATGATTATATACCGGTTCCAGGGGTCCCAAGAAATCGGATTTTTATCGCTTCCAGGGACCGAAGGAATGTTTGATACCGGTTCCTGTAACTCAGGTACCCAAAGCATGGTACCTATAGGACACAGACGCATGATGATTAATTTATTGTGGAAGGAAGAGAAACGACACACAAAATGAGGTCTTCTCATTTAATAGTATAGATGTTGCGATATCAACGAGAACAATACCTGTGTTTTTTTTCTAATTCAATATGTTAAACCATGTGCATTTGGTATTTACAGGTAGTACTACAATGTGGTTTTAATCTGTTATACCAATGTCCAAGGTGAGGGAAGGCTTGAGTGCAAACAAATACGTTTATAACTGCCTCAATATATTTGACGAAGATCAGGACGTTGTTTTTTAAGATTTGTTTCACATTTTGTTATCAAGGAGCCTTTTAAAGCTCGTCATGCGGTATATTGATGTGTATAAAAAACGGAATTTGAGCAATGTCGTGAAGAGCAATAAAATAAAAAAAAACAACATCCAGAGGTTACCACACGATCTCCAACGGTTGGTAGTCCACACCATGCATGCAATAAGATCTGAATGGCTCCGACTAAAATCCAGTTGTACAGCACAAAGTCAGAATATGATTTAGTAAACTAAATATATAACTACACAAAAACATAGCTACGGACTGCACTTTCCTGACTTGGGACAGGCGCAAACAAATATATATATATATATATATAGAAGTCTATAAAAAATCTATAAAAAGGACCAACCAGAAAATTGAATGTGTACCGGATCGTCTGGAATAGACATTACTGCGCAGATAACTAGTACTTCTTGTTGATGCCGTTTGGTTGAAGTACATTTAATTTCTTTATGCAGAAGCTTTCCCGAACTTGTCACTGGGCATCACTCCAGTGAATGTTTTGTTCAATCACTAGGATTTTCATGCGGTTAAAATCATCAAGTTTGTGATCCGACTTTCTGAAATGCTGGCTAACTGGGTGGAGTGGCTTCTTAGAGATATCACTTCTATGGCCATTGAGGCGTTTGTGAAAAGGCTGCTTTGACTCACCCACATATTGGAGGCCACAAACCGAACATTCTAGAATGTAAATAACATTCATACTTTTACAAGTCACATTGCAAAATATCCTTTAGTTATTTTTGGTTGCCTTTCTGTGAAAAGTTGATGAGTGATGCATCTGTAGGCAGCATTTGCAGCGTTTTTCATCAGACGAACGACATTCTCCAGAAGTGCTTCTCGGATCAGACACTTCAACCCGCACCAGCAGGTTCTGCAGACAATTGGGTTGCCTTAAAACTATCATGGGGAGGGGGGCTCGGGAAAAATCTTGGATAGTTTGGAACTCTTTTCAACTGTTTTCCAATGCTCACGAATGACACCGAAGCTGTTTTTAGAGATAGGTGAAAAGTAAGAACACATGGAGCTTCTTATTTTTCTTTTTATCTTTGTGTTCTAGCAGTTTGCTCCTTGGGATATTTTCCGCTTTCTGAAAAACTGTTTGAATAGTCTTGTGTTTATAGCCAATTCTCTTCAAGCAGGTTTCGAGTTGACTAAGTCGTTTCATAGTTGTTCTGTGTTGGAACATATTCGCTTGACTCTAGTCCCTGGCTGTACGGGATGCTCTTAGTACAGTGAGCAGTATGGCAACTTTTTGGGGACAGATATTGGTGAGGGTGAGTATCAGTAGGCTTAGAATATAGGTCTGTGGATATCATGCCATCTGTTAGGGAGCCGGAAGTATCGAGGAAGGTGATTTTGGTTATCTCTCATGAGTAAATTTAATACTTTGATGTATGCTGTTAGCATGAGCGATGCAAGTATCTAAATCCTCGTCAATTATTCAATTTTATATCCACATCATCTATAAATCTAAACCAGGAAAGTGGTTTTCCTATCGAAGATTCAAGGAGTTGTTTTTTCTAATTTGCCCATAAATATTTTAGCATATGAGGGAGCCATTTTAGTATCCATAGCAGTTCTATCAACTTGTAGATAATGATCTCCATCAAAGGTGAAGTTGTTGTTCTTCAGTACCAGCGTGAGCATTTTGACCAGGCATTCAGTAGGTGGAATATTCGTATAGAGGGAGGTGACATCCATAACGACAAGTGTAGTGTCGCCAGGAAGAGGATTTAAGATAAATAAGAAGATGTGGTATGAGTGGCAATTAGACAACTCTCCATCCAAGTCACAATGTATAAAAAGTTAACAATTATAGGTCAAAATACGGCCTTCGACACGGAGCCTTGGCTCACTCCGAAAAGCAAGCTATAAAGGGCCCAAAAATGACTAGTATAAAACAATTCAAACAGGAAAACCAACGGTCTAATCTATATAAAAAACGAGAAACGAGAAACACCTATGAACCACACCAACAAACGACAACCACTGAACAACAGGCTCCTAACTTAGGACAGGTGCATAAAAATGCAGCGGGTTTAAACGTTTTAACAGGTGCCAACCTTCACTCTAACCTGAGACAGTAGTGTAACATTACAACATAAAAAGACACTATAAAATATCAATTGAAATGGTTTAACTCGATCAAAAAGACATTTAAACAAAAACAAGTAAACAAACACTGAACGAATAAGTTTGATCTATGACACAATATAAATACAATATTAAAACGTAGGTGCCTATATAACATAGACGTTACAGGTAGTAATAAAAAAAGATGTAGGAAGAGTTTCAATAAGACAACTCAATAAGCCTGCATTTTTTCTAAGATAATCAGTTGTGTCTTTGATGTGAGATGGTAAGTCTTCAACATGTTGACGAAGATGAAAGTCAACAAATTCCGAATTTTTTTTTTAAGTCGGATGACCGTTCGCTGAAACGATGGGTCTTCCTGGGTTATAGGCCTTATGAATTTTTGGTAAAAGATAAAATCTCCCGGTTTTGGATTTTCTGGTTTCAAATATTCAAGAGTTTTGTCATCGATGAAGCCATCTCCGTGCATGTCTACCAAACTAGCAGTTATTTCTCTGCTAAAATTTCTGTAGGATCAGAGTCCATTTTTCGGTAGAACCTTGCATCGTCAAGTTGGCGTTCAGCCTCTTGAATATTGGCAGATTTATTCATGATAACCACTGCACTTCCTTTGTCTGCAGGTTTAGTGACGATGGAGTTCGTTCTTCAGGGGGTGAGGTTGTCATAAGATGTTTTGTTTTCCCTCGTATTTTCAACAATGACTAACTACTAAAAAACACCAGCAGTATTTTCATTAGAAAATTTAAAATGCGTTAGGCAAATGTACGTCAAGGGCGTCCATTTAGTTCTACACGATGGTCATATAAATGTGTATCAATGAAGAAGATAGTAGGAGATAACAGCTTTAATATTCAAAGTAATGTAAAGGACTTGTAAACTGAAGTAGGACCTTCCACAGTTCTGCATTTTTTGGATCACAAAGATTCTAACTGACGTATTTTTACCCCAAAAAAATGCTGCTTATCAAATACATGTACATGTTGAGCGTGCCATAAGTTCAATAAATAGTTAATCAGAGAGTTCCTCTATCATTTTTTTACCAGTAAACCAGACGTTTGGAATAGGGTTTTTTTTGAAAATTTAAAATGCGTTAGGCAAATGTACGTAAAGGGCGTCCATTTAGTTCTACACGATGGTCATATAAATGTGTATCAATGAAGAAGATAGTAGGAGATAACAGCTTTAATATTCAAAGTAATGTAAAGGACTTGTAAACTGAAGTAGGACCTTCCACAGTTCTGCATTTTTTGGATCACAAAGATTCTAACTGACGTATTTTTACCCCAAAAAAATGCTGCTTATCAAATACATGTACATGTTGAGCGTGCCATAAGTTCAATAAATAGTTAATCAGAGAGTTCCTCTATCATTTTTTTACCAGTAAACCAGACGTTTGGAATAGGGTTTTTTTTAGACACAACTTATTTGTGAAAGATAAAAAAAAAATGTATTTGATTTACCAAAATAATGTACAAATGGAACTGAAAACTACATTCACATTTACATGTAAAGTATCAGAAAGCACATTGTTTTAGCTCACCTGGACCAAGAAAAGTCTCTCATAAGTCAAGACACACACATCATATCAGTCGAGCAACATCTTATCATGGTTTAATCATGACTCTGAAAAATTAGTCCAAGATTACCCAGACAAGTTCCTCTCTTGAAATTACAATAGATCCATTGTCAAGCAGATAAACATGATAAATCACACACTTTGTCTTTCTATAAAAAGAAGATGTGGTATGATTGCCAATGAGACAACTCTCCACAAGAGACCAAATGACACAGAAATTAACAACTATAGGTCACCGTATGGCCTTCAACAATGAGCAAAGCCCATATCGCATAGTCAGCCATAAAAGGCCCCGAAATGAAAAATGTAAAACAGTTCAAACGAGAAAACTAACAGCCTAATTTATGTACAAAATAATGAACGAAAAAAATAAATGTTACACAGCAACAAACGACAACCACTGAATTGCATTGTTCATTGTCTCGCCTGCAGAGTGCGAGACATGGGGATAGGGTTTACCTGACCTGTCAACCTCATTTTACATGGATCATTGATGATGTTTAGTTTATTTGATTGTTGTAGTAAAACCTTCGAATTATAAACTTTAAACATAAGTTCAATCATGATAGTAAAGGAGACGAGACATTTCAGCGTGTGCACTCTTGTTCCCCACAATATGTCCCTTTTTTATTCACTGACTACCACCAGGTATCCAAAATGAAAGCTTTATTCCTACCTAGCCTCCATTTATTGTCACGCCTTTTAACGAAAGTCGCAGTATGTGAGACATGGGGATTACTATCCGTCAGCGGAAGCGTCAACTTTTTGTCAACTATTTGTATAAAGCTTTCACTTTCAGAAGGTACAAGACCTGGATGCTTCATACTTTGTATGAAGATACCTTATGTTACGAAGTTTACGTCTGTTATATGTCCATTGTCCTGGACCTAATTTTCATGGTTCATCGACTGCTTTATAAAAATGTGAATTTCTCAATTATTATGCGTAATAGGATAACTATATTTCTTATATGCGTTCCTTGCAGCATCTACATGTCCGTCAGACAGGGTTCACTTGACCTCGACCTCATTTCATGGATCAGTGATCAAGGTTAAAGTTATATAAATAGGTCCGTTTCTCAGATACTATTAGCAGTATATATTTGTATATTTATATATTTGTTGTATAGAATGATTGTAAGATGTACATGTCTGTCTAGCCGGTATCATCTGACCTTGACCTTATTTTCATGGTTTATTGTTCAATGGTAAGTTTTTGTGTTTTGGTCAGTTTTTCAAATACTAATAGCAACGGGTCAGCTATATTTGGTATATGGAATAATTGTAATGTGTACATGTCTGTCTGGCAGGTATCATCTGACCTTGACCTCATTTTCATGGTTCATTGGTCAATGTTAAGTTTGTGTGTTTTGGTCTGTTTTTCAATTACCAAAAGCAATAGGTCAACTATATTTGGTGTATGGAATAATTGTAAGGTGTACATGTCTGTCTGAAAAGATTTATCTGACCGTGACCTTATTGTCGTGAATCTTTAAAAATGTTTATATGATACTTGTAGTATAACCTTTATCTATAGGTTACAATCAACAATTAAATATTATGGGCGCAAACATGGTATTCGGAATTAAGAGTATGGCTAATTCTGATTGGTCGATATGTGCACCCGTTATTTTTTATTATTAGACTTCGTGCACTCTGCATTATACCAAAGGCAAAATAAATTTTTTTCTTAGCCCTAACGGAACTGAGAAGTCTTTTCTACGCTAGGATGAGACACGTATTTTTTAGTGCAAAATTGATAGGCAAGGGAGATAAGTACAAATTGCGTTAAGAAAAGCCACGGGAACCTATATTTTTTTTACAAAAAAATACTGTCCTAATAATTTTTCTTTAATTCTATCAAGGTTCCGTCAAAAAAATCAACTTTCTAAAGTCTGTATCTCGAAAAAGGCTACCATTGTCGGCTACGGGGAAATTAATTGTTTTTTGCAATCTTTAAGACATAAAATCAATGGTCAGTAAAGCAGGCGAGACATTTCAGCATGTGCACTCTTGTGTGAAATAACAGATAATATTTAGGTTAAAATTCCTTGTAGTACATTGTAACACGTTTCTGTTTTCTATGATGTCCTGATTGTCTCGCTCAGAATGGGAGACATAGGGATTTTAATCTGGCGGCTGTGTTAGCTTTTTGCATAAAATTTTCGAGTAGGTAGAAAACCTGGATAATTATTAGAACATTGAGATGAAATTCAGGGGTTGTAAAAGATAACTTGTATATTAGATATGAATAAAAAGAAGTGTGGGTTATACATCAATGACTTCTATATTGAGAGAGCAGCCTAACAACAAAAAGTACCATAACTTCATAAGGCATTTAAAGGCAATGCTATAAATTCAGAAATTAATGTAAGCATTTATTGTTGCATATCACTGATTACTGGTAAAAATGTGAGAACTTATTAATGCGATTGCAAACATTTTGTGAAGGAACATCACTACTGAAATTGTGAATGCGAGTTTTTATACGACCACACATTTTGCGTTCGTATGATGTTATCATGTTGTCTGGGTCGTTGTCGTCCGAAGACATTTTCAGACAGACAATAACTTAGTATATTTATTAAGTGTATGGATTTATATTCTAATTCGCCAAGCTCAAACGAATATAAATTATTTAATAAATAAAACAACACATAAATAGGATAAGTGTGTCTACAGGTGTAGCAGCCTTTAATATATGTTACAATAAATATGCTTCAAAATAAAGTCCTTTACTATAAATATTCAGGCAAGCACTACCAATCCAATCATAATAGTATACACAAACAAAATCTATCTACAAAAGAGGAAAAATACATATTAATATAATTTAATATATTTATATACCCATTAACAATGATCAACTCAAAAAGGGTGGGTAGCTGGGTTAACATAATAACGAACTGCTACTACATAAACTATAGGCAAACCTCGAATAACTTTATTTTCTCAAACGAACCCCTCAAGTAATACTTAATCATGCTTTTCACGAGCACGAATCTCATGAGCTGCATATACCCGTAAAAGCCGCATTGCGGGTATATTATGCCATCCAATCATAACTAACATAAACACAAACCATGTGCTTAGTATAAACACAAGCACGTGTTTATAGTAAACAATCACTTGACCGTTACTACATCATGTGACCAATAACTTTAATAACTATATTTATATTCTAATTCGCCAAGCTCAAACGAATATAAATTATTTAATAAATAAAACAACACATAAATAGGATAAGTGTGCCTACAGGTGTAGCAAACCTTTCGAAAGACAAAGAAAGCCAATGCAAGTAGATCTGAACAAAAATAATAAATATATAAAAATCAAATTCCCAAACTTTTAGATACTGTCAGTTTTTCTTTAATATTTTCTCTTAAATAGCCGTCTTTAGCTTTATCTGAAGCCCATCTACCATGCTTTTTAAATACTCTATCATGAATGCCAGCTGTTGCAGCTGCAGTAACTCCACTTGATCTCAGGCTATGTAATCCAACTTTAGACTTATCTAAGCCGATTGATTCGAGAGCTGATAATATAATTTCTCTAACTCTAGTATATGACAAAGGTTTAAGACCTCTAAATCTATAAGATCTAGATTTTTTACATAAATACATGGACCTAAATATATAATCTGAAGATGATACATCTATATAAGATAATAATAAATATTTCTCCAATATACTAACAGGGTATGTTTGTGTATTAGTTCTAGCAATTAAAACTTGCGTGCCTTCTCTATGATGATCAGTTTTGCTTTTCTGTATGAGCAGAGAGACATGTGTATCAGCAAATTTCAAATCAGATCTTTTTAAATTAGCCATTTCAGAAAATCTTAGAAACCCTGCATAACTAATAAGACACATACAAATTCTAATTTCTGTAAGATTATTACATTCTTTACCATATTTATTAACAATTGTCTTTAAAATATCTGGCGTAATTGGTTCTTTTTTATTTACAATAACATGTCCAATCGTTCTATGAGCTCCTTCTTTAACCGATATACACAACTCTGAATTACATGAATAAGAATAACCAGCTAGTTTGTGAGCCCAGCTTATTGAATAATATGCTTCTTCAACCTTAGCATACGAGCAAGGCCGTAACTACCATTGAGGCAAGTGAGGCAATTGCCTCACTAAAATTTCAACACTGAATTTTTTTTTGTGTATTTGTTTATGTTTATTAAATACGAAATATATAGTCATTTGTATTTTTTTTCCGTCTCAACCTTAATTTCTATAACTTGACATTGTTCCTTTTAAATACCTAGTAACCGGCAATCGTCATGGACTTCTGGTTAAAAACAGGCTGTTGCAGAAAAAGGAAAAGCGATACTGAAGGTGAGGAAGCCTTAGGAATAATTCTAGTAAACTATTGGATATTATCTGTGATCACAACAGGTGCTATTAAGAGTTCCAGTATTGAATATATTTTCATTAGAACTAATCCAAAAACTATAAATAGACTGACAAATCAAGTACTGGGGCACCGCACGGGAGCAGTCCTGTCTGAGTATTCATTTCCCCGTTTTCCCCTAATTTATTCGTTTTCTTTACAGATAAACAAAATATAAATAATATGAAACCTGCATGGATTAGTTTTTATCCATGTTTCTTTTACCTTAAAATTTAAAAGAACATCCCGTAATCCAATTTTGACATTATTGAGGGACGGTAGGACCTTTAAAACGGGATTTCGTGTCTTTTAATTCGGGATTTCGGGATCGGACCCCCTCCTACCCCCTCTTTATTGATTGTCGATCTAAAATATCTTACCACTGACTATTTCAAGAAATAATCTGAAATCACGTACCTACATGTAAACGGCGAAAACTCCAGTCCAATTTCCCCGTATCCATAAAAAATAAACTGCTTCGCTGAGCGCAGCTGGATACGCCCGCAGAGGTCCAACCCTGAACAGTTGGGGCAAAAATTAACACAATATTCAAGCTTGATACAGGTCTGAATTTGGATTGTAATTAAATATTTGATATACTATAGGTTTCTGAATAAATATAGTCAAAGAACTTGAAATTGGTTATATGAATTGAATTTATATTCAATTAAAGATTTCTTGCTGTTGTGCAATACACTATGCTGTTGTGCAATACTTAGTAAATCTGTTGTCAGACTATAAACAAATAAAGTTCAATTTCTTCTCAATGTCATATTTGAAATTTATGAAAATCAATAGGGAGATTACATTAATTAGTTATTAATAATTCACCAAAGTTTCATGCGAACTGCTTAAAGCATTTTTGAGTTTTTGTCCAAAAACTGGAAAATCCCCACTTTTTTGATGAATAAAACCCCATAACTCAGAAATGTAAAATCTAAAATTTATAAAATTCTAAAGGGATCTTACATCAACAAATATAAACAATTCACCAAAGTTTCATGAGAACTGCTGAAAGCATTTTTCAGTTATTGTCCGAAAACTGGAAAATCCCCCTTTTTTATGAATAAAACCCTGTAACTCATAAACGTAAAATCTAAAATTTATAAAAATCGAAAGGGAGCTCATGTCAATAGATATAAACAATTCACCAAAATTTCTTGCAAGTTGGTGAAATCATTCTTGAGTTATTGTCGGAAAACTGGAAAATCCCCCTTTTTTTAATGAATAAAACCCCAAAACTCAGAAACGGTAAATCTGAAATTTATAAAAATCGAAAGGGAGCTCACGTCAATAGATATAAACAATTCACCAAAGTTTCATGCATAATATTTTAAGCGTTTTTGAGTTAATGTCCGCCATGTTGACGACGGACGGACGGACAGACGGACAACGGTATACCATAATACGTCCCGTAAACGGGCGTATAAAAACTAAAAATCAATATTCCAAGAATAACATAAAACGAAATAGTTATATCCAATTTCCCGTATTTATAACATTAAAAGGTAGCATCTGGCAAAAAGAAAAACTAAAAATAATATTTTTATAATAACGTAAAATGACATAGGGGGTACCCCCATATCTCAGTGAATTCAGATGGCAAAGATATGATTATCCGATATTCCTGAAGGTGAAATTGCAAAGCAGATCCCAATATACCCTGTTAAAGGCTTAAAGCTGAAAATTGATATATGGATGTTTATCTGACATATAAATTTAGATAAAAATGTTAAAAATTTTGTGTTAGTACATGTCTTAAAATATGAAAAATATATAAATGTGTCCAAATATAAAAAAAAACCTCCGGACAGCTTATCTCAACAATGTCAAGCTATCTGGAAATGCCCAGAACGCAGGATTTTACACCATTTATCCCAGACCCCAAGCCGCAATCAGTTCTGCCTCACTAACATAATATGCCTAGTTACGGCCTTGACGAGTTAAATGTCTTTGATATATGTACTAAATACAACGAAACATAAAAATCTGAAGCTGGTAAAGATTTAACATAAGAATAGATATTACACCACTTACAGAAATTGTTAAATGTATAAGAGAATTTTCTTTTGGTGTTCTCAGCCTTCGAACGGAGACAGAATTCAGGTAGGCAGTTGGATAAAGATGACAAATCTTGGTCGACTGGCTTAGGCAAGGTTTTCTAGAGTCCACATGAAAAAATATCTGAAAAACGTGCATATCAAATAGAAATATAATCTACTATACTACTACTAGCTTACAATATTTAAATGACCTTGCCAGATTTATTTTTCACACTGGCCATGTCAGGTGAGACCTTGGCAATTTTAATTGGCCTTGTCATCAGCATACGACCTTGCCATTAGATTGGCCTTGTCATTACCAAACGATCTTGCTCAACAGCCTTGTAGAAAATTCTTACATGAACTCAGCATTCAATCTAATAGCTAAAACACTAGAAATTAATTCAGAAGATCTTAACAAGGACTTATTATTCACACCATGAATAAAAATGTTCTGCTTTGGTTTAAATTCTAAAACATCAGTTATATAGGGTTGCAAATGCGAACCTTTTTTAAAAATCATAGTCCAAAATGACGAGGAAGGCCACTTTGGAACTATCAAAGTGCTTTTAGCTTTACATAATATCAAATGTTTGATCGCTCTACAGACAACGGAAATTGGAGGAACAATCCAATTAACCTCATTTTTTCCAATTTTGCGTGAAAGCATCAACTGCTTCAACACCTGGATTCCAGAATTTAGAATTAAATCCTGGTAATTTTTTATTCAAATTACTTGCAAACCTGTCCACAGAAATGCGGACCCCCACATGCCATTTACTAATTTAAAAAAAATCTTTATTTGTTCCCTAGTCTTCAATATCAATCATTTTAGAAATATAATCAGCTTTCGTATTCTTATATCTCGGGATCCAAACTACATCTAAAGAAATATTCAATTCAGAACACAACTTAAAAATATTAATAGCTATCTCTTGTAAATATACTTTTGTACTTCCTTTCTGAACAATGGAAACGCAGTTATTATTATCTGTATGCCATTTGACACATTTATTTCTTAAGCTGTTTTTAAACGACATCAATGCCAACAGAATAGCTTGAAGTTCTCTCCATGCAGTCCGGTATGCGGTTTAAATAGAACAAAAGAATTCGAACTCTTGTGTTTAGAAGGTAGAAAAATGAAATGAACTTTGTATATACGGTTGCCAAGATGGCACAAAAGTTACTTACTGTCAAAACATTATGATTATTTGCATTCACGTTGATTCATTTTCATATTGTCTAACTGTTAACAATGCAACTTGCAAACAATCGATTCGTTTTTAAAACGACCAGAAATCCAGCTGTTACGTCAATTAGGGGGTCTCCTTATAAACTGCCCGACATAGAAAAAATCCGGGAAAAATTAATAATATTAAGAAATGAATTATCAATCTATTAAGACCATTCCCAAAGTGGCACATCTAAATTTAACATTTGTACGCAATTTCAAAGTTGGATGTTATCTGGCGGGGTTTTCCTAATTGATTAACGCATCGAACACACCCCGTCCTATATATGTAACATCACATGACTTTTTAGTGATTAAAACTATTATTTAAAAATAGTATTTGCATGTTGGATATGTGTTTTTAATAAAACAAATACAATTACTCTGACAGTCATATTTTCTGTATTATTTAAAAAGTTTTGTTACACTTTGTGTTTGACCTTAGTTATGCGGTAACCCGGATTGGTTGAACAAGTTGAGGTAGCATAGATTTATATAGTTGTATTCCTCCTGTTTGTGTTAACCAATAATGTATTTTCGGGAAAAAAAAGGTTGATACATCTAACATTATTTTCTTGTAATTTTGTTTGCGTCTTATTTCTTTGGTGTCATGTTTTGGTTATGTTTGTGTACAATATTGACAAGTCGACAGTTGCCCGCCAACATGGTGTGATCTTGTTATTTCTTGTGACTCTTTGCGTCTTATTTGTGGATTGCAGTTGTTTCTTTTGTGTCATATGTTTCGATCGTACAACGTTTTAAAAGTCAACAGTTGCCCGCAGACATGGTGTGATCTTGTAATTTCTTGGGACTTTCTGCGTCTTAGTAGAGACTTCCAATCAAATGACATACGTACGTAACTCGACGTACGGACCTAACGGGACTGGTTATTGTCCCCCATTGAATAATTTAGTTACGGCCCTGGAATTTGATTAAATACGTCGCTCAAGTTTAAACAAAGTATTCCAAGACTTTTTAAATTACACACTGGAATTTTCGTCCATATTAAATAATTTTATCATGACAAAAAGTGATAGAAATCTTTCATTTTTATTTATCACGTGGTTCTCCCGACTCACGCCTTTATTTTCACTGACAGAAGATCACGTATAAACACACTTATCCAATACCTATCATACCAGTCCGGGATGCGGTTCGATAAAATTGCTCCCCTTGTTTATTTCGCTCTCCTGTCAAATCATGTAATTTCGCTACCTCCAATGGTAGACGCGACAACGATGGGTGTCGTCAGGACAGGTACGATTAAAGGAATCAGTTAGGAATTAGACGATCCCCATTGGTATAGGTGAGTTGTTTAATAGTTGTTGCTTTACGATAAATGCATGTTTTAGATTAATTCATAATCAGGAATAGCTGGAAGGGAAAGAAACGTGTTGCTACGAGAACCCGGAAACCGATGGTAGAAATTTTTTTTTTAAATCTAGAGACGATCGTTCTGAGTGTGCCACCTACACATTCAAACATGTACACAACCACAGTATACCCTATCTATCTAATGTGTTTTCATAATTATGTGATATAGGGCAAAAAAAGGTAGCAGTTTTTTGTGTCTTGTTGTTAAGCATTTCCAGGGGAGATAATGTTATTTTTTACGGGTGTGTTTGATAGGTTTGTTACACTGTAACATTATATAATACACACTCATAAAGTTGCCTCTCGCACACAATTAACTCAATTTCAATTATTCTATTTACCGGGTTATTGTAGTCCTATAATATAAGACTTCGGAGGTTCATATCATTTACATTCAACGTTTTTTATCGTTCAACATTGATAGTAAAAAAATCCGATAAAAACGTTGAATGTACTAGTAAATGATATGAACCTCAGAGGTCTTATATTATAGAACTATATATATAAGACTTCGGAGGTTCATATCATTTACATTCAACGTTTTTTGTCGGATTTTTTTTTACTTTCAATGTTGCACGGTTGATAGTAAAAAAAAAAATCCAATAAAAACGTTGAATGTAAATGATATGAAATTCAACATTGATAGTAAAAACAAAAATCCGATAAAAACGTTGAATGTAAATAATATGAACCTCCGAATTCTTATATTATAGGACTACTGGTTATTGGTTCTTTATCCTAACTAAATGTTTTGTGGTGTATATTACAAAAAAAAGGGGGGGGGTGCTTTAAAAACACCGAAATACCTTAACAATCCTACAATACCTGTTTACAGAATAAGAGATATTTCGTATTCTAAACCTAACTTTTCTCACATATTTGTTAGATATGTTGAAAATATAGCCAAATGTTAAATACGTATATCCATCCACTCTTTTTCATTTCATTAGTTAAACAGACAGCTCTAAAGAATAGGCAATAACCGAACATTGGATAATTTAGCTAACAATGAATTCAGTACATTTTTCCAACAAGTAAAGACCAATGGAAACATTTGATATGATTTAAAAACATGGTCAATTAAGTAGGATCTTGTGGTTTCGTAGACATTAATGATAATTCAACATTTTCTTTTTATATTTTTCTTTATTTCATATACTAGTATATATCATAACATGTATATATTTTGTGATGCATCTGATGTATAAATCCAGTGGCAGATCCGGGGAAGAGTCCTGTGTTCAGATCCGTTTGTATGGGGAACATGTGGTTGGAAGCCCCGCTTTAATTGCTTGTTTAATTTTATTTTTGCAGTGTCGAAAAGGATGATAGACAGTAGTTTTATCAAGAAGTTATGGAGATTGTTCCCGAATAGATTCCTTAACATCACAGTGTATAAGAGACTTATGGGCCGTGTCTTGTGCAGGCAACTGACATGCCCTACCTGTTACGCTGACAGAAAAGCCCCCACTTTGAAAGCACGATTAAATGTTGTGTGGAAGTTCTGCTATACATCTGACAGTCAGATGTCTTGGAATTATTCTGAAGTACATATGCCGACCAAAGGCATGGAACAGAGGGGAGAGGTTTTAAATTGTCTTAATTTGATGCTAATCTGAGATTCCAATTTGAACTATAGAAAGCAATATATAAAGATATGTAGGAGAAATAATCTATATGAATAAAATTATCCCACAATAGGAACTGTCTTTTTTTTCCATACAGAATTTGTCAAATTTATCCATAACAGAAGGGATGTTAATGTATCCTTCATATATTTGTAATACTGATGGTAATTCAGATGCACAGTTATTTTTCTTCTGCTTCATATATTTATTAACACAAGCTATATTTTTTGTGATATAATTGCTGAGATGATATAGCAGTGCCATTGGTTTCCCCTCTCTCTTTGTTCAAAGAACTTGATCATCTGAACTCTTTTTTTTTTTTTAGATTGGAGTTCTGTTCAAGAACAGTTAAAAGAACATATGCTTAATTTTCCTTATCTTTTTAAGACCAGCATCATGATCAAAATAAATTTTAAATAAAACAGGCAGTACATTCTATAAAATATGCCAGTCAACCGGAAATGTTAACACACAAAAAGGTCTTCAGTATATTCATTTGTATAATTAAAAATTATGTCGAAGGTTTTAGCATCCCCAACAATTATCATGTGACTTGAATTTTTGATTTGTCAATATCAAGCAACTTGTCGATATTTTCCAAAACATGATAATAGTTCCGTTTTTATCATTAACAACAAAGGACTTACTCTTGTATAAAACTGTAACAGATTATCAAAGACTTTCTACAAGTAGAATTTTAATCCAAGCCGCTGTTCTTTTAAGCACCGTGTTAGCGACGGCTTGGTTGATTGTAAGTGTTGGGTGCAGAGACTGAAATATTTGTCTTTAAATAATCAGACTTGAGACAATAACATGGAGGTAAGTATGTGTAAGGACAACGTTTTCAAGGTTGGTTTGAACAGTGCGAAGGTCGTCTTGGAATGTATAAAAAAGATAATGAAAGTCTTTGTGCTGGTTATTTACATAAGGGAACGACCATTTAACTTCAAAAGGTGAAAAAGGGGGAGGGATAAGATTTATTCCAAAAAAAAATATCGTCTGATCCCCAATTCGATGGAAAAAATATTGTTGTCAGGCAAAATTTATAACCAGAAAAATATTATGAATTCTGATTTCCCCATACCTTATAGTGTTAAATTTTGAAAATTATTTGATTGATGGAGGCAGAAAAAAAATGCTCGAGCTCAGACAAGAAAACCATACCCCCTTTGAAGTTAAATGGTTGCTTCCTTGTTGAGGGATTGTTTCCTGGCTTGCTTTGATAGAGTATTGTTGCATGTTTCACAGATGTTGCTTTTTTTTGATAATTAAAGATATTCTTCCTCTTGATTGCAAGCAAATAATTAGTATAACGTCAAAGTCGGGAATTTGACGAAGATCGCGTTGGCGGGCGATTTTCTCAGACCAATGTGGCATACTACATGTTATTGACAAGAAATGTATCGTGTCCCGCGATTGTTTACAACGCGATTCGCAAAGAAAAACTTTGGTGGGATTAGTTGGCGACTCAATAATATGTTCCTCCATAACTTCCAAAAACTTTGACATATAAAGTATATCAAGGTTATGTTGTCCGATGTTTACACATTACTGATGGATGTCTGGGTTTTTTTTTTGTCTCTTACATGGTGGCTTTCCTGAAATAATTTCGCCATTTTTATATTGCATACATTGCAGATACAATCATCTGACCGTATGTTAAACATACTGTTAGACCAAATTGAAGATAATCTGAGAGTTTGTATGAGTTATGGTAACACCGCCAATAATTGGATGACTAACATTTCACGCACAGTAGGCATTTGTGTTTAGATTTGAAGCTCATCATACTTTGGGTTAATACGTAAAAGATTTTTGTTGACTACTTCATGAAACACAAATGCAATTTCAAGACTTAATTTTTAAATTATCCTTAAAATAGTCTTTTCAAAAACAATACTAATTATGGGGCACTAGTAGCGACATTGTTAGCTCTAAATAGGACCCCAAAAGTTTGAACAAGAATGAAAACACGCTAGAGTAATATATACGTATGTGTAGTACATGAAATATGAAGACACTCGTGTTCTACTAGTAGTTGTAATAGTGAGCATATATGAGAAAAACTGAAATTATTGCGAGCCACCGTATAAGGTAAAAACTAATATTAGTGAGTCCTTGTGCAAAGAACTTTAATATTCTTGAATCTGTTTCTGAGTTGTGAAGAACTAACATACAACTAACAGTATGACATAACTCCAGTAAATACAAACAGGCTCCGTCATCACAGCAAGCCTACACCACCTGAACAAGATTCAAGTAAAAAATTCGCAATGTCTTCTCCGGGTTCCTCACCCGTTCATGTTGACCCTAACGCTATTCATCATGCTTCTGTCCCTGCAGGCCTCAGCTCTCTGCAATACCAACCAACGACTGGAACTACATCTGAAACTTTACCGCAGCCAATTACATGCACTTTAGCCCAGTCAGATATCCTTCAAATAGCCTTGCAATTAAAAGAGATGATACATTGTGAGATCGACTACACAATCAAAGCCACAATAGATCAGTACAAATTTGAAATAGAGAGGCTTAATAAAGAAAACCAATCGCTGCGTGATGGCATGGATGCGTTAGAACAATACAGTCGACGGGACTTAATTCGTATCAACGGCATTCCTGACGGTGGTATAGATGAATCTTCCATTCAAACAAACGAGTTAGTCAAAGATCTTATCAACACCATCGATGAACAACTAACACCCGAAGACATCATTCGATCTCATAGAATTGGTAAACCACGCACAAGGGAAGGCAATGAAGACGGCCGAGTTAACAACAAGTTTCAGCCTCCTAGACAAATAATTGTCAAGATTAAGGATCATAATGTTAAAAAGAGGATCCTCAGATGCAGAAAATTCTTAAAAGGGAAAATAGAATACAAGTACATCAGAATGAATGAGGACCTGACCAAGCCGAGAAACGCCATTGCATACAAAGCCAGACAGCTCAGCATTGAGCATCATCTAAGAGACACGTGGACAGTTGATGGGAAAATTTATGTAAAGGACAATCAAATGCAAGTCCATGTTGTCAACACAATGCCAGCGTTCCTACGTTTTGTATCGATATACTGCTGTCCTGGTTCCATGGACTTCCTTGATAGGCTAGACTACAACAACAAACAAAACAGACGCGAGTACACACCACCACAACTCATAACATATGCGGAAGCACGAGCGAAGGAATTAGCAGAGAGAGCATCTTCAAATGCATCAGCTGAAAACACGAGTGTCCAAATTTCATGATTTAACTTTGAATAAAACTGCACATATTGACAACATTTTTTTTTGTGTACGTATTTCTACATGTATTCAGACTATTTGACAGTCCTGTTTCAGAATTTTTTGCTTTTTTTTGTATTGTTTATTTATTTGTTTATTTTTCTATAATTACATGCTACACAATTCTTGTACATAATACATCTAATTTGTAATTCATCCAAATTCCTGTTAATTACACGGGAATACTTACCTTGATCGCTGATTTGTCACGTGACAAATTTTAACGTATTGAAGTTCACAACACAAACTCTCATAGTAAAATAAATTACTCATGCGTGAAAAAGGTAAAACTATAACGGTTGTTTTTACATGATGTTAAAATCCATGGTAAGGAAATTTTCATGGCTAACTTCAAGCTCCTAAAACAACTTTAAAAAAGAAGATATTACTTTCAATTTGTAAATTTTATCGTATACAAGCAATCTTTAAACAAAACGTACAGCGATTTGTACTGTTTAAAACGTGTATGCTTACTATAAATGGTAAATTGTATGGACAGATCTTGTCAATTCAGCGATCAAATAATCAATCAGGCAATATTAAATCGAGTTGATTTGACACGGCTGGTATTAACAGTTGTACTGAATTACTACGTAGATAAAATTGTATCATTTATACATGTGTATACTCATTCCTCCAAACTACTTGTTCAATCCATGTACATGTGCATACTTTTTCTTTTGCTTCATGCATATAACATATTGTTATTCAATTTTTGTTCTCACAATTTTTTCTTATTTTTTACTTACACTTTTTTCACAAAACAAACGAAATGCTATGGATTATTTAACTTTGTATACGGCCGCTCTCAGTTTGACCAATTTCAGCCAGATGTAACATAACTCATGGGGGTAGGAATCGAGTTATATCGTATGAGAGTTGGCCAATACTCACCAGGCAAAAACATCAAACAAAGACTAAATTATATTGATTTTATCTGTATCAACTTATTTCTCGCTTGTAAAAGTGTCTCGCAGGCACTGGTGTTATCAATTTTAATCTTCACGTTGTCGCATCAACTAGGCGTGTGCCCTAAACCTTCAGAGATGAAACATGTAGATTCAAATGTACAAAAAACAACAAGTGTAAATGTGAATCTTAGACTATTTATTATTTCATTTTTACTATTTGTTATACAAATTTTGCTAATCCTAGCAGGAATAGAGGTAAATCCAGGTCCAAGTGACGATATCGATTCTTCTCAAAGTTCAATTAACTCAACTGACATGTCGGATTTCAGTGAACTTTTCTCAAAATCAGTCTCAATTCTTCACTTAAATGTACAAAGCCTAGCCCCGAAAATAGATCTGATTCAAGCTGAATATTCTGATTTCGACATTTTAGCGTTTAGTGAAACCTGGTTAAACAATAATCATACAGACGAATCAATTGAAATCCTAAATTACCAGCACCCCTTCCGTCGTGACAGAGGTCAACACAAGGTTGGAGGGGGGATAATTGTTTATGTAAAAAATAATATACATGTTCAACGTCGAAGTGACCTCGAAAGCGAAAGTTTGGAAGCAATATGGTTAGAACTTAAATTTAAAGATAAAAAGGCTTTGCTCGGAACCTTTTATATACCTCCTAATAGTGGATCAGATATCTGGGAAAAAATTGAATATTCTCTTGATATGGCGTCTAATGATAATACTATTAATTACATAATGGCCACTGGTGATTTTAACGATAACCAACTAGCCCCTGTTAATTCAAAAATTACACCTTTGTTAAGCCAATTTAGTCTTACTCAAATGATAGACGAACCTACTCATTTTACTGAATCGTCGTCATCATTGTTAGACCTTTTTATAACAAACGATGCTCACATAATAACATACTGTGGAGTCGGACCACCTTTATTAGACCAAATACGTTTTCACTGTCCTATTATTAGTCTTTTGAACTTTCCAAAATGTCGTCAAAAAACTTTTAAGCGAAAAATTTGGCTATATGATCGAGGAGATTATGACAGATATCGTAACATTTTATCTGAAAAAAATTGGGATTCCGTAATAAACTTAAATAACGTTGAACAATTTACAACCGAAATAACAAAAACTATCATAGAAGCTGCTAAAAAATGTATTCCAAATAAAATAATAATTGTTCGTAAAAATGAACCTCCATGGCTAACAAATGATGTTAAAAAAATGATAAGGAAAAAAAATAGAATCCACAGAAAGGCTAAAAAATATAATAACCAATCGGATTGGTCAAAATTTAAGAAAATACGAAATGAAGTTACCAGTTTAATAAGAAAATCAAAGGATGATTATAACAACAATTTAATTAAAAAAATCATGAACAGTAACCCGTCCACTACTAATTGGTGGAAAACGGTCAAACAAATATCCGGATTAAAAACAAACGACGCAAGTATACCTCCATTAATGGTTAATAACAACTTAATATTTGATGAAATCGAAAAGGCAAATGAATTTAATCGATTTTTTTCTTCCCAGTCAAATATTGATGATTCAAGTGCTATGTTACCTGAAGAACTTCATACTATTAGTGATGACATTAGTTATATAGAACTTACGGTTACTGAAGTTGAAGATATATTGAAAATTGTTAATCCCACAAAAGCTTCTGGCCCAGACCTCATAAGTCCCAAATTGTTAAAAGAAGCATCTTCTGTTTTGAAGTATCCACTATGTAAGCTATTTAACTTATCGTTAAGTACGTCTACTTTTCCAGATCAATGGAAAAGGGCAAATGTTACCCCAGTTTATAAAAATAGTAAACCGAATGACGTTAAAAACTATAGACCTATTTCCTTGTTGAGTGTAATTTCAAAGTGTATGGAACGTTGTGTATATAAACATGTTTACAATCACTTTAAGCGTAATAATATTTTAACGAAAAATCAGTCAGGCTTTACACGGGGGGATTCAGCGGTTAATCAATTAATTAACATTTCAAATGATTTTGGGAAGGCTTTAGATAGCGGTAAAGAAATAAGGGTAGTATTCTGTGATATAAGTAAAGCGTTTGATCGAGTCTGGCATAAGGGACTGCTATTTAAACTTCAACAAGCGGGCATATCGGGTTCTTTACTAAGGTGGTTTGAAAATTATCTTACAAATAGAGTCCAGCGGGTGGTTATTAACGGTTCAAGTTCCGAATGGTTACCTGTAAATGCAGGCGTCCCACAAGGGTCCATTCTGGGCCCTCTCCTTTTTTTGATATTTATAAACGATATAATAGAAGACATTCAAGCTCAAATTAAGCTATTCGCAGATGACACTTCATTGTATATTATGGTTGACAATCCAACAGAAACAGCTACAATTTTAAATAACGATCTAGATAAGATTTATAATTGGTCAAAAAAATGGCTTGTGAATTTTAATGCCCAAAAAACTGAAAGTATGATAATTTCAAAAAAAATAAATAGACCCTTTCATCCTCCATTAAATATGAATACCCAAGAGCTACAAACAGTAAGTAAACACAAACATCTAGGTGTCTTTTTTTCTAACAACGGATCCTGGAACGACCATATTGAATACATAGTTTCTAAATCTTATAAAAGAATAAATATAATGAGAAAAATGAAAAATGTTCTTGATAGGTTTACACTTGAAAAAATTTACATATCATTTGTTCGCCCAATTCTTGAATATGCCGATGTCGTTTGGGACTCTCAAAATCAGAATTTGATTGCTAAACTTGAAAATATTCAGCTTGACGCAGCGCGTATCGTCACGGGGGGTACTAAACTTACCAGTATAAACAATTTATATGTTGAAACTCGATGGGAAAAATTATCTGAAAGACGACGCAATCATAGATTAATTCATTATCACAAAATTTTGAATAATAAAACCCCAGAGTATTTAAGAGACTTATTGCCCGATTCAGTAGGAAGTAGGCATGATCATAATACAAGACAAAGAAATAATATTACACAAGTCAATACTCGGACCCGTTTATATTCTCAATATTTCATCCCAGCAACAACAAAACTATGGAACACTCTTAACTTAAACATAAGAAAATGTGAATCTCTATCATTATTCAAAAAACAAATTAGTACCCAAAATTGTAAGGTCCCAGCGTATTATTATATAGGACATCGTTTTGGTCAAATTCTTCATGCTCGCTTAAGAATGGATTCAAGTTCATTGAATTCTCACCTATTCGTTCGTAATTTGGTAGACTCTCCAAATTGTCGTTGTGGTGATGTAGAAACAAATTCTCACTTCCTGTTATCTTGTCCCATATACACTGATTTAAGACATGAACTATTAGATTCTGTTTCAGTTCTTCCTGTCCAAGTTAACACAAAAACTTTGCTTTTTGGATCAACGGTACTCTCGGATGAGCAAAATAGTCTTTTATTTAGTTTGGTGCAGAAATATATTATTAAAAGTAAACGTTTTAACCCTTGATGTTAATGCTTCATCATTCAATAGAAACCCAAGCATTTCACACCGTATAGATTACAATAATTCATGTTTATTTTTTTTTTTTTATTTTTTTAATTTTTTTTTTTTTTTTTTTTTTTTTTTTTTCTTCATCTTCTTCTTCTTTCACCTTTTTTCATATTGATATATTTATTACAGAGCATGCCAGTATTTATATTTATGTATTGTCCAATAAGTGTATTATTTTTTGTAAAAGGAGACAGATTTGTAAAAGCAAATTGCTTGTTTCTGAATCCTTAATATTATTTCATTTGTATAATATCGTTTAATGTTGATTTATCTGAATAAATATTGTTTAAACCAACAGTATGACAGTTATTTAAGTAAAGCCCGGTACTATAATACAATCGAGTCCTTATGCGAAGAACTATAATACAATTTAGTCTAATGTAAAACAGTTAACTAAATCAAAATCTCGTATGCACGACTCTTAATGTCTAACAAATTTTCGACAGTGGGTAAACTATTAAGAAAAGAAAAAAAAATAAATAATATTAAATCAAATCTTATGAATAATATTAGCGATCAAAGAAAAAATATCACATTATGTCGACGGACAATTGTAAGATGCTATAAGATCGAATAAAAATGTATCGAAAATATAACACAAAGGAAATCGATGAAACAACTGCAATCCTAATTTAAGATGCAAACACATCAAAAGAAAAAAAATCACACCATGTCGGCGGGCAACTGTCGACTTTTAAAACGTTGTACGATCGAAACATATGACAAAAAAAAAACCCAACTGCAATCAACAAATAAGACGCAAAGAGTCACAAGAAATAACAAGATAACACCATTGGCGACTTGTCAATACTGTATGATCGAACACAAACAAAGCCAAAACATGACACCAAAGAAATAAGACGCAAACTAAATTACAAGATCAATATAAGATGTATAAAAAATAATTCCGAAAGTACAATTGTTTAACACAAACAAGAGGAATACAACGATATAAATCTATGCTTCCCCAAAAACTCAACTTGACAATGGTCAACCAATCCGGGTTACCGCATAACTAAGGTGTAACAAAATGTGTAACAAAACTTTTTAGATAATACAGAAATTATGACTGTCGGAGTAATTGTTATTGTTTAAGAAAAAAAAACATGTCAAACATGCAAATATTATTTTTAAATAATAGTTTTAATCACTAAAAGGTCATGTGATGTTACATATATAGGACGGGGTGTGTTCGATGCGTTAATCAATTAGGAAAACCCCGCCATATAACACCCAACTTTGAAATTGCGTACAAATGTCAAATTTAGGTGTGCCACTTTGAAAATGGTCTTAACCGATTGATAATTCATTTCTCAATATTCGTAATTTTTCCCAGATTTTTTCTATGTCGGGCAAAAAAAAGTAGCAGTTTATAAGGAGACCCCCTAATTGAAGTAACAACTTGACTTATGGTCGTTTTAAAAACGATTGTTTGCAAGTTGCATTGTTAACAGTTGTAGAATATGAAAATTTATTAACGTGAATGCAAATATTCATAATGTTTTTTACGGAAAGTAACTTTTGTGTCATCTTGACAACCGTACACAAAGTTCTTTTCACTTTTCTTCCTTCTAAACACAAGAGTTCGAATTCTTTTGTTATATTTAAACCGCATACCGGACTGCATACGTACGATTTGAGTTATCTTTCATGGTTTTGATTATGACAATTATTCTTTAATATTCTTTGCAAATGAACGCCCCATTATGCTTATTTTTTCGTTATCCGATGTTTTTCTTTTTTTCTTTTTTCTTTCGTTATCATTCTTTTTATTACATTTGTTGCGGGGAAAACATTTTACTAAGGTGGTACCCAATACCTTGACTAAAATTAATTTGGCTCGTTTAATTTTCATAAAATTTTGACAAAATATTTACTTTGACCCTTTGAAAAAAATATAAAAATTTCAAAAAACTTGAACCAATCACTTTCTCGGAAAAATTTCATTGCATATATAGCAGTTTGACAAACACTAATTCTAATCATTGAGAAGCTTAATATTTCCTTAACAATACAACGTAATTAAAACGTTTAGCTGATTTTACAGAGTTATCTCCTTGTAGTGTTAGGTACCACCTTAAGGGTATTTTTCTGACAATTTCAGAAATATCGAAAACAGTGTTTGTCAGAATCTGTCTCTTTATAAAAGTTGAAAATTTAGATAAAACTATCGCTTCAATATAATTCTTTCATTTATTATAAAATGTAAAATGTATTGATAAAAAAATCCCTATATAGATTGTATCTTAGAAGGTGTGCTCGATTAAGATTGTTCTGTGTTGTTGCGTGAACCCCTTAGGGTTCACGCGTATAAATTAGTTAGAAATATAGTCTATGGAGGAATATTCGGAAGCTAAATTATTGTTCATTCGGAACACCTATTCGTCTTATCTGTATTAGCTTCCTGCAATTAAGAGCACCCCATACGGGTATCTAAGGTATTTAAAACATGACAATAAAGAATTTTCACAGATCGCTAATTCACTTATCTGATATATGATAATATATCTATAGATCCTTTTCAAACATGTATATTTATTGAAAAGCTACATTTTATGCATTGCAATGGTTTACTGACTTGAGCAAAGTTGACAGTTGTACCCTTTGATAAACAAGTGAAAGATAAATGGTCAAGATTTAATTATCTCAGATGGTGCCTTTAAAACAAAATACATATATGGTTTGGCGATATCTGGCCACAGCTTTTATTCATAATATAGATTCATATGATATATATATATAGATAGATAGATGTATATGTATATGTATATGTAGATAGATATATGGTTGGTTACCCGAAGATAATATGGCAACCTTGCAGATAGATAGATAGATATATATGAAAATGTAAAGATGCACCGTGGGATCCACTGGTGCTTTAAATTTAGAAAACACCGTGGGATACACAAGTGTAGTCTGTATTATCCAAAAACCTAAAATTTCATAGTTAACATTAAGATTCTATGCAGCGAATTCTGCCATTTACTGGGAATCTATTTATGATGCTCAAAGTTCAAATAAAAGTCACTTTTCTCAACAGCAAACAAGTTAACATTATCAGTCACATCTGTATTACCACTGTCACCGACAAAAACCTGAAAAATAAATACAAAAGAGCAGTATCTCGTACAAAAAAAGGAGTGGGAGGGCGGGTTTTCAATTTTACCGCTAACGAAATTTAAACAGCTTGCTTGCTGCGATGGAATTCTGTAAAGGACTAAATTACGTCACAGAATATAACGTCACTCATGTTAGGTAAATCTAAAACATGAAACACAATCCGTCAGTGGCCCCAGCGATAACTGAATTTAAGTCTATTTACTTAAATTCCATTATCTCAGATGGTGCCTTTAAAACAAAATACATATATGGTTTGGCGATATCTGGCCACAGCTTTTATTCATAATATAGATTCATATGATATATATATATAGATAGATAGCTGTATATGTATATGTAGATAGATATATGGTTGGTTACCCGAAGATAATATGGCAACCTTGCAGATAGATAGATAGATATATATGAAAATGTAAAGATGCACCGTGGGATCCACTGGTGCTTTAAATTTAGAAAACACCGTGGGATACACAAGTGTAGTCTGTATTATCCAAAAACCTAAAATTTCATAGTTAACATTAAGATTCTATGCAGCGAATTCTGCCACATTGACGGAGGAAAACAGAGACTCTGTCAACCGCCATAAAAAGGGCGGTTCGCTGCAAAGCTGTGAACCAGATAACTATAGATAGATAGATAGATATTTTATTTAAAGAACAACTTGGTACATATATATGTTAAATAATCAATATGGTGTTTTGTGAACAACTGTTCAAAAACATATTTACCTACACAGATAAAAATACTAACCAAAACTACACCAAACCATAAGATAGTTGATTGTATTTGTATATCATAAAATATAGTATATTATAGTATATCATCAAATAATTATTCAAGATGTTTAACAATTCATTTCATAAGCATGTTGGTTAAGGGTGACAAGTGAGAACCATCAAGTTGAAAAATTTCTGATCATGATATTTTAAGTAGCAACCCTGACAGCTAATTATAAAGGCAATAATATAGTTGTATATTCTAGATCTATAGCAACACAAGTCCATGCTTTGCAATAACCTGGTCAAATTTGAGACCATACGACTTAAGAATTGATGAACCGCATAATCCATCTGATCATGTTCTTCATCTTATTGTGCAAAAATCCCACTCTAGAACTACCTGTGTCATTACCTGCTACATGTTTTATTAAGAAATATGGTGGATCCTCATATTTTCATTGTTCTGAGTTAACTTTTAATATGCTTGACAATCATGCCACCACAAAGATTCATTTCAGTGCCTAGACCTAAGTCAACCCCATCTGGAGGATGTCGGTCTGCTACAAAAACATACTTACTATTGAGGATTCTACTATCCAAACATTATAGCTATATAGGATCTCCTACAATTCTTGTACGGCAATAAGCTACATGGAAGTATATGTACATATGTACATGTAATACCAATACAATTTAAAGCATAATTAATCGAGAAAAATAATAATTCTTCTGTAACCCCTGTATTAAGTTGTCAGCATTGGATCTCCGACCCTTTAATAATCCTCAAAAACAATTGAAAAGACAGCTTCAAACAAACTGCATTCATACCAAGTTTAACCAACACAAGATAAGGAAATATTTGCTAGACTTCAGCATGACTCTGGTTAAGGTAAATGTAAATCATTGTCCTTATGCCTGGAGTGTTTAATACCTCCTTAAAAACTGTCAAACCTCAATTTTTTTTTTTTGACACATTTGTTAAATTTTACTAAAAAATATCCAAATCTAGTAAATTAGTAATGTCACAATTTTATTGAGAGAGATACAAAATGTACAAGTAAGCAATACCTCAACAATTCATAGAGAGAGAAAGGAAATGTGTTCATTAAAACAATTAGAGATCTGAACTCATGAAAAAAAAAAATCTATATGTACTGGGTGCTATGGAACTTACAATTAAACGGTTACTAAAGGTCTGAAATAACAGTAATAAATTCCCATGGGGTTATAGCAGGATAAACATCTGCAGTTGGGACCAAGCATCTGAAGCGATCCACCTAAAAACCAGAAATGGCTTCGGTCATAAGAAAAATTTGTACCAGATCAGTGATAATGAATGTCATACTAAACTCCGAAATATATGAACTAAAATAAAAACTCATACAAGACTAACAAAGGCCAGAGGCTCCAGACTTGGAACAGGCACTAAAATGCAGAGGGGTTAATTAAACAAGCTTTTTAAAATCTCAACCCAATGAAGAAGAAACAAACACACAGCAATACGCACAGTAACAATCACACAGAAGTCCGAGTCCAATAACAGAATAGGTAACGAAACAAACAAAACAAAAATTGAAAATGACAATATTACATAAACAACAAAGGACTACAAACAGTTACTGACATGCCAGCTCCAGACCTTATTTTAACTGTTCGAAAGATTATGTCTTCATTATATGAAATATCTAGCACCATCCCTCCATTGGGGGTTTAGTATCATACCATCACAAAATATATTAGAGGAACATAACCCGTATCATACCAGCAACTGGTTTAAGAATAAATGAGTTTCTGTCCGATGCAAAGACTGTGCAAGTGAATCAATATTAAAGCCAAAAATGCCAATTTTTTTTTTTTTTTTTTTTTTGCAGGCAACAGTTTTCCTTCTTCATAAGTTTGCTTTAATGTTTTGTTAGCTTTTGAGGTAAAACTGACATTTTGTGCTTTGTAAAGAATATTACCATAAAAGATTGGATGGGAAATACCTGAATGTGTAAGATGTCTATGTTGAAGTGAATTTCTTATAATGTAATAAACTGCCCATAAAACAAGACAAGAATAACTGGATCAACTCAGGCAAATGCAATTTTAAAAGAATGCCTATGAGGACCTGTATACTAGAGTCTAAATCCATGTATGAAGAAACAAACATTTAGTATAACAGCAGCAACCACTCTCTGTCTCGTCTTGGGTTTGAACTAGGTTGCCCAAATGAAAACTTATTACCATTTGAGGTCTAGGTGACCTGAAACTTGGATTATCATAAGAAGGCCTAGATTATGCAAAGTAAACATGGTAAATGCTCCTGTTAGGACAACCGACAAGTTATAATAGGATCACCTGCATCACACAAAAAAAAAAAAAAACAAAAAAAAAACAACAACAACTAAAAACAAAAAACAAACAAGCTGCTTAACAACATCTAGGTACCCACGTAATTAAAAGCATAACATTTCAAATTAGTCCCAGTGTTCATGTTAACTGAAGTTCAACCTGTACTATAATTTTCATTAATAAATTTCAACCATAATTTGGATTCAAACTGTAGCCTAGGAACCAGTAGGGCCAATGGTTTTATGTAAATGAAATTGCTCGTCATAATGCTTCCAGCCTAAATTAACAAAGCTTGGCACCTAAACGTACAGCGTACGATACTCATATGCTTGAGCAACTCCTAGAATCTTCCAGGATGAAGATTACAATAAATTCTAGTATATATATATAAATTAAAGCTGTTGTCGACACCTAAATACTAAAGATTTTTAACTGGTTTGGAGCAGACTGCAAGATAAGCTGTAAATAATTACTTAATTTGTACTAGTTTTGCTAATATTACATGTACATAGATACCGTATAGGAAGATGTGGTATGAGTGCCAATGAAACAACTCTCCATCCAAATAACAATTTATAAAAGTAAACCATTATAGGTCAAGGTACGGCCTTCAACGCGGAGCCTTGGCTCTCACCGAACAACAAACTATATAGGGCCCAAAATTACTAGTGTAAAACCATTCAAACCATACATACATGTATATATCCTCGCTTATTGCGTCTGACACAATTTACACAAAACTCTCTAATAGTCTCATTTTAAAAGTTGTTTACAAGATAAAACCATTTTGGCCCCTATTTTCCCTTCAATATATAAAAAAATAAAAATAAAAAATAATAAAAATTTCCAACACCTGAGACTGGTTGATAGGTTTGGGCAAACAGAAATATTTGCAGTCTGTCCTAAAATAGTGATCAATAAGTATTCACTTCTATAAATTTGTCCTTTATATTTGTGGTACTTTATTGCAATATCTGTATTCATGCAGTACATGCATATCTGATTTGGAATATTCAGATTATTATCAAGATAAATAATATTATATTAGTCAATAGTGTTCTGCATTACAAATCATATGTTACAAATCATATGATCATATACAAAACAACATTTAAAAGTTTCACATGTAATATATTTATATATATATAATTATAATAATAATATATAATTGTAACCTTATAATTAAGAATTGTTTCTTATTACTAACGAATGATGCGGCATCCCATATAAAAATAACACATTCAGCAATATTTTGTGAGAAACTGAGAAATAATCATTACACAAATCTACATCTAAACCATAAGATTGGAAAAAAGTTGCCTTATATCTTTATACATATGTTTGTTATTTGTTAGAATCACATGTACACGTAGGGGTTTAACTTAAAAGTAATATACTGTTTTTGTAAATCTGACGATTACCTGGTAAATTATCAAATGGAACATACTGATGCAGAGCTCTAGGGGTTTGCATAAATGACATCTGATGATGATCCGATGTACAAATGTATGTGACCTAAAGGAGTTGAGTTAGTGGCGTGATGAGTCGTGAATCCAGTCCAGTCTGGTGACCCATCTGTAAAAACTGTGCACGTCATTGTCTGATTGTTGTCTATGTCTCTGGTCCAATTGTTACAACCCTTGTGGTGTTCTGTAGCCAAGCAAGGTCGCACTTTTCGCTTTCTAACTGATCTTCCCAAAATGTGCTACAACTCAACAAAAGGTAAATATTAGTTCCACCATGCTACATAGCATTGACATAACAAAATCAAATGACTGTACAAAGAAACAATAACAATAAAAATATTATGTATACTCATAGTTGTGTCTTATGATAGTTACAATAATTTAAAAAAAATAATTTAAAATTAGTATATATTATTTATTAATTCTTAAATCCACAGTCAGTTGATAGTGACATAGTGTAATATTTGTATATAATTATGTTATTACAATAATTCAAGCTGTGGCCTGTTGATGACATTATGTCTAAATTTATGATTTATCTGAACTACTCATACCATATCGACCTAGTCTAGGCTAGAGAGTAGTAGCAACTATACATGTCACTGTGATGACTGATGTTGACAGACTCGACACTGACAGTTTTCTGTAACAAGTGTGTAGGTACACGCAAAATTTATAGCAGGATATATACATATAATGATATATGTATGCTAAACTCCACCAGCAAGCTAACATTTAGACATGACGATTTTTGGCTACTGCTTGCAACTCCGTGCAGGGTCTCCGTGCAAGATTTCCAAGATTTTTGTTTATTTGTATCGAAAGCTGAACTTCCGGTTACGAACCTGGGTCCTTACGCCCCAAAGGGTACGTTCCTTTGCACCTTTGTACGTTCATATCCTTTCATGGAATATTTGCTGTATATCAATATGTGCTATGAAAGATCTAGGTACACATTCCCGATGTATACCCTTTTAAGGAAAATTTAATTATAATTCGGGAGTTCATCAGATAACGCCTGCCCCATAACACATAAACACTATAGACACGTTACTAACCTGGATGGTCTGTTAGTGTTACAGCGAAATACAATTTGTTAAGCTAAACCATAGGCACTAGACGATCTGTCAATACTCAATTTCAATAGTAATAAGATATGGACAAAAAGTAATATTAAAAAAAAAAAATTAAACTCGTCGTCATATATATATGAGTACCTATCGGTATCAGGCAGACTATACATGCATCTAATTTAATGTAGAATACAATGACGAAATCATTATTATAATCTGCAAATCTTAGGACAATATTGCATCAAATTACTCATATTTGTAAAAATTAAATATTTTTTTAAAAATGAAAACGAATAATGGGACCAATCTCTTTAAGTCTTTGCATGTGCTCTCCACGTGGCGATGAAATTCCTGATGGAATGGTTAAAAAATGACGATCGATAAAATGAATTCTTTCTAAGATTACTTCTAATAAACATTAGAAGCATGAGGCAGGTTATAACCATACAATACTAACACTACTTTACCATTACAAGATACTACTTTCAATTTTTCAATTTTACCGCTAACGAAATTTAAACAGCTTGCTTGCTGCGATGAAATTATGTAAAGGACTAAATTACGTCACAGAATATAACGTCACTCATGTTAGGTAAATCTAAAACATGAAACACAATCCGTCAGTGGCCCCAGCGATAACTGAATTTAAGTCTATTTACTTAAATTCCATTATAACGACCTATGCATATGGTATCAAACATCTGTGTCTAGATATTAATAGAGAAATATTTTAAAATAGTGCTGTGGCTTCTACATAATGAGTTATAGTGGGCTTTGGGATTTGATTTGTAACAATAAAATCATTATGCATACTTGTCATTTTGACAAATCAGATAAAAAAAATCTGTTTCAAATGAAAATAAAACAAGTAAAATATTAAAATATGGAACGCCGACAATGTCTTATTATGACATTTCTCATTATATGATGTTCATTTGCCATTATATGATGTCATTTTACCCTTATATGATGTGCAAATGACATTATATGATGTGCACTTATCCTTATATGATGTACACTTGTCATTATGTGATGTGAACTTGTCCTTATATGATGTACACTTGTCATTATATGATGTGAAGTTGTCCTTATATGCTGTCCAAACACATTTATATGAGATGCAAACATCTTTATATCATGTCCACAATTCATTAAATGATGTGCTTTTTCCATTATGTTATGTGATTGAGTCCTTATATTATGTGATGCTTTCCTTATACGATGTAGAAACGGCATTATGTGATGTGCAATCACCTTTATACGATATGCAATCACCTTTATATGATGACAATTTGACATTATCTGATGTGCAAATTATATTATATGATGTGCAAATTATATTATATGATGTGCAAATTATCTTATATGATGTGCAAATGGTCTTATATGATGTGCAAATTATCTTATATCATGTACAGATGTCTTTATATTATGTGCAAACTTCTTTATATGATGTGAACTTATTCTTATGTTATGTGGTAACATTGTTATATGGTGTGGTTCGGTTTACATCTTTATATGATGTCAGAACATCATTATCATGATGTCGAAACATCATTATCATGATGTCGAAACATCATTATGATGATGTGCATTCATCGTCCTGATGGTCAATGAACATGATTACGATTCAAGCGATTACTCACTACGTCAGAACTGATTCCGATCTGCTT
Source organism: Mytilus californianus (assembly GCF_021869535.1). Classification (NCBI taxonomy): domain Eukaryota; kingdom Metazoa; phylum Mollusca; class Bivalvia; order Mytilida; family Mytilidae; genus Mytilus; species Mytilus californianus. The sequence continues at coordinate 109,613,961 of NW_026262581.1, forward strand.
CTGCGGAGTAACAATTAATCAGGCTCAAATTTTTAGCTGTCGTTTGGAAAATGGTTGAGATTTAAAAAGAGATAAACCTTGGTATATTAGTACCTCCTTTTAAGATGTAAAAAATCACACCTGATATTGTTGGAAAAATGTCAAAATATATGAATTGCAACGTTTTGTTTTAATCGATAATCTAAAATAGTAAACATACGGAGTCTGCAATAATGAACATACGGTTAAAATTATTAAATTTAAGAAACAATTCTTTTATTTCATGCTCTATGCTCATTTTAACAAGGGAGGGCAATTTCTGTACACCATAAAAAAAATAATCTATAAGAAGTTAGTATGTTAATACACGAATTTCTAGTATGTACATTAATGTAAATTTTGCCTTGCTGATTATTTTAGCTGTTCGAGTTTCTCTTTATATATTCTCAAGATAGACACAAAAGAATGGGAAAAAAATCGGACTTTGATAGGGTAATGGCTTATATAAGGGACCAGTCATTTGTAACCCCAAAAAGAGGGATAGGAAGAAATAAAAGGGGCCTTTAATTTCATCATTTTTTAATGGAAAGGTGCATTCAATTTTATATAGTTATAGATTTGCGGTATAATGTTATGGCGATGTCTTCAAAATCCGTAGGCATCAATTTTTACGCCTGGTTCCGCTCGCCTCAATTGTTAAAACCTGAATCCTTAGTTTCAACAATTTCACTAGCAGAAAATTTTTCATCTGAAGCTAATATCGAATGAAGGTGTGGTAAATATTAATGAGACCATAACCGGCAAATCTAAATTAAGTTCGTGAAGTCGCAAACAACTTCCACACTTGAAGTTCTAGATTCACTACTGACGCAATATTTTAAACTTATAATGCATTTAGAAACTTAATACAATTTTTTTGTTATTACGAACAAAAGTATTGAAAATGTGTGTATGTGCGTTTGTGTGTAATTGTCCGGTGGTGGCTTTTTAGAGGAAAGAGGGGGGGGGGGGGGGGGGGGGGGGGTGAAATTTGTAGGTCTTTGGAAAAGAGGGTATTTATTGACTGTTTTTCCTTCTTCAAGGTGTAGACTTGAAAAAAAATAAGAGAAATTCCACTGTTTCCTCACACGTCCCCACCCCCAATGAAAGAAAATATTACCATAATTATTACTTATTTATTTATTTTAACATTCCGATGTATTGTTACCACAGAGATTTCTACTTACGTAGCTTTCGTTTTTGACTGGTAACCGATTTATAAATACGGACATTATAGAGTGCAAAATAACATTTCTTATCGCTTGTTATAAGTTTATTTTTTCAATGAATACTCATAAAAATATTTTTTTAGATCACAGATTAATAATATATAATTTGTACCACTACAATATAATAGTTATTACGGTGAGGTTGAATTCCCGAACATTTATTCATCATCCACGCACGAACTTTTCTCAGAAAAAAAATATATCTCTGTACATTAACATTACTTTCAGGTACAGATATGATTTTTTTCTGGGACAAGTGCTTGTGACCATCCACAAGAATTTGCGGTCATCCGATGATCAGTACTTCACTACTTTGATTATATCTGTTTTTGTCTATACCAGTTTTCAAGAAAAGGTTTCTCTATAGATAAGTTATCAAGATAATAGCCAATAAAACAACAAAACTCTGAAGAGCCAAAATTGCCCAAAAAGGACCTTTACTATAGAGTTTACTCAGACACATTGCACTATTTGTTTTTTTAAATCTATTATAGTTTCCAGGATACACGCAAAATATTAAAAGCCGCTGCCGTAAATCTTCACTTTGAAAAATTCAAAATACAACTCTCTATCTGTAAGAGAACAACAGGTCTCAGTAAACAATAAATAAATGCAGTGTTTAAGTTCATTTAGACACCAATCTGATTAGATTACAGGTATTGGGTGTTCAAGCTTTGCTTACGCCGATCTGAAAACGCTCAATTCAAGACCATTGGGATTCTCTGGTTTTGTCGGATTGATCCACACCTTCAAAAATATGAAGGCTGAAATTTTATTGGCTGATGTAATATTAACCAGGACAGAAAGTAAAACGAAGTGTTGTCAGATCCTTGTAACCAAACCTTAGACAGATGATATGTACATTATATATTAATCATTTGTTAGACACCGACTGTAGTGTGGGTAGGAGCACGTGTATTTCCTTGATGGACTTTAATAAAAAAGAACATGGTTATTTTTTTTTTAATTTCATTATTGTTTTATTTTTCCCTGATTTAAAATGGAAACAAACTATTTCGCTCCCCTTCTGAAAATATAAAATCTCTTTCAAGAAATTTGGAATCAAACAATTTCCAAAAATGTTGCCCCCCCCCCCCCCCCCTCACCAAAAAATGAGCGGCTTCCCACAAAACCTTTTATATTGCGGGTTACTGCATGTGGTGGTGCTTTCGTGGTAGCATGTTCGCATAGAGTGGGAGAGGTCATGGGTTCGACCCCCGGCCGGGTCAAATTCAAAGACTTTCAAATTGATATTTGCTGCTTCCCTGCTAAGCCCGCGAAATTAAGGAATAAGAGCAAAAGCTGGTCGGCTCGGAATCAGAAGAATTTGTCCGGGTAAGGTGACATGTCTTCCTTCGGAAAGTTACCTTGTGAACTAGCATGTTAAAAATCCGGCTCAGGGTGTCGGTCTTGTACAAAGCAGGGTTAATATTCATATCGCATTACAGCTATTTTCCTAATGCATGTAGTTTAAAGGTTTGATTGGCTTGATTGCTTTGTTTTTATAACTGTTTGCTAATGCATTTTAATTAAGTTTTACAATTCTAATCAACAGATAGGCTGGGTTTCAGCTTGTATGATGTTATTGAATGCTTGAACAAACATTTATACAAAAAAAGCAAGCAAGCCAACCAAACCTTTAATCTACATACATCAGGAAAATAGCTGTAACATGTACGAATATGCATATCAATTTGCCGCTGCACATCAAGCATCCATCCATAACCATCTATATTGAAGTTGTGAAATATATGCAAGAACACATAATAAAAAGCTGAAAGCAAATGAAAAACACCGAGTTGAAGTTCTTTACATATCTCCTTTAAAGCATTTCGGATGAAAGAGATGGGCGCTCGCTGGTCGAGTGGTGTGAATAGTCGAACTACTGTATCACTTGTCTGTCGACACTTAGGTGTGTGAGTTCGAATACCGCATGTGGCAGGTAAGCTCGACTCCTATCTTAATTGACCAGAATTGTCAGTTTTCCAAACGAAGGTTGGGTGGTCTCTCTGGGAACTTTGGCTTCCTCCACCAATATAAACTCACCGCCACGAAATAGCATGAAAGTGTTGAAAGTGGCGGTAAATATAAATCAATCAACAAATTAATCAATCAATCATCCATACCGGTATAATTATGGCCTCTAAATCTATATCTTTATTCTCATAAAGTCAATGTATGACATCAGTACAGAGATAACAATAATAACTTTACAATATATACAAAACAAGAGAGAGAGGTTTCAAAAGTCTTTTTAGTCAGGAGGTATAAAAAATTTAAGATATATTTCTAATTCTCTTTCCAGATCTTCTGGTATAGTTCTGTTTTAAAAGTCCTGTAATATTTTTACTCACTAAGAATTTTTTTTAGTCAATCAAAAGTAAAGAAAATAGAAAAGGTGATAAGTTTACTCCTTGTCGAACACCATTGTCACAAGCAAACAAAGTATTTCGAATTATAATTACTATAAGATGCCAGCGAAAGCGCGGAACAATTGGGCAAGTGTTGAAACAAAGAGTGTGGACACAGTAATAAGGTGGACACAGTAAGGATTTGGACACGTTTAATGCATTTAATTCTTTTTCTTTAAAGAGACGAAAACGAGGAACATAATGCAAAAGACGGGCATCACCCCATTCATCTCTGTTGGAAAATAAAAATATCAAATACCCTAAATTGAAAAAGTGTGGCAAAGTGTGATTTTCAGTGTTTTTTTTTTTTTTTTCCTTTTACCTAAATAACTGTATGAACTACGTAAAATCCTTTGACATTACCGAAAAGGATCAAAATGAATACACTATGAAAAAAATCCCATCTAATCGGATGAAAAATAAAATCCAAAACACTTCACCAGGAATCAACCCCTCTGTATCTCAGAAATAGTTGACGCCACTCCAAATCTGTTGTCATACTCAAGTTGCAGAATTTTATTACCAATTAAAAAAATCTCCATTAAAATAAGTTGAAAATAAACAATCTGTATGTACAAATATGTGAACATTACCCAACCTGACCATTTCGCATTTCGCGGGCAGTACGTGGACTAAGCATGCGGTCTCCAAATTTGGATATTTTGGCTTTTTCTGTGGAAAAAAGATTGTTTCAAAGACAAATTAAGGAAGTACAAAACACTACATGTATACGTCATATCACAAATATTTCCGACTTTGTATGGTTTTGTAGGAGTAACACTACATTATACATCTTACCATTTATATTATTCAATAACATTTTATAAAACAAACCATCTCGCCATATTATGCACGAGTAGATAATTTTATAGCTATTGTTGTGAAATATTTTTAAAACTGACTGTGAGGTCAATGGTGCATTTTGCAATGAATAGAAATAAGAAGATGTGGTATGAGAGCCAATGAGAAAACTCTCCATCCAAGTCATAATTTGTAAGAGTAAGCAATCATAGGTCAAAGTACGACCTTCAACACGTAGCATTTGCTTAACCCAAATAGCAAGCTATAAAGAGCCTCAAAATTTGTTTTATTATATTTTCGCCACAGCCGCAAATTTCTCCAATTAGCTCCTGTATTAATTGATCTTAATCTCCCTCCGAAATGTTTGAAACGTTGATTTTGTTAAATTGCATTGTCTCATTTTTCCTATTAATTGCACTCTCGCTAGCGATAGACACATGTTTGAGCTGGGTTTATAGTTTATAGAAGCAGATCGGAATCAGTTATGACGTAGACAGTAATCATTCTAATCGTAATCATGTTCATTGACCATAACGACGATGAAAGCACATCATATAATGACGTTTCGACATCATATAATGAAGTAAACCAAACCACATCATATAAGATTACAAGCACATAATATAATGACACAACCACATCATGTAAAGATATTTGCACATAATATAATGGTAACTGCACATCATATAATAATATGTACACATCATATAAGTATATCTGCACATCATATAAGTATATTTGCACATCATATAAGGATCTTTGCACATAATATAAGTACATTTGCACATCATATAAGAATGTTTGCACATCATATAAGAATGTTTGCACATCATATGAGTACATTCGCACATCATATAAGTACATTTGCACATCATATAAGTATATTTGCACATCATATAAGTATATAAGCACATCATATAAGTATATATGCACATCTATGGAACGCCATAGCTGTCTTATGTGTCTTTTTTATTGCTTTTCTATTATACGAAGGTGCTTTTCTATTATACGATGGTGGTTTTCTATTATACGAAGGTGCTTTTCTATTATACAAAGGTGCTTTTCTATTATACGATGGTGCTTTTCTATTATACGAAGGTGCTTTTCTATTATACGATGGTGGTTTTCGATTATACGAAGGTGCTTTTCTATTATACGAAGGTGCTTTTCTATTATACGAAGGTGCTTTTCTATTATACGATGGTGGTTTTCTATTATACGAAGGTGCTTTTCTATTATACGATGGTGCTTTTCTATTATACGATGGTGCTTTTGTATTATACGAAGGTGCTTTTCTATTATACGATGGTGCTTTTTTATTATAATAAGGCGCTTTTTTATTATGTGATGGTGGTTCCCGTGATTAACCGGAAGCGTGGCGTGTATTTGAATCTCACCGAACCAACATGGCGGCCATGGCTGTGAATACTAAAATGTTAAATGTTTTACAGAAATTAAACTTGCAGCAAGCATTTCCAAACTTTGAGAGAGAGAAAATCACTCCTGACATTGTATGTAGGCTTTCGACACATGAAATGGAAATATTAGGTGTATCTAGTAGGGCAGATATGATGAAGTTAAGAACTGAATGTGTAAAATATGGAACGTCTGCCCCTTATAAAATAAACTCTGAATGCGGCCCTCCGAAATTTGATATTCCAAAGTCTGTTCTAAAAAATGTTCTGGAAAATGGATTTAAAATATCCGACATTTCTAAATTGTTGTCCGTGTCTGAAAGCACCATTTACCGAAGAATGTCACAGTTCGGATTAAGCAAAATGAATTTTACACAAATTGATGACAGTTATATAGACTTGACACTTGGACAAATAATGAAAGAGTTTCCATTGTATGGCGAAACACTATTGCAACAGATGCTTCTATTAAAAGGCATAAGAGTACAGAGATGGAGACTGAGGGAGTGTATGCATCGATTGAATACCTCCGGTGTACAGGCGAGACGTACTGGTAGGCTTCATAGGCGTGTTTACAATGTAATGGGTCCAAATCACCTCTGGCACATAGATACAAATCATAAACTTGTCCGGTAGAGATTTGTTATTGTAGGTGGCATTGACGGGTTTAGTCGATTGATAACATTTTAAAAATGTACCGACAACAACACATCAAGAACAGTTTTGGATTGTTTCTTCTCCGGTGTTGCAAAGTATGGGTACCCAATAAAGTTAGGTCTGACAAAGGATTGGAAAATGTTTCTGTGGCAAACTACATGTTGATTCCAAAAGGCCCAAACAGTATGGTAACGGGAAAAAGCACTCATAATCAACGGATTGAGAGACTATGGAGAGATGTGTATGAAGGTGTGCTTAGTTACTTTTACAACTTATTATATTTCATGGAAGATGAAGGTTATCTAGACCCACTAAAACTGACAAACTTAGCTACTCTCCACTTTGTTTTCATGGACGAAATAAACAGGAAGCTGCAATTTTGGGCAGAGGCATGGGCTGGTCATAGACTACGCACTGTTAATTCATCTCCATTGAGCTTGTGGACTTCAGGTCAACTTCAAAATGCCGTAGGAATTACCGAAGGAGAAACAAATTTGCAAGATTATGGAATTGAAGGCTATTTGGATCAAAATGATGTAGAAGAGGGCGAGAGACCAATATTTGGACCCCTTGCACACATGATAAGTGATCAATACAGGCTGGATTTAACTCGACAATTGATAAGAAGCAATACTAACTTTGGAATAGATTATTATCTTGAATGTTTGGAAGTCATTGAAAGAAATAACTAAACTGGTTATTAAAACTTATTTGTAATTTACTAAATTGCCTTCATATCTTGAACGTAAATGGATAACTGCATAACTTCTTTATATACTTAATCATATGAAACCCCATGACTTTTCAACAACTTCAAGCTTTAAAGTGGTATATTGGTTATATGAAACTGTATCATTTTGTGTAGAGGTAGTACATGTACAATGTACAGATCTGTATATCCTCTAACTATTTTAGTATTTTTATAACCAATTTTTCTAACTTATATGGATGCTGAGTTGGCAATTGTATTGTGCAAGCCTTTTTGCTGCGCGTCTTTCGAATCTTGATAGGAATTCGAGTAGATTGAGGGGCAAGGTTAGTGTACCCATAAACATGGTTCAACCCCGCCACTCTGCCAAGTTTTGCCTGAGTGCCTGTACCATGTCGGGACTTCTCTCTACCTTCTGTACATTTTCCCTTTTGTGTTGTCGCTGTATGTCTCTATTTTGATGGCTTGATTGGTGGTGTTGGTGCTGTTTGGTGTTTTATATCGAATTATTGTCATTCCCTGTTTTATCTTTATTTTTTATATATAAAGGTTGGCTACATGGTTCAGCTAAATGAAATTCTTCGCTAATGCTTTAAATGAAAACTTATGTAACTGTTACTTTTACATGCATTAAAAGAATTTGGCCGATAATGAACAAATATTTAAATGTTTGTGTTTGAACTGAAAATTATTAATTGTGTCCTGAATATTAAGTCATTGGTCTTACAATTTGCCAAATTAAAAAGTACTTCAACCAGAGACATATTATACTAGAGATAAGCAACTTTGTGAAATCTCGAGAAATATCGCAGCCGCATGCTTTGATAAGAATATAACATGTATAAGAGTCATATATAAAGAAAGAAAGTAGTTAAGTTTTCAGAAATAATCTTTAATTTTTCAAAAACTTAACAAGATGTCTAAATATACCGATCACAGAAGTTGTAAAAGAAGTATCAAAAATCAACACATGCCCCTCAATACTTTGTTATTTAGTAAGTTTCAAAATATTGTCATGATAATATGAAAACTTCATTTTGTCATAAAATGTTCCAGACCGAAACCTCTTCAATTTTCTATTATATAATATTCAGAGTTTCCAATCTCTTGTTTAATATGTCTCTACTTCAACTAACTGTAATCGGTTCGGTTTAGACATGTTTTACTGTGTCACAAGTATTGCGGGAGTACACAAGTCCATTGATTTTAAAAAAAATGTGTCGGCAAGCTTTAGCGAACATGTACTTTTCGAAACTGTCCGAGGTACTAGTATGTAGCTGAATGTACTTATTTTTACTATTAGACTTGGGTTAAAAGCATTTTTAATGTAATGAAATCAATGCTAATATTTGCGAAAATGCTTTCCAGTGATTAAATTTGGCTATATAGGAGTATCACCTATCTTGAGCTAAATTTAATTTCAAGGCATCTTCTACCGTTCTCCTACTAAGAACAGTCTCCAACTTGTGTGGTGATGCTCATCTATAACGCAGAGGTGTTTATCTAAAGTTAGTCTATCAGTAAAATTTGAATGTTCTCAGTTTTTTTTAGTAGTATCAGTGTTAAGGGCCAAATGCGAGAAATTTTCTAAGAGGGTCTGGAGGGCATGTCCCCCCCCCCCCCCCCCCCCAGATACCTTTTTAAAACTTAGAGTCATGGTATGAAGATATCAAACACAGAAAATTCAAATTAAATAGATTTTTTTCTACTGAAATTCCTCCAGTCAGGTTTACTAAAATAAATAAACTGTTATCATAGAGATATGTCTCCCTTTTTGGTAATTTTTATAATGCATATGTTGAAATTAAAATAGCAACACTTTAACATGCAAGTTTTGCAAATATTTAAAGTCCATGAACCATGACTGAAGGTACATGGCTAAACAATCTCCATGGAAATGAGATGTGCCAATGCTAATACCAAATACCATTGACTTATCATAATTCCCTTTAAACAAACTTAAACACAAACTAATACATGTAAACTAAGCAAAATGTCAAAGTCAATAAACCATAACTGAGGGGGCAAGGTCAAATAATCTTTGTGGTAATGAGGTGTACAAATGTTATGACAACTGCATACCAAATATCATTGACCTACCAATAGTGGTTCCCGATAATCACAAACTAATGCATGAAAACTAAGCAAAAGTTTAAGTCAATAGACCATGACTGGGGGGCGGGGCAAAATAATCTCCATGGAAATGACATATGCCAATGCTTATACAACTGCATACCTTAAAAAGCTTCTTATTATAATAAAAAAGCACCATCGTATAATAGAAAAGCACCTTCGTATAATACAAAAGCACCATCGTATAATAGAAAAGCACCATCGTATAATAGAAAAGCACCTTTGTATAATAGAAAAGCACCTTCGTATAATAGAAAAGCACCATCGTATAATAGAAAAGCACCTTCGTATAATAGAAAACCACCTTCGTATAATAGAAAACCACCTTCGTATAATAGAAAACCACCTTCGTATAATAGAAAACCACCATCGTATAATAGAAAAGCACCTTCGTATAATAGAAAAGCAATGAAAAAGACACATAAAGACAGCTATGGCGTTCCATACACATCATATAAGTATATATGCACATCATCTAAGTATGTTTGCACATCATATAATGATGTTTGTTATATGATGTTTGCACATCATATAATGATGTTTGCACATCATATAAGGATGTTTGCACATCATATAAGGATGTTTGCACATCATATAAAGGTAAATGCACATCATATAATGAAAATGGTCATAACAAGACAGTGTTGGCGTTCCATATTAAAAGACTATTCGTTAATATACATTTTTTTCAACTTTTACTGTTTCCTTTTTACAGTATTCTCTATCAATTAAGTTATCTTGTAAGCTAATTAAATGTTTATTTAATTCATTGATGTCACTTTTGTTTCTTTTATTATTCACACATTGTAAATTAATACTCTTAAATTTATGTGTGTTTTGGATGTGCACTAGTGATTGGTAAATATTGATACGTTTCTGTGTTTTTAATATACGTGACTTAACATCAAAGATTCCCATTATTATGGAATCGATCACCTTTGTACACTTCGGTATCTAAATAGAGGGAGGGGTGTGAACACGGAAACACGTGAAATAACAAATCGCAAAAACGTTGCACGGAAAAAAAACACTCCGGAAAAACGAAGCCAAGGAATAAAATCGTACAAATATTTAGGAAAAAAGTACCAAAATTTATTACTCAGCCGTTCTTGCAGTCATTATAAATTGACATGGCGACCCTGCATGTGGTCACTTTTTAGCGTCCTCTAGTTGCATACGATTTATCATAGTAATACAATAGGCTATTAATAAATATTTTGGGACCAGTTAATTAGTTTATAATTTAAAACAATATCTGGGCTGACTTTGAATAAGTCCCGGTTTACTTTTTAATCAAATGCGGGACAAGCACGAGAAAATAAGAGTACCGACACGAAACACGGAAAAAAATTAAGGGAAAACACGAAGCACGCGCGTCGAACCAAACACGAGAAAACGAGAAATAAAACGTCGAAACACGAAATCACGTGAAATAAAAAGGGCGAAAACGTTGCACGAAAATAACCCTTTACCACCCTCTAAATAGGTCATACTAGATGTCGACACCTCATATTAGAACTAAAGTAGATGGTCAATTTCGTTTGCTAGGTTAAAGAAACCTTCAACTTGTTCTAATTTGCCTGTGAAGACCATAAAACCGTAATCCCTATTGACAGTGTAATTTCATGTTTTTCTCTCCATTGGAACTTATCTAAGATTTTAATGAATAGGACAGACAGATGCAGATCTGTGCATGTTGGTGAAAATATACCACCCAAGGGCGCTCCTATAATGTGTTTGTATAACAGTCCATAAACTCAAATTCATTGTTTCTAAGAATTAATTTAACAAATGCAGTTAAATCTATTTTGTTGAGAATCTTTAAAGTATATTCTCCTGTGTGTCAATTAATTCTAATGCATTGATAACAGTTTCTTCTTAATTATCAATGATCATATTTGTGAACCTTGACGTACATCATAGGCAATAAGAATGCATTCTTTTTTTACCCCGTGTGACTCTATTTTATTAATAGAATCTTTTTATTTTGAATGTAAAAGTTATGCCTCTTCAATAATGGTTTTATACTTAAATCAAGTAAGTATCTCTCGCGGGAGAGTTGCTTTTATTGATGATTGGTCGGTAACGAACATTAAAGTGTCCTGCTAGCTGACCAGTTCGCAATGCCTCATTACTTATTTCTAGATTAATTTTATGAATTTTTGGAAGAAGGTACATGTTTCCCCCATGTTTTGAATCATTATTATTCTTTAAGAAATTATACGTCTGGGAATCTATTTTTTTTCTCTCATTGCTTTATATTTAACACTTCTCTCAACATGCCAAAATTGTAATGATTTACAATAAAAAGAAAATATTATCTTCCACACACATGACCATGCAAACACTGATATATAATTTCTTATTCAGTTGAATTAATAATTAGAATAATTAGAATAAAAAAGTTCTAAGGTTCACGTATTGTCTTTTTTATTTTAAAAAGCAACTTGTTTCGTTTATTTAACGTGAATGTTATTGGAGTTCAAATACAAAAGACATTTCCAGGCAATTTTTTATATCCCTGCAATTAAATTAACTTATAGTATTTTATCCATTTTATTGATAAACAATTAATGGGGGGGGGGGGGGGGGGGGGGGGTGTCACGAAATTCGTTTTACGGAATTAACGGAATTGTGTTAGGTAAGAAACATAGAACAACATAAGATAAGATTTAGTTGCCAGATGCGGATGTAGGATTTTTAAAAGGGGGCACCTAGACAACGTTAAAAGTGGAACATAAAATATAAGTATTAATAGGATGTAGGTCGTATATATAAGTGTTCGTTGCATATGAATTTAACATATGCATATTTAGGACGAGAAGATGAATATGAACCAGACTTTGTATTATACCGTAGGAAGAGATGTCACCTTACATGGACACTTGATTTTAACTCCGGATTGACCAATATTTGCTCTTACTCGTAAATATTGCGTGTGTTGCAGACAGGCAGCCAATCTTCGATTTGAACCGGGCAAAGATCGAGCCTAAGACTTCCCGCACTCGAGCAGTGGAGTAGCTTCCATTGACGCAATAAGGCAACCTCCTCACCATTTTTTTTACCATTGAAAAGGAGAGATAAAGATAAAATATATACCTTGAATTTCATAGTATAGAATATACACAGTGTCGACGGTTCAAAACGTCGACTGCTGTATTCTTTACTCACTCAATCCGCATTATTAACGTCTTGAAAAAAATATACGTCAAACTTTCTTTTATAAAATGAACAAGGAAGATGCAAATATCTTTTTTAATGAACAGACGTTGCAAAAAACTGATTCACACAAGAGGTCATAACTGTGAAACTGAGATGATGTTTGATTGTTTTACAACGAACTTATTACTTTAACAGGATGTAGTTTTCAACACACACTTGGCATTCATACATTTTATGTAGTACTTATTTTACTGACATGTACCCTGGTTAATACAAGCAAGACTTCATAATTCACCCAGTTATTTTATTCCATGCATTTTGAAAAAAAGCTAAACGCATAAAGTTAAAAAACATAGTGGATCTTAAACTTTATTATCCCCAAATGTGTACAAAAGCATTTTAGACGAGGCCATACATATAACTCTGTCAATTATTTTTGTTTTGGTCAGGATCGGTTTGTAATTGAATACCGAGAATTAAACCTTTAACCAACAGTTTCATTGAAATATATTGATTTAATGCGCACTAGAAAAATTATTATTTCATGATAAAATTCCACAAATCTTGATTTTTCATTGCGCCAGTTTGTGACCTATCATGAGTATGGTCACCTACCACCCACCCCCCCAAAAGGGTGTTTCCTTAGCGTTGCGGGATGTACCAGTATGTGCTCTATGCCAGATTAAGATTATATTCAACATTATAATATGCTTAAAAGGGTCGTCCGTTTGGTTGTCTGGGATGTATAAATACACAGCCACGTCCAGTAGGATTCGGGAATCTAATATAGGTGCTAACATCAGTTCTACACGGAACAGAACCAGGGATCCATAGGGGGCATGTTGCAAGAAAAAATGTCTGCCCCTATGTAACATGCTCTCTTTTTCCAGGTACAATTGAAATTTATGCTGTTATCATGGTCGACCTAGTATACATATCTTTTGTATTATTTTGTGTTACTTGTCCTGAATATGCATGCAGTTTTCGTCTATTAGTGTCCGGTAGCAACAATCAATTAATCAATCAATCAAACGTGTTTAAAATTATGATTTTTCTTGCATATGAAAATGCTGAAAACTATTTTTCAATTAACCGTCCATTCCCTATTGGCATGGACGTCTTTTAAACAAGTTGAGGCTATGACTGTCAAGATTTAAATCATTTGCCTCACCAGAAATAAAATTAAAGTAACGATACTGTCGATTGATTGATAGTTGGTTGCTTTACGTCCAGTGGCAAATATTTCATGCACATTTAACGTGCAGAGAGCGTGGCATTCTCTCAACATGATGCACCGGATTTAGCTTCCCCACTCTGATTTGGTATATAATTTTAAACGTATTATATTTTGAACGGAACGGAGAACGGACGGATGCACAGACCAGTAAATATAATATCCACTTGCTATCATAAGTTGGTCATATAACTAAAATGATCATCCTAAAATTCAATCAAATATTATGTACATGTCCGTTTTTTTCATACGTATTTGCCTATCAAGTTGAACGCCAAACATTTCAGAAAAACAATTTAAGAGCAATGACGTTGAATTACGCATCCGTTTGTACGGACTCTTACTAGAATCCATGCATCCTTATAATTAAAGAGAAATATTAAGTAAAAACATTAACTGATTCAGTAAAGTGTAATTATTTTTTTTCGTTCTTGAAGGTGCGTCCTCATAAATCCCCTTTGATTAAATTCTACGGAAAGGTGACAAAGTACTATCAGAAAGATGCATCGGTGATCTGAATTTCTACTTCTGACAAAAATATCTTGAAATGAATTACAGAAGTATGCTATAAAAAAGAAGAAGCAAGTCGTGTACACCTTTTACATTTCGGCGTGTTTGAAACTTTTGTTTTAACTTTATAACTTATAAATCTAAAATGAGAATATCGTCTCGCTTCAGATTCTATTATTTTTATTTTTTCAAACTTAATTTTGATTTAGTAGCTTTAAGAATTCACCGTTTGAGAGATACATATATGGGTCAAGTAAACTGACGAAGTAATGATCGGTGCATTTGATTACCGGTTACTGAATGAAGGTTTCCCTTGCGAGTTTGTTGTCAATAACATAATCCCAATTTAATAACAAAATATGTAAGAATTAAAATTGCAGATTGTGCTAATTTTGAAATAGCACCCATTCCAACAAAGTATGTGTATTCAACGAGCTAAAAATTCATTCAGTCTATGCTCCCCTCCGTCATCCTTCAATGCAATAGGTCAAGACACGGTCAGATAGGTTGGTTATGTCAAGTACATTGGAGATCACTTCTAACCTCTCATTAGAACTGTCAGAATAATCTGTCATAGAACTGTTCTAAACTGTTCTAGAACAGTTCTACCTAGAACAGTTCTACCCTAGAACTGTTCTAAGTAGAACTGTCAGAATCAGTTCTAGGTAGAACTGACCAAATCAGTTCTAGATAGAACTGTCAGGATCAGTTCTAGGGTAGAACTGTCCAAATCAGTTCTAGTCGTAGAACTGTCAGCAGAACTGACCAAATCAGTTCTAACCGTAGAACTGTCAGCATAACTGACTAAATCAGTTCTAACTTAGAACTGTCAGGATTGTAGAACAGTTCTAAATGACGTCACTGCAGTTAGAGGAATGTTAAAACAGTGCTGTGATGAGAATTTTTTAATATATATTATATTCTTTTGACTTATTTATATTTAAGACAAAGAGTTCTTAAAACTGTTCTATGGATAGAACTGACTACATCAATTCTAGGCGTAGAACTTACCAAATCAGTTCTAATCGTAGAACTGTTCTAGTCGTAGAACTGTCTAAAACTGTTCTAGGGTAGAACTGTCAGGATCAGTTCTAGGTAGAACTGTCTAAATCAGTTCTAGGTAGAACTGACCAAATCAGTTCTAGGTTAGAACTGTTCTAGCTAGAACTGTCTAAAAGGTGTCAGGATGACAGTTCTACATACTGTCCTAGAACAGTTCTCCTGACAGATTCTGACAGATTTGATGAGAGGTTAGAAGTGATCTCCACTGTAATGTCATTTTATTGGAAATCTCTATTTGTAGATTGCAGTTGTTTATTTTGTGCCAAATGTTTCGATCATACAACGTTTTTAAAGTCGACAATTGTGACGGCGACATGGTGTGATCTTGTTTTTTCTTGTGATGTGTTTGCGTCTTAAATTGGGATTGCAGTTGTTTGATTGATTTCTTTTGTTATATTTTCGTTATATTTGTTCTCGATCCTATAACATCCGCCGACATGATGTGATATTTTTTTTCTTTGATCGCGGATATTATTCATAAGATTTATTATTTATATCTTTTTCTCTTTTTAATAGTTTACCCACAGTCGAAACGTTGTGAGACATTTAGAGTCGTGCATACGAGTTCTTGACTCAGTTAACAGTTTTAAATTAGACTCAATTTTATTATAGTTCTTCGCATAAGGACTGGCTTGTATTATAGTTCTTTACTTAAATAACCGTCCTAATGTTAGTTGTGCGTTAGTTCTTCACAACTCAGAAACAGATTTTTCTCCTTCATGATAAGATTTACCATATTTTTACTCTAAACATTACTCTAAACATTAAGGACTCGCTATAGTATTACAGCTCTTCACACAATGACCTATATAGTCGAGTGGCACCTTGATAGTAAACATGCATATTTAGAATAAAAATATGGTAAATTGGTATACATATAGTACAAATAAATGATATATATTAGAAATTGGGGATTTATAATAATAAAGGGGGATTGAATACGGGGGCTCAACATAGGGTCCTGTCCTCAAGCACCTATGGGCGAGACACGAGACATTTCGTGTCAATAACATGTAGTACGCCACATTGCTCAGAGAAAATCGCCCGCCAATGCGATCTTCGTCAAATTCCCGACTTTGACGTTATACTTTTAATTATTTCCTTGCCAATCAAGAGGAAGAATACCTTTCATTATCCAAAGAAAGCTACATCTGTAAAACATGCAACAATACTCTATCAAAGCTCGCCAGGAAACAATCCCTCAGTTATGTAAATAACCTGCACATAGACATTCATTCTCTTTTTTCTACATTCCAAGACGACCTTCGCACTGTTCAAACCAATCTTGAAAACGTTGCCCTTACACATACTTGCCTCTTTGTACTGGACCAGTTGGTATCTGATAAACCCATGTTATTGTCTCAAGTCTTTGATTGCACCGAACACAGCACAAGCAACCAAGCCGTCACTAACACGGTGTTTAAAAGATCATCGGCTTGGATTAAAATTGTTCTTGGAGACTTCTTTGATAATCTATTAGAGTTTCACTCATACAAGAGTAAGTCCTTTGTTGTTAACAAGAAAAAGGGAACTATCATCTTGAGAAAAAACGCAAATCTAGTCACTATACTGCACGATATTTTTCTAGACAACTTAAGATACAAAGAGCCGACAAGTTCACCTGATAAAGAAATAGGATCTCAAGATTTAAAGACACTAGGCCCTATATTGAATATTCAACCGTCTTGCAAGACTTGTCCACAAGATTCCAAGATTTGAGTTCAAAATTCAAGTACAACTTCAAAAATGTTGATTTATGTAATCTGGATTTCATTGATATTGCCAAAACAATTGACCCTACTATTTGGAACTTTCATTTCTTTTTGTCCCAGACAAAACATGAATGGCAATCAAACAAACACATTGCATTTTTTGACACTCCACTTATACCACTTGACTGCCATACATCTCCTCATATACGAAACAGAGTATTAAGAACTTTATTTACAATATGTCACAATCTATTCCAAGTGAATAAGGGTGAGTGTGCAAACCCTCTTCATATTCTCTTAGGCGACACCACAGACTCGTATAGTAGCTTTGGTAAACTGAGTACAATTTTGAATTCGTTTGGCATCCTTTCTTCCAAAATAAAATGTCGTCAACACGTATCAGCCATAGTTGAAGAGAAAATAAGTACGAAGTTTCTAGAGGCTCTTGACCAAGCTGCTTTCACTGTAGTTTCAATTGACAATATTGACGGACAGCCTCATGCATCAGCAAAAATTAATGACCCACAAAGAGGTATACATGCTACATCTTACCAGGCTCTACAGCCTAAACCAAATGCTCTCAATATTGATTCATCTAAACCTTTTACAACAGCTAATAGGGCCTGTATGCTTTCTTTTTTCCAAAATGACGTTGAAAAGCTTGAAGTTACTGACATCAGAAAACAAATGTTTGAATTCATCTTGCAAAAGAACTGTGTTGAAAATTCAGACATGTGCATCCCTGACCTTAAGAACTATCTATCTCAATTTGAAAAAAAATGAAACCGAAAAGGCTGATGTTGTTTATCTTTGAGTACTAAATGAACCATGCGACAATAAAGAAACTATTAATTAGATATAGGAAGATGTGGTATGAGTGCCAATGAGACAACTCTCCATCCAAGTAACAATTTATAAAAGTAAACCATTATAGGTCAAGGTACGGCCTTCAACACGGAGCCTTGGCTCACACCGAACAGCAAGCTATAAAGGGCCCCAAAAATTACTATAGTGTAAAACCATTCAAACGGGAAAACCAGAGGTCTAATCTATATAAAAACGAGAAACGAGAACATGTTTTGGAAAATATCCACAATTTGTTTGATATTGACAAATCAAAAAGTTTCATGGTAATTGTTGAAGATGCTAAAACCTTTGACATGTTTTGTAAGTTGAAAAATGAATATACTGAAGAGCTTTCTTGGGTATTACCATTTACGGGGGACTGGCATATTTTGAAGAATGTACAACCTGTTTTATCTAAAATTTATTTTGATGCTGGTCTTAAAGAGATAGCGAAAATTAACCACAAAGAAGATGGTCTTTTAACTGTTCTTGAACAGGGCTCAAATTTAAAAAAAACCCATTCATTCTTGCTTAATGTTTAGGAGAGCTTTTACAGAAGTCATATGATCAAATTCTTAGAGCAGAGTGGAAAACAATGGCACTGCTATATCATACCAGCAATTAAATCGCAAAACATTAGAGCTTGTGTTAGAGACGACATTAACATCACTTCTCTTATGGATGAGTTTGACAAATTCTGCATGAAGAAAAACAAGGCAGACGATACGTTCCTATTCTGGAATAATTTTATTCATAGAGATTGTTTCTCCTACATATCTTTATATATTGCTATACACCTACATCGTACACATGGCGGAAAAATAACTCAAACGCAAATTCAAATTTGCCGACAGCCCGTCGTACGTGATGGACGCCAAATTGTAATTGTATATTATACATAATCTTGACATATCATGAATTAAACATCAAGCACAGTAATCTATTGACATTTTTCATTCACCAATCATACGTTAAACATAGCAAAATAATGGAAACTGTACGTTTGAAAAATTAACCCTCATTGATAGTCAAGGCCGACCAGGAAAAATCTGTATCCGAAGTCAATGCTCGAGCCTATCTCAGGATAATGATGTCAGACCTCGTCGGTGCAAAAAGTGTACGTAAAGCAAAATTATTTTGCAAACAATGAATATATAAAATATAATTTTCCTAATAATGGTGTTTACTCGGTCAAACGACGGCTAGAAACTGAAGCTACCCCATAAACACACCTTAAATATGACAACAAATCAGCCCACTGATTGGACTGTTCAACATCGGCCTACCGAAAATCAACGATTGCATACAGAGAATACAACATTTTCCAGCTATACTGATCGAAACGCGGGAAATTATAAATATTCTCTATACTATAGACGACAGACAGACAAATGACACCGTGTTCTGCCATTGACAGAACACCACCTTCACCTACCTCGTTCACATGACAGAAAAATAATTAACTCAAACGCAAATTCAAATTAGCCGACAGCCCGTCGTACGTGATAGAAATTTAAAGAAAAGGGTAATCTACAAGCCTAATACCATAGAAATCTTCAAACGTTTCTCATTGGAATCTACTATGTAACTGTCTTTACTAGAGTCAAACTTCCATCTACCGTGCTTCTTTAAGCATCTGTTGCTAACATCAGCGTTAGCCGCCATCATGGCCTCACCTGATCTGAATGAATTAAGACCTATGTTTCCCTCTGGACAAATTGTTCTGATTCTCTTAAGAATTGGCTCTCTAGCCGCCGTTTTTTATCTTTAGTAATGAGCTTGCATGTATTACGAGATATATAAATAGGCCGAAACAAATAAAAATTCTGCTGACCAGAATCATCAAAACCCGCCAACCTAGTGTACCTTATAAACATTGTGTAAGGACAGACCGATGAGAAACCTTTAGGAATCAACACTTCAGAGCTTTGTCTATATTGGTCGGTTTTGCTTTCTTGAATATACAAACTTAAATGAGATTCATGTTCTTTCTCATCACAAAAACTTAAGGAACTGACCTCATCATATCTAAGAAAACCTGAAAAGTTCAATTAAAGTTTCAGGAGTAATCGGATCTTTCTTTTCTGTCTTTTTTTATGCTCCTCTTTTAGAAGCTTCAAGAATCGATGTTACGAAAGTGTTTATTGTAGGGTCTTTTAGTCCAATTATCTCATGTGACCATTTTTACCGTAAACTGCATTAAAAACAGGAAGAAAGTTGAATCATTGTTCAATAAATGTGTTAAATACAGTGCAACATGAACTGGCTGATCTGGCAAAGATTTATGATCTTGAAATGAAATGAAACGTTCTCATCTTTTTTAGAATTAAAATATGATTTAACTGTATTATCACTTTTAGAGTTCACACATCTTCGGATAAAGTTCGTACATGTAACTTCTAACTACGATCCCACTGTCCTGGACCGTCTCCTCCACTGTGCGATCTAATGTAACCCCTGTCAAAATAAATAACGTCATAAGTATATTGAAAACTAAAGTTCTATTCTTATAGCAATAAATCTAAATTTTAAGCTCTGTTGTCCAAACAGTCTGCACTGGCCTCTGCTCCTTTTAGTTAGATTTTCCCCTTGAAAAAATCAACTATGAAATCCTTAAAATTTCCAAGTCGATCCACCACCATAGGTCAAAATGGTGCCGATGTTCATTCCGGGATTACTAAAGTGCCATTGCATTTTTCTTGCCTAATCTTAATAATAACCTTTGAAATCAAACTTGGCGTTGTAACTACCCAATCATTATGTCCACCCCATTCTACTGTAAACGAGTCTATCCCGGTAGTCCTGGGGCACCAAAACTTTGAATTGAATTGCTTGCACTTGGCATTGTAATCATGCGCAAACCTATCTATATCATGTGGACCCAAAATATGATTAACGTACAGAAAAATTTCATTTTGTACTTCCCAGTCGTCACAATCTGTTACCCTATTTAAAGTATCTGCATACCGGTTTGCTTCTCGTGGTATCCAAACCGAGCTCAACTTTATTGCATTCTCTGTGCAAAATTCATCAAAGAACACAAGC
This sequence comes from Mytilus californianus, assembly GCF_021869535.1. NCBI lineage: Eukaryota > Metazoa > Mollusca > Bivalvia > Mytilida > Mytilidae > Mytilus > Mytilus californianus. Next base: position 109,634,905 of record NW_026262581.1, read on the forward strand.
GTTTGTGTGCAAAACCATCTTTCTGCTACCAATATTGAGTATTTGTGTGATATATTTGTTATCCGTGAACACTCTGCTAACCTTACCAGTGAGAATATTGACAAACTTTATCAATATTCTTTTTACAGCCTCGAGCTCTCTCCAGGTCGAACTTTCGGCTTGTTCCGTTAATGACCAACTACCAAACATTTTAATGGTTCGTCCTCTGAACCAGTGGTAACAATATAAAAATAAGGAAATGTGGTATGATTGCCAATGAGGCAACTATCCATCCCTCATCCCTAACAACAAAAAAAGACACTAAGTACAGATCTGAGAGTATTCGCAGAACCACCAAAACCTATACCAGATGCATCACTGAACACATAAAATCTTGTGTTTCGTTATAAGTCAACTGAGTTAATATTCTAGCTTTCTGTTCCCAAAAGCATGCATTCCTTAAATGCGTCCGTACTATAAACTAGTACCTGGGCGTTCCAAATTGCCCTTTGTTATATACATTGATACAAATACCTTGTTCTTAAACGTGACTGATCTAATAAATGCAGCCTACATTGATATAATTTGTCCTACAATACTTGTAATGAATTTCACCCTAAATAGCATAATACCATAGCGAAATTGTGCCCTGAAAACTTCTAAAATTTTCAATAGCTTTTCTATTCTTTTCTCAGTAATTATTATAACCCCTTCTGCCATATCCCAATGAAAGCCCAACTATTCTCAACTTTGAATTGGGGCCCAATTGCACTTCTCTGGTGCAAAAATAAAACCATTTTTTTCCAAATCGGAATGAATTACTTTCACTCGATAACATAGCCTCTTCCATGTCTTTGTCCCCTCCGAGGCCATCGTCTAGATACATCACGATTTTTAAACGTGTACTTCTCCAATATTTGATAACCTCCCCGACTACCTTAGTAAAAATTATTCCGCTAAAACATCCTTTTGAAAGCGAATTTCAGTAAATATGAAGCCACACTACCATAATCTAAAAATTTGTCTGGGAAGAGAAGGAAAACTGTTGAATATCAGGCCAGCGGGACGTCGGAGGTCGATCGACCTCGAAATATTCTGGTACCAAGTGCACCGTTTTGGATAACACAAATTCTTGTCTTTGTTTGCTACTTATTGGTATAAAAGATATATCAGAAAATCGTTTTATGAGCTGTAATCGCATCAAAACGATAGAAATAATTAAAATTAAAGGAACTCTTATCTAGTTTATTTTGTTCTCTCCATTCTCTCCGCTTCTTTGGTACCCAATTCCGGTGGCAATAATACACAGTGATACTTGTCACTGATTATATGAAGGCCTTGTCGCTGTTTAAAGGGGCTTTAGCTTCGATTTTGGAAAAAAATTTAGAATATGATTTTCTTTGTTTCAAACATTTATAAAAGCGGAATTGTGAAATAATATTTCGCTATTAGCAGTCAGTGTGATTCAAGTTTGTCAAAATAAGATCAAAAACATTGGTAATGTATTTATGTCTTGCAGTTCAATAATCATAGAGTTTTACCGGAACTCAACTCATTTGAATGTGTATTCACCCTATATTCAATTTAACCCTCAGCTTGAGATGGATTACACATATGTAAATCATATGTTCAGTTATTAAAAAGAAAAGCATGTCAACATGGGAAAGTGAAACTAGGAAGCCACGTAGAAGATCCGTTTCGTTGGCACACAAAAAATCATTCTTATTCAAGTAAAACGATGATTTACATATCAATGACATGAAATCATATAGACGTAGAAAAATGGCCGTTATACGATTGCACGTGCATGTCTGTGTATTTATATATATATATGTTTATATGGAGTAGTATGACAATCGGCATTCTTCGGAGGTCATCTCGAAAGTTAATTATAATTTAACAAGAATTTGTAAGGTAGACGAAATTGACTTTAAAAGGATCGTATTGAATTTTGATGTAAAAAAATAGGCTGTTCGGACATATTTTGACTTTATTTACTGACTACTTTTGTTTGGGATTAGTTTCCACAATAAAGTGCACAGGTAAATAAAAGAAAAACTTGATAGAAATCGTGTTTTCATGATCCTAACAAAAAATGTAATTATAAGTATTGAATGCTTCTTTTAGTAATTTTATAGGGTTGTAAAGGCGTTGACCGTGCGCACATTTAGAATGAAGCGCTTCTTTTTTGTTAAGATAAAGACAACTTTACCTGGCGTAGCCGTGTTTAAAATGTATTTCGGCATTTCTCTTCGAAAAATGACTTGTTTAATGGAATAAAACGTCTAATTTGCAAAATCTACTCTATATGCGGAAAATTTTGTGAAAATATGATCAGTAGCAATTCTTACACCTCATACCTTTAGTTTCATCATAGATATAATAGCCATAATGGCTATTATATCTATGGTTTCATTGATAAAAATAATATGGACTCATCCAGTGTCCAAATTGAAGGTCATTTAAGCTGGGGCTATTATAATATATTATGTAATACCGACCATGCAAGACCCTCAATGGTAGTCAAGGTCGTTATATTATCAGTCAGGATTCGATTTCGTCAAAATTATCTCCCCATTACGCCACCCAATTTTTACAATCGTAAAAATGGAAGCCATTGTAGGGATGACGCGCTTCCAATTTTGCTCTTGAAAACCGATAAATTTATCCACATAGCACCATTACGATCCTTATATGCCAGGTGTATTTTAAAAGACAAATGTATCTACTAGCTAATGAGCATCAGTTAATGTACTTGTCTGCATTCAGTCAACTTAAAACTATTGTCGGATCGGTTGTCAGGTGGAATTTTCGGAAATTCATAAACATTTAAAAAAATTCTAATTAAACATTTCGTGGAAGGGCAGACTAAAAATTTTCAGTGGTTCAAGACTATAAACCCTAATTATCACACACAAAAAATGAAGTTTTTTCGAAGATATGCATTTTGAAGATCCAACTTAAAAGTCAGTCGTCAAGTACTTTTAGTAAAACTTTGCTATTCGAACACACCTACTCAGTTTTTGTGATTCATTAGAAAGGTATTTCACTTGACCCATATATTTAATTTTTTAGTACTGTGAACTTTCGATGTTATAAAGTCAACTTGTAGCCTTGATATATAAAAATAATAGAATCTGAAGCGAGATGATGTATCAAATACTCTTGCTTTATACGTTTTCAAGACAAAATATTTAACCCAAACACGCCCTAACATAAAAAGGTGCACTCGATTTTATCTTTTCGATGCAATTGTCACCCATTTTTTTGATTTTTTTTTTTAGTTACATAATGGAAGGGCAGAAACAAAAATTAAGGAACAAATAGATTGATATGTTCTCCGTCCGTGGTAATAAAACAATAAAAATCGGAGGTTATGCATTTTTTAGATCCAACTGAATAGACACCCATGTCGTCGACTTGATAAAATGTATCTAATTGTTCTGCTTAATTATGTAATAGATAAATTGAAAACTTATGCAAATTGTGTTTTTATGATAAAATACTTCGTAATTTAGCCGAAAACTGTCATTTTATTTGTTTCTATTAACTTTTAAAAATTTTGTTACTATAGTAAACATTACAGTAAGCATTTATCGCCTTCTCTAACAAAGAACTTCGATTCTTTTGTTCTATTTCAACTGGGTTTCCGCCTGTTATGTCCCAGATTTAAGTTACTGTACACGCGTGTGTACATGTAAAAAGAAACGCAATTATAATTCAGGTTTAAGAAAACAAGTTTTTCAAATACATTTTGTTGAACATTTTCAGCTTAATAAATTAGAAAAATTAAATAAATAAGGCACCGACTGTTTATCTTTTTTTTTACATTCATGCACGTTCTGATTTATCAATATACATGTGTGAAAAAAAATCAACAGTTTGAAGGTAAACTAATAATAACTTAATCCAATCAAATTGCGTAAGATTTAATAACAATGACCGGTCCGCATCATAATAAGTAATAGGGGTAAACTGGGTAGGGAGAAAATGACAGATGTTTTAATTTCATTTTTTGTAATAACGAATAAATATTTGTCAACCAAAAGTTCTGCTATAATTTCAAAAACATGTCGTTCTGTATTGGTATAGTTTTCGAATCTTTATTATTTCATTTGCATATTTATAGCAATAGAAAGTTTGGGCTTCAAAAGTCAACATAATTATTGACTATACAGAAAATTCGCCCTTTTAAAACATTTATTGTTTCACAAATAATACATGGATTCAAATTAAAATCATTTCTTAAAACACTGCAAAAAAAATGTCATTTTGATTGGTATGTGGTATTGTCATAAAGTGCGTTGAAATAAACCGTGGTATAGCAAACATCGAATTCCCTCACAAAATGTTATCACACACTCATTTTTTTTTACAGATGGCGTCTAGTCTAAAATAATGCTACATATAAATGCTGATCCAATATAACGAGTCCATGCATTGTAAATTGTTCCTTTTGGAGTTTTTGTGATTTGGATATTTTAGACTATGTTGTAAATTAAATATGAGAATTTGGGTAAAATCGGTAAACATGAATTTGACAGATAATGCCCTTTTAAACATTTCTGCAATTATTTATCCTTCGATGTATTCATTTGTTTGAAAATAAAATCATTAAAGATTGCTACATGTTTAAAAATAATAAGTTTCAGTTTCACGATCATGATATTTTATGTTTCGAACGATCATGATATTTTATGTCTTTTTGTCGACATTTTTAGTCTTGACTCTCCATAACTACTAATTTCTAATATGAAAGGTTTTATGTCCTTTTTTGTCATATAGCTGTACAAATATCCAAGTTGCATGGCCTTCAAAATTTTGGGTTTGAACGTTCCTTGTGAAGGTACACCCAGAGAAGCTCATTGGACCGTCACTTAATGTATAACTCAAGTTAGACAAATTGTTTACATTCATTAAAGCCATTCACCCGTGATAGCAATTAAACACAATCAATAAGTATACGGGTATGTTCGTGTTTATCGCATGTCACGCCTGTGTGAGTTTTGTGTTTGACCTAAATCTAAATTCAATTGAAATGTAGGAATTCAAAGACGGTAAGGTTATTTTTATTTACATTTTTATTACATCGAATACAGATTTGATCTTTTCTTTAACTCTTTTTTCATTGAAAAGGGTTCCAAGTGAAACATAACCACCAAAATATTCAATAGGATATAAAGTAATGTACACGAGACTAAAAACTGTCATGAAATACCAGGAACTAATCAATATATCTAGGGATCAGTCTTTTATTTCCGGTTGTTTTCTTTGAATAACTCATATTTCAGTCCCATCTCTTCTCCTAGTAAGTAAGTAAGTAAATTTAATTCTGAGTCGTCACATATCATACAATCAAACATTAACATGAGCATGAGAAAGCTCTTATAACCGACTTTAGCATATTATATACAAAACATCACAATACAACAAGGTTTCAAATAAGACAAGTACACATATTCATAAAAATGTTAGAATATATGATTCTAACGACAAAAAACCTAATGGTCGAAACTGATATGTTAAACCGGTTTAACAATTATAATCAAATCAAATCAAATCATTTTATTGGTGTAAAATCTAAATATTCAAAGTTAACCAACTTTCATATTATAGAATAGAATAGAATAGAACAGAATATTTGTATTTCCCAAATTACAGGGCCCATAAAGGGCATAAAAATCAGTTACAATTGATTGACATAATTGATAATTACAACAATAGACATCACAGTGTACATGTATATTTAGTATATTAGCATCGGTCAGAATCAGAGCCATCAACCATACAAATTATGAAAACACAATTAAATATTATATAATTATATCATTATATTTAGATAAATTATCTATTGTAGTTGCAGCTGTTGTCCACTACGTAACACTTGACTGATTGTAAAACCTATATTTTCTTCTTTTACAGTTAACACAAAGACTTAACTTTTACATGTGATAACAAAGAAGAATAAAATTGATTAAAATATTCTGTCAACTAGATGTACTGATACTTGTATCAACTGAAAACGGTAAGTTAATATTTACAGTTCAAAATTTTGTATATAACAGTGGGACTTATCACCCAAATGGATTATGAAACAATCCGTTTAGGATATAAAAGCCCAAATGGGATAAATACAGTCCTTAAAAACTTACTTTTTAATTTAAGCAAAAATATTGAAAGGTTAAGAGCAATAGTAGGAACTTTTGGTAATCGAATTTTACAGAAACTGATTAAATTGCTTGATTGATCCCTTTGAAAACCACTATCCTCATAGGGGTCATTCACATTGACAATCAGGTATACAGAAAAGTTGCTGCCTTTTATGTAATCGTTTGCATTTTGTAATATCACCTCATAAATTCAAAATAAAAATTTGTGCACAGTAAATTTATATCCCAAACAGGTTATCATAACCCAATTGAGTGACTGGTCCCAAACCATCAATTAAGATTTGTATACAATAAATTAAACCTCAGCACTGAGAGCACGGACAGTTGTGGGATAATGACTACTAACAAATATAAATAGGGTAAGTATGCAGGTATATTGATTTTTTTTTAATAATGCATGGACTTTAAGAGAGGGCTGTGTTCTGGACTTCAACGGTGCTTAACCAAAAATGTCTGGACTAAGTGGACTTTAACGGTGAATAACTAAAATATGTCAGTAAAATGTGTAAGTTGGGCATATACATTTATGGTAGGTATAAAGGCAGTAAAACACAACTATATATTTTTTGGAAGTAAAAATGCTTGACAGAATGATAGATTATGAGTCAATCAAATTTCTTGGTTTAAAATCGAGATACAAAGATTCTAATGATAAAGCAGGCGGAAACCCAGTTGAAATTAAACAAAAGAAATGGAACTCTTTGTTAGAGAAGGTAAAAAAGGCCAAGTTGGTAAATTTGAATTGTTAACATCTGTTTCTATGAGCTTTAAAAGTTTAATGAATGTGCATAATTTACGATTTTGTGCATCTTATATGTGTGTGTTTTTACTTAAATTATGGTATAGAGCTTCGATATATTTGTAAACTTTTAAATTATAGACACATTTTCACAAAACAGTCGATTGGGGTAGGTCCAAATACATGTGGATCTTTTTTGTGCATAAGCATAATTTCCGCCGAAAAAAAAATCCAAAGAAAGATAATAGATTGATCTTTTCAAAGCATTAATTTGCCCCCCGGCGACAGTTTTTTTTTTGGTGAAAAATCCCCAAAATAGGCAATAATTTCATCGAAGAGAAAGTCGGGTACACCTTTCTATGTTCAGGCGTGTTTGAGTTGACTCTTCTGTCTTGCAAACGTATGAAAGAAAAATATTTGATACATCATCTCGCTTCAGATTCTATTATTTTTATATATTTAGGCTATAGGTTGATATGATAACTTTAAAAACTTACAGCACTAAGAAATGAAATATATGGGTCAAGTGAAATATCTTTCTAATGAGTCATAACAACAGAGTAGGTGTGTTCAAATGATAAATTTTTACTAAAAGTACTTGACGACAGACTTAACAAGTGGATCTTAAAAATCCATAACTTCAAAAAAAACTTCTTTTTTGTGTGTGTTATCTACGGCAATTAGTCCTCAACCTCTGAAAATTTTTAGTCTGCCCTTCCATGAAATATTTAATTAGAATTTTTTTAAATGTTTTTGAACTTTCGAAAATTCCCCCTGACAACCGATCAGACAATAGTTTTAAGTTGACCAAATGCTTAAAAGTACATTAAATGATGCTCAATAGAAAGTAGATACATTTGTCTTTTAAGATACAACTGGCATATAAGGATCGTAATGATGCTATGTGGATAAACTGATCGGGTTTCAAGAGCTAAATTGACAGTGCCTCATCACTACAATGGCTTCCATTTTTACGATTATATAAATTGGGTGGCGTAATGGGGAGATAATTTTGACGAAGTAGAATCCTGACTGAAGTACAAACACAAAAGGACGAAATCAAAATAGGTACCATATCTTTCGGTTGTTTATCTTTTTGTGTAGATGTAAGGAAAAGCATGAACACAAGACCCATTAATTAAAATTAAATAATCCATTTCTAATGCTGCAAATCTTATTGAGCAACAATCTTTAAAATAACATTCTGTTAAGTAACAAATAATTACAAATATATGTTTTTATTGGTATAAATATTGATTTTGTTATCAGTAAATTAAAATCATACTAAATAGTTTAGTTATACACATATGCACTTTAACGGTACTACAATCTGTCGATACCTTTATTTTGGCATTGCACAAGGTCATGTTTTTCTCTGACTGTTAACGACGTCTTTACACTAAATCCATTGGATGTTGGATGTGCACTGATTGATATTTTAGTCTTAGATACATGATTTTTTTTATTAGTTGTTATTGGCTTTGAACTAGCTGTCAGTAACTGCGAATACTCTCAAATCTGTACTTAATTTCCGTTTTGTTGTTAGGGATAAGGGATGGATAAATACTCTGCCACGTCCGGTCTGTGTTTATGTTTGATGTTTTTCTGCTTTGTATCGATCTGATGAGTTAAGCCTTTTTCAACTGATTTTTATAGTTTGTTCTTATGTTGTGCTGTAACACCACTGTCCCAGGTTAGGGGTAGGGTTGAGCGCTCACAAACATGTTTAACCCCGCCACATTCTTTATGTGCCTGTCCTAAGTCATGAGCCTGTAGTTCAGTGGTTGTCGTTGGTTCATGTCTGTCATATTTGTTTTTTGTAAATTGTTTTGTTATAAATAGGGCCACGGTTAGTTTTCTCAATTGAATTGTTTCATATTTTTCATGTCGGGGCCTTTTATAGCCGACTATACGGTATGGGTTTTTCTCATTGTTGAAGGCCGTACGGTTGCCTATAATTGCTTACATCCACTTTATTTGAACTTTGGTGGATAGTTGTCTCATTGGCAATCAGACCTCATCTCCTTATTTGTATTTTGTACATCTGTACCATTTATTACATGTAACTTCTGCATGCCATCAGGCTCGTAGCTACGTTTACGTCAAAACGCCCGGGCGTACACATGAATTTAGGAGAAACTAGATGTGTCGGAACGACACGAATGGCCCCACTCGCAAAAAAATCTTGAAGCCATTTTTAGGAGTAGAAATTTGAGAATGAAAGTCTGTATAACTGTTATTTTCGCTAAATTTAAAAAAAATCCAAAGCCCGTAATTTTGGCACAAATCAGAGGAGCAGAACCAAACGTTAACTCAATCTGTTACTCATCATGGAAGACTCACATACTAAAAATCAGATCAATATGTGAAGGCGTTTAGAAAAAAAAGTCCGTATAACTGTTACTTTCACGAAATTTTAAAGTACGGTATGGGTTTTTCTCATTGTTGAAGGCCGTACGGTTGCCTATAATTGCTTACATCCACTTTATTTGAACTTTGGTGGATAGTTGTCTCATTGGCAATCAGACCTCATCTCCTTATTTGTATTTTGTACATCTGTACCATTTATTACATGTAACTTCTGCATGCCATCAGGCTCGTAGCTACGTTTACGTCAAAACGCCCGGGCGTACACATGAATTTAGGAGAAACTAGATGTGTCGGAACGACACGAATGGCCCCACTCGCAAAAAAATCTTGAAGCCATTTTTAGGAGTAGAAATTTGAGAATAAAAGTCTGTATAACTGTTATTTTCGCTAAATTTTTAAAATCCAAAGCCCGTAATTTTGGCACAAATCAGAGGAGCAGAACCAAACGTTAACTCAATCTGTTACTCATCATGGAAGACTCACATACTAAAAATCAGATCAATATGTGAAGGCGTTTAGAAAAAAAAGTCCGTATAACTGTTACTTTCACGAAATTTTAAAAGTCCAAAGCCCGTAATGTCGGAAAAAATCAGCGGAGCGGAACCAAACATAAACTCGATCTGTAACTCATCATAGAAGACTCATATACTAAAGATCAGCTCAGTTGGAACAGTAAAGCTGCAACAGGAAATTAGGAAACACAACAGATAAGTCATTGTCAAAAAAATCATCCTATTCAACTCTGAAATTTTTCTTTAAGTGTGTTCTTCAGAAATCCTTATGTAAAATTCCAACAGTATAATTGTTACTCTTTTGGAATTTGAGTAACTTTGACGTTTTTACTGGGATGACCTTGAGATGGCAGTTTCTGAGTGTGCCTTTTTAAAAACACCCATTACTGCATATAAATACGCTGACGTTATCGAGTGCAGAATGGAATTCTTTATCGCTTCATATATATTAATAGCATCAATGAAAGTTCATGAAAATATTTTTTTTGGAACGTTTATCTGTAATTAACATGTTTCGTCTTGAGAAATATATATCAGTAAAAAACATCATAATAACGAACAGGTACCTTGATAACATCGGTCATCTTAGTACTCATAATGCACGTGGATGAATTTTAAGAATTGTATGCATGTTCCTTGCATAACAATATTGTATAACAATATGATGGACACACTTATACAGAGTTTGATTTATTCGCCAGCATCAGATCTTGATCCGAGTAAACAGCAAATCAGTACTTTGATTACAATTTGTATTTATAATTGAAATGTGACCCCAAACGGGATTTTGTAGAGGGATGCTGTAAGATCTTCGAGTTGGTATAGTGTAGTGAACAGAAAATTAAGATGCAATTTCAATGAAATTGACTTTAGCTGATTATTGAAGTTCGTACAGTAACCTTTAGTCCGTTTGTCTTTTACTGGCCAGTTGTCTCATTGGCAATAACGCGACATCTCCTTGTAATATATTAAGGCGAAATTTCAGGACATAAGTTCTTTATCTTGAAAATAAAAATAAGAATTCATGTTTGAAAAGACGAAAACTCCCAGTGGGAAATCTAGTGACAAAATATTACCTCCCCTGTAAACACTGAAAACTAGATCTTTTCAATGTTTGTCCCATTTTAGCAAGGACGCTATCAATTATAAATTGACGGGAAAACGTTCTGGTAAATAATAAAAAAAAGAAATAGGTTGAAATAAAAACAAAACTTCCATTTAATGTTATCATTTCCCTACTTAAATAGAAAACGACGAGTACAGCAGACTAAAGCAGCTTGGTGTAAAAATGGTTTAAAATGTTGCTATGCGAATAAATTCCTGGAATACCAATTTCAATTTATTTTTTTACTGGCTGTATACCTCTCTGGAACATGCTAATTATCCGTATATATATGCAGCTAGATAAGAGAAAGTCAGGGAACAAATTTCAAAGGAATCGATTGATATGCAGCAAAGATTGGCACTTTTGAATTTAAGTTACTAAGCAAATTCAAACGGACCTTATCCCGATGTAAACATTGAATGTGAATAGATCGAGAAGACTGCAAATACATGTACAAAAATCGAGACGACCTTTTCTTAAAATTGTATAAAAAATAGTAAAAAGATGCCTACTTTATAAGAATATTTATCTTAAATGTTTTAACCTGCACAGACAGACTTTCATATTGTTATATTCATAAAAAGACAATATTTCTATATTGAATTTTCATGTGACAAGAGCAGACCGGTGTACTCAAAAACTTAGAATATGTGAAAAATAAGTATATTTTGGGAAATTGTAACATGCTAAGGACTTTGTGGAACACTCCAAAAATTGGTGACCCGAAAGAGCTTTAGATTTTGTAAGTACATGATTTTTTCTTTTTTTTTATCAATATGCAGCAAAGATTGGCATTTTTTAGATTTCAGTTTCACAAGCTTCAAATGCGATCATCTCGATAAATACTGAACATAAAACATCGTGTATTTGCATGTATATTTCTAATAACACAGTTTAACAAATAATTTAATTGTTATTTTGATCAATGTCGTCACCGGCATTGTTTTATTGTTGATTTTCACGATTCTATCATAAGAAGAGGTAATTTTCTTTTGTTCTTTTTCACTAGATTTCTATGAAAGCTTATTTGGGTCATTATATCCTCTAGAAAAAAATATAAGTCGTGGCCACGAGTAACTTATTCGTGGCCACGACTTACTTATCCGTGGCCACGACTTACTTATCCGTAGCCACGAGTTACATATTCGTGGCCACGATTGACTTATTCGTGGCCACGAAAAACTCAGCCGTGGCCACCATTTCCTAAGTCGTGGCCACGATTTACTTAGTCGTGGCCACAAGTTACTAATTCGTAGCCACGATTTACTAATACGTGGCTACGACTTACTTATTCGTGGCCGAGAGTTACTTATTCGAGGCCACGACTTACTTATCCGTGGCCACGAGTTACTCATTCGTGGTAACGAGTTACTAAGTCGTGGCCACGAGTTACAAATTCGTGGCCACGATTTACTAATTCGTGGCCACGATTTACTTGGTCGTGACCACGAGTTACTAATTCGTGGCCACGATTTACTAATTCGTGGCCACGACTTAATTATTCGTGACCACGAGTTACTTATTCGTGGCCACGACTTACTTATCCGTGGCCACGACTTACTGATCCGTGGCCACGAGTTACTCATTCGTGACAACGAGTTACTAAGTCGTGGCCACGAGTTACTAATTCGTGGCCACGACTTATTTATTCGTGGCAACGAGTTACTTATTGGTGGCCACGACTTACTTATCCGTGGCCTTGACTTACTTAACCGTAGCGGATAAAAGTTTAAAATGAAAGCCAGATAGTATTTCTATATCATGATTTTTATTATATGCACTTTAACAATTCGGATATTGATTTCAAGAACAAAACGAATACGTATTGATGAAAAGAATACCCGAAAAAAGTCACGATCTCTAATTGACAATTTTACCTCATTGTCGGGGGAACTTCATATTATGCAGTTGTATAAAATTGTTGGTGTCATACAATGTACGAAATATCGAAACCCTATTTTATGTAATTAAATGGGTGTAGGGGGACTTAACAGCAATTATTTTACCGGATGTATATACATATGACCTATACAAATATAATTAGATCTCTTGTAGAAATTTCTAAATATAAACTCTGGCTTAGATTATAATCGGATTAAGGTAGCACAATACAAAGATTTTTTTACTTCCAATCTCCAACCTTTAAAATGATGTTACTTTCTTATGACTGCAAACAAATTAATAAAAGAGGTATATATAGATAGATAAAAGATTTATCTTTTAAATGAATGCAATATTTTTGTTATGCAATCATTATGTAATCAATTATTATGCAATTAATGGCAAAATCTTGGTCAGTTCACTTGAATGAATTTAGCTCTGACATCTCTACAAGTTGCTTTTTTAAAAAAAAAAGTCAATACGTGAACCTTAGAACTTTTTTTATGCTAATTATTATTTCAACTGAATTGTAAATTATATCTCAGTATTTTCATTACCATGTGTGTGGAGGATGATATTTTCTTTTTTTTTTTGTAAATCAGGACAATTATGGCATGTTGAGAGTGGTGTTATATATAAAGTAGGGAGATAAAGAATGTTTTTTTTTCAATAGTTCATTTCTGGATGGTGTGTAAAATGCAGAAAAAAGATGCTACAACAAAATTTATATTTTGTAATATATTTTAGCGGTATGTTGACGATTCTGAAAGAAAAATTAAATGTTTGGGCTTGATGTTTGTGATGTCGTATAACAGAAAAAATGATTATGCATATGCCATGCAGCAGTGGTGAAAAACTAATACAGAGTCAGAAATAAAATAACGAATGTCTTTTATAGAGACTGAGTGATGATAGATACATGCAGAGATAAGATAATGAATTTCTATTGATAGTAATTAAGGCTCTAAATTTTTATCAAACTTAAATATAAATAAGGAAACAAAAGCAATAATTATAATAAATGACCGCGATTAAATCAGGTAGTTAGTTTTCAAGTATGAGTTGTTTTACATTGTCATTTTGAGGCCTTTTATAGCTTACTATACGGTATGGGTTTTGCTTTTCTCATTGTTGAAGGCCGTACGGTGACAAATAGCTGTTAATTTCTACGTCACTTGGTATCTAGTAGAGAGTTGTCTTATTGGCAAACATACTACATCTTCCTTTTTTATTTAAAGAAACCATACTTAATCTCATATAAAAATACAACTTAGGTTCTGGAAATTACGACGAAATTTAAAGGCACCTTTTACGTGTGTTAGATGCAGAATTTACAAGTCACATCGAAAATGAATATACGTTTGAGTCCTTAAAATAATTCTAACGATATGAAACGATTTACAGACACTGAGTGATATTCTTTGGAGTTGAGGCGATAACTCACTAATTATTTAAAACTTATGGTCAATGAAATTAAACAAATTTAGGATTGCTATATTCCTCGATGTTTGGCATTACAAACTATTATAAATTACTACCGGTATGTGGTTTGCGAGGATAGATTAGCAATTGTCCAAAAACATATAATAACAGGAAGATGAGTATTACCTATTCATGATTCTTTTATAAAATTAACTTTTTAAGCATGTGTCTCCCAACAACTATCTCATATGTGAACTTAAGTATAGGGGAAATTTTGTTCGCTATGTTAAAGAAATCTTCAACTTGCTCTATTTTGCCTGTGAAGACCATAACACCGTCATCTCTATATTGACAGTGTAATTTGATGTTTTCTTTCCATTTGAACTTATCTAAGATAATTATTACAGCCGATTTCATTGAGTGTGTAGGAAAAGGTAATATCTTTGGTTAGCTTGCTTGCTAGCTGAACCGTGAAGTCATTATTAGGTTAGGTAAACCACCCTCCTATATGAGTAGACTAGTCCCACAGATAACCAATTCTATCAGTCTGTCGGACTAGTCTACTCATAAAGGAGGGTAGTTTACCTAACCTAATAATGACTTCACGGTTCAGCTAGCAAGCAAGCTAACCAAAGATATTACCTTTTCCTACACACTGATTGAAATCGGCTGTAATAGGACAGACAGATGCAGATATGTGCATGATGGTGAAAATATACCACCTATGGAGGGGGCACTCCTATAACTTGTTTGTATAACTTTCCATTAAACTCAAATTTATTGTTTTTTAGAATAATTAAACAAATGCAGTTTAATCTTTTTCGTTGAGAATCTTTAAAGGATATTCTTTTGTGTCAATTAATTCTTCTGCATTGATAACTGTTTCTTTTAAATTATCAATGATCATATTTGTGTACATTTACGTTTCATCATAGGCAATAAGAATGCATTCCCTTTTTACCTCGTGTGTTTTATTAATGAAATCTTTTGTATCTTGAACTTAAAAGTTATGCCTCTTCAAAAATGGTTTTATAATAGATCATTTATCTCTCAATGCGTCTCGTGGGAGAGTTACACTTATTGATGATCAGTCGTAAGGAACATTAATTAATGTCTCCTACTAGTTGACCATTTCGCAATGCCTCATTAATTATTTCTAGATTAATTTAATGAATGTTTGAAAGACTGAGGTACATGTGTCCATGTTTTGAATCATTATTATTCTTTAAGAATTATACGTATGGGAATCTATTTCTTTTTTTTCTACATAGATTATCAACTATATCTTTTATTACCATATAGCATATAAGTGAGTTTATAGCGATCTGTGTAAAGTTCTTTATTGCCAAGTTTTAGATATCTTAAATGCTCCGTATGGAGGTGTTCTTAATTGCAGGAAACTAATACAGATAAGAAGAACAAATGTTCCGAATGAACAATAATTAAGGTTTATAAGTCCTCCATAGACTATATTTCTAACTAATAAATATGCGTGAACCCTCAGGGGTTCACGCAATAACTACACAAGAAATTTGAACGTTATCTTAATCAACACAGCAGGAGCTACAAAAGGGTGTCTCAAATTATCGCTATCGTATTCCATTTTCTCATAAATCTGTAATTAGTGTAAACATCCTTACCACATAAAAGTAGAGATTATTTGATTAGGTGTAAAATTTGATCTATACATTCTATCTAAAATCTGAGACACCCTTTTGTAGATAATGGCTCTAGGACAACATATTATAAAATCAACCCTCTCGGGGTATCCATGAAGAAGCTAATGTCAATTGAAAGTGGAAAATTCTTGTAATTTTTTTTAGACATAGTTAAAATTATAATTAATTACATAATTGTTGTATAATACTAACATTGCATTAATTTGAAAGAGTAATCTGTTAGCTATCCATAAATACCACTTTTATAAATTTTCAAGCATTATAAAGAAAGTTACAGCATTTTAAAACTGGGGAGTTGGAGGTATAAAATCTTTGTATTGTGCTACCTTAATTATGGAGGCACAAATAGGAATACAAATATCATTTAATTTCAAAATCGTCTAATAATGTTATGTTATAGTAAATAAAAAGCATTTAAATCGATCGAATATTAAAACGAAATTCAATGTTTTGTTTATATGTGAACAAAGTTGACATATCTGATCATGAACCGTTGACGTCAGTTACTTATTCGTGGCCACAACCTAGTAAATCGTGGCCACGACCTAGTAAATCGTGGCCACGACCCAGTAGCTCGTGGCCACGACTTAGTAAATCGTGGCCACGACTTAGTATATCGTGGCCACGACTTAGTAAATCGTGGCCACGAATTAGTAAATCGTGGCCACCAATAAGTAGCTCGTGGCCACGGATAAGTAAGTCGTGACCACGAATAAGTAACTCGTGGCCACGAATAAGTAAGTCGTGGCCACGAATAAGTAACTCGTGGCCACGACTTAGTAAATCGTGGCCACGAATAAGTAACTCGTGGCCACGGATAATTAACTCGTGGCCCCGGATAAGTAAGTCGTGGCCACAGATAAGTAACTCGTGGCCACGAATTAGTAACTTGTGGCCATGAATTAGTAACTTGTGGCCACGAATTAGTAACTTGTGGCCACGTGGCCACGACTTATAATTTTTTTTCTAGAGCATAGAATGACCCAAATAAGCTTTCATAGATTTCAAACTGTCCCGTGGTTAGAAATGAATTAATCTTACAAGAAAGTTTTTTAGCTTAACTTTAAACAAGCTGAAAATTGAATATAAAACTAACGTTGATTTTATCAAAACTTTGTTTTACCGGCTGTTTTTTCAACAAAGCAGAAATTTTAGACCAGAAGTATTGCAACTACTACTGCTTTGATACGGAAATAATGCTGGAAATACAATAAGTATTTAATGGTAACCGTAATTTAATATCATATTTCGATTTTTTTCTAAATTCGTGCACAAAATGCCTTTTCTAGTTTGTTGTGTTGTTCGGATGCTGTCTCATTTCCGTATCACTAATGAAAGTGTATGAAAAACAACGCAATCATAATTATTATGTCAATAGGAAAAGTAGAGACAAAAAATATTCCTGATTTCGTAAATATACGTTTTGTCGCTATAAACGATAAACAGTTTGCCAAAAAAATCAACGTAAAAAAGCATATCTCGATTTCCCATGACTCGTTTACATGCACAGTTGACAAATTCGATCAACAAATATTTTCTTAATTTGTCCTACATTTTGTTTTTTTCGGAAAATAATATTTAAGTGAGTGTTGTAAATAACACGTCGAATGATTTGCACTGATTTGTACTTTTAAGTTGGCAGGCGCAGATTGAATATTATTTTATGAAGACGTGACAAACTGCCAATATTAACCTATCAACGTTCCCATTAAAACAAAGTTTCAAGTGCGGAGTTGCGTTGGCGCCATTTCACATCAAAAGCAAGGTCGTGCATACATTATTCAAAGTAAGGTTGACATTGACAAGTTGCTATGCAACCAATGTTATGGTGGTAGGTGTAATAGATAGACATAAAATATGTACTGCAAAAATGATCAGCAATACAAGATTTACAAAAGTGCCAATATGACTGCCCCATCAATCGACTCGTATTGGTGTTACTGCCCCATCAATCGACTCGTATTGGTGTTACTGCCCCATCAATCGACTCGTATTGGTGTTACTGCCACTAAATGATCATTTTTGACAAATTTTTACAGTTTACCTATTCGTTTTTGAAAATTTAATGGATTACTTAAAATTTAGACAGTGAAATGATCAGCAATGCAAACTACAAAATGACTGAAACCATCAAGTGACTCCTTCCATGAATTATTGCCCTTACATGACGGTGTTTGTCAATTATTTACAAGTTTTTACTATTATATATCTTTATTCTCGTAAACCAAAGTACAATGGTATAGAGACATATACAAATAAATTAACATACATAGTATATTACGATGTCAGTTTCGTTGCTTGTCGACCGCCTCGGTGGTAGCATGTTCTCCTCGAGAGCGGGAGGTCGTGGGTTCGAACCAAGTCGGTTCAAACCAAAGACTTTAAAACTGGTATTTGCTGCTTCTCCGGTAAGCACGCGGCATTAAGGAATAAGAGCAAAGACTGGTCGTCTCGGAGTCAGAATAATGAGTCCGCCTGTCCAGGTAGGGTTATATATGGAAGGGAATATCCGCCATAATTATACATTTATTAATTTGTAAAATGCAATTTCTTAATTTGTAAAATGTAATTTCTTAATTTGTAACATGTATTGTTTCCATCCGTTATATGAAGTTCTACAATTCTTGATTTGTGAAATGTAACTTCTTAATGTGTTAATGTAATTTCTTAATTTGTTAACGTATTTTCTTCGTTCGTTACATGAAATTCTACATTTCTAAATTTGTGAAATGTAATTTCTTTGTTTGAGTCACGTTTTGGGAGAATGTATGAGTGTTATTGTTACCGCTGCCAGCCAATGAGAAGTTCCGTTTCTCAAGAAAAACTACAAGTTACAAATCAAGAAGTTTCACAAATCAAGAATGAAATAGTTCCACTCAATTCCGCACGAGGTCCCTGTGGATTTATGTCAACTCGCACCTTAGCCAACTCGTACCCAATATTTACCAGCTCGTACTTCTACCAACTCGTACTTTTACCAACTCGTACCTAATATTTTATTATTTATACGCATGAGTTTTCATGTTCTTTTATATAATATACAAAATACAATAAAGTACAACTTTATTGATTGGTAATCTGATGCAATTTGTTTTCAAATCAGAAATATCTAAAGTTAATCATTCGTATTTAGATGTAAATGAGTATATGAAATTGTTTGAACGATAATTTATTTCATATACAGATCTAAATGCACATATTAACTGTAAAGAGTTAGATTTCATAACAAATGAAGTAGATGTCAGGTTGGACAACTTTCTTCCCACTAATTATGTTGCAGATAGTGTATGCAAATTTAGAAATACTCAAGTACACCAAAAAACTAATAATTATGGAAAACTAATACTTGACTTATGCACTATACCTCAATTGAGAATCCTTAACGGAAGAACGCTGGGTGATTCGAAAGGTAAAATCACTTTCTATAATTATAATGGTGTGTCTATTAATGACTATTGTTTATGCTCATCTGAATTTTTACCAAATATTGTCAATTTAAGTGTTGGTCAATATAAACCAACAATCTCTGATCTGACTGTCCGATCTCAATAACCATACTATCTCGTTTAGTAAAGGAGTCATTTAATAAGTATGTTAAACCTTCTCTTAGAGGAGTTAAATGAGAAGAAATTTTAAAGTCTAATATGTTGAAATTTAACTTTAGAACCATTAACACTGAATTAGATAATTTAATCCAAAAAATGGATGCAAATAATACATTTGATTCAACTTCAACTCAAAGTGTTAATGACATAGTCTCGAGTTGTCAATATTATACAATGCTGTTTTTTTTTAAGTAAGACTACTAAAACTCCTGTTATAGCCAGGGGGAGTAAACGAAGAAAAACAAAAAAGCCATATTATGATAACGAATGTGAATCTAAATATAGGTCTCTAAAATTAGTCTGACCAGAAAATTGTGTACTGAGCCCTGGAATGATAGTCTTAGACATAAAGTATTATATCATAAAAAGGGACTAAATAAACTCACAAGGAAAAAAATATAGACAATTTAGACATAAAATGATAAAACAGATTATAGATAAAAATGTATTTAACGATAAGAAAACTTATAGTATAATACTGCTTTTAATGATTGTAACACTGAGATTTTAAACAGTTATATTACAGCTCAGAGCTGAGGAGGTGGTTATTGCAGTTAAATCTTTAAAGAATAATAAAGCGAGTGGTGCAGATTGTATTACAAATGAAATGTTGCAAATATCTTGTAATATGAATATTGATGTTTATTATGGCATGGTATTGGTTGCAAAAATTTGATATTTTTCATTTAAATGCAATATTTCTTATTTAATTGGTATATTTCTTCATTTAAATGCAATATTTTTTTATTTGAATGGTATATTTTTTCATTTAAATGCAATATTTTTTATTCAAATGGTATAATTTTTCATTCAAATGGTATAATTTTTCATTCAAATGGTATAATTTTCATTCAACTGCAATAGTTTTTATTCAATTGGTATAAAATGTCATTTGAATGCAATATTTTTTATTCAATTGGTATAGTAGTTTTTTATTTATATGAAATAATTGCATTATGGGAAATTCTTTGACGTCATAAGGTCAAATTTGCAACAACGTTTGTGATTGGTCGGAAATTGTTTTGATTTCTACCCTTTCTTTCTAAACATGGGTGACCAAGAATTAAAAAAACGCGTCAGAATATCGCCCCTCTAACTAAATCTAACGTTCGTGCGAGTCCTGCACTGGCTGTTAAAATCTTGAGGTCATTTCTATTGCAAAATTTCGATGGTCAAAACGTTCGGTCCACTTTTCAAAAACCGTTTCATTGTATATGGATTTATATATCGGGTTTTTTTTTATAGATTAGACACCGTTGGTTTTCCCGTTTGAATGGTTTTACACTACTATTTTTTTGGGGGCCCTTTATAGCTTGCTGTTCGGTTTGAGCCAAGGCTCCGTGTTGAAGACCGTAAGTTGACCTTCAATGGTTTACATTTACAAATTATGACTTGGATGGAGAGTTGTCTCATCGGCACTCATACCACATCTTCTTATATCTATATACAACGTAAACCAGACGTTTCTCAGACTGTTTTCTTTTTTTAATAAATCATTTGCCGCGCGTTGTGTACTGATTGATAACTCAGTCTGGGAGAACAAGATTTATTCCAGTACCAGTTGTAATTAGGTTTGAGTAAACTTCCAGTTATTGCAAATACTCTTTATGTCGGTGCTTTGTGTCTATTGTCTAAATGTTAGT
The DNA here is from genome assembly GCF_021869535.1 of Mytilus californianus. NCBI lineage: Eukaryota > Metazoa > Mollusca > Bivalvia > Mytilida > Mytilidae > Mytilus > Mytilus californianus. The sequence continues at coordinate 109,656,010 of NW_026262581.1, forward strand.
TTTTTTGTGTGTCTCGTACCGATCTTTTGAGTTAATTGCTGATTTGTGCAGGTTGTTATTTTATTGTACTGTTACACCACTGTCCCAGCTTCGGGATGGGTTGCTCACAAACATGTTGTTGTACTGTTACACCGCTGTTCTAGATTAGGGGAGGATTGGGATCCCGCTAACATGTTTAACCCCGCCACATTCTGTATGTATGTGCTTGTCCCAAGTCAGGAGCCTGTAATTCAGTGGTTGCCGTTTGTTGCTTTGTTATACACGTTTGTGTTTCGTTCATTTTTTTGTACATTAATTCGGCCGTTAGTTTTCTCGATTGATTTGTTTTACATTTTTGATTTCGGGGCCTTTTATAGCTGACTATGCGGTGTAGGCTTTGCTTATTGTCGAAGGCCGTACGGTGACTTATAGCTGTTGATTTCTGTGTCATTTGATCTCTTGTGGAGAGTTGTCTCATTTGCAATCATACCACATCTTCGTTTTTTATATCCACCCTGCCATATTCTTTATTTGCCTGTCCCAGGGATGGAGCCTGTAGTTTAGTGGTTGTCGTTGGTTCCTGTCTCGACTCATATTTGATATTTTGTAAATTGTTTTGTTATGTATAATTAGGCTGTTAGTTTTTTCGTTTGAATTGTTCACACTTTTCATGTCGGGCCTTTTATAGACGACTTTACAGTATCAGGTTTTTGTCATTGTTGAAGGCCTTACGATTGTCTACAAAAAGCATTTGTCTACATGACGGCAAAAAGCTCTACAGAGCTTATGTTTGTAGTATTTCATGTAACCCGACTTAAAATATTTTTTTCTTATCTTATCTTATCTTATCTATAATTACTTACATCCACTTCATATTTGAACTCCGGTGGATAGTTGCCTTATTAGCAATCATATTCCATCTCTTCATTTTTATATTATATACGTGACTTCTAAACTCGTGTTTTCCTGAACAAGCATGAAACAATTTTCACTGGGCGTTAAAATTAGCAACAAACAATCAATCAATTTAAACTTGTGTTAAATAAGAGGAAAACCATTTATTTGTTGGGGTGGGGGACAGAAGGATTTCATATATGAATATGGTTGCTAGGTAAGAGCTGAAAAATAGGCATGATTAGCGACAGATTGAAATGAATAATAATGCCCTCTCTTCCCTTCCCCATCCTTCATCTATAAATTTAAACTGACCACCACGGAATAGCCCAATAGTGTTGAAAGTAGCGTTAAACACCAATCAATCAAAATCCCTTCCCTAGAGTATCAAATAATCGTCCCTTAACTGTTATTGTCCGTGTAGTTCTTATATTTATCCAGCTTATCGTCCTACAGGGATGTCCTACTAAGGCTGTCATACCATAAAAACGTTTATAAAACAGCTCACATTCTAATATATATGCCTTTCTAAATTTATTAATTTCATTTAGACTAAACGACGCCATGTTTGTTATGTGCCTCTGCCGTCAACCTATCAAAAAAGAAGAGGTGGAAGAGAGCCAGAAGATCTTCCCAATGCAAAAAAAACCAGAAATGGACTTCTTCTGGCTCACTTCCGAAGAACAAAAAAAAACGCGCCCCCCATTTTTATGTTTTAAAAACGCCTTGCCCCTACCCTTTTTTCCAAAAAAATGGCATTATTAGATATATAAACATATATATAATCATCAAAATTAAAATGCTATTGTATTTTTAGCTCACCTGACCTGAAAGGTCAAGTGAGCTTTTCTCATCATTTTGCGTCCGTCGTCCGTCGTCCGTAAACTTTTACAAAAATCTTCTCCTCTGAAACTACTGGGCCAAATTTGACCAAACTTGGCCACAATCATCATTGGGGTATTTAGTTTAAAAAATGTGTCCGGTGACCCGGCCAACCAACCAAGATGGCCGCCATGGCTAAAAATAGAACATAGGGGTAAAATGTAGATTTTGGCTTATATCTCTGAAACCAAAGCATTTAGAGCAAATCTGACATGTGGTAAAATTGTTTATTAGGTCAAGATCTATCTGCCCTGAAATTTTCAGATGAATCGGACAACCTGTTGTTGGGTTGCTGCCCCTGAATTGGTAATTTTAAGGAAATTTTGCCGTTTTTGGTTATCATCTTGAATATTATTATAGATAGAGATAAACTGTAAACTGCAATAATGTTCAGCAAAGTAAGATTTACAAATAAGTCAACTTGACCAAAATGGTCAGTTGACCCCTTAAGGAGTTATTGCCCTTTATAGTCAATTTTTAACCATTTTTCGTAAATTTTTGTAATCTTTTACAAAAATCTTCTCCTCTGAAACTACTAAGACAAATTTAACCAAACTTGTCCACAATCATCATTAGGGTATCTTGTTTAAAAAATGTGTCCGATGACCCCGCCCGTGAACCAAGATGGCCGACATGGCTAAAAAATAGTACATAGGGTAAAATGCAGTTTTTGGCTAATATCTCTGAAACCAAAGCATTTAGAGCAAATCTGATGAGTATCAAATTGTTCATTAGGTCAAGATCTATCTGCCCTGAAATTTTCAGACCAAATAGGCAACACATTGTTGGGTTGCTGCCCCTGAATTGATAATTTTAAGAAAATTTTGCAGCTTTTGGTTATTATCTTTAATATTATTATAGATAGAGATAAACTGTAAACAGCAATAATGTACAGCAAAGTTAGATCTACAAATAAGGCAACATGACCAAAATTTTCAATTGACCCCTTAAGGAGTTATTGCCCTTTATAGTTAATTTTTTAAAATTTTCATGAATTTTGTAAATTTTTGTAAATTTTTACAAAGTATTTTCCACTGTATCTACCGGGCCAAGTTCATTATAGATAGAGATAATAGTAAGGAGCAAGAATGTTCAGTAAAGTAAGATCTACAAACACATCACCATCACCAAAACACATCACCATCACCAAAACACAATTTTGTCATGAATCCATCTGTGTCCTTTGTTTAATATGCACATAGACCAAGGTGAGCGACACAGGCTCTTTAGAGCCTCTAGGTATAAGACCTACTTTATTACATGACCTGGGACTAATGACATCTATCTATAAGTCCTAGCATACATTAATTATTATAATATGAATATGTTTCTTGTTTTAATAACCACATATGATGCTATGCATGAGTCACCATTTATCAGGACATGAATTGGGTTTACATAGAGAGGATAAGGGACGACATCAGAAAATCAATGAAGGATAAAAAAAACTTAATTCAAATAGTTTTTTTTTTTTGGGGGGGGGGGGGGGGGTCAAAATTGCTGCAAGTTTTGTTTAATTAACATCGATTTTATATATATCCTTATTGGTCAATCATTTTTTCCCAAATTAAGTTAAGAGGGGGGTAGGGGGTCAGTAAAAAAAACTATATGAAATAAGTTTTTTTATCCTACATTGAACATTTGATGTCGTCCCTAATGTGCAAAAAGAATAGATAAGGGGCGGAACCAAACCTATAGATAACATAATAAAGAAATGATGAAATATACAGAATACGTTGATTGACTTTTGGTTGCCTTATGTCCAGTGGCAAATATGTCACGCATGTTTAGGACAAATATAATAGAGATCAAAGGATAGAGAATAGAGTGAAATGGTAAAAACTAAAAGATATAGAATTATAGAAACGATCTTTGATCTGAAACCCCTACCCTCACACACACACCATAACCATTACTGCCAATACTCGCATATATACATCTCTATACAAATATCTAAATTTGAACCCACTCCCCCCCCCCCCCCCCCCCCCCCCCCCCCTCCACCTCTAGACACCGAGGTTTTGGATCCGCCCCTGTTAAATGTGTCTAATTATATATATTTTGTACGGGTCTAGATAATAGCTAAACGTACAATCATATAATTTGTTGGATACCTAATTATATTATATAATGTGTCACAAAATAAACTTGTATACCCCCCTTCCCAATGCAGTATTGAAAAGTAAATCATTTAAAAGTCCTGAAGATAAAATATGTTTTGAAATATGCCCTGCATACTTATTTATGCAAAGACATATAGTAATTATTGAACTACTGTGGGGCTTGAAAAAAATCTATTTAAGGGATTCGGAGACGAGAACGGTAAAAAAAAAAGCTCAGCAACGAATTCTAAATGTAAAATGATTTGCAGCATAAGACATGAGAGCACATATTATAGATAGTATTAAATATGAAGTTCACGCTTCATATAGTGAAGTCCTATGTCATAGGACTATTGTTGTAACATGGGTAAGTAACTGGTTCCAATTTATCCTGAATTGTCTTTATTAAAGAATTAGTTCCGGAGTATAACAGCTTATGTCTCTACTTGTGGGTTTCTGGTTCTGCTGTCGTAATTAGGTGATTTTTTTTTCTACATGTAGTAAAAAAGAGGGGGCTTAGTCCAAATAATTGTAACGTCCTGGATGCTTTTTGTTCTTTTTTCATGTGTGACTTCCTGCAACGTCTCTGAGGATCAAGAAAAGTAAAAAATGATATAGCACTAAAGAACGTCATGATTACATGTATCTGGACTTGGAAGGGGGAGGGGGGCTAGCTATGTATTCTTTTTTATTTCAATGTGTAGACTGTAGGAGAGTTTCTTCAGAAAAAATTTTCATTGGAGGTGTTTTTGCCATGCACGCAGGCATCTGTTTCTATCCATGAACAAGTTGTGTGTCAAATTAATTATTATTACTTGTCACTCGCATTTTTTGCTCGTCCTGGCCATTAATGGCATTAACAGCCAGTGCACGAACTCGCACGGACGTCAAATTTAGTTAGAGGGGCGATATTCTGACGCGTTTTTTAATTCTTGGTCACTCAAGTTTAGAAAGAAAGGGGAGAAATCCGAACAATTACCGACCAATCACAAACGTTGTTGCAAATTTGACCTTATGACGTCAAAGAATTTCCCATAATGCAATTATTTCATATAAATAAAAAACTACTATACCAATTGAATAAAAAATATTGCATTCAAATGACATTTTATACCAATTGAATAAAAAATATTGCATTTGAACGAAAATTATACCATTTGAATGAAAAATTATACCATTTGAATGAAAAATTATACCATCTAAATGAAAAATTATACCATTTGAATAAAAAATTATACCATCTGAATAAAAAGTATTGCATTTGAACGAAAATTATACCATTTGAATGAAAAATTATACCATTTGAATGAAAAATTATACCATCTGAATAAGAAATATTGCATTTGAACGAAAATTATACCAATTGATTGCAAAATTATACCATTTGAATGAAAAATTATACCATTTGAATGAAAAATTATACCATTTGAATGAAAAATTATACCATCTGAATAAAAATATTGCATTTGAACGAAAATTATGCCATTTAAATGAAAAATTATACCATTTGAATGAAAAATTATACCATTTGAATGAAAAATTATACCATCTGAATAAAAAATATTGCATTTAAATGAAAAAATATACCATTCAAATAAAAAAATATTGCATTTAAATGAAGAAATATACCAATTAAATAAGAAATATTGCATTTAAATGAAAAATATCAAATTTTTGCAACCAATACCATGCCATAGTTTATGTAAAATCGTTTAATCTTATTCTTAAGTTTGGTATTTATCCAACTTTACGGAGAGAAAATTCTATTACGCCCATTTTTAAGGGTGGATGTTTTACTGATCCATCTAATTACCGAGGTATAGCCCTTTCAAGTTGTCTAGGAAATTTTGTTCTAAAAGTTCTATATAGCAGATTAGAAAAATATCTTGAAAGAAATCATATTATTTGTCGTGAGCAAATTGGATTCAGAAAGGGAAGTCGAACAAGTGATCACGTTTTAACTCTTAAAACTATAATTGATAAAGCATTTAAATCATCAAAGAAGATATATGCCTGTTTCATAGATTTAAGGAAGGCATTTGATACTATTAACACAGAGGCCCTCTTTTACAAATTGTCATATTACAACATAGATGGTCCCTTTTTCAGTATAATGAGAGATATGTATAAAGAGATTTTGTACTCGGTGAAGATCTCTGAAGGTGTCACTAGTTTTTTTAATTCCACAGTTGGGGTAAAAGAAGGGTGTATCTTAAGCCCCACGATAAGCTCTCCTTGTGAGAGTAACATACTTTATACCAAAGTTATGATTTTTAACAAATCTGGTAAAAAACTTACAAAAGACCAGTTTGTTTTTAATGATAATGTTTTGGAACATTGTATAGAATATAAATATTTGGGTATAGTGTTTAAACCCTCTGGTAGTTTTACTGAGGCGGTGAGAATTGTTTTAAAAAAGCCTCAAAAGCTATATTTTGTATTAGAAAACTGTTATTTTCTGAAGATATTAATGAATTACCTCACCTAAAGCTTTTTGATGCTTGTGTTAGACCTATACTTCTTTATTGCAGTGAAGTTTGATCTCTTTATATGATTAAAGATATTACAAATCTAGAGTCAAAATATTGGTCATTGGCTACCATTAAAATTCAGATTAAATTTGCAAAAACTTTAATTGGAGTAAATAAAACAGCTGTCAATTTAGCAGCACTAGCTGTTCTTGGTATGTTTCCAGTTTTTATGGAAGCTTTAAAACTGTCAATTGGCTTCTGGTTGCATGTGATAAAATCTGGTAATAATTGTTTACTTAAAGATGTATATGTTGTGTACAAGATGTAAGTTTGTACAAATTATAATTTGTACAGGGTTTTTGTACAAGTTATAAGTTTTTTGACACATACTTGTTTGCACCAGGTGATAAAAGTTTATCTTCTAAAATGTATCAGTTTAATTTCTTAAATTCAAATTAATATACTTCGACCTAACATTTAGTGCTATTCTCCTCGTCCTCTGACTAGAAATAAGGACACCTGAATGGTTTTAATTCTATTTTCATTTTTCTCCTTATACCAAAATCATATCCATAAAAAGTCTTTTTGTGTTCTTATAATGTTTTATGTATCAATGTTCAGTTTAGACTGTATCATGTACTCATGGAAATATGACAGAAATATGCAAAACAAAAGACTGTGTACTTGCATCATTCATTTGTGTTAAGCGATTCATAAAACACTGATAACTTGTACAAAAAAATCTGTACAAACTATAATTTGTACAACATTACAATTTGTGCACAACATATATAGTTCAAACCTGCAATTAACCAATGGATTTGCAAGAAAGATTGAACAGTTACTTGCTACATTAAATTTTCACATGTTTGGGAAAATCAGGATACTACTTCAAAAAGGTGTTTAGTGTATGCACTTCATACCAAACTTAATGATTGATATCTGAATTATTGGAAAGAAAATATTTTTGTAATGAGAAATCATTGAACGGTAATTAGCTCAGAGCATATAGACAGCTTAAAGAAAATTACAAATTGGAAACCTATTTAATGTTAAGCATTATCAAAAAAAGTAATAGGACATTTTGCCAAAATTCGCATAAGAAATAACTTGAAAACGAAACCCTGTCAGTCCCAAGCACATGACAACTCGGGCCGACTATAAACATGACAATTTAGACCGACCGTGCGAGGGCTTAACAGCCAGTCAAGGTCGTTAAAAACCACCCAGTCAGTCTATAGAGACATATCCGACCGTCTATCAGATAAAGTTGGTGTATTATTTGATTGATTTGAAGAGATATATTATTAAAGACAACACGGACACAACTAAACTGAAAATAATGAATAAAAACATCATGTTCCGTAAAATTTTGAGGCTATACCTAGCCATTAGTCACGCCTTACTGAAACTCTTCACAAACTTGAAAACGAAACCCAGTCAGTCCCAAGTACACGACAACTCGGATCGACTATAAACATGACAATTTAGACCGTCTATAGAGACATGTCCGATTTGATTGATTTGAAGAGATATATTATTGAAGACAACATAGAAACAACTGGAACCTTTAATAGACACAAATTAAGCCTATTTGGCCTTTCACAATGAAAACACCCAAGGCCCCTTCCCTTGCATGATCAACAATACAAGGTCTATAAAAATGTCAAAATGACTGAAGCGATAAAACGGCTAGAGGTGTAGTAGCTTTGTCCATTACATTGTATAGTGTTTGCATATATATTGCAAATAATAATAGGTAGAAACAAACTGTTAACAGCAAATATAACCAGCAATACCTGATAAACAAAAACACTCAATGACCGAAACTATCTATTGACTCCTGGTAGGAATTATTGCCCTTAAATTATTATTTTCTTTGTCAATATGAGCATCAATGCCTATTTTCTCGGAAGTTATACTGGACAGACAGAAACAGCAGAAAACAGCAGAAATGATAATCAAGGCAAGATGTACAAAAAAGTCACACGACCAGATTGTTAAATATTGACTGTTTGTATGATTAATTGCCCTTTAATGGTGACTTAAATGAATGTTTGGGGATTTTATATTGAAACCAGTAATAGATAGAAAGAAACTATAAGAAGTAAGATTGATAGATAAATTGAAATCTACAGTGAAATTATTCTATTAGTCTAATATTGTGATAACTGCTTAATGGAGGTCCATTTGATTAAAAGAGGGATATGTCTTGGAAAATTTCGAGAAACACATTTTGAATCTGATTATTTACATAAATAGTTTCGACCATGAAGGCTATTTGACCACCATAAAAAATGTACATTCTGAATTCTTACCATAAACAAGTAGCAATATATCTTTGTAACTCTGTACTACGAAATAAAACTTACTATTATGATAATATTGTTGGAATCAGTGATGACAGACAAAGAGAATAATATTTCTAGAAAACAAATTCATAAAAAAAATAGACTAGATTGTTTATATACTGTCTTAAAGAATCATAGTTTATTTGTTCTTTCCTTTTTTTGCAGAATCAGTTATGAAGCCGTTACCAATTACAAGCCAGGCGAAGGTAAAGTTTAGTGAGAAAAAATTGATACGGTCAGCAATTTTTTTTAATTTGAAAGTGACTGAGAAAAACCACAGTTTACATTTTAAGGTCAAGTTACAGTAAATCACTGGTGTTAAACTGATCAGTTACCACGCTACCAACATGGCGGAGGTATAGAAATATGTCAGATGGTTTTCTGCTAATTTCTCCTTGTAAACGTGTTGTTTTCAAGAATTACTCAGCTGCCAGGTTGATCAGTACGGTATGATAAGTTGGTCACATCACAGATTGTTATAAACTTTCGGTGCAATACGTTTGCGCGAGAAAAAAATCCACGTTTGCGCGAAATTTACCTGTTGAAAAGTCACTACATTTTGTGTGGATTAATGAAAAAAAAATGTAAAAAATAAATCCTTGACTTTCAATAATACAATTATTCTAATGATGGGATCGTGATTTTCAAATGTGATTCAAATCTCACATTTTTATGTGACTTGACTGATTAACTTTTTTTATTGATTGCACATTCAAGTGTTGTCCCAAATTATTTTACAAATTGTATTCTATCCAAAGATGCAGAAACGGAAACTAGGAAAATACGTTCTTTTACTTTTTGCTTTAATATCGCAACACATGAGATCACGTACACTGATTTCTGAACAGCAGTTAGTTAACCAGCTTTGCATTGACAGAAATCTAGTATTCAACCCTACATCTGTAAATGTTTATTTTCAATTGTCAATGCATAATGTGGTTCGTACTATGCGGTATGGGGTTTGCTCATTGTTGAATCCGGTACGGTGACCTATAGATGTTAACTTCTATGTCATTTGGTCTCTTGTGGAGAGTTGTCTCATTTGCAATCATACCACATCTTCTTATTTTTATATTCGTAGAATGTATCCAAGTACTACAGTCAAATGTTGTCGTTTTCATCTTTAACAGCATTATTTTTGTCGAGCCTGCGAAATTCATTTCGTGAAAGCGAAACATAGCGATCCTATACTCCGTCGTCGGCGTCGGCGGCGTCAACATTTAGGTTCAGTCTGTGGTTAAAGTTTTTTTAGACATCAATAACTTTGTCAAACCTACATGGAAATTTATGAAATTTGAACAGAAGCTTGTTTATGACCAAAATACGGTATCCAGAGCGAAATTTTGAAAATATTTATTTTTATTTTCCCGTATTTTACTGATAAATGGACTTAGTTATTTTACAGTTAACATACAAGCTCAGTCTGAGGTTAAAGTTTTTCAGTCATCAACAACTTTGTCAAACGTTCATGGAATTTGATGAAATATGGACAGACGCTTGTTTATGACAATAATACAGTATCCCGAGCAAATTTTTTTTTTCATTATTTTAAATGGACTTAGTTTTTTTACAGTCCACAAGTAGATAGTCTGGAGTTAAAGTTTGTTACACATCAATAAATTTTCAAAACTTCATAGAGTTTTATAAAACTTTGGCAAAAGCTTTTTAATGATTAAGAAATAATGTCTGAAGCAAACCGTTGAAAATATTTTTTTTTTTCATTTTTAGTATTTTTCTGATAGATGAACTTCGTTTTTACAGTTAACATTTACAGACTGGGATTAAATTTTTTTGACCTGATGAATTTGTAAACCTTCATGGATTGTTATGAAACTTGGACAGAAGCTAATCTTAAAGACCAACAAATAGCATCTAAAGAAAAAGTTTGATTGTGTTTTTAATTCTGCATTTTACTGATAAATGGACTCACTTTTTAAGTCAACATTACACTTTTACACTGACATCAGCAATTGCAGGCAAGACACAGGGTTCCGCGGAACCCTTTACAAATTTTAGGAATTAAATTACACGTAAAAACTCGGGTACATTATATGTTTAGTTCGCACAAACGTAATACCATTTCTTCTTGCAAACGTAATGCTCGTTATATTCAAATTCGCGCAAATGTAGGTCGCCCAATACTTTGCACAAAACTGTGATAAATTAAACTTGAACTGCAAATCGAAAAAGATTATATATTATCTCTTTTATTTATTATGAGTAATATCATAATTATTTAATTTGTTATATGGGATCATTTGCAAGGTTTACAAGTCAGTCAAAAAGGGTTCAACTGACCTCGACCTCTTTGCATGGATCAGTGATCAAGGTTAAAATTATGTGATTAGGTCTGTTTCTAAGATATTATAAGCAGTAGGTCAACTATATTTGGCATATACAATGATTGTAAGATGTACATGTCCGACTGGCAGGTTTCATCTGGCCTTGACCTGATGTTCATGGCTCATTGGTCACTTTTAAGTTTTTGTGTTTTTACTATAAGCAATATGTCAACTATATTTTTGCTTCGCATCCCGGCGCGGAGCTATTAGTTTCAGGCCACAGACCACAATTAAATTCCCCTATTAGTTCTTTATAACGTTTTGTTTCATTAAAAAAATTGCACCCTGCATTTTTGTCAAATCTTTTGTGTGTGTAATGTACAGTACTAGTCCAAAAATATATCCAAAATTCAGAAAGATTGAACCAATCATTCTTACAAATTTAGCCAATATACATCCATACCCCTATGGACAAGTCAAGAGATTTTCCGAAAACTGTAAATATCACCTTTTTGCACCTGGCCTAATCACTCTTTCCATATCAAAATCAGTTAAAATACAACATCTAAAAGTTTATTTCACCTCTCTTCTTTTATTTCCACCCATAAAAACTAAGAAATGAGTGAGGAAGGGAAAGAAAAAAAATTAAGAAAAATGCACTCTAATTAAAAAGAACTATATTCGTGGACAACGAAAAGGACAACGAAAAAGCGGGATCATTAATTGTGGTCTTGGGCCTTCAGTCGATAAACACGCCATCTTGAAATAATTAGTTATCCCATATAGATTCTGATTGGTTGCTTTATGATGCGGTTGAGATACAGCAACAGCTATTGGCTTACATGAGATAAAGAATTACAGACTTTTTTCTCGTCTCAGGATAAGACATCAAATGCCGGAAAATTAACTATGTGTATTTCAGTTCCGATCAACTGTCATTAATTCATGTTCGTTTTATTATGCCTATATTGCACAGTGAAATTCAATATTGAAATATCAGTTATTAAAACGTGTTTATTTGCTTAGTTAATCTGCAATATGCACGATTTGTTTTGCTAAACAATGTTCCTATACAATGTTTACAAAAAGCATTATCTGTATTTTATAACTTCTGCCAATCTAGGCACACCTCCAGAGTCGTGTCTATTTGTAAATGTTTTGATTTTCAACAAGTAAAGTGAACAAAATTTTAAAAGCATGGGTGTATAACGCACAACACTGAACAGCCAGTTTAAAATTTCAGAAAAGTTCACCTTAATATATATACAAAAATTGATATTCCAAGTCTAAGACATCCATTTTATATCAATCATTATCTAAAAATACCACATTTCCAATACTAAATCAACAACCACATGCACACATATTACATTAAATTAGGATAGAGCGAAGCAGTCCACAGCTTTTAGAAAGCTCAAACTTGTGTATCATATTATGTTTGATGTACTGAAAGCTTGTATAGTGTATAAGTCGGCCTTATTTCGATGTTTCGAGATATTTTTTAAGAACACCACTTTGACTAATGTATAGCTCCCAAAAAATGTTGTCAGTGACCCAGTAATAATTTAACATCATTTAAACGGAAATTTATCTTGCAACAATATATCGAGTTTTAAAAAAAATCTATGTACTAGGAGTAGAAAAAGGATTTTTTTAAGATATTCTAGATAAAGTTTTTTGATAGATTATGTACGAATGTTGAACTACTTTAAGGATTTTGTTTCAATAATATTTAAGAAAGTATAGCATTTAAAAATGAACCATTTTTTTAAGATTTTCACTAACGAGTTCATCGTTCTAAAGTTGCATGCACAATTTTATCCAAAATCTGACATAGCCAATCTACTGTTTGTTGACTTGAATTGAAATGACTTAATTAATTACGCATCTTCCCAAGTATTTTATTTTTATTTTCAAGTGTACAAATAGGAATCTAGTAAAATCAAGTATTATTCTTATAGACATTGGAAGTTTGTTGTATATTAATTTAAATCAGTATAAATCAAATTCCAATATCTACAAAAAGAAATTGGGATATTTAGAGTTCAACTATGAACATCGTGCATTGTACTAGAACTCTAATTAATATGAATCAGGGGCCTGGTTTTCGAAAGTATCATAAGATATGTCATAAGATATATCTTACTACAAATTTTATGATCATCTTATGACTATTATAATTATGATATGTCATAGAATGTAAATCAAAGCTGTCCTAAGATAGTCATACCTATGATGCTCTTATGACTGTCATAAGTGAACATATTTTCTTTTATTTTAAATAATGATTAAACAATGATGAAAATAACTATAAAAATAATAAGTATGGAAATAATGATTAATACCATTCTTATTATTTATGAATATTTTTATTATTATTATTATAATGAACATGAAATATATATGAAAAGGAATTCAAATCTGAGTTGATGATTTGTTTAAATTTAGTTTGTATATATATATAAGTTCTAGAACTTCGCGTGCATGTATTATTATACATGAAGTGTTATTCAATTGTGAAAACTTGTAAGATTTGGTACATCGCAGGAGATTAAAATTTTAGTTGACGAAGTGGAGAAGAGAGTAAATCTTTACTATTTAGCAGACTGAGCAACACAACAACAAACAGTGCCAAAAAGAGAGCATGGGAGATTGCATGTGCAATGATAAACGCAGAAAATGATGTCGTAACTTTTATGATAAGCATAAGACCATCATCATAAGTCATGTGGCGAGGTGTCTTAAGTATACAATGAAAGTTATGACATATCGTACTTTGGAAACTTTCGAAAACATATCTTACGACTATGACATGTCATAAGACCATATGATAAGGCATGTCTTAGTCATAAGATACTTTCGAAAACCAGGCCCCTGGATTTTGTTTATATCTTGTTTTTTTTATTATATATAATTGATTAATAAGAAAACAATATTTTAGATAATAAAGAATATACAATTATCAATACTTTATTACAACCAAAATCTGGTAAAATACATATTTTACATCTGCATGGTATAAACTTTCATGACCATCTTCTAAAGTGGTTTATTTGTATCAACATTAGTTGATTTTTTGTAATCTTCATTTCTTTCTTATTATGAGTAATAGGATAACTATATTTGGTATGTGAGTACCTTGCAAGGTCCTCATACCTGTAAGACAGTTTTCGCTTGACTTCGACCTCATTTCATGGATCAGTGAACAAGGTTAAGTTTTCTTATATATGAAATATGTCAACTATATTTGGTGTATGGAAATATTTTACGATGTACATGTCAGTCTGGCAGGTTTTATTTGACCTTGACCTCAATGTTTACGGTTGATTGCTCAATGTTAAGTTTTTATGTTTTGGTCTGATAGTTGTTCTTAAACTATAAGCAATAGATCAACTATATTTGGTGTATGGAATGATTGTAAGGTGTATATGTCTTTCTGGCAGTTATCATTTGACCTTAACATTGACCAATGAACCATGAAAAATGTTAAGTTTTCCTGGTTAAGATTGTTTCTTAGATACTATATGCAGTAGGTCAACTATATTTAAAGCATTGAATCTTTGTAAGGTGTACATGTCTGTCTGGCAGGATTCATCTGACTTTGACCTCATATTCATGGTTCATTGGTCAATATAAAGTTTTCATGGTTTGGTCTGTTTCTTGTATACTATAAGCAATATGTCAACTATATTTGGTGTATAGAATGGCTGTAAGGTGTACATGTATTTCTGGCTTGGTTTATCTAATATTGGCCTCATTTCTTTTTTCATGTTAGCTTTATGTGATTCTTGTAGTTAAACTTTATATTTAGGACTATCAAAATAAAATCAATGATCAGTAAAACAGGCGAGACATTTCAGCATGTGAACACTTGTTCTAAAAAGTTTATCGGAAGATACCAAGACCTTGTTGATAAATATTCCGTATCAACTTCACGAATAATACATGATGGTCTTCCAGGTACGGACGTTGTTTATCATCTTAATTACGTGTTATAGTGATCTTTTTATTGGCTTTTTTATATTTATAACCTCTATTGTTTCAGTTATTTTTGGTAATATTCTTTTGGCGTGGCTCGGTACTTATACATTCCGCAATTGTGTTATTGTGCTATGGTCATTTTTTGTATTCTTGTCTTTCATTTTTGCTTATGTGCTTTGTCTATATGCTATTTTGTTTTTCTTTCTTGACATATTCGTTTGTTTTTATAGTGATTATGTCAACATATATTTGTTCCGCCTAACAGAAGTTCCCCCGGAAACTTTGTTATAAACAATAACATAATATCTGTTCCAATTTGATCAAATATTCTATACCCTTTATTCCGTTAGAAACAAATGTTCCAATGGAAATATATTACATAATAGTTCGTCCATTTGGAACTCTATTATGACGGAACTAATATTTTTTGACAATTACGATTATAACACAATGTTGACGGTTGTACCACAATTTTTGACATTTTTACCTATTACGTCTGTTTGTTTTGTTCACACATTGTTGTCAATATAATGGAATTTTATGCGACTGTCATACAAGTGAGAGGTTTAGCTAGCTCTAAAACCAGGTTTAGTCCACCATTTTCTACATAAGGAAATGCCTGTACCAAGTCAGGAATATGACAGTTATTTTCCATTCGTTTGATGTGTTTGAACTTTTGATTTTGCCATTTGATATGGGACTTTCCGTTTTGAATATTTCTTGTTATTTTACTTTTTACTAATGACTAATGCTTGTTTTCAAATTCTAATATGCGTAACTGATGACAAAATGGAAGTCAAATTCTATATCGAAGATTTTCAGTTTTCTTTTCTGGTGCTATGGTCCTAGATTAATTGGGAATTGCACTGTGCATGTCGTTTCCTTACAAAAAAATTCTAGCAGGTTTAAAAAGACTGCCAAATGAAATCGGCATAAAGTGCCTTTTAATCAAGGACCATAACTCCTACACAGCAAAAGTGAAAATCTTTAATATTGATCTATACCTCCGTTTTGTTATTAGTAGCAACTTATTAAAATGTGAAAAGCATTGATTGGTCTGCTCCCAAGCTTTTGTACAGAAACGATACAAAGTGCCATATCCAAATCAATCAATGACAACAATTCAAGACCATACAAAAGTGAAAATCGATAAAATCGACGTGCTTGATTTTAAATAGTATAACAGAAGCGTACCATTTTTTTTTCAAATTACACAAATCGTTTAAGAAGATACAATCAAGGTTAAAACAAAAACTGAAAGAATCCCATGAACTCCAAAAGGAACGGGTGCGTTGACAGGGTATTCCCTTCTGATTGTATAAAAAACATGGCATCACAATTTTAATTTCTAGAAGTATAAATTGGATCCCTTCTAATTTAACAAATACATTATACTGACAATGTGACCGAGATTTTTCGATGTTGCTTTTAGTTCTGTATAACACATGAAATATATAGAGCAATATGTCAAAATTACAAACTTAAATATGAACAATTCAAAATATATAAATATCATCATCTTAATGTGCAAAGTTTTGGGTGTTTTCATGTTAAAATAGTAGTTAAAAAACTTCATGGTTTTAGTATGCTCGTGTCGAGTGTGGGAGTTCGGTTCTATCTCAGGCCTTGTCAAAACAAATGAGACGGCATTTTGGGGTAAGAGCGGAGCCTGGACTGTTCGATTCATAGTCAGAGTAATATGTCTGCGCAGAGTGATATCTATTTCTGCCAACTATGTGATCTATCTGTGATTGTAACATGAGTTTTTCCTTTCATCTTCAAGTGAGTTAACTTCGGTTATTTTTAGAGGAATGCGTTAACTGAATGATTTTTGAGTTATTGCACTCTCCAATCCCGCCGTTGACCGCATCTCGTTGGAAAAGCAAAGAATGGGAGGAACTTAAACCAGTGCTCTAATTTCTATCTCGGAAGTTGTTAATGCACAGTCTGGCTCCGCCTCCTTCGAGAAGTAAAAAATGAAAGAATAAAAAAAAATGTAATAAAAATGACTATACATTTCCCTACTGTTATTTTGGTTGGATTCCTGTTTTTATCGTGTCGAAATTAAATATATTCTAAAAAAATATATGTCACTGGATTTTTAGTAATTTTCTCCATTTTATAAAGGTCTATCTCCGTGAATAGATCATGCTTCAAATATCTGTCCCTGGACCTTACTCGCAATCAACAACCATTCCAATAAATTATCCGATCTTTTTACAGTTGTTGGAAATGGAAAAATAGTATTAATTATACTTTCATATATTAGTATTGGAAAATGTTTCCTTCATGTCAGAACGTTAAAACTCCTTTGTAACTACACGTCCTTTTCAGGTTTGAAGGCAGATAATCATCGAATAAAATTTTGCATCTACCCCTCCCCTCAAAGAATTTTCGGGGAGAAAAAACTATTCAATAACACATTAATGGCTTTAAAAAGTACAGTAAAGGTTTATTGGGCAGCATTTAACATTTGGCATGTGTCATAGCCCATTAATGACAAATCATATATAGCCACGCCTTGCTCATTAACATATTTAATCCACTCAAAGCTGCGCTTTTCGTGAATTAAATACGTTAATTCGTAAAAGGCGTGCTATAAATATAACATGTATGTATCTAGTCCAAATCAATGATCATGATCCTATAACATTAATACGTAATTGTTCTGAATATGTTTTTAGTATGCCCCTGAGAACGTTTAATCTGCCAGGCGATCAGTCAAGCTGTAGTATAGCCAATTCAAGTTTGGTCTGTACAGTGTAATAACTGTCGTACAAATCAGAAATAATCTCTAACCATTTTATTCGTAGAGATTTACTACTAAGTTATTTAATAAAATGGCATGATAATTATAGAATACTTTTTTTACAGAATAACAGATCTGACAAAAGCTGGTATATACTAACCGCAGGACTTGTAATTTCAGTGACTGTAATTTTTATTTTGGACCTTCAGTTTTTTGCATCTACAAACTTTATACGCGATACACTAAACGGAAAAATGCTAGAAGTGTTATCTGCAGCTGACAATTTTACTAGCAGATTCATTGATACAATGAAACATAAATTGATAATAATTGATTCTAATACACCTACAAGTGATTCAGAACTACACGTGAGCGATCAACTCAATAAATGTTCATGGCCTCCACTTTATTTACGTAAGTACTTAAAAAAATTAAGCTTATGATACTTTAATGTATTCATTTATACAGTGAGATGCGTTGTTGCCGTCTAAGAGAGAGCGTCACAAGTTGAGCCAAATAGGCTTGAAGAGTTACTACTATATTTGAATGACTGATTCTTTCATATGAAAACGTCTAAATTTAAATTTGAATATAACAGTTATCCTCCCCTACTTAATATAGCAATCATCTTATTTGCTTTGTGCTCTACTTTATGTCTTATAATTGAATTTACAACAGCTGTATTGGTAAAAAATAGGAAATAAAACGATGTTTTAATCTGTCTCGTTGTGGTATGATGAAACGTATTTTGTCTAGTAGTTTCAGATGAGAAAATGATCGATCGTATGTTCGAGAGATAAAGTTTGAGAGAATATTTATGCTCCTTAAGATGAAATGACAACGCTAAATTTAGAAAAGGAGTAATTTTTAGAAAATTTCTTCAAAATATGGTCATTTATAACATGCATGATGGTGGATTTGCCAACTCCTTTGGACGTACTTTTTTGTATCTGTTCTTTATTTTAATATGGTACTTCGTTTGTCTTAATATCTTTTGAAAGGACAAAATATTACTTCTCAAATAAGAACATCCATAATTTTCTTAAACTAGACTGTTGTGCTACCTAAACTCTCCAAACGAAGTCCAGAAGGCTCTATTGTTTTTGCTATGTTTATAATTATTTAAAACTTTGTCTGAGTGGGTTGCAACCTTAAGTTTTGTTTATGAACTGAAAGTTAACAATAAAATGTATTCAATTAGTCTTGCCAGTGCCAAATTGCTCTCACAGAAAGTTCATCTGCATTGTAATCGATCCAGGTATATTTTAAAATGAAGGATACTGATACCGATTCGTGTTCATTACGGTTGAAACCAACATGTATGGCACGCCTGAACCACTTTTATTAATTAATCTTAGATTATCTCAGATAAACTAGGATTATATCAGATAATCCCGGTTTATCTCAGATAAACTAAGATTATCTCAGCTTAATTCAAATTTGAGAAAATCCTAGTTTATCTCAGAAAATACAAAAAATTCATTATCTGGAGAAAATCCCGGTTTATCTCAAAATATTAGAAAATCTAGGTTTTTCTGAGCGATTTTCAGATAATCCTAATTTATCTCCAGATAATTAATTTTCTCAATTTCAGATAATGAATTATCTCATTTCTCGAGAAAATCTAGGTTTATCTCGGATTCTAAATATACAAAAGAACAATGTAACGAGTGTTTTGATTGGACGACAATCCGGCGTTTAACGTTTTACTTTCTCTTTGAAACCATGATGGTGACGAATTCACTTCCTATTATAAATCGCCTAAATTCAACCTTGCCAGAGTTACGACCTTGGCTTTTTGTCTCATCGCGAAGAAGTTGTTAGTACATTTTTAATTCTTGAATGTCAACTTTATCGTCTTTCTTAAACTGATGCTGTATTTTCTGTGATTTACTTCTTTCAATATTACAAATCATCCTTTAATGTTTTTGTTTTTTTTTTATATAGAAATTCGCATTTTTATCGGGTTTACAGGTAAATTTCAGATTTACAAAAACTTTAGTTAATAAACAGCAAATCATCTTTAGTTTATGTATCTTTGATTTAAAGTTGGTGAAAAAGGACGACATCTGGGTGATGTATAATTTAGGTTTTACCACTTAGATAACGTTCTGTTTTCAATTTCAAGTACTCTATACTCGTTTCTTCAATAGCTGATCAAGGAAAAGGTCAAGACAAAAATCGTCTTTAAAAAAACGTAGATAAAAAGACGAGTATGAACAAATGCATTGTGTATACTTCAATGAGACAGCAAGCCGAGGACAAAAACAACCATGAGACTTCTTAAGCACAGACACTTGTCTCTGTAAAAATATACCTATATACCTTCACGTTTTTACAGAAACAAGTGCCTGTGTAAAGTTAAGGTATATAGGTATATATGTGTTAACATAAACAATACACATGTCTTCACCAATAGACAAATGGCTATACAATATGTCAAATTGTTTGACCTTATACACTGTGATATTCTTGTTCGTTTTGTACTTTTTCTCATGAGATAATTTAGTAGTGCTTTTTACTTTACAGAAGGACGTACCCCTCTGAATAGAACAGACATTCCAATAGAAAAACTTGATACACAATTTACATTCATGGCAGACGGACATTATAAACCTAAAAACTGTTCAGCGTATCAAAAAATTGCTATTATCGTTCCATATCGAGACAGACAATTACAACTTCGTATATTTTTGAATAATGTTATTCCACGCATATACAGACAACAATTAGAATTCGGAATCTACATAGTAGAGCAGGTAAATATATTCTTGATTTTAAAACAATTTACATTTGTCCGTCCGTAACATGTTATTTTTGTCATTTTTGTCTCGCCTTGACGGAGTCAAAAAGCGAGACATAGGTATGCTGTTTCCGGCGTCGGCGGCGGCGGCGGCGTCAACAATGTATTAGTTTGTGATTAGGTCTAGTTTAAGGTGAACCACTAGTGGTTGGTTAATGATATTTGGTATGCAGTTGTATTAGCATTGGCACATCTCATTTCCATGGAGATTATTTGGCCCTGCCCCCTCAGTCATGGTCTATTGACTTTGAAACTTTTTCTTAGTTTACATGTATTAGTTTGTGATTAGGTCAGTTTAAGGGGAACCATTAGTGGTAGGCCAATGTTAATTGTTTTGCAATTGTATAAGCATTAGCACATCTCATTTCCATGGAGAATATTTGGTCCTGCCCTCCTCAGTCATAGTCTATTGACTTTGAAAATTTTGCTTAGTTTACATGTATTTGTTTGTGATTAGATCAGTTTAAGATGAACCGCTAATGTTAAGTCAATGATATTTGGTATGCAAATTTATTGGCATTTGCAAGTCTCGTTTCCATGGAGATTATATAGCCCCACTCCCTCATCATGGTTCATTGACTATGAAACTTTTACATAGTTTACAAGTCAATGTTTGTGTTTAGGTTTGTTAAAAGGGAACGACTTATGATAAGTTTATGGTATTTGGTATGCAGTTGTGTTAGCATTGTCACATATCATTTCCATGGAGATTGATTTGCCATGTACCTTCAGTCATGGTTCATTGACTTTGAATATTTGCATAACTTACATGTTAAAGTATTGCTATTTTAATTTCAACATTTGCATTATCAAAAGTACAAAAAGGCGAGACATATCTCTGTGTTAACAGTTTATTCTCAGGAACTACAGACCAGAGCTTCCCGAAATTTAATAGCAAGCTTTATGTGATTATTCTATACAGTATGACGCGTTTTCATATTCATGACTAATCAACTACCTATTTTCTGGATACTTATATTTACACATTATTTGCCATGTATGAAGTATTCGTCGCATTTTTCACGGAACTACTGTCCATAGCTTCCAGATTGATTGATTGCTGTTTACCGCCACTTTCAGCACTATTGTGGTTGAAGAAGCCGGAGTGCCGGCCGGAGAGAACCACTGACCTTCGATAGGAAAACTGACAATCCTAGTCAATTAAGATTGGAGTCGAGTGCACCTGCCACGTGCGGGATTCGAACTCACAACCTCAGTGTTTTTATTAAGCTAGTGATACAGTAGTTCGACTACTTAGACAACTCGACCACCGAGGCCCCTTATAGCTTTCAGAAATTTAGCATCAAGCTTCACATGAGTATTATATGGCGTGTGATGCATTTCCAGATATATCACTCAACAATTTCATGTTTATTTATATAAAGTCTTAAATAAACAGTTATCGGGTTCAGTAAAATCGATAACGTTTAATGTTATTAAAGGGGCATTAGCTACGAGATATAAAAACAAATTATTATTTTTTTTTGTTCAATCATTAATGAAAGCGAAATAGATTATAGTGAAATAATAATTCGCTTTTAGCAGTCAGTTTAGTTCAATTTTGTCAAAATAAGCTAAAAAACATCGCTGATGAAGACCTCATTGAATCCGTATTCATGTGACCTTCAGTATAACCCATTAAATAGAGATTGGTTACGCGTGTATTAGTCGTGTTCAGTCATTAAAAGGAAAAGAATGTCAACATTGAAAGTGAAACAAAGGTGAACCATTTCGTTGACTGATTCGATCCACCGAAAATCATTTTTATACAGGTAAAATCGATGATTTAACCTATTTTTTTTAACCTATAACATGAATTCAATCAGACCTAGAAAAGTCCCATTGCACGAGGTCGCTATCTATTTATATTTATGTTTATGTTTATATCGGGTAATGTGACCGTCGGCATTCTTCGGAGGTCATCTCGATGGCGGATATATGTTAGCGGGTCTATGCATTGCTAATTGTTTAATTCAGACTTATTGTAATTTGGACATTCGTTTTAGTATGTTATAAATCAAATATGAGAATTTGAGTCAAATTGGTGAACATGACTGCTAATGCCCCTTTAACTACAAAGTATAAAAAATTAAAGTAGGATTCGAAATGTTTGTTTTTAAATGTCAATTTATTTTAAATTGTAGACAGCTGGGTCGTTATTTAACAGAGGTATGTTGTCAAATATAGGATTCGTACAAGCAATGAAAGACATGAAATATGACTGTGTAGTAATTCACGACTTAGATATTCTGCCAGAAGATGATCGTAATTATTATATATGTGGGGACAATCCAATACACATGGCAACAAAAGTTGAAAAATTTGGATACAGGTATGTGTTAGTTTAACATTTATGTGGCAATACTATATTTACCCCTCTATTCACAAAATTGGCTGAAAACAAATCAATGAAAAAGTATAACATAATTTGATTACCTTTTTATTATATAAAACTTGATTGTAGAGGGACGAAAGATACCAGAGGAACAGTTAAACTCATAGATCGAAAACAAACTGACAACGCCATGGCCAAAAATAAAAAGACAAACAGACAAATAATAGTACAGATGACACAACATAGAAAACTAAAGACTAAGCAACACGAACCCCACCAAAAACTGGGGGTGATCTCAGGTGCTCCGGAAGGAAGAGACGTCGTGATAAATTTGAAAATGACAATTGCATTTTGGCATGAAATAGGCATTATCTATAGTTATGCCTTTATGGAGACGTTACTTTACAAATATAAAATTTCACTACTTCATGAAATGAATGTTCCTAGTTTATAGTTAATCTACCTTGTTTTATCATAGATAAAAGTTAACTAAACACATAAGAAATTTACTTTAACGGACACATATATTTGAATTATTTATCTGCCGACCGGACGTTCATCAACAAAAAATTATTTCTATTGATGGAATTGATGACCGTTTTGCGTTTTCAACTGCATTAAATAATAGTCTGGCATTGTAATCTTTCATTTCAGAGTCCCATACCATCAGTTTGCAGGAGGAATTTCTACATTTTCCAGAAAGCAGTATGAGGATATAAATGGATTTCCCAACCAGTTTTTTGGTTGGGGTGGTGAAGACGACGAATTGTTTGCAAGGTGAGCAGATTACATGTTTATAAGGGCGGAATCCAGGATTTTTTTAAAGGGGTCTCGTTATTGCCAAAAAATGTATAAATAGCCGAGCGGAGCAAGGCGAAAAGTTAGTTTGTCGCTAAAATTGCTATATTTTCCAATCAAAAGGGGGTGTACGCCCTATACGCCCCCTCCTGGCATCCACCACTGTATATTATTCTAGACCTTTAAAGGTTATTATCTCTAATTTTTAACAGGAGCACAGTAAGATATATAGGGCACAGGACCTTCGCGCATTTTTACCTGCAACACGAAAGGACATTTGCGCTCCAAAACTATGGACATTTGCGCTTTAAACTTTGATACACCTATACAAAAATTGACCGGACATTTGCGCTTTTTACCTAATATAAGAGTTTAACTGTAAACCGGGAATTGTCATTTTGACATGTATGGATAAAACATTGAAATTTATCAGCTTTATATGATTAATGGATTTAAAAATGGAAATTGTATTCCTCTTGTGTTCATTCATTTACCCGGAAAGTCGGAGGAACGTTTCTTCGTAATATTCCTATACCAAGTCAGCAATATGACGGTTGTTTACCATTATTTCCCTTGGTTTATAAAGTCTTACTTTTGTTTCTGTCAGTTTTTATGGACTTCCTCCTTATTGAATTTACCTTTGAGTTCGGTATTTTTGTTATAATGTTTTCCATCTTTATTGTTTGTCTAAGCCTTTTCGAATTAGTGATTGAAGACCTAATAGATATAGGAAGATGTGGTATGAGTGCCAATGAGACAACTCTCCATCCAAGTAACAATTTATAAAAGTAAACCATTATAGGTAAAGGTACGGCCTTCAACACGGAACACCAAACAGCAAGCTATAAAGAGCCCCAAAAATTACTAGTGTAAAACCATTCAAACGGGAAAACCAACGGTCTAATCTATATAAAAACGAGAAACGAGAAACACGTATGAACTACATAAACAGAAGACAACTACTGTACATCAGATTCCTGACTTAGGACAGGTGCAAACATTTGCAGCGGGATTAAACGTTTTAATGGTACCAAAGCTTCTCCCTTTTCTGAAACAATAGTATAACATCACAACATAGAAAGACACACTATAAAATATCAATTGGAAGACTTAACTCAATCAAAAAACGTAAATTAACACACAATGAACGAATAAATTTGATCTGTGGTACCTGAATGCAAATACATATATAGTTAATAAAAATTATAAGGGATAAATAATTAAGGTCAAAAGTAAATAAACAGGTTTAAACAAAGTTAAAGTATGATACCACTGTGAAATGTTAAACAATATTTAGAAAATCATCACTTTTGAAAAAACCTGCGTCATAATATACACAGGTAAATGAAAATAATTTCGTTGTTAAGTATACTTCTTCTGTGTGTATAAAATCTTCCGTTTAGGAATACCAAGAAATTTCTTTAATATGAATAAAACTAATTTAACACTTGGTACATATGGGGTGAATATTAACAATAAAACTATACAATAAGTGCTAGATAAAATTCCTGTACAGTATTTAAGGAGAAATGAAATAATTTTGATGTTCATAGTACGAAGAAGTGAAAATTTGTAGTAATACCAAATAATCAAAGCTGGTATATAGACAAGATCCATGTTAACATTAAATAACAAAAAAGCATTACAAATAGTATCAACAGGTCAAATTAAAAAGAAAGTACGATTTGAGAGTACTTGCATTTACTGACAGCTAGTTAAAAGCCAAAACAATTAATAATAAAACATCATGCATCAGAGACTGAAATCAACTAAAACACATCCCAGGGAAATAGTATTTTAACGTCATGAACAGTCAAAGAAGACATGACTTGTGCAATGCCAAAAATAAATGTATCGACAGGTTGTAGGATAGTTAGGAGTGACTTCGTTATAGATAAAAAAATTAACGTGTGTGTGTCTCTATACATCCCGTTTGAAAAGAAAATACAAATTTAGTTATGTTTTAATTTGCTAATGACAAAATCTATATTAGTGCCAATGTAAACTATATTAAGAGATCTAATTACAACATTGGTACGATAACCCTTACTAATAAGTTTGTTTAAAGGTTCGATGAGTTTACACGGATCACATAGTGACAATATTACCGTAAAATTTAGGATGTGAAATACCATTTTTAATCAGTTTTCTACAGGTACAGCCAAATTTACTAATCAAATCTTCGTATCTATGAAAGAATTTAGTAAAAGTTTTAAGTAATTTATGGAAACGAAATCCCTGACTTAATAATTTACCAGTGATGCATTGATTACGTTCGTTAAAATCTATGACATCACTACAAACACGGGCATACCGAACGAGTTGTGATATATAAACACCGTATGATGAAGCCAAAGGCACATCGCCGTCTAAAAAAGGAAAATTAACAATAGGGAATGAAACTCGTCTCTTTTGTCGTAAATTTTAGTATGGAGTTTCCCTTTAGAAATTGAAATGTCTAAATCTAGAAAAGGACAACTGCTGCTGTTTATGTTAGATTTAGTTAAAGTAAGTTCTTTTGGGTAAATTTCGGTAGTATATTTAGAGAACTCTGGAAAAAATATCATCCAGATAACGGTAGGTATTGTTGAATTTATCAACCAAATGTAACAATGATGTGTCTTTACTGAGTTTGGTCATACACTGAGATTCATAGCAATACAGGAATAAATCTGCTATTAAAGGGGCGCAGTAAGTGCCCATAGGAATGCCTACTACCTGACGATACACTTTATCGCCGAAACGTACATATATGTTATCTAGGAGAAAATTTAAAGCTTCAATCATATCCTCACATTTCCAGTAAGTGTATCTAGCATACTTTCCTTTTTCGTTACAGAAAAAGGCTTTAAACGAGTTACAGCAAATAAATTTACAATGCGATTTTTCGAAAGACCATTTTATTAAATATGAAAACTTTTTCTTTATTAGATTGTGTGGAAGTGTAGTGTAGAGAGTAGAAAAATCATAACTGTCAACAGAATTAAAAGGACCATCAAAAGCATGTATTTTTTCTAAAACCTCTAAAGAATTTTTAACACTCCAAAAATAATTAATACCATTATTTTCATAAGCTTTATTACAAAAGGTAATAACCAATTCTTTGATAGTAGTAAGGGAGGTAGTAAGAAGCACTGATTGATTAGTAGTAGAAAACTTACTAGATGCGGAGATGAAACGGAATTTATAGCCGATTTTAGACCATCGGCTGTTCATGTTGACATTGAAGAAAGAGTCATGGTTGTTTTATAAGATTTGTTTCCTTCCGCATATGGCGAAAGATTAGTACTTAATACAAAGATTTCCACCAATATTATGGGCTGAGTAGCCATCACACACAAAACAAACAACAAATTGTTAGAACCACTTCATCGTGGTATCATAAACAATTTAACTCAACTCATCAACTACTTCACAATTAGATATATCAAAAGTTTTGTTGAAAAAACACAAATATTCGGTAGAAAAAAGTCACAAATTCTTTCCACTGCTAATCATTCATGTGTAAAGATATTTCAAAGATTATGCTTTGTTAGGACAGACCAAACACATCATTGAATTGGGGAAAGCAATTTTTTAGTACTTTGTCGTAATCTTTTTAAAAATATGTTTTATATTTGATTTTTTTTTTTTCAGAATAAAACGTAGCAATTACAAAATGACAAGACCATTCGATGCACACGGACATTGTGGAAGTGTTCAACACACTGGACAAAGAACTGGAAATGACAGGTAACTGTGTACTTATGCATCTCATATCTGATTCTTTTCTGGTTTGGCTCTACCTTTTGATTTTCTAGGTTATGTTAGCTGCACAGACGCTAGGGGCATGGATCCCTCATTGTTTCTTCAATTTTTTGTACATTTTAGAATTTTAAGTAAATTTTCCTTAATATTTCAACTCATTTCCCTTATATGTGTTCTTGCTCTTGTCCATTTCGATTTTTCAATATTAGTAGTTTTGACGTGCTGGACCTCTTCTCTTAATTTCCTCAAGGCAGGGAAGATTTATCTTGCCCAAAGTTCATGTCTGATGGCAAACGTAGATGGCGAAGTTCAACTTAACGCGCCATAGACTCCGATTAATTGCATATATTCATGAACTCCTATATGTTCGATAGGTTTACAGTCTTTTTATAATTTTGGTCTACGTCTCTGGACTTCTTACATGCGGTGTTGCCTCGATTTCACAGAAGCATGGGTTCAAATCCTGCGATAAGGGAAGGACAATATTCATACAAATGCATAAGCTATATTTAAGAAGAAGTATGTTATTTTTTGGTGTTTTTTCCTGTATAATCGATGGTTGTGTGATAGGGAATGTCAATCGTAGAGTTGACAAATATTTATGCACTGCTTTCCTTTCGGGAGCAAATAAGTTCACCCGAGTTTTTTTTTTTTTTTGTTAGGTTCGTGTTGCTTAATTCAGTATTTTGTTATTGTAGTTTTTTCTTTTTGTTCATTGTGTTGTTTGGTTTTTTTATTGGACTGGTGAATGTTGCAGAATGCGAGACATAGGAAGGCTAATATGGCGGTGGTGGGGCCTTTAGCTCTCTGCAAACAAAATTATTTCAGAATGTAGTAGACTTCATATCATGTAAATTGATGTAGTATGTTCCGAAGTATCCGTCTGCCATGATAGCTCCTTTGTCCAGGACCCGAGAAGATCCTTTGTCTAGGACCCGAGTCATGTTCCTTCTTGAAACAAACAAATGCGGTCTCACTTATTAGGGACAAGAAGAACAGAATTAACGACAAATAGAAACAAATAGCGACAAGAAGAAAAAATTAGCGACAAGAAGTCAAATTTAGCAACAAGCAAGTTTATATACTATCAAAACAATAAATTTATATAAAAAAAGTCAATTATTTACAGGTTATTATAATTGTTTTATAAACTTTCAAATATTGTTGCATTTAGTAGCTAAGCCGTCTTGAAGTAAATGTTTAGAAAAAAAATATTTATAAAGTATTTATGAATCTGAAAATTTTATTACAATCGCAGAATCATAATGGTGTCACAACAGTGAAGTAATCTTTATAAATAGATTATGTAAAAAAACACATGGCAATTACTCTAAATATAAGAGCATACGGGATGAGCTAATCCTTCCATCATCTGATCATACTAATTGTCCATAAAGAATGACTTAAAGATTGAAGAAAGAACTTAACTCCCCCTTTTCATTCATTCATTCATGCACTTATATACTATATATATGTTGTAAACTGTAAATATAATATTATCTCAAACTTATCCTCGATAATAAAAAAAAACTCTTTCCTTGAACAAATGTTCATTTCCTCTTATTGGTATAATAAAACAATTAAATGCGATTCTCGTAGTTATCTTTATTTGTATATTTAAAACAAACACTTTAATGCATGTTTCTATACTTGTTTATTTGAAATAATTGATATTTAGATTTCTTGACGCTTAGTTTGTTTTTTATCGCTAAATTAGTATTCTTGTCCCTAAATTATTCTTATCGCTTCTTGGAGCTTCTTGTCGCTAATTAGTGAGACCCAAAACATGTATTCTATATATGGTATATGGATTTTTGGAAACAGTAGTTTACTGGTGTCCAAGTCGGATATTTATAAATTTAGAATGATACAAATCAAGGTAAAAAAAACGGACGTATTTCAATGACATTTTTCTCATGAAAATAGTCGTCGTATCTGTAAATTTACCGGTTTTTTTCATATTCCCTATTGTGATATATTTGCTAAGTATGGATTCGCATGGCGGGTGATACATGCATAGAAGCTCAGTCTATCGATGCACTCGGTCTCACTCTGTTTAATAGTTCATGCGATTCTCTTAGTTCTTTTTGTATGTATATTCTAACTGGAATCTTGAATTTGAACATTGGTAAACTACTGTTACTTCTAAATCATTGAAGTAATTATAGAGTTAGGAATGTGGATAAATAATCAACGAAGACCTCATGCACTTCTTTTTCAACAGACACAAACATATATTTAGTTGATAACACATACAGAGATGATTAGTGGTGTGCTAAGTGTCCACCGAGGCTACCATTACACATGTTTTAACTTATAGTTGTCTCAGTTGTCCGTTATGTTGGCTCTAATTTTTTAAGATCGGCCATATAACTTATTTATTCCCTTTTCACGCAGTAATAGGTGCTTTTAAAACATATTATCCTCTAAGCTGGTACCCATTACATCCATGTTACGGTAGTTATCATCGTTTTTGATAATCTGGTCCTACCCCGATTTTTTCTTTTTTTTCCGTATCACTGTGGTATTGTCGAAAATCAAAATAGAATTAGGGAATAACAAAATGCACCTAGAACTTGAGATTGAGTGATACCTCGGGGATGATCTATTTTATACATTCAAAGACGGTAGTTGCATATATGAATTTATCGCGACAGGTTGGTATGTTGAAGAAGAAATTTTAATTTATGGATTTTTTTTAGAATGAAAATGTTACAAATTTCTCGAAAGATTTGGAAACAGGATGGCATCACTGATCTTGAATATAATCTTATAGAAAAGAGAAGAAAGCAACTGTATGTTTGGGTTTATGCGGAAATAAATATGGCGAAAGTAAGAGAGGTAGGTTAATAATTTTTTTTCTATCACTGTTACAAGTGTTTATCAGTTTTTGTCTGTAACTGTCTTAAGAAAATTTGCGATTAGAAAGAAAAGAGCTATCTCTTAAAATTAAACATGGCTTGAATACAGCATGCATTAAGCCAGCTTTTATTATATGTTGCTGAAATGGTTAGGTTTGAACACACCGACATGAGTGTTGTTATGAAACATTTGTTTTGTGCATAGCTCTGTTGGAGTTCGGCATTGAATCGTGGGAACAATACAGAAATACTAAGGATTTTCTACCATATGAATAGATTATCTTACCTGTATTTGGCAATACCTTTCGGTATTTGGGGTCCTCAATGCTCTTCAACTTCGCACTTTATTTGGCCTTTTTAACTTGTTTGATTTGAGCGTAACTAATTAGTCTTTTGTAGACAAACGCGCGTCTGGCGTACACAATTTTAATCCCGATATATATGATGAGTCATTATTATTATGACATTTAACAGTCTGCGATATTCTGATTTATGTTTGTTTCTTTTTCAGAAACTAAAAAAAATGAACAGTCCTGCAAGAAAATAAAGAAAGTCGACAGACGTCACAAAAAGACAGAAACAGTAAACAGAAGACAGTTATCTTTTTGAGTAATATGAAAAGATACAAGTTTGCATTGATCTTAACTACAAATTAACTTGCCTCCATATTAAATCGTGTATGGAGATGCAACATGATTATATCATATGTTGATGCAATAAATACGTTATATTTTAGAGCTTCTCGGGAACTAATCGCTTTCTGCGCTAGATCTAGCTGTGGATTCGTATGTAAAAATGTGCAGTACTTGTAATGTCATCAATACATAATGTATAGCTTCTATGAATTTTAATATTTGCGTTTCCAAAATATTCTGACAGTGACACCAAACTAGTTAAAGGAGAAAACAAAATAGAAAAAATAAAAATAGACCAGGTAATGAATTTATCAATTCAAAGGTAACCATCAAACACACAATGAAATATAAGATAAATATTAAACAACATATTTCGATGAAATGTCTCAATCAGCGATATAATATGTTATGACAAAAGCTTCTTGACTGAATTAAAATAGAACATTGTTGTTCAGTCATGAAGTCTGTGTTCTTTTTTTAATTTCCACAGTGTTTTTTTCATTATATTATCTAGTCAAACCTTAAACTACACACGAATTGATGATACATTTTAAGAGTCCATGCATTGTTTATTGTTTGCACGAATTGCTGATGCATTGTAACGAGTCCATGCATTGTTTATTGTTATGTAATTTTGATATACGTTTTAGTGTGTTCAAAGAGGCTATATTGTATACTATAAATCAAATATCAGAATTGGTTCAAATCGATGACAATGAATTTGACAGCTAATGCCAATTTAAAATTTGCTTTTCTCAATTTTCAAATGAAACAAAACTTTTTTAAAGATGATTTGCAAATAAAAATTTGGCATAGAACATTTTTTTAAGTAAAAAATATAAACTACTTTCATCAGTTTGAAATTCTTTGATAATTTGTCTGTCTAAAAATATAAACTATTTGACTTATAAATGCATGAAATATCTGCAACAATTACAATGTGTCCTTAGTATTCAAGAAAGAAAAGGGTATAAGATAGATATATATTTATATTTGATGGGAAACTATTTTAATTTGTTCAGTGCAGTTTCTTTGCGTCTCTAACATACATGTTACTATATACATCATGTTTTTTTACTTCGCCTTTTTGGTATGATGGGCTTTTACACCACTGTTCTAATTTTATATAATTTTGCTATTTTTTATTTACCTTTATAAATAGTACATAACTTAACATGGAAAATAAATGGTAGACTAAGATGTATATCAGCTGCTATCATAACTAAAAGCCTGATTATTGATTACTTTTCTATGCAAGGTATAGGCAGTATGCATCACTTGATTAAAGATATTGTCGTGAAATATTGAACCGTATGTCACACTTATAATACCCAGACAACATAAACGCGTTATGGCTCTCTTACTGCCCTGGATCGCTAACACTTGCCATCGAAACCGAAAGGTATTATACCAGGCCGCCAATTCCAGTTCATAACAGACTATGTGTGTTTTGTACGAACAATTGTGTTGAATCAGAAAAACACTTTTTTTTTAAATTGCACTCTTTATGATGACCTGAGATGGTTTTTATTTTCTGAATGTTCAAATGATATTGAACATTTTGTTAATTTAGACGATGATCAAAAATTTGTTGAAATTATGAATTGTCATTAAAGGATTTACCTGACCTCGACCTCATTTCTTGGATCAGTGATCAAGGTTAAAGTTATACACGATTAGGTCCGTTTCTCAGATGCTATAAGCAGTAAGTCAAATATATATGGGATAGCATGATTGTAAGGTGTATATACATGTCAGTGTGGCAGGTTTCATCCGACCATGACCTCATTTTCGTGGTTCATTGGTCTATGCTGAATTTTCGTGTTTTGGTCAGTTTTTCAAATACAGTAACAATAGGTCAACTATATTTGGTGTATGAAATGATGGTAAGGTGAACATATGTGCCTGGTAGGGTTTATTTGACCTTGATCCCATTTTCATGGATCATTGGTATTGACATGTTTATGTGATACCTTTATCTTGAAGACAATCAATATAAAATCAATCCTGCTCAGTAAAGCAGGCCAGACATTTCAGCGTGTGTACTCTTTTTGCATTTACTTTTTAAAGAAATAAGAATGTTTAGTGTCTCAACCTATACCTGCTGTGATATTTCAATTAAACGAAACATTCCTTCACATAAGTAAACTCAACATTTCTGATGTATTTTATATAAAAGTGTTTAAAGGAATGACACTGATGTTTGTTATGTAGCATATATTTGTTTTAATGTTGTTTTATATGTTTTATATAAAATAATGTTTATGTATGAAATGAGATTGTTATTAAACATAGAATCTAAACATCAATCTCAACCAAGAACATGATAATATTCCAGAACTGTCTTACATGGTAGACAGTTTCGGTAACTACTATAAAACGGTTTCTTGTAGTCAAGTTGTTAGTCTATTGGTTGTTTGTCTCGCCTGCGACGAAAGTCGCGGAAAGCGAGACATAGTAATTGCTTTTCCGGTGGCGACGATGGAGGAGGATGCGTCAACAATTGTTAAGTTTTCTGCTCAAGTCAGTTTGATAGGAGCTGCTTTTGATAGATCAATGATATTTTGTAAAAAGTTGCTTTACTATCAGTACATATCAGTTTGATGACTATTTTGGGGACTTGCCCCCTAGGTCATGGTCCAGTGACTTTGAATTAATAAATAATTTTCAATGATAACTTTTCTGCTTAAGTCAGTTTAATAGGAACAACTTGCGATAGATTAATGATATGTTCTATACAGTTGCATTGCTATCAGTACAACATTCTACAAATCTGTTTGATGACTATTTCAAGGCCCTGCCCCCTAGGACATGGTCCAGCGACTTTGAATTGTTGCAATGTTGCTCCATCAGATTATCTTTTTCGATTTTTCTGCAGCCAGGCGAGACATATCTCTGTGTCAACAGTTTATTTAAGAATAATCGAGGGTTTGTGGTCGGTTGTGCAGTCCAATATTTTGAAAATTACTGTTATCCTATTTATGTATAATGAGCAAAAACTATATATCTATCCAAATTCTGTCTTTAAACTCTAACTGTTTAATGGGAGGTCTATATTTTTCCTGAAATGTTCTGAGCTGAATTTTAATGCACGATACATCAGATTTATTCGAAGCTTTTATGGACTCTGGGCGATTTAGTGGATGACTTTATATGGGTATTTGTATATTGCTGAATACTCGGCTGTATGTTCATAAACTGTTGATATCCTTTATTTTTGTTGTTTGGTTGCTGTCTCATTGACGTATACGCCACATCTATCTGACAGCTTTTATCGAAATTACAGTTTTTTTAATTCATACCATCTTTACGAGTTTATTATTTGATGACGTTCAGAAATATGACACAATGTTTAACAGTAAATTACTCTGAATTTTAAGTTAAAATTGGAAGACTGTGAAAAAAAATTAATTACTTCTTTCAAGCATGAATGGTTATGGTTACTTAAGTGTACAGCAGGTAAATTATAAGTTTGAATATAAGCACAATGAATCTATTCTTTTCGCTTGTTGAGAACCAAAATTTTCAGTGGTTTCAAATATTGCTTTCTGATCTCAACATTTAACCAATTTCAAATATTTGATAAGTACGTCTAAACAAGTGACAACTCTACGACAGATCTATGCATTGGATCACCAGTGAAGGTGATACACGGCTGAAAACACATATTATATTCATAATTACTCTAAATATCAGCATAACAATGTTTAATCTGCAAATTATATATATATATATGATCCGTTTATTTGGCAATCGCCAATGGCAGTCAGCAGGGTTTAAGAACATTTGTTGTTCGACCTGTTAGTCAAATGCGTTTTGTTAAAATATACTTTTTCACTATTTTGGAAAATGTTGTTTGTGCTGTATTTAGACCCCTCTAACAAGAAATTTGTTTTGCATGCACACGTATAAAAATTGCGGTTTTTATCCAACGCAATCATAGGTTTGAACGTTGTTTTTAATTTAGACTTGTTCATATTTTTTCGTTTGGGCTTGTATTATATTTGCCTTCGGGTTTATATGATCCGTTCATCCAATTTGACTCCTCAAAATTCAAGAGTCTATCCTAAATTGAGGTAAATTGTATGGCTTTCCAAATACCATTTCGATTCCTAACTCACTGAAGAGACATCAATTGTCGAAATCCGGATATGGTGTACAAAAACCTTTGCACCTTTTGTTTGCGGTATACCATCTTTTCCGAAGTTTATTGTTTTCTGTTTAGTATTAAATTTATAATTAAGATCCATTTATTACATCGGTGATCCGTTTATTTGGCAATCGCCAATGGCAGTCAGCGGGGTTTAAGAACATTTGTTGTTCGACCTGTTAGTCAAATGTGTTTTGTTAAAATATACTTTTTCACTAGTTTGGTCTTTTGGAAAATGTTGTTTGTGCTGTATTTAGACCCCTCTAACACGAAATTTGTTTTGCATGCACACGTATAAAAATTGCGGTTTTTATCCAACGCAATCATAGGTTTGAACCTTGTTTTCAATTTAGACTTGTATATATATATATATCATGTACTGTGTTACAACTCTAGATTAAACTGACGAGGAAAGGTAACACTAGGCCACCGAAAGCTGAATTTTTAGTTCAGTCTAGGTGGCCGAGTGGTCTAGAGCGCTGGACACAGTGCTGGCGGTGTTGTCTCGACATCTCTTTAGCATGAGTTCGAATCCCGGCGAGGGAAGAACAAAAATTTGCTTCCTCAAATTTTCAGATTTAACATTGTTGTGCTGATATTTAGAGTAATTATTAATATAATATGTGTTTTCAGCCGTGTATCACCTACACTGTTGAGCCAATGGATGAATCTGTCGTAGAGTTGTCACTTGTTTAGACGTACTTACATATATATATATATATATATATATATATCTATGATTAGTTTATTTATACTAATAACTAGACCTAATCACAAACTAATACATTGTTGACGCCGCCGCCGCCGACACCGGAAACAGCATACCTATGTCTCGCTTTTTGACTCCGTCAAGGCGAGACAAAAACGATAATCAAAGCTCTAATTACAATGTTGAGTTGATAACCTTTTAGAATAATTTTACCCGGATAATTTCTAAATTTCCGGGCTCGGTAAACAACATCACCGTACAAATTAGGATGTGCTATTTCGTTTGTAATAAGTTTTCGACGGGTACAACCGAACTTGCAACCCAAATCTTTGTATTTATGGAAGAATTTAGTAAAGGTTTTAAGTAATTTGTGATAACGAAATCCCTGACTTAATAATTAACCAGTTATACATAGATTACGCTCATTGAAATCCAAAACGGCACCACAGACACGGGCATAGGAACATCACCGTCCAAAAAAGGAAAATTAATAATGGGAAATAAAATCGTCCTTTTTGCCGTAAATTTTTGTGTAGAGTTTCTGGTGTTAAACTGACACATATATAAATCTAGGAAAGGACAGTTACTGCTGCTAATATTTGATTGATTGATTGGTGTAAACGCCACTTTCAACACTATTGTGCTATTTCGTGGCGGTCAGTTTTTATTAGTGAAGGAAGCCGGAGAACCCGGAGAGAACCACAGACCTTCGGTAGGAAAACTGACAATCCTAGTCAATTAAGATTGAAGTCGAGTGCACCTGCCCGTGCGGAATTCGAACCCACAACCTCAGTGTTGACTGGCTAGTGATACAGTAGTTTTCGACTACTTTTTTCTCTTGATTACTTAGACCACTCGGCCAGCGAGGCCCCATTAATATTTGTTTCATTTAAAGTAAGTTCCTTTGGGTAAATATCGGCAGTATATTTAGAGAATTCTTGATTATTCAACGAAAAAATATCATCAAGATACCGGAAAGTGTTGTTGAATTTGTCAATTGAATGGAATTTAGACGGGTCTTTACCGAGTTTGGCCATAAACTGTGATTCATAACAGTGCATGAACATGTCTGGCTCTGCTATTACAAAAAATGATTTTTTTTTACTGAAATAGTCATAATCATGTAGCACTACGGTTAGATATACAATCAACTTAATCTTGCTGCTATTATAAGATTACACGTTTCAGTTCAACAAACGACGAAAGATTTCCATTTAACATAGTACACTCGATCAAAGGTCGCTCGTGTTCCTCTTATCTGTAGTAAACATTTAAAGCACCCTTTTTAAATAAACGCAAAAATTAATGCAAAGTAATAAATCAAAACGTTAAAAAGTAAATCAAAGTCTATGCCTTTATATAGGAACCATTTACAGCGTCGCTGATGGTTCGCGTGTGCTACAGCAACACGTCACAGCTTGTTTGCATACCCAAGAGTTGTGCATTTAGTTTCTTTTAGAAAAGGAGTTCAGTTTGGTTTTCTGGGGGAAATGGAAGCATACACAACTTGTTTTCCTGTCTGACAAAGTGATACCAAAATTTTATAAGAGGAAATATACTACAGAGCCTAGATATGTAAGAGTATAGTGTTAAATAAGGGTCTTTTATTTAATTAACATATTTTACTTTTATGATAACAGACCAGAATGACTAGTGGTCATTTTTCAATACTATGCAACATTATCATTGAATATGGTTGTTTCTGAATCAACATAAATACAATAAGGTCTAAAATTATGTAGATCGTTGTATTTTATTTTTCGTCGTTACTCGGCAAATTCTGCATGAAAATATACTTCAACGTTACGTTTTTTTTTTACGTTATTTTTTTTAAGAAAACAAGCAGCACAGAAGAATGAAAGGCAAAATATTAAAGTCATATAAATATGTTTTTTTTTAATAACAGAGTGGCTAATGTGTATTATAAAACACTTATATCACCAACTCAGAAGTCAGTGCTTCGGTACTGTCATGATTTATAACAAACTTTCCTTAATTCTCCGTTGATAAAAAGAAATTAGTAAGAAATAAAGGTCCCAACTCCCTCAGGCAACGTCGACCTTTGATGAATTAGGCTATGTTTAGGTCCTTTTTGTTCATAAAGCCTTCATGTGTGTCGGTCTTATACATCCTTGGCTCTCGTATAATTATGTTTGAGCATAATGAAGGTAAATTCAGAAAACCTCTTCGAATGAATGAAATTTGTCAAACGTTATTTTCATTGTACATATACTTTCTTGTAATGTTTTCCAAATCTTCAAGAAATGTACTCCTACTGAAGTATTGTCTTCGCGTGCTTCAATTTGTCGACAGCTTTCCGTATGCAGTGACCTTACATTACATCTCTCGTTAGAATTTCGGTAATTGCATAGGCAAGTACGAAGGAGACAACCGTGATGGAAGAAAATATAAACAAACGTGGAATGAATTTATAACTAACCGATTCTGAAGATAAAATTATCACACACCAAATCATTTAATAGCTATGAAAAAAAACCATTTACAAAATATTAAGAAATAAGTATGTGCTTTGCTTATTGTTGAAGGCCGTACGGTGACCTACAGTTGTATATTTCTGTGTCATTTGGTCTATTGTGGAGAGTTGTCTCATTGGCATTCATACCAAATCTTCTTTTTATATAAATGAACGCATTAGTTCAATAATTTCAAAAATGTTATAATCACCATAAAATCGTTTCAGACTTTAAGAAACAGGAAAATACAGGACCGTAAATTATATGGTGCCATGTAGGCAGTTGTCTCCTATTGCGGGCCAGCCAGAAAACGTAATAATAATAAAAACAAGAAACAAAAATTAAAAATACTATCGCCAAAAGGAGCGAAATCACGATTTAGTAAAAGTGAAATTACGATCTTTCAACAGTAAATATACAATGGTCTCGCTCCACAATATTTGTGCGAATTAATTCCCCCAACTATACAAAGTACAACTGTTTATTCACTGCGTAATGGCAATGACTTAATAGCCCTAGACTCTCTTTAACAAATTCTTCATTTATTCCATCGTCTATCAGAGAATGGAACAAACTTGATAATTCTATCCGTACCCTTAATACCCTATCTGAGTTCAAATGCTCTTTGTTGAAAAATACATACGAAACAAAGAGTCAAGACTGTACCTAGGTATTACATGTATGGTCCGCGGAAATTGAATGCGATGTTAAGACTCATTTATAAATTTAATAACGACATATTTGAATCAAATATAATACAGAGTCCATATTGTGACTGTGGTGCTCCACGTGAGTATGCATTTCATTTCTTCTTTGATTGCCATAGATACACCGACATGAGGAACGATATATATATAGACAAACATTCATCGTTTTCAAGTGACAACTAATCTAGAGTTGGTTTTTGAGGGTAGACAAACATTAATATACGAGGAATACTGTGAAATCTTAAAAGATGTCTTTAAATTTATAAAATAAACCAAAAAGATTCATCGTAGTATAATCAAATAAGATATAGATAAAAAAAAATCACCGTGTCAACAGAATTCCACGTATTTATTATTATTCTTTTTTTTTCAATATTCTCTTCTTTTTTTAATTGTTAGGGTTTTTTTTCAGACTGTGTGCATATGCCTCTTTTTACTCAGTATTACATTTAAGATAGATCTACTGAACTGTTCATGCTCTGTATAATTGTAATTGTTATATTATGTACAAGAGAAGACTTCATAAGTTGGTTAAACTTGAGTCCGATCCTATATTTGTCTCTTTGAGCAAATAAAATCGTTACTAGTAACTAAAAACTACAATTGATAGTTTAGGCAACCTTGTAAATTCGACCGTATTGAAATCTTGTGAAAAGACAGATTGATGAACCCTTTCTTCATGATAAAGCACGAGCAATAGTTCAATGTTTATAATTGATGCATGGCTTCTTTTTTAAGACAGATTGTCACTATCAAAGTTAACTTGGTTAAAGTCATCAGTTGTCACTATCGAAGTTTTTCATCAAAAAATAAACTTTGACCAGGTAAACTTGGTACAAGTCATTGGTTGACACTATCAAAATTTTTGGTCAAAGAAAAACTGCACTGTGTTTGGATAAGTCCCGTTTAAGTCCATCCAAGTTTCAAGATAAATAGGATGAGATTCTATTCCAAGCAAGTCCGTCAGAGTTTTCGATAAAAGTTAGTTTTTCCGGCTATAATAAATCAAAGACGGAATACCAATACTTTAAACTTTTATAACAAGGTCCGGACAGTACCAGACATAAAATTAAAACTGACTTCATAATAACACACAAAAGTATATAAAAAAACAGTATCTATAGAGAAGATTAGTGTCCAACGGAGGATTAACTTATTATCGTCAAGGTGGTTTCCAAACATATACGCGTTATTGAACTACCTTAAAGAAGAGCAGGCAACAAACGAAGTGACCATCATCTAGTACCAAGCCGGGAGAGTACGACCAACAAAGAGAAGAAAATATACTAAATCGACGCCTACAAGAACTCATAGATCGTCTTCAGAATGGTTAATTTAGTGTTTTTAAGCATGCTAACATTGCCTCTTATTTGTTACACTTGGACTAAATTGTTTGCAATCACATGATGTGTTGTGTTGTGCTGTTTATGATATGTATTATGTGTGTTTTATTGTTGTACCTATGTATTGTGTGTGCTTTATTGTTGTACCTTCTGCAGTATGTGTGCTTTGTTTTATAGTATCTGCTCTTCGTGTCATATGTGTGCTTTAATGAATTAAACTGTTTATTTTGTGTGCTTTAGTACACATTTATGTAGAATTGAGTAGTGCTTGATATGTGCTATTTTATGACTTAATATTATATTCTATGTTTGATGATACTTCAACAGTACCTATTATGTGCCAAAATAAAATATGTTAATATTATTATTTGTTCATGTTTATTTCATATTTCATATGTTACATTGATTAGTTACCTGTAATTACCTGCTACACACTATAAAACAAATTAATTACTATCACAACAATTCCCGATTGTCCCACATTTAAACTTCCCAATTGTCCCACAAACATATTCCCGATTGTCCCACAAAATTTCATTACTTTTTTACCTGTAATTTCAAAAAGTGGGACAATCGGGAAGACACCGTTTCCAATGGTTTGTCCACATTTAATTATAGCAATTATCTATGTCATCTATTGGTAAAGAAAACAAAAAAGACATAAGGTTTAATGTGCATACAATTGTAAAGTCTGTTCCAATTGGTATTAAATTAATTTTTAGATTATTCAATTCTTTATTACTTTAAGCACATTATGCTTATCAGTGCAATAAATACAAATATATTTTTTATAACATAACATGACATAATACATCAGAGAAGCAAATAAATATCAAGTATTGACCACTAACAGTTTCGGTCCTATGATTAAGTGCATTAAACAATAATTTACACAAATTACGCAAATCTTTGACATTTTCAGTGCTGAGAAGTTGCACTAATTTGAACGACGATGGACGTCTATAATAATAAGGTTTAATAAACTGTCTCCTTAAGTCTCTATAGCATTCACATTGTAAAACAAAAAGGAATTCATCATCAGTGGTATTCAAAGTACAAAGAGTACACTTTCTATCTAACCTATTTACTCCATGATAACGGCATACTTTAACAAACATGTGAAGACAATCTAAGCCGAGTTAAATACACTCTAAAATTCATATGTTTAGTTAGATAATTCTGTAAACATACATTATTGACAATATATTTATATAAATAACACTAAGACGAAATGTTCCTTTGATCATTCAAAGTCTGTTTTGCTTGATCATATATCCTTGTTTTTACAAATAATAACAAATTTGTATCAATAATCAAATTGTCTTGGTTATACCAAATCTCATTTAAACCTAAGTTAAATAATAATTGTTGTAGTTGATAAATCCAACTGCTTCTAATGTTACACAAATTATACAGTTGTTCCCTGTAGCAGTTTTTAAGAATACAGTTGCTTGTGGATAATAATTTTAACCAGTACTTCACTATTTTGTACATTCTAAAATATACCAAAGGATATCTACCCAATTCAAAATAAACCATAACATTTGTTGTACACTGTTTGACACCTAATATATTTTTGCAAAAATCAAGTTGTATTTTTTCAATATTTGGAGCTTTATGGAAGCCCTATATTTCACAACCATAACATAGAACACTACTAATGTAAGTATAAAAAAAATTCAAATATGTAAAAACATTCAAATACAATGACGAAACCTTAGACTTTAAACCAAATACAGCTTTTCTACTTTGCTCAGCTAAATGTTTTTTCAGCTTTAGCAAATTTACCGTTAACATTTAACAGTACACCAAGGTAACACAATTCATCCACTATGTCAATAGAATTGCCATCATAATACCAAATTTCTTCGTCTTTCACAAAACCTCCGTTTCTAAATACCATAAT
This sequence comes from Mytilus californianus, assembly GCF_021869535.1. Classification (NCBI taxonomy): domain Eukaryota; kingdom Metazoa; phylum Mollusca; class Bivalvia; order Mytilida; family Mytilidae; genus Mytilus; species Mytilus californianus. The sequence continues at coordinate 109,698,169 of NW_026262581.1, forward strand.
TTTTGTTTTGGCAATATTTACAAGTATATAATAATAATGTGTCTAACATATCTTGCAAGCCAATAACTGAATCAGAAAATAAAATCATGTCATCAGCGTTCATAAGTAAAAATAATGATAAGTCTTGAACTTCATATGGTATATTACTATTACTATTACGTAGGAATTCCATTTCAAAGTCATTGACATATAACGAAAAGAGTATAGGAGAAAGAACTTCCCCTTGCATAAGACCAACTGAACTTGTAAACTTGTAAACTGCTCAGAATAAAAACCATCAATTTTCACACATACTTTTACTGTAGAATACATTGATTTTAAAACAGACAGCAATTTGCCTGTTATACCAACTCTTGATAGTTTCAACCATAAGTTAAGTCTAGTTACGGAGTCAAATGCCTGTTTGTAGTCAACGAAACAGCAATATAAACGTTTTTTCTTGAAAAGTGCTTTCTGGACGAGTGTCAACAAACAATAAATTGCATCAACACTGCTGCTACCAGGGCGAAATCCAAATTGCGCATCTGTAATAATATCATTATTCTTAGACCATTTTATTAGTCTTGAATTTATAACAGATGTAAACAAGTTTAGCTAAATTACTGACCAAACTCATTCCAAGATCGGAGGGGTCGCCTGTTTTAAAAACAGGAATTAACACTCACTGCGAGTGCCCAAGATTTCGGAAAATGTCCTGATGCTAATATCCTATTGAATATTTCCTCTAGGAACGGTAGCAGAATATCCTTGAATTCGATGAATAACTCGTTAAATGTACCATCAGTACCATGACATTTACCACGTTTAAGGTTAGAAATACACTTCAGAATTTCATCTTGTGTAATAATTCGATCAAGGTCATCATATGTTGTGTCGGAAAGAAACGGTCTCTGGAGTATCGACTGTCACATTTAATACCATCATTTGTGACCTAATTTCTAAAATGCTCGAAGAATTCTGAAAGTGACACATCAGAAGTTTTGGCTCTCTTCTTTTGAAACAGTTTATAATATTTCTTTGGGTCGCTTTTACGCAATGCAGCTATCACATCACCCTCTTGACGCTTATATTTTCGTTTTAGTTTAATTTCTAAACGCTTGTATCGTCTTTTAGACATAACTAATATTTGATGATTTTCGACATTTTTGTCTCTATTAAATGTATACAAAGAACTTATATAGATAGATCGAAGTCTTTTGCACTCGTAGTTAAACCATGGTTTGTCATCATTATATCGGGTCATCTTACTACGGGTACGATCACAAATATTATTTGAATTATGTGAGTTACAAAAGAATGGGGAAATAATGTCCATCAAATTGGAAGTAAACGATTCAACATAATTGTCAATACCATCTTGGGATTTTTCAATATCAGAAAATACTATCTGGCTAAGTGAACCACTGTTTACAGTTAAAAACTCATAACACTGATCTTTTATCTCTTCCTTCCATCGGTAACTATTATATGAGTTGTTTGACGTACCACTGTTACGCTCAGGCTCTTGTGAATCGTCCAATATGCATCGCAAGCGAACATGTAAAGGCGCGTGGTCACTAAAAGAAGTGAAGTTACAAACAATAAACTGGTCTATAATGTGTAAAAAGTCATATGGAACCAATAAGTAGTCCACAACACTCATTCCCCGGGAACCACAAAATGTGTAGTCATTAGCTAAGCTATCCTTATGTCGACCGTTCAAAATCCGTAGACCAGTGCTTCTACACAGATTTAACAATTTAACCCGAACTCATTAGTACTTTGATCTGGATTTCTTCTTACTGGTAGATTTGTGTCATTTAGATACCCCAAAAATATGGTTGAATCTATCAAAAATGGGGCCACATACATTGTCATTTATTATAAAATCATTAACTATAGCAGTTCTTGCATTCATATCACCTAGTAAAAATACCTTTGAAATATCTGATGAATATTTTTCAACAGAATTTAACAAATCATAAAATAAATCACAATTATACATTTTGAAATAGTTTGAAAAAGCAGGAGGCAAATATACACATCCAATAAAATAATCAAACCCACAAGTTGATATATCCTTTGACACCTTTAGCCATATAATTGTATCGTTCTGAATATCAACTACTTCAACATACTTTGCAAAACAGTTTTTTATTAACAAAATTTAGTCCACCGCCTTGTTTATATTTACTTTTTTGTAATGGGACTGGCTTACAAATATAACCATCTACAATATCATCAAATGACTTATCAATCCAACACCCAGACAAAATAACAATATCATATGTTTTAATGTAAGATAAAAAATTTGGCTCATTAAGTTTATCATGTAAACCACCATTAATGTTCCAATACAAAAAGTTAATAAAGGAGATGCTTCTCGATTTGTCCTAATCTGGACCCGTGTGCATATCTGCTAACACTTCAAAGCGGGATCCACTAGACGAGCCATCACTCACTGAAGATTTACTAGGTTTTATACTTGAAATGCTCGGTGTTTTTTCGGCCACTGAAAACCCTGGACCCTACGATGCGTCCGACATTCTATCACCTGACTGATCACGACGTGTAATTTTGACTAGTTCGTTTGATTTAACCACAGTCTGCTCACCATCAATAAAAAGTTTATCTTTATTAAATTAAACTCTTTTACCTGCCTCTTTTGCTTTTTTATACACAGGAAATAATAGTTTACGTTTTTCATGAATAGCTTTCGGAAAGTGTTCAGAAATTGAAATGGTTGACTCTTTTAATTTTCGAGAGTTTTGACGTACAGTGTCCCTTTGTTGACGTTTTATAAATTTTACAATTATGGGGCGCGGCTTACGCATATTCCGACTCGACTTGTTAACGGATTTCTTTCCCATCCTAAAGGCAGATGCTATTTCAATCTGTTCTCGATTTTCCAGAGATGAAGCACATATGTTTCTAATGCTATCAATACAGTCATCGCCCTCCTCCTCCTCGATACCAAAAAACATCAAATTGTCCCTCAAGTTTTCACATTGTAGTTGTTCAAGCTGATCAGCCATACTCCTGTTAATAACACGCAATGAAGTTATATCATCGGCAATGACTATTTTCAACGTCCTCAACTCGTTTCACAAGACCATCAACAACTGATCCCATTTTTGTCAACTTAGAGTCAATGCTTATAACTGATGACTTTATTTCATCAACCGAATTCATTCTCAATGTAAGATTATCAATTTTATTTATCAGGTCGGACATCCATGGGGTGGACTGCTGAGCGATGTAGGAGGAGGGGGTACAAAGTCATCCCGGTCATTCCGGTATGCGATGCTTGCTGTAAAGGATAATGCTGAGATATAATACTAAATGGATTTGTGTCCTGTGATGATGCAAAATTGACCGTTGGCATCACATTAGCACCAGATGAGTTTGTTATTGGTTGTGACATATTAAAAATGGTGGAGGAATCAAACGCGCCACAATCAGTTTTACTTTGAACTCGTTTTCTTTTTGGTTGCGGCTTTGTTATCCTTCTTTTATGTTCCATTAGGTCTGTTAAATAATTTTACCATACACTGACCATATTAGACCAACCAACCAACACTGGAGACATCTTAAATAACATTTTTAGAGATGCCAAACATGTCCATACAGTCCAGGAGGACATAACTCAGATTATTAAGTTATGGCAAAGGCAGTTGCAAAGTCAGCAAGTCGAGCATTAGGCCTTCTTATTGTAAAATGTAAGGCACATGGTGGCTTTCAACACAATATTTTCACCAAATTGTTTGACTCTTTAGTTTGGTCAGTCATCAATTACGGCCCAGCTATTTGGGGTAAGAGTGAGTTCTCTTGCATTTCAGCAGTTCAGAACCGAGCCATGAGATTTTATATGGGAGTTGGAAAGTATACCCCCAATGATGCTGTTTCACGTGACATGGGTTAGAAGCTTCCATATGTTGAATAGTGGACTAACATTTTAAGACACTGGGTTAGATGTATAAAAATGGATAATGATAGAATAAAATATAAAGTGTTAAAATGGTCAATTAGAGGTAGTTATAAAATTAAAAATTGGAATAATAAAGTTATGGAAATGTATGGACAGATTTTGTAATGTAGATGAATATATACTGGATAAAAATACAATTTATCAGTTAGAAGAAAATATTTTTGATAATTATAAAACTGAATGGAGTACAAGGCTTGATTCTTATGGTCAAGGAAATAAGTTGAGAACTTATAAATTGTTTAAATTTTCATACTATACTGATATTTGTTACAAAATATACCTACTGGGCATGTTGGATTCTCTTCTTAATTTTGTTGTGCCATCCTTCCAGGTGGTTAAAGGTGCTGTTTCCTTCGGTGGAGTAGTTGTTCCATAAAAAGTGGTATCCTTCAACCCAAAAATCTGTCACGTAATCAGTAAATAATGTTGTAGCGGGTATGTTGTCAGCTTCACCAATGTCTTCTAATATTATAAGCCAAACATCCTCAACAAGGTGGGGTTGAATTTTATAAAATTTTACAGGTAAAATAAAGGTAAACAAATGTGACTATATTTCAGAAATAAACTATAATTGTTAAAACAACAAAACACCCTATGTTTTTACAAACCTGCAATTAAATGTGGGCAAACCAGGATGACAACGTTTCCGGTGCTTTGCTTTTGCGCCATTGGCATTTCATTTACGCCAAAATAATCTTTCATTTGCGCCACAAACCATATTTCATTTGCGCCAATAATACAGGTAAATAGTATAAAAAATAGTTTTATTCAAAAGAGACTTTTAATAATAACTTTAAAACACAGTTTTTTATTGCAAATAAAGCATGTTCCTCCGAAATCAGCCATCGTAACCATAATGAAACATATACACTGATACGTTATTAATAAGACACTTTTCATAATAATGTTAAAACACAACTAGTTTTGTTATAAATTAACGAGATCACGAAACCTTAAAGAAAGCAATATACACTGGAGTAAAACCAAAAGTTTGTTCTGACACAAGACTTGTAAGCAACGGCTCGGATGTACTCATGTATACTGGATAACCTTTATGTGTGGTCATAAAAAACTAGACACTTATTTCCTCTAAATAAAAATAAGGAGATGTAGTATGATTGCCAATGAAACAAATATCCACCAAAGTTTAAACGAAGTAGTTGAAAGCAATTATAGGCAACCGTGCCTTCAAAAATGAGAAAAACCTCATTCCGTATAGGCAGCTATAAACGGTCCAACGTGAAAAATATGAAACAATCCAATTCTGAGAAAATTAACGGCCTGTTTGTCAACCTAAGTGACTCTCAGTTTTATATTAGAAATGACTCATTGAGCATGAGCTTACTTAGTTATCCGGGGGGAATACTCTAAAAAAAATCTTATTCACGATGTAGCAATGAATATTTAGACTTTTCCGTAATTGATGTTACCTGTAAAATGGCGCAAATTAGTTTTTATTTTTTGGCGCAAATGAAATATAACCTTGTGGCGCAAATGAAAGATTGGATTTTGTAAAAATTGGCGCAAATGCAATGCGCCCACCGTTTTCAATACGACAAACATCCATTTTAACAATGAAATTAATTAACCACACGTAAAATGTAAAAGATTAGATTTGAAATTGTTTTGTCAAATTGGTTTCATGGATAAATATTATTATCCTTACATCGTATATTTTATGTTTTGGATTAATTTTTTTTGTTGAGAAAAGTTTCTGCAGATATTTTCATGTTTGTTTGAGACATGTAGTCATATGAGATCCATTAGTAATTTCCATGTTGGAAACTATCAGACCAATCTATTTAATGTCTGAGGGTTTTAGCTGTTCCCCTAATGGATCGGTAGTTTCTTTCCGAGATCCTTTATCGTTGGATTTTCGGCTTTCCTCTACCAGGAAAACAGCTGGGCATTTAGAGGTATCGGTTTGGAATCCAAGTATGTCCTTACCGGTTTCCCGTTCGTTGCCTTGGCATTTTTGCGGCATTCGCGGTGACCTTATCCTTTATTTTGTATATAATTGTTTTATATTTTGCATTTTTTTATATTTTTGAGGATGAGCGAATCATGTGAGTGGCGTGTTCGTATGTAACTTGTTTTATTGCATTGTACTTACTTGTTTTATTGCATTGTACTACTTGTTTTATTGCATTGTACTTACTTGTATTATTGCATTGTACTTATTGTTTGTCGGGAAGGTTAACTTTCTGGTAGTAAGACCTGTCACGGCCAGGCTGGGAAACTGGATAGGCAAATGCTCACATTAAATCTGTACCGATACAGTGTGTTAGATGTCCTCCTTTACACCACAACCCATGGTGGTGCTCCTACTAAAGGAGGAAGATACAGAACATACATACATGTACATACAGATAGAGGGATTAACAAATTATCACTATAGCACTTAAAATGTATTGTCTGAATTTGATTTATTTTTAATTCACATTTGTCCAAATCTTCATGGTTATTTTATTTGTAATTCACAATTGTCCAAATCTTCCTGGTTATAGAAACGTTGACCAAGAAAACTTGTACAAGAAAAGTTTGATAGTGACAACAGGATTTGAGGTATTTCATTAATTTTATGGATAAGTCTTTGTAATGTAAGGATTATCTTATAATTTGGGAAATTTTGATAAATTTTAAATTGTGTTTTGGACATTAGATGAGACAACAAATACTATGAAATGGTAGGAATTGTACAAGTTCCTTTTTTGTGAGTATGAATGTACATCATGTCCTCTTTTAGTATCGTTCTGTTTATTTACAGTTGAAATCAATACAGTCAAAATTTTAGTTACATATATAAATATAATTCCACAGCCAGTGTCTTATTATATTGCATTAAGTGGGGGTTATCAACTTTAAATGTTTATTATATTTCATTAAGTGGGGGTTATCAACTTTAAATGTTTATTATATTACTATTTCATTAAGTGGGGGTTATCAACTTTAAATGTTTATTATAGTACTATTTCATTAAGTGGGGGTTATCAACTTTAAATGTTTATTATAGTACTATTTCATTAAGTGGGGGTTATCAACTTTAAATGTTTATTATAGTACTATTTCATTAAGTTGGGGTTATCAACTTTAAATGTTTATTATAGTACTATTTCATTAAGTGGGGGTTATCAACTTTAAATGTTTATTGTCTTTCATTAAGTGGGGGTTATCAACTTTAAATGTTTATTATATTACTATTTCATTAAGTGGGGGTTATCAACTTTAAATGTTTATTATAGTACTATTTCATTAAGTGGGGGTTATCAACTTTCAATGTTTATTATATTACTATTTCATTAAGTGGGGGTTATCAACTTTCAATGTTTATTATATTTCATTAAGTGGGAGTTAACAACTTTAAATGTTTATTATATTACTATTTCATTAAGTGGGGGTTATCAACTTTAAATGTTTATTATAGTACTATTTCATTAAGTGGAGGTTAACAACTTTAAATGTTTATTATAGTACTATTTCATTAAGTGGGGGTTATCAACTTTAAATGTTTATTATAGTACTATTTCATTAAGTGGGGGTTATGAACTTTAAATGTTTATTATAGTACTATTTCATTAAGTGGGGGTTATGAACTTTAAATGATATTATAGTACTATTTCATTAAGTGGGGGTTATGAACTTTAAATGTTTATTATAGTACTATTTCATTAAGCGGGGTTTATCAACTTTAAATGTTTATTATAGCACTATTTCATTAAGTGGGGGTTATCAACTTTCAATGTTTATTATATTACTATTTCATTAAGTGGGGGTTATCAACTTTCAATGTTTATTATATTTCATTAAGTGGGAGTTAACAACTTTAAATGTTTATTATATTACTATTTCATTAAGTGGGGGTTATCAACTTTAAATGTTTATTATAGTACTATTTCATTAAGTGGAGGTTAACAACTTTAAATGTTTATTATAGTACTATTTCATTAAGTGGGGGTTATCAACTTTAAATGTTTATTATAGTACTATTTCATTAAGTGGGGGTTATGAACTTTAAATGTTTATTATAGTACTATTTCATTAAGTGGGGGTTATGAACTTTAAATGATATTATAGTACTATTTCATTAAGTGGGGGTTATGAACTTTAAATGTTTATTATAGTACTATTTCATTAAGCGGGGTTTATCAACTTTAAATGTTTATTATAGCACTATTTCATTAAGCGGGGGTTATCAACTTTAAATGTTTATTATAGTACTATTTCATTAAGTGGGGGTTATCAACTTTAAATGTTTATTATATAGTACTATTTCATTAAGCGGGGGTTATCAACTTTAAATGTTTATTATAGCACTATTTCATTAAGTGGGGGTTATCAACTTTAAATGTTTATTATAGTACTATTTCATTAAGTGGGGGTTATCAACTTTAAATGTTTATTATAGTACTATTTCATTAAGTGGGGGTTATCAACTTTAAATGTTTATTATAGTACTATTTCATTAAGTGGGGGTTATCAACTTTAAATGTTTATTATAGTACTATTTCATTAAGTGGGGGTTATCAACTTTAAATGTTTATTATAGTACTATTTCATTAAGTGGGGGTTATCAACTTTAAATGTTTATTATAGTACTATTTCATTAAGTGGGGGTTATCAACTTTAAATGTTTATTATATTACTATTTCATTAAGTGGGGGTTATCAACTTTAAATGTTTATTATAGTACTATTTCATTAAGTGGAGGTTATCAACTTTAAATGTTTATTATAGTACTATTTCATTAAGTGGGGGTTATCAACTTTAAATGTTTATTATAGTACTATTTCATTAAGTGGGGGTTATCAACTTTAAATGTTTATTATAGTACTATTTCATTAAGTGGGGGTTATCAACTTTAAATGTTTATTATAGTACTATTTCATTAAGTGGGGGTTATCAACTTTAAATGTTTATTATATTACTATTTCATTAAGTGGGGGTTATCAACTTTAAATGTTTATTATAGTACTATTTCATTAAGTGGAGGTTATCAACTTTAATTTTTACAGAGGATGACCTTGAGGTCATTCCGATGTATTGCTATCGCCTAAATTTCCATTATGCAAATTAGTTTTGGGATTTCAACCGATCTATAAAAATTATAGATCCGCGGTCATTACAAGGGAAAAAAGTGCATTTTTATACCTGCGATTCCGTTCTCCGTTCGTACGATGTTTCATCAAAAAATGGAATCATTTCAGTTGTTGATTTAGTACTGAAAATTTGACTGAATTATCTCTTATTAAATACGGTTTTATGTCTAGGTTAGTCTATGGAAAGGTATATACTATGAAATTTAGAGCGAGGGGCTTGCCCCGAGCTCTTAATTTCATAGTATATACCTTTTCATAGACTATCCAATTTAGCACATATTTACAACTCGAGTAATCTTTTAATTGGTCTATTGATAGTTTATTTTGGCTGACTACTTGTATCACAGGTGTTTGTAAAAAGGAGCTCATTAACGAAGTTTTGTAAATCTACTCACTAGTATTATTGTAAAATATGTGATTTCCAAAGGCCCGTTCACTCCAGAATGAAAAGATGGTAGCGACTGGTGTAAGTATGTATACTGATATAAAGCGGTGTTTTACTATACATTTCTTCTTACATGGTAAGATGACAAAATAAATTTACCAAAAGCAGGCAATAATTAAATTGCAGTGGAAGCTTTACATGTTTTGAAAACATTTTTTAATTTCACAGTAAAACTAAAGCTATAATAAAATTTGAAACTTAGAGATAGTTTGTCCCCATAGATATAGTCTAGCAGATAGGCATTAAAAAGCAACTACCAATAGATCAGAGATTATAGGTTTTGTGTTTTGTGTTTTTTTTTTTATTATTTCAAAGTAAAAACTAAAAGATTTATCAGAATATGTTTATATGTATATATATAGGTGGCACATTATCTTCAGACATAATCACAGTTTTTCAATTCATGACATCGTCCTGAACATGCATGAAATTTTGCCACTGGACATTAAGCAACCAATAATCAATAAATCAATCAATTCATGACGAAATAGATCACCTTCCTTAAGAAAGTTTAAAACATTATCACCAAGTTGCTTTAATTTTCCTGCACAAGGTTTCATAGTACACACTTTTCTGTGTACAAAGTAATTGCATGGATGATACATTATCATAATTTTAAGATATCGTTGTACTCTAATCAAGGTATAAAGAACCATATGTATTACCCTTTATTTAAATAATAAAATTTGCAATTGTCAAAAACAATTTTTAGATCCAAAGATTTTAATAGCAGAATATTTAAAAATCAACGTGAAAACTAATTACAAACTATTTAATTTAATTTGGAACACAGCATTTTATTTCAAAATAGCCAGTGGCAATTTTTGTTTTAAATATCTTGATTACGATACAATGAAATCTTACCCTTGTGGTCATTCATGCGTAGTTACTTAGTACACAGGAAAAGTATGTACTATGAAAATTAGAAGGCAAATATAAGCAATTTGATTGGACGAGAAGTTGTAAGTATGTGCTAAATGTTTAATAGGTGTTTAAGAAAGAGGTCAGGTGCTCATGTTCATTCATAAAATTATCGTTCATTCATGAATTTATCGTAAAATCAAAATCACTACACAGGTCACACAGGTTGTATACGTAGTGTCAAAAGATTACCTGTATAGTATCTAAAAATAGACAAACTTAACTGACTCCCCTTACTGTAGTGTGTGATAACATTTTGTGAGGGAATTCGATGTTTGCTATACCACTGTTCATTTCAACGCACTTTATCTTATGACGATACCACTTTATCAATATGAATGAAATTTTTTGCAGTGTTTTAAGAAATAATTTTACTTTAAAATCGCGTATCATTTGTGAACTATTAAATGTTTTACAAGGACGAATTTTCTGTATAAAGTCAATAATTGTGTGAACTTTTGAAGCCCAAACTTTTTATAGCCTTAAATACGCTAATGAAAGATCCGAAAACTATACCCATACAGAACGACATGTTTTTGAAATTGTAGCAAAATTTTTGGTTGACAAATTTTAATTCGTTATTGCATAAATATTAACTTGAAATATCTGTCATTTTCTCCCTACCCAGTTTACCTCTATTACTCATTATGATGTGGACTTGACATTGTTATTGAATCTTATGCAATTTGATTGGATTAAGTTATTATTAGATTACCTTCAAACTGTTCATGCTTTTTCGTACGAGTATATTGATTAAATCAGAGCGTGCATGAATGTGTACAGAAAATTAAATGACCTGCAAACTGGACCAGTCCATATTACGTTTTATCAATGAATAGATTTTTTTTTATTTCCCAAATTACAGGGCCCATAAACGGCATAAAATCAGATACAATTGATTTACATAATTGGTAACAACAACAATAATAGGGGCATATAAATAGATATTTAGTATATAAGCATTGGTCAGAATCAGATGAACGAAACTTAAGGTATGAAAGGTAACAATTGCCACTTTTTATCTTTTCACATAACTTTCCACACACACATTAGATAAATTATTTTTGATAGCCTATTGCGGAGAAAAAAGAGAAAGTTTACTGTATTAACGTTCTATTCCATTAAATACGCCATTTTTCGAAGATAAATGCAGAAAAACATTTAAGAACGGCTACGCCAGGTAAAATTGTTGTTTATCCTAAAAAAAAATACAATTTTCAGTTTCATTAGAATATTATAATAATAATAAATCCCAAATTTATGTAGTCATTAGATAAAGTCCTTATATGTCCGATCTGCCTATTTTTGGACATCAAAAGACAATACGATCGTTTTGAGGTCAATTTCGTCTACCTCACACAATCTTGTTAGGCACTATAATGAAATGGACCTGAAACTTATTTCACATGTTTCCTGAAAATTGATAAATATCAAAGGAACATAGAGCTGTTTGTTCTAGTTCGTATAATGACAATTTAATGTCATGTTTGTTTGTGATGACCCCCCTTCTCGGGATTGCATCAGAATTATAGTTATCTCGTATCGCATGAGGATGACACATGTCAACTGAGCAATTATGTTTGGGACTTAGTTTTAAGAAATGATGTCAAAGTAACATTATGAAAATATTTTTAGTAAGCTGAAATATATATTTATTTTTTACATGTTTATGTCTTGTAAGATATTTTATTTCTGTCCCGTTTTTCAACATTTGCGTCTGGAAAGTTGAAATGTTTTAACTGAATGGTTAATTTAAATTAATTAAGAAAATGGTTAAAATTAAATCAATAAAGGAAATTATTGCCCAGTTACAAACACTACCAGGGGATAATCCATAATGATTTTTTTTCAGTTATATGTTTCAGCACATGTATAATTAACCCCAACTTTAGCCTGGTAAACTTGTTGTCTCCTTGTAAAATATAAAACATATTTAAAATGATTTCCTGCTAAAGTCTTATATTGATATAAAGTTAAAACCGTCTTGCTTCTCACTAGTCAACACTCCTGTCCTGTCAGGTTTAATTCTTATATATATGGATGAAAAATAAAAGTCCACAAAACATTAACATGGCAGCAATTGCTTTTACAGCCTTTAAGACTTTGATTTTTTTTACAGAAGAGTGTCCACCATGCACTTGCATTACACTATAATAATAGAAGAATAGTATGATATACAAATAGATGAAAATTATATATACATGCAACCGTAATATTAATATAATATATAACAACAAACCAGTGTATTCTCTGGAACTATTATTATATTAGTATAATAGTCTAAGGTATACTGATTTGTATCACTACAATATAATAGTTATTACGGTGAGGTTGAATTTCCTGTTATTTATTCATCATCCAAGCACGAACTTGTATAAGAAAAAAAAATCTCTGTAAATTAACCTCAATTTCAGGTATAGAGATGTGATCTGTTTCTGTGACATGTGCTTTTGACCATCCACAAGAACCTGCGGTCATCCGATGTTCAGTACTTCAGTACTTTGATTTATTATATTACTATTTCATTAAGTGGGGGTTATCAACTTTAAATGTTTATTATATTACTATTTCATTAAGTGGGGGTTATCAACTTTAAATTTTTATTATATAAATTAAAAGGTTAATTTAACCTATTATTTTAATTGTATCAGAATATTTTAAGTTTTTAAGTTTTGAATATTCAAATTATAACGTTGTCAGTTTATTTTCGACTTATCAGTTTGAATCTGGTATCTTTCGCCTCTCATTTTTGTCGAGCCTTCGACTTTTGTCGAAAAAGCGAGACATAGCGATCCTTCATTCCGTCGGCGTCTTCGTCGTCGTCGTCGTCGTCGTCGGCGGCGGCGTCTACAAATATTCACTCTGTGGTTGAAGTTTTTGAAATTTTATTAACTTTCTTAAACTAACCTGGATTTCTACCAAACGTGGACAGAAGCTTGTTTATGATCATAAGATAATATCCAGAAGTAAATTTTGTAAAAAAAAACCCATTTTTTCCGTATTTTACTTATAAATGGACTTAGTTTTTCTTCCAGTTAACATTACATACAGTCTGCAGTTTAAGTTTAATCAAAAGATAGTATAAAGAGGAATATTTTTATTAATTTTTTTCCTCATTTTTGTTGAGCCTGCGATTAACAGCGAAAGTAGACGAGACACTGGGTTCTGCGGAACCCTTACGAATTTTTAACTCTACCATTTTTTATTGTACCAGTAAACTTCTTTAACAGTACCATTTTTACTGCACCAGGTAAACTTATTTTGATTTTTTTTGCCTAACAATTCTATTTTTAATCAATTTCAATCATAACATTTAATCCTTTCAAGCTGATAAATGTGCTTCTGGCAGTTGTAACTCATTTATATAAATGCTTTGTTTGAACTGAAAATATACCAAAACAATCAGACAGAAAATACAAACAAACAAGTGAAAAAATAGTCCCATATACAAAATCAATGTTCTCGGGTAGTCATGTTTATGGAAGGTCACGCTTGTTTGATTTTTATGACCTGAATCCATTTTAGAAATTATAGAATTTATTTATAACATAAAGGTAGGCTTACTTTACGTCTTTTGCTCTTTCAATGCGGACTTTTGTCTTAATTTTATTGAAACAGAATTTATGTGAAAACAAGTGAATACAATCTGAAAAGTACGAGGGGGATAAGATTTATATAACTATTTTGACAATAATTATAATGGCTGTGATCACAACATTTAAACCTGTGCGACTGGTTTTAAGTTTTAAAGCCTGTCAACACCTAGATATGCGAAACTTGTATGCAATTTGTGTTTCAGAATAAATCTTTCTTTTTTTCAGATTCATATTTTTCCACCATTGCATAAAATGGTAAAATAAATAAACGCCAGATTTTTTTATACTGCCCATTTTGTTATACTAATCACTACTGCAGTACTATTCTTTTGTCCGTATTAATCAATACAATACAATTGTTACCTGAGGGGAACATCTCAAAGTTTTTACACAAATTAGTTTTTTTTTACACCTTCTGTAGCAACGAAAAACTGCTCATCCCGAGAAGATTTTAACTTTGAAACACAACAAGCGTTTAACTTTTATATATTCTATCTAGGTTCTGCCATGTCTTACAAAAACAAATGTGGTGTATCTATTCGACAAATTTGTGTAACCATTTTGCGTATGCATTTGTAACATAAAATAATGTTCCCAAATGAAATATTGTCCGTTGGACAAAATTTCACATAAAATATTGTCCGTTGGACAAAATTTCACATACAATATTGTCCAGGACAATATTTCATTATGAAATAGTGTCCTTGTCCATGAAATTTGGTCACCTCCTTTTGAACAATATTTCACAGTGAAATGCTGTCCATAACAATATTTCACTGTGAAATGCTGTCCAATAAAATATTTCGTAACTTTATTATGTCTTCACTAAGAAATACTCTGCCTTGAAATTGTGAGCATTTCTGGATTTTTTCTAAATATGTTTCATGAAAAATATGTGTATACCATAAATTGATGCATAAACTAATATGCAGGTTTGTTTGTTATTATCAATCAAATAAAACATCCAAAATACTAAATGTTTATAACCTCCCTTTCCATGACTATCCTGATCTATGAAATATTGTCTCAATATAGTTTATGGCATGGTATTGGTTGCAAAAATTTGATATTTTTCATTTATATGCAATATTTTTCATTTAATTGGTATATTTTTTCATTTATATGCAATATTTTTTCATTTATATGCAATATTTTTTCATTTGTATGGTATATTTTTTCATTTAAATGGTATATTTTTTCATTTATATGCAATATTTTTTATTTTAATGGTATAATTTTTCATTTATATGGTATATTTTTTCATTTAAATGCAATATTTTATATTCAAATGGTATAATTTTTCATTCAAATGGTATAATTTTCATTCAAATACAATAGTTTTTATTCAATTGGTATAAAATGTCATTTGAATGCGATATTTTTTATTCAATTGGTATAGTAGTTTTTTATTTATATGCAATAATTGCATTATGGGAAATTCTTTGACGTCATAAGGTCAAATTTGCAACAACGTTTGTGATTGGTCGGAAATTGTATGGATGTCTCCCCTTTCTTTCTAAACATGGGTGACCAAGAATTAAAAAACGCGTCAGAATATCGCCCCTCTAACTAAATCTAACGTTCGTGCGAGTCCTGCACTGGCTGTTAATGCCAATAATGGCCAGGACGAGCAAAAAATGCGAGTGACAAGTAATAATAATTAATTTGACACACAACTTGTTCATGGATAGCGCTGAAACAGATGCCTGCGTGCATGGCAAAAACACCTCCAATGAAAACCTTTTCTGAAGAAACTCTCCTACAGTCTACACATTGAAATAAAAAAAAATACATAGCTAGCCCCCCTCCCCCTTCTAAGTCCAGATACATGTAATCATGACGTTCTTTAGTGCTATATCATTTTTTACTTTTCTTGATCCTCAGAGACGTTGCAGGAAGGCACATGAAAAAAGAATAAAAAGCATCCAGGACGTTACAATTATTTGGACTAAGCCCCCTCTTTTTTACTACATGTAGAAAAAAATCACCTAATTACGACAGCAGAACTAGAAACCCACAAGTAGAGACATAAGCTGTTATACTCCGGAACTAATTCTTTAATAAAGACAATTCAGGATAAATTGGAACCAGTTACTAACCCATGTTACAACAATAGTCCTATGACAGGACTTCACTATATGAGGCGTGAACTTCATATTTAATACTATCTATGATATGTGCTCTCATGTCTTATGCTGCAAATCATTTTACATTTAGGATTCGTTGCTGAGCTTTTTTTTACTGTTCTCGCCTCCGAATCCCTTAAATAGATTTTTTTTTCAAGCCCCACAGTAGTTCAATAATTACTATATGTCTTTGCATAAATAAGTATGCAGGGCATATTTCAAAACATATTTTATCTTCAGGACTTTTAAATGATTTACTTTTCAATACTGCATTGGGAAGGGGGGTATACACGTTTATTTTGTGACACATTATATAATATAATTAGGTATCCAACAAATTATATGATTGTACGTTTAGCTATTATCTAGACCCGTACACAATGTATATAATTAGACACATTTAACAGGGGCGGATCCAAAACCTCGGTGTCTAGAAAGGGGGGGGGGGGGGGGGAGTAGGTTCAAATTTAGATATTTGTATAGAGATGTATATATGCGAGTATTGGCAGTAATGGTTATGGTGTGTGTGTGAGGGTAGGGGGTTTCAGATCAAAGATCGTTTCTATAATTCTATATCTTTTAGTTTTTACCATTTCACTCTATTCTTTATCCTTTGATCTCTATTATATTTGTCCTAAACATGCGTGACATATTTGCCACTGGACATAAGGCAACCAAAAGTCAATCAACGTATACTGTATATTTCATCATTTCTTTATTATGTTTTCTATAGGTTTGGTCCCGCCCCTTATCTATTTTTTTGCACATTAGGGACGACATCAAAAGTTAAATGTAGGATAAAAAAAAAATAATTCATATAGTTTTTTTCACTGACCCCCTACCCACCCACCCCCCCCCCCCCCCCCCCCCATATCAGTGGGACGCGTTTTTTTTTGTTCTTCGGAAGTGAGCCAGAAGAAGTCCATTTCTGTTTTTTTTGCATTGGGAAGATCTTCTGGCTCTCTTCCACCTCTTCTTTTTTGATAGGTTGACGGCAGAGGCACATAACAAACATGGCGTCGTTTAGTCTAAATGAAATTAATAAATTTATGAATGCAGATATATTAGAATGTGAGCTGTTTTATAAACGTTTTATGGTATGACAGCCTTAGTAGGACATCCCTGTAGGACAATAAGCTGGATAAATATAAGAACTACACGGACAATAACAGTTAAGGGACGATTATTTGATATTCTAGGGAAGGGATTTTGATTGATTGGTGTTTTACGCTACTTTCAACACTATTATTCCGTGGTGGTCAGTTTAAATTTATAGATGAAGGATGGGGAAGGGGAGAGGGGGCATTATTATTCATTTCAATCTGTCGCTAATCATGCCTATTTTTTAGCTCTTACCAGGCAACCATATTCATATATGAAATCCTTCTGTCCCCCGACCCAACAAATAAATAAATATCAAATGGGTTTCCTCTAATTTAACACAAGTTTAAATTGATTGATTGTTTGTTGCTAATTTTAACGCCCAGTGAAAATTATTTCATGCTTGTTCAGGAAAACACGAGTTTAGAAGTCACGTATATAATATAAAAATGAAGAGATGGAATATGATTGCTAATAAGGCAACTATCCACCGGAGTTCAAATATGAAGTGGATGTAAGCAATTATAGATAAGATAAGATAAGAAAAATTTATTTTAATTCGGGTTACATGAAATACTACAAACATGAGCTCTGTAGAGCTTTTTGCCGTCATGTAGACAAATGATTTTTGTAGACAATCGTAAGGCCTTCAACAATGACAAAAACCTGATACTGTAAAGTCGTCTATAAAAGGCCCTACATTAAAAGTGTGACTGACAATTCAAACGAAAAAACTAACAGCCTAATTATACATAACAAAACAATTTACAAAATATCAAATATGAGTCGAGACAGGAACCAACGACAACCATTAAACTACAGGCTCCATCCCTGGGACAGGCAAATAAAGAATATGGCAGGGTGGATATAAAAACGAAGATGTGGTATGATTGCATATGAGACAACTCTCCACAAGAGATCAAATGACACAGAAATCAACAGCTATAAGTCACCGTACGGCCTTCGACAATTTCGACAATAAGCAAAGCCTACACCGCATAGTCAGCTATAATAGGCCCCGAAATCAAAAATGTAAAACAATGCAATCGAGAAAACTAACGGCCGAATTAATGTACAAAAAAATGAACGAAACACAAATATGTATAACAAAGCAACAAACGGCAACCACTGAGTTACAGGCTCCTAACTTGGGACAAGCACATACATACAGAATGTGGCGGGGTTAAACATGTTAGCGGGATCCCAATCCTCCCCCTAATCTGGGACAGCGGTGTAACAGTACAACAACATGTTTGTGAGCAACCCATCCCGAAGCTGGGACAGTGGTGTAACGGTACAATAAAATAACAACCTGCACAAATCAGCAAATTACTCAAAAGATCGGTAGGAGACACACACAAAAACTAACATTAAGACAATAGACACAAAACACCGACATAAGAGTATTTGCAATTACTGAAAGTTTGCTCAAACCTAATTACAACTGGTACTGAAATAAATCTTGTTCTCCCAGACCGAGTTATCAATCAGTACACAACGCGCGGCAAAGGATTTATTAAAAAAAGAAAACAGTCTGAGAAACGTCTGGTTTACGTTGAATATACATATAAGAAGATGTGGTATGAGTGCCGATGAGACAACTCTCCATCAAAGTCATAATTTGTAAATCGGTAAACCATTAAAGGTCAACGTACGGTCTTCAACACGGAGCCTTGGCTCAAACCGAACAGCAAGCTATAAAGGGCCCCCAAAAATTAGTAGTGTAAAACCATTCAAACGGGAAAACCAACGGTGTCTAATCTATTTAAAAACCCGATATACTTGCATATAAATCCATATACAATGAAACGGTTTTTGAAAAGTGGACCGAACGTTTTGACCATCGAAATTTTGCAATAGAAATACTAGTTATGACCACAAGATTTTAACAGCCAGTGCAGGACTCGCACGAACGTTAGATTTAGTTAGAGGGGCAATATTCTGACGCGTTTTTTAATTCTTGGTCACCCATGTTTAGAAAGAAAGGGGAGAAATCCAAACAATTTCCGACCAATCACAAACGTTGTTGCAAATTTGACCTTATGACGTCAAAGAATTTCCCATAATGCAATTATTGCATATAAATAAAAAACTACTATACCAATTGAATAAAAAATATTGCATTCAAATGACATTTTATACCAATTGAATAAAAACTATTGCATTTGAATGAAAATTATACCATTTGAATGAAAAATTATACCATTTGAATGAAAAATTATACCATTTGAATGAAAAATTATACCATTTGAATAAAAAATATTGCATTTAAATGAAAAAATATACCATATAAATGAAAAATTATACCATTAAAATAAAAAATATTGCATATAAATGAAAAAATATACCATTTAAATGAAAAAATATACCATACAAATGAAAAATATTGCATATAAATGAAAAAATATTGCATATAAATGAAAAAATATACCAATTAAATGAAAAATATTGCATTTAAATGAAAAATATCAAATTTTTGCAACCAATACCATGCCATAATAGTTTACATAATATATACAATGTACTATATAAATTCTTGAATAACCTCCCTTAAACAAGACCATGCATATTTCATACTTTTCATCTATGAAATATTGTCTGTATATGGACAAAATTTCTTGTGGAAATTTGCCCGTTTCTGGACGTTACTTCATAGAGGGGACAATATTTTATAGGACAATATTTTGCTTTAGTCATTGATCTACGCTAAACTCAAACATTTTGAAGCCAGGGATGTATAAGTACATAGAAACGTTAGGAGCTACATATGTTCACAAGGTTTAAATTCTCCCACGCCACGATCGCCCGAATTTAAGCTATTCCTTTTCTAAATTCCTTAGTATACATAAATAAGAATAGAATGGTTGTAAGGTGTACATGTCCGCATGGCAGGTTTCATCTGAGATTGAAACCATTTTTTTTTATGGTTCATTGAGCAAAGTTTAGTTTTGTGGTTCTGTCTGTGTCTCAGACACTATAATCAATATGTTAATATATTGTATGTATGGAATGATTGAAAGGTGTACCTGTTTGTCTGACAGGGTTCATCTGCCATGACCTCATTGTCATGATTAGGCCAGTTTCTCAGATACTATAAACAATAGGTCGGCTAAGTTTGGTGTATGGAATGATTGAAAGGTGTACATGTATGTCTGGTAGGGTTCGCCTGACCATGTGACTTAGATACTATAAGCATAAGGTCAAGTTTATTTGGTGTATAGAATTAATGATCGTATTAAAGGATCCTTGTGTGTACATTTACATGTCTGTGTTGTCTTGCATTAACCTCATTTGCAGCGGAGGCTTTTCAGCGTGTTTGTTTTGTCTTTAACACTTTCTTGTAAAAGAAGGAGAAACACGGTTTTGTAAGTTATTTTTCGAAAAAACAAAAGTCAAAGGGAATTAAACCTATGTATTCACTTTTAGACAAATAGTTCATTTTGGTTGAGAGTTTCCTTCGGTGAAAAATTGTTCAGAAACATGTACAACTTGTAATGTATAAAAATTGTCTCCGTTAGCAATGTATATACACTGTAAAAGCAATGTTTAGATCCTAAACACAAATCTAAACACTTTTTCTGTGTACGTTTTGAAACACGTTTAACATCTAAACATGTTTAGATTTCAACAAGTGTTTAGATGTCAGATGTTTAGAAATGTATGCTGTGTAGACCTTAGAACGGTTAGGCTACAAGTACTATGATTTAACAGGAACTACTTGTGGTACAGCACTACAAGTTGAATAGTGCATTGTATTGTAGAATATACATATACAATACATGTGTACATTTCTGCTTAAATGTCCTTGCAATGATTTTTACCATCATTTGTCCTCGTCAATATAGTATTCTAAAGCTGAAAATCTGCAGTAATGATAATAATGATAATAATAATAAAAATCATAACAATAATATGGTTACACGTTTTATTCTTCCTGGAGGGCAAAGAAAAGTCTGTAAACCATGGAAAACTGCAGTAATGATAATAATAGTAACAATAATAGGGTTACACATTTTATTCTTCCTGGAGGCCAAAGAAAAGTCTGTAAACCATAAGACCAAGTTTAACCCACCATTATTTTTAAAGGAAAATGCCTGTACCAAGTAAGGAATATGACAGGGTTTTTTTTTCATTTGTTCTGTTGGTTTATGTAGTCAAGTGTTTGATTTTGTCAGGTTTTATGGACCTCTCCCTTTTGAAATACATCTTGGAGTTTGGTTCTTTTTTATTATTATTCTAGACTTGAGGATAACATACAATCAATTCAAATTATTTCAATATTTTATTTAAAAGTCTCACTTAATGCAAACAAAAAATACAATTATAAATTTTGATATAATCTGTACAGATTTATGAGAGACAATAATAACTTAACAACATTTTCCCTTGTAAAATCTTAATATTTTCATCACAAATTTCATTAGTATTAATAGATTTAATAAAAAGAATTTGCCATAGATAGTCATAAACAGAAAAATGTAAAATCACATGATTTTTATCCTCAACAACACAGAAATTGTCAGTCCATCTCCTATCATATAGGAATTGTTCATTACGGAACAATCTTCTTTTGAATGATAAAGGCTCTTGGTGGGCAGTTCTTTTTGGTAGTCAGATGAACTTTTGTAATCTGAAATGAAAAAATGAAACCTTCATGTACATGTACATTTGTAGTGCAACAGTCACTTATTCTTTATATATTAAATTACATTAAACAAGCTTCTCAAAAAAGATTCTTACAAAAGACAAATACAAATTGTAGTTAAAAAGACAAAACTTTACACCATGTACAAATGTACACATCAAAAGACAAATAAATCAAAGGGAACAATAGCATGCAAGTTTTTTATATATTTAAAACAAAATCCTCGATTTCTGACAGCTACAGCCTTTTCTTTTATTTATAATATATTTTTTTTTAGAATTACCCATCTTGCTTTTTCAACAGGATAAATACTAGAGTATGAATTAACCTTCTTTTTTCAATCATATTATAGTCTTATTGGCTACTTAATAATATACTCATATATTTTTACTTACATCTGCTTTTGAAATTAAGTCATCCTTTTCTTTCTTCATTGTTTTATATCTGATCTTTTCTTCAATTTGATCTATAATATGGATTTATTCTAGGTCGTTTCATTCCCACTACAGTGTCACAGTCTTATAAATACATGCATACATACAAACAAATTAGTATAGGTTTAAATAAAATATAATAACTTGTCAGTTTATTTTTGACTTACGAGTTTGAATGATCCTTTGGTATTATTAGTTTATTTTCAACTTTTTAGCCATGGTGTTGTCAGTTTATTTTCGACTTATGAGTTTGAATGTCCCTTTGGTATCTAACAAATGTAGTGTAACTATAATTTCAGTGTTTATATGTGTAAAAGATGTTGCACTATGGGCCTTTGGAATATTAAAATACTTGAAACTATGATTTTATGTACAGGGACGAATACTTTCACCTGTACATAGATATAAGAAGATGTGGTTTGAGTGCCAATGAGACAACTCGCCATCCAAGTCAAAATTTATAAAGGTAAACCATTATAGGTCAAAATACGGTCTTCAACACGGAGCCTTGCCTCACACCGAACAGCAAACTATAAAGGGCCCCAAAAAATACTAGTGTAAAACCATTCAAACGGGAAAACCAACGGTCTAATCTATATAGATAAAATCTCAATGATGATTCACTAACAAAATCAAAGATTCATACATTAAATGTGAATAGATATGGTAGATTGACTATTTCTTCTGAAGATTCAGTGAACAACAACTGTACATGTACATCCAAGGCATTTTGAATTTGAAATTTTCTACAATTACTAAATTAGGGGACGACTATTCAATCTTATTTAAAATTTCTGCACTAGCTCATTTTTATTTTAAGCTTGGTCCCTGCGATTGATGATGTATGTGTATATTATATGAAAATTGATTCATACCATAAAAGTTAACTTGACATAGCATGGGTGCCACCATTTGACATTTGATTCTGAACGGGAAGCTGGCAATTACAGTTTTTGTGCCACTTTATGCCAAATGATGGACGTGCAGAAATAAATACCCTTGCACAGTTTGAGTGATAAAAAAGAAATAATATTGTCGCTTTTTATATGGAAATAAATATATTTTTGCTCCCATTATCAATCATGATTATCAAATTTACAAGACAACCCATCCCCCCCATAACCATTTCGATGCCCTGCCCCCTAGGAATTAATTTGTCGATTTCGACTCGATGTCGTCGATAATGACAATTTAAACAGACGAACCAGGAGAAACTAAATTGTCTATATAGATAACTCTAGCAGAAAGAAATTTGGGACATAATTTGTCGGTATCGAATCGATGTCGTTGATGTCGTTATCGACAACTGTATTAGACAAGTAATAGCTTTTCTAAAAAGCTAGCCGTCTTATAGCTAATGAAAGTGGATAATGTTTTCTCTCTGTAGTTTAATTCGTTCAGAATTGTATGTAAATTCTAGTGGATTACAAAAATTATAAAAGGCTTATACAATTTTTTAGATTGACCAATTTCTTTTGGGGAAAGTATTAACACTGGAAATGGAGGGGTAATGTCTTTTTATCGATTTTTTTTTTTCAAACAGATATCGGAGTTGTTCGTTGACTTCTTCTTTGGTTGTTTGCTTATTTATTTGTGTTAGAAAAGTATGGCCGTATAGTGTGAAACGTAGTAAAATTTAAACATATAAGAACACAATTAATATATTTCCAATGGTATCTCACATCTTTTCAAAAATGATCCCTAAAATGTAAAGCTTCACATATATGTATGGTTATTTTTGTTGTCGATGAATATTTTGTCTATTCATTGTAGTTGGACTGCAATGTGGAATGCCCCACCCCTCCTTTTCTATATTTGAATAATGAGTATCCTTACAATTAAATGTTTAATTTTTCAGATTATTTGGTTTTATTGGACTTCTTGATTATATTTTTTGATGAAAAATACTCAGAATCGTGAGACGGGTAATATGTTATACAAGACCTATTGTAAGCGCCTGAAATTCAAAACATAGTAGTTTCGCCGCCATTCTTTTTCAAATTATAATGGACGTCGTTGGTTGTAAAGAAGGTGATAAGTTCTGCAAAGCTATTTTAATTTTTAATGATAACATAAGAGAATCAAGGTGTAGCCAGACATTAAATGAACTGTAGGCACAAATTACGGCAGGGGGTCTGGGGGTCCACTTAAGGCCCTCAGCGGGTCCAGGGCAGAGTAGGGGACTTCAGGGGAGTTCAACCCCGACGAAAAACGATTTTCAACATTATTAGATGCAAAATTTTCGATTTTGGTGTACACAAAACATAAAATTTACTAATCACTTTATCATGAAATAAATACATGAAAAAAGTTTTAAGTATAATAAATAATTCCATAATTACATCTGACTGATGAATGACTGTCCAAAAATGATTTTCAACATTTTACATAATATACAAATTAGGACAATGTAAAACATAAAATTATCCTTTAAAATGTAAAACTATTAAAGTACTAAACTTTCAAAGTAAGCCATGATAATGACCAAATGTCTCAAAGCATTTTTAAACAAAATCAAGGCGTCTGTTTTTTCTCACAGAAAATTTGTCAATAATGTCTGGGATGTTTACGCTTCTTGATCTGTGAATGTGCAAAATTGATAAGTTAGATAGCCTTTCATCTCCCATAGTAGCTCTTAAATAACTTTTGATATGGCACATTGCGCTGAATGAGCAGTCACTAGATGCCGAAATGAGAAGGGATTGTAAGCAGAACTGTTAGAATGGAATGAATGTTCAGATATAAATCCTTTTTCTTTGCATTTAGTGTCTCTAATAGTTTCCATCTTCGCTGACAGTCTACCATGTTCCAACATAACCCTACAGTTAAGTTTTAAATCCTGTTTAACATTGTTATATATCCATTCCGTGCTAATTGAGGTTAATTTATAAATACTACAACAAATTGTATATATTGACAACCCTTCATTAAAAATTCAAGCATGTAAATACTATTCTAATTGGACAAGGCACAGACCATTCATTTTCTTTCTTTATTTTTTTTTTGGGGGGGGGGGGGGGGGGATGTTTTCTTTTTTTAATATATTATTCTTGAAGAAAAAAATCTGTTCAATAAGGAAAGTGAAAAAGATTTTTTTGTCCCGAGAAAAATATCCTGCTCAAATACAAGTTTTTTTGTTTGTTCATGCTTCCAAATTAAACACAATTTACAAAATTATATATTTTCTGATTATATGTACCTACCTGCTTGGGAATTTGTATAAATGAGGGTCCTTCCCTTTGTAGATAACAGTTTATTTTATGGTTTCATCCATATCAGATAATTTTGCAATGTCAGACTATGGAGGTTCATATTTGTTGATTAGAGTGAAATCTGAACTAGAGCTAGAAGGCAGGCTTAAAATCGGACTTAGCTGTCCCTATATCACTTAAGTCAGTCCGACTCTCATCTATTTCAACTGTTTCGTTCTTATCATCACTTTCTCATATTTGTTTTGATACGGTTTGACTTTCTAAAGATTTACTTTGTCTTACTTTTTTTAAACATTTCATCCAAAGTTCAATTTTATAGTTTATGTTTTACTTTATGATCTGACATTTTCCACAACTCAATTGTCTATAAGTTAAAATACTGTTATTGACTGTACATTCAATATATTATTACTCTTTCAAACTCCCTTCAATCATCAATGATGATAGACTAGATATATAATAGACAGTGTACATTTGACTGGATGATTAAAGAGTTTTGACGACTTCACATGCATCTTAAAAGGGGTGGGTAAAGAATTTAAAAGTTAGATGATTAAGGCCATACATGTAATGATCAAGTTCATGAAAAGAAAAAAAATCTCAGAAATGACACAAACTTCGTTGTCATTATTTTCAAAAACATTTTTGTTTAATGTGTAGGCACGTGCCTATAATGCCTAATGGCAGCTACACCCCTGAGAATCAACAAGTTTGACCAAAAACTTTATTACGCATACAGCTTGATAATGTATCTTTTGTTATTGTTTTACTTGTAAATATCTTCATATTTATTTACTATACCATTTAATGTTAGATGACAAATAAGGCCCTTATCATACTTACCCTTAAAAGCTTGACACACTGGATTGACATAATCTTTTGTGAGAGACCGTTCGTATGTTGACATATAAATGTCTTTTTGTTTTATGATCATAGTATATGTATGTTTATACTTGTGTTACAATTCTTGTAGAAAACATACAATTAAGAATAATCTTTTAAAATGCCAACAGTATTTTCGTCTTTTAAATTTATAATTTTCTTTTATATCTCTTTCTCTCATATAGCATGTCTAGTATAAATAGTCAATAAACCTCAAAACAAACATTAGAAGTTTGTTCCTGACCCTGCTCATAGCTTCAAGTAATATCTGAATTATTTTTTGTAACAAAAAAATTGTTCCGGCGTGACATTTGTTCCGCCGGAACTTATTTCATAGGAAACATGTTCTACCGGAATTAATATCACAAAAAATTTATACCCGGAATATATATTATAAGGAAATATGTTCCAGCACTGTAAAATTTCTTCCGGAACTAATTTTTTTACTAAATGTTAAATAAGTTCCGGGTGTTATAGATTAACATGATATCCAGCAAAACATTCTATAGTTGTACCTGACAAGTTTAATACTCAACATTGAAGCCTTTAAACAACACGAAAACATTCAAAATAAGGTAAATCTTTTAGAAATTCAAATTAAGTCAGCATATATATCATGTATATTGTACGTAGATAATATGATTAAAAAACAAATGCACAACTATGATTAACAACTGTGATAAATATTTAAAACACACTATTTCATTTTTCTATAAATTCTGATATGAAGTAACATATGTTGAATTGCAATATTCATAAATAAATGATTGATCTGTAGAAATTTTCTGATGGATTTTTCTTATTCTTCGCTTTTCTGACTCATTAAATTATTGTCATTTGGGTATTTTTTTTATGGATAATGTAATTAAACATTTTGCTATACTCCACAGAATCCATATTGGATGTTTACACCTTTTATTTATTACATTATCAATATAATACATGTTTTTATAATGTACTTGAATTATAACTTTAAACTCACTGATAACAGTGCTCACTATTAAAGATAACTTGTATAACTAGTGGAACATATTTCACAGACAAGGAACTTATTTCACTAGGTAAGGAACAAATCTCACAAACCCGGAACTTATTTCACTAGGTAAGGAACAAATTTTGATTCCTTTGTGTATGGCAGTATCATAAGCCTTCTGAAAGTCAACAAACAGGCGCGTAGCTGCCTTTACGCAAAAAATCATTTGCTTGCACATTTTTTTCACCAAAAAAAAAAAAAATCTTGAAATTGAATTACGGATAGTCTTTAGTCTTTACAGATTATCGTGTCGGGCGGTGTTTAAAGCCCAAATCTTTGATGTCGTCTGTAGCAGTGACTAATAAGGAACTATATATCCGTCAATATTCGCAATCTTCTCAATTCTAATTACAATGCCAGTAAATCATCAACTACTGAACGGTCATTTAGTGCATTAAGGCAGAGACATATATACACTCTGTATATATGTCTCTGATTAAGGCGACCGAAAACTTATCTCCGTTCAACCATGGTACAGGACAGACTATCTTCGTTGGCGCTCATACATGTTCACAAAGAATTGGATATTAACACCGAGAGAGTTCTGCGATCATTTGCCTAGGCAAAAAATAGATATATGGACTTTCGATATTAACAATACTTTAAGTCTTACATGCAGTATTAACATTTGATAATACAGGCTCAATACAATCACCTTGAAAACATCTTAGATTTATATCCCTTACTTATAAGTCAAGACTTGAAAGTGGCCGTTAGATTTCGTATTCCCATTGTCCGTTCGTCCAAAAAACTATTGATTCACCTGGGGTATCTGTGTCCCAAATGACCTTCTATCGTTGTCGTAGAAACCTCTCCTTTGATTTGAGAATGACCTTCGTGAGAGTCAAAACAACGGTCTGAATTATGACAAAACATTTAACATAAAACAAATATCGATAGACAGCAACCAATGACAACCACTGACTTTCATGCTTCTGACTTGGGACTGGCCCATATATATTTTGTGAGAGCTCAACCCTTACCTAACTTGGTGTAACAGTGGTGTTACAGTACAACATAAGAATACCCTGTAAAAATCAGTTGGAAATGAATCGACTCATCAGATCGGCAAGGAGCACAAAAACACTTGCATGAAGACAAAATATTCAAAAAGTGCGGAAAATATGTAACTCGGCGAGGTCAGTCGCAGTTACTGAAAGCTAAATGAAAGCAAGGATTTGTATAGAAATCCATACAAATCCTTGATCAAAGCCAATAAAAACTAATAAATGAAAATGCGGACCCAGGATTTTGAAAAGGGGGTGCCAAAACTAGGCAACGTTAGAATTGGAACAAGTAAAAAGTCTATGCATTAACCATATATGTAGCTCCACAAGGGGGACAGGCCCCTGCCCCTCCTTCTAAATCCGTCTCTGAAATAAATCATTTTCTCCCAGACTGAAGTACCAATCAGTACACATCCAACGGATTTGGTTAAAAGACTTACAAAAAAAAAAAGTATGAGAAAAGCATGACCTAATGCAATGCCAAAATATAAGTACAAATATAAATCAATGAATAATCAACATACTGAATAATAAGCAGGAAATGTTCTTCCTATATTTAATTGCTGTTTCGTAGAAATTTAACAATTGTAAACATAACAACAGCATTCAAGTTCAAATCGCATAGTGCTATTCATTTTGGATCCATATATACGCAGTCTCTGTAGTTAATACTTAACCTCCTTGAACTTTGGAACTTTAGAATTATACAAGTTTGATTTGGTTTTCAATTTGTATTACGTTCAAGATTGTTTTAGTGAAATCAGAATAGATTGATATGAATCGTTTTGCTTCATACTGATGAAGGATATATGTTATCCGAAATATTTATTGATACTTGTATTTACTGTTTCCTTTTTTTTATAAATTGGTATTGTTTTAAACACTTTTAGGCCAATATAATTTATTGTGTACAGTATCGTTTTTCATAACCATCCACGTAAGACAGCTCGTTGACTAATATCTAGACGTTTTATGTGTTTGGATGTCTTGTGTGAAAATGTTTGTTGAATATGGTGAGAATTAAATAAACTATTGAATCCAGAAAAGAATGTTGTTTGTCCAGATAAAAACTTACTAATCCGGAAAATGACAATAGACTTTATTAAAAATTATGTATGCTATAGTGTCAGCTGAGCTGGGAGCTAAAATCTGTCAACACACTATTTCATTTTTTTTACAAATTCTGATATGAAGTAACATATTTTGAATTGCTATATTCATAAATAAATGATTGATCTATAGAAATTTTCTGATGGATTTTTCTTATTCTTCGCTTTTCTGACTCATTAAATTATTGTCATTTGGGTACTTTTTTTATGGATAATGTAATTAAACATTTTGCTATACTCCACAGAATCCATATTGGATGTTTACACCTTTTATTTATTACATTATCAATATAATACATGTTTTTATAATGTACTTGAATTATAACTTTAAACTCACTGATAACAATGCTCAGTATTAAAGATAACTTGTATAACTAGTGGAACATATTTCACAGACAAGGAACTTATTTCACCAGGTAAGGAACAAATCTCACAAACCCGGAACTTATTTCACTAGGTAAGGAACAAATTTCCCAAACCCAGAACTTATTTCACTAGTTAAATTGTGGAACTTATTTTATAGAGATTGAACAAATCATATAGAAATTATCTGTGAAAAAAGTTCATATAGAATATATTTCCTGTGATATTTGTTCCACTGGAACTTTTTTCACAGGAACAAATTTTGGCTCACATATTCACAACTATGCTATATATTATAGTTAGACTTGGGAGGATAAAAAACTTTAAAATGTTGTAATGACATGTCCATTGAAGAAGACCGTAGATTGAACTTTAGAAGTAAATTGTCACGTTTTGTTAGTTGCTTAATTGGGTTGCTGTCTAAATTAATTGTGCATACTTCACATCTCCTTAAAAATCATTCATAGAAATTAAACATTGCTTAAAATATGTTAGCATACATGTATAAATGCTTTTTTCGTCTGAGAGTAGTTTTTTTTTCTTCTTATATTCCCTTTTAGATATATTTTTAGTCTTCTGTTCTTCAACGTCTGCTATCTTGCTAGGAAGAGCTAGCTAGGTAGATCTAGACATCATCCAACTTAGCCCAACGATCTTGGGGTGTGTGCGGGGGCACTTATTATGTAATGAGTGGAAGAGATGAGTCGCTGGGATAGATCACTATTTGAAGCTTCATGATATTGCATGAGGTCGAGAAATTTAGGTGAAATTTAAGACAAGGTTGATGATTGAATCTGAAACTAATCAGATGTCGATATTTTTTTTACAGATGCAATTAAAATCACCAGAGATTGTGTATATATGTCTCTAAAATCACTTTCGTAAATGTTTAAGATATTTGTCAAATCTATTTACTAGTATCTCCCCATGAAATAGCGTAACAATGATAGCTATGTGCAGGTATATATACTTATTGTAAAAAATATATGATAGCTAGGGTAACTACATGTATGTTCTATTATCATTCAATATATATATATATATATAAAGGGTGGGGTATTGGATGTCTCAGCTGCTCACCCCTGCCATAGAAAGGTCGAAGTACCGCCGCCCCCGCCCCCTGAGATAAAATTCTCGTGTTAATTAATAATAATCGAAAAGAAATTATTTGATATCTCCGTTTTAAAAATGTTTGTGTTGCCTTTAGATTATCTTACTGAGTATAAATAAATATAACCTAAGAAAAAAACATTTTCCTAAAAGTTTTCTAATGTTTTCACGTATAAAATGTACGTAACAGTGAGCGACTGGATTGAAATAATCACGTGTGTGTTTACAAATCTTCGGGAGATTCGGCTATTATAGATAAGTGTTACCTGTGTACCGATATGCATGATTGGTAACCAGGCAAATCTATTTACTAAATTAAAGAGTTCAGATCCGACACTTTACGGGATTAAAAGACATTTACTACGTTTGAATTGTCCCAACCAATCAAAGAACTTTAATCATTACAGCGTGAGTAATATCTTCCAATCAGGTAGTAAGAAAGCCTTCAGCCCGCAGACTGTCTATCGTTCAACTCTTAATACCGTCTCCGAGGAGACGGTAATGAATATAGTGTAAACTCATTGAAAGAACAGATCAGATTAGGAAAATTTAAAAATTTGAAATTGTACAACATATCCTTATTTTTACATTGCTAAATAGCAAAAGTATTAATGAAGAACATAAACGAAAGTATAAGAAAATATTTTATTTCCATTAAATGGGCTCACAAAGACCATAATACAATATGACATTATTAAAACAACACAAAACAATAATGAAGTATGCATACAAAGAAAAGAAAAAGAAGTTTGAACATGAATGAACAACGCACACATGAATATAAAGTATATAAAATGAATAGAGAACATCATGTTTCCCGATAGTTTGAAATTATACAACACACATTGTAAAATGAGCATTTTCGTCAAACATTTCATGGCTCCTTTTGAAGGGAACGATTTTATATTTGGTCTGCAGCTTGATAGAGCTGAGTTGTAGCGAGTAAGCTATGTTCACATCTGCCGTTCAGCCAATTCCTATTAGCCGACATTTGAAATTTACAATACAATACTCGTTGTACAAAAAATATTCTTGTCAAAGTTTTCTTGGCTTCTATGAAGGAGACTGGTTTAATATTTGATCTGCATCTTGATAATGTTGATTTGTAGCGAGTAAGAATTTTTACATCTGCTGTTCAGCCACTTCCTGTTTGCGAATAGTTTGAAATTTTACAATACTCATTGTACAAGGAAAATTCATGTCAAAGTTTTCTTGCCTTCAGTGAAAGGGAATGGTCATTTATGCTCCAGTATACATGCAACCTCAATCAATTACATGCAGCGACGCAGGGACAGACCCGGTATTGGTCTTGTTTATCATGATGTGAACAAAAATATATCAAATGATAGAAATAAAATACATTTCTGCACCGATATATACAAAAGTATCTTAAAGGACTAAAGAATGATCTAGCCCCAATTGCCCTAAATATAAGTCTACCTCTTGATTGATTGGTTGTTATTTGCGTCCAATGGCAATTATTACAAAAATTAATATAAAGGAGAAATGATTAATGATTTAAATATGATATTCCAACAACTTCTGAAGATTTTAGTCGAAATAAACTTAAATTGTTACTGATCCAGGTAGAAATAACCAGTACATCAATTAACGAAAGCTCTGTGACAATTCTTTATGCTAAGAATTAGAACAATTTCGTAAAAGCTGCTATAATTTCATTTAAAATTATCTTCACAATATTAATATTCTGATTTTTTATGATATATTGTTTAATTAATTTCAAATCGAGGAATGATTTACAAAAAGATTAAGGATTAACCTTATAAAAATGTGTTAAAAAATTCTTAGAAAATCAAGACCAAACTTGTTTTATCCATTAATGCTGTTGACTCACATGAAGTTTAGTCGATTATTTGAAAATTATTAACCCTGTAGATTTACATATGGTATATAGGTATTTGGAAAATGTTGTTTGTGCTGTATTTAGACCCCTCTAACAAGAAATTTGTTTTGCATGCACACGTATAAAAATTGCGGTTTTTATCCAACGCAATCATAGGTTTGAACGTTGTTTTCAATTTAGACTTGTTTATATTTTTTCGTTTGGGCTTGTATTATATTTGCCTTCGGGTTTATATGATCCGTTCATCCTATTTTGACTCCTCAAAATTCAAGAGTCTATCCTAAATTGAGGTAAATTGTATGGCTTTCCAAATACCGTTTCGATTCCTTACATCACTGAAGAGACATTAATTGTCGAAATCCGGATATGGTGTACAAAAACCTTTGCACCTTTGTTTGCGGTATATCATCTTTTCCGCAAGTTTATTGTTTTCTGTTTAGTATTAAATTTATAACTAAGATCCATTTATTACATCTGGTGATCCGTTTATTTGGCAATCGCCAATGGCATTCAGCAGGGTTTAAGAACATTTGTTGTTCGACCTGTTAGTCAAATGCGTTTTGTTAAAATATACTTTTTCACTTTTTTGGTCTTTTGGAAAATGTTGTTTGTGCTGTATTTAGACCCCTCTAACAAGAAATTTGTTTTGCATGCACACGTATAAAAATTGCGGTTTTTATCCAACGCAATCATAGGTTTGAACGTTGTTTTCAATTTAGACTTGTTTATATTTTTTCGTTTGGGCTTGTATTATATTTGCCTTCGGGTTTATATGATCCGTTCATCCTATTTTGACTCCTCAAAATTCAAGAGTCCATCCTAAATTGAGGTAAATTGTATGGCTTTCCAAATACCGTTTCGATTCCTAACATCACTGAAGAGACATTAATTGTCGAAATCCGGATATGGTGTACAAAAACCTTTGCACCTTTGTTTGCGGTATATCATCTTTTCCGCAAGTTTATTGTTTTCTGTTTAGTATTAAATTTATAACTAAGATCCATTTATTACATCTGGTGATCCGTTTATTTGGCAATCGCCAATGGCATTCAGCAGGGTTTAAGAACATTTGTTGTTCGACCTGTTAGTCAAATGCGTTTTGTTAAAATATACTTTTTCACTTTTTTGGTCTTTTGGAAAATGTTGTTTGTGCTGTATTTAGACCCCTCTAACAAGAAATTTGTTTTGCATGCACACGTATAAAAATTGCGGTTTTTATCCAACGCAATCATAGGTTTGAACGTTGTTTTCAATTTAGACTTGTTTATATTTTTTCGTTTGGGCTTGTATTATATTTGCCTTCGGGTTTATATGATCCGTTCATCCTATTTTTACTCCTCAAAATTCAAGAGTCCATCCTAAATTGAGGTAAATTGTATGGCTTTCCAAATACCGTTTCGATTCCTAACATCACTGAAGAGACATTAATTGTCGAAATCCGGATATGGTTTACAAAAACCTTTGCACCTTTTGTTTGCGGTATATCATCTTTTCCGCAAGTTTATTGTTTTCTGTTTAGTATTAAATTTATAACTAAGATCCATTTATTACATCGGTGATCCGTTTATTTGGCAATCGCCAATGGCAGTCAGCAGGGTTTAAGAACATTTGTTGTTCGACCTGCTAGTCAAATGCGTTTTGTTAAAATATACTTTTTCACTTTTTTGGTCTTTTGGAAAATGTTGTTTGTGCTGTATTTAGACCCCTCTAACAAGAAATTTGTTTTGCATGCACACGTATAAAAATTGCGGTTTTTTTATCCAACGCAATCATAGGTTTGAACGTTGATTTCAATTTAGACTTGTATATATATATATATATATATTTGTAGATAGCTGACAGTTTTACAATGAACGAGAATAGTACGATTGTCGAAGGTCTCAACTGCTTATTCAAGACATGGATTCCGCATATTATAACTGGATTTTTAGTGGTCTATATTACGTTTTCTGGTGTTCTTTATATGCGACAATTAAACCCTACGACCGTTTACGCAGAAAGCGAAATATCGCCTCGAACTGAACAACATAAAATGCAAACTGCACAAGAGAGACGGCCTCACATAGTATTAGGGATTTTAAGTGGAGAAAAGAAAATTCGTTTTCGGGATACTCAAAGAGAGACTTGGATTAAAACAATGCTAAGTTTACACAAGGTATTACCTTTCAAGATAACGTATAAATTTTTGTTAGACGAACCATCTTCTGAGTCAATTAAAGAAAATAATTTACACAAAGACATAGTGTATTTAAATGTATCCCACCATGGTCGAGCTGTTAAATTTGGTGAGAAAATGTACGTGTGGTGGAAATATATACATAAGGTATACCCAGACGCTCTAATGGGGGCAAGAATAGACGACGATGCTTTTGTATGTGTACCTCAAATGTTTCATAGACTAAATACTTTAAAAGCTGGAAATCTTTATTATGGTTGGAGACACGGGAAAAGTAGACAGATCAACAGAAACAACAGAATTGATGAAATGTTTTTAGTTTTAGGAAAAGATCTCATTTCGCTTGTTTCTAATAGGACTTATTGTGGACAAAGAAAATGCAAAAATAAGGACGACTTGATTGATATTGAATTTGGTGATACTTCTCTTGCAGAATGGCTGTCTGTTTACAGTGATAAAATAAACTTTAAAGCTGATAATGACCGAATTGTACAATGTGGAGCTAATTCTCATGCTATTTATAAGAGATTTTTAAAGCCTGGTTTTTGTGACAAACAATTAGTTTTTCATAAATCGACATGTGAAATGATGCAACAGCTACATTCATGGAATAATCACTCGGTCGGTGGATAGCTTCATTCATACAATAATCACGTGGTCGGTGGATAGCAAGACCAATGTTATTGGAGCATTTATAGATATGAATACTCATCAATAGAAATAGAAGACTGTTTTATTCCAATAAATGGCCCCAAACGGCATAAACATTTGACATGTCAATAACATCAATAATTCAAGATTTTAAAGCAATTTAACAATCATTCAATAAAATCAATTGATATTTTTTTTTTAATTCTTAATACATGTATATTAAGTAAATATTTAAGGAGCTTTAGATATAATAATACACAATGCAAGTTTGGCTGATGTGAGATTTATAAGACACCTGTCACCTGTATATAAAAATATAAATAGATAATATATATATATATATATATAAAGCTGTCGAGCACAGAAGGTTCAACATGTTAACAGTCCTTCCCGTGTCAGTAACAAATACGATAGCTGACACCAGGGAATGATATCTTGAGGACTCAGTGACATACTAAATAAATACATGTATGTGGAAATGTATCTATCCTACCTGAATCAAAAGCATAAAAAGTAGCAGCGTAGGTATAACTTGAATGCAGTTGACATCCGGGGACGATGCTACTAATAAATAAATTCACCCAAATTATATAATAGTAATCTTAAGGAAGATGCTTGTATATAAAATTACATATTATTTTTATAGAGTAAATCAACATTTACTACACTAAAAAGTCAAATGATTTTGTTTCGACTACATCGAATTATTAATATTTGAAATGCTAGACAACATATCATTTCTATCTTCTTTTTTTTGCAATCAAAAACAATATATGCCCCATCTTCCGACAGTACTTGAAGTACATGTATTACATATTCTGTTGTGTTGGGTATACCTTGTTGTCTACCCAGTTCTAATTTTATGTTTTATCCAACTATCAGACATTTAAAAACTGATATTTTTATTTAAAAATGAAAATGTTGCTACTGTAGTAGCCAAAACCTGCAACAACATTTTATTGAGAACCGAAATTTGATTTATATAAATGATATGTTTGCAGTTTACCGTCAGAAAATTTATCTAGCTGTTTTTTTCCCACCCCAATAGCTACGAAGGAACAATGTTGATAGCTTGGTTTGCGTATACTTCTTAAATTTGTAAAAGACTCATAAAAAATGTCTAGCATTTGTACAATCAATTCCAAGTAACTTCAACATAACATTTATTGAACCATGATGTTTTCTTCAACGATGTTTTGTTTTAGATTGTATATATGCATCTTTTAAAAAAGAATATTACCTCATAAATTCTGGTGTCTGTTCTATGGTCGGGTTGTTGTCTCTTTGACACATTCCCCATTTCCATTCTCAATTTTATCTAATACCAGTACGATGACATCCCTTGTTATAGATTGAAATAAATTAGAAATCTACAAAGTTCATATACCACTGCAGTATTTGTTGTTTTTGTGCAACCTTCAGTATAAATGCAAATTTCTTGTGAAGTCTATATATATATATATCTTTATTCTCACAAACCAAATTACAAAGGTATAGAGATAATTATACATATTTCAATACAATTACATAAATAAATAATGTACGAAAGTAGATAGAGGCATTCACAATTCTTCACCCAGAAAAGTTCAATTTGTTATTAATCTCCTTAATAAGTTTACATAGTTCGTTCAGTTCTGTACATTTTTTAGAATTCATTAAGTCATAAAACTTCAATGTGTTTGGTCTATTTCTATAGTAAAATGCAATACATTGTTTTCTACAGTTATCAAAAGCTGAACAATTAAAAATGTAATGGTATTCATCACCAATGGCATCTGAATTACACAATACACATTTTCTGTTTTCTCTTTCTATGTTTTGCCATCTTCCAGTTTCTATTGGAAATTTCATGTTCAAAGTTCGAAATTTAAAAAATAAGGATATCTGCCTGTCATCCAAAATATTTAAATATTTCTCAAACTCCAAAGTATCTTTAAATAAACGATAATTTAATGCTTTTGGTGATTCCTGTAGGCTTGCTTGCCATTTTTGTTTGAATTGATCTATTAAATTCTGTTTGATGGTTACATGTAGCCATGTTTTATTTACAAAATAGATATTGTTCCATACATATGACAAGCCACACGTGTCTAAAATTGATTTGACTTGTTTTAACCATAAAATATTTGTACCATATTTGACAGTTGCTAAGTTATACAAAATATAAGGCAATTTGTCATGTTTTCCAGTTACCAACTTGAACCAATAATTTATCATTCGTAACTTGATTGAAATATCTAATGGATATCTTCCCAATTCACCATAAATCATAAAATCAGGAGTAGACTTTTTTACTCCAAGTAATATTTTACAAAATTTAATATGAACCCTCTCGATTATTGAATTATTTCCAAAACCCCAAACTTCACACCCATACAGAAGTATTGGTTTCACAATTTTATCAAATAGATCAAGTTGGCATTCAATTGACAGATTATGTACTCTACCTTTTCGAATAATATCGTACAAAGCATGTGTTGCTTTTTCACATTGCTTTTTTTTAGCTCTTGAAAAATTTCCTGACCTAGACAGTAATACACCAAGATAAGTAAATTCACTCACAATATCTAGTATTATATTATCATACTTAAAAACAATATTCTGCGGTAGTCTACCTTGTGAAAAAATTACAATCTTACTTTTTTGCACATTTACTTTAAGTTTCCATAACTCACAATATTCATATAAGGAGTCCAGTTGTCTTTGTAAATCTATCTGAGATTCTGCCATTAAGACAGTATCGTCAGCATATAAAATGACAAACAATTTTAAATAAACATTTAACTCTATTTCTAACTCATCAGAGATAGTGCACAAACCTTCTATATTATTATTCTGTAAAAACAATTCCAGATCGTTTAGATAAATGGAAAAAAGCAAAGGAGAGAGATTCTCTCCCTGCCTAACACCAATGGAACAAGGGAAAAATTCAGAAAAATCTGATCCAAAGTGAATACGTGATTTGATATTATTGTACATGTTGACAATAACGTTATACATCTTTCCGTTAATCGAGTGTTTTATAAGTTTTGACCAGAGACCAGACCGCCAAACAGTATCAAAAGCTTTCGCAAAGTCCACGAATGCACAATATAGTTTCTTCTTTTTCCTCTTTAGCAACTCAAATAATATGTGAATAACAAATATATTGTCTACTGTGGAATAACCTTTTCTGAAGCCAGCCTGGTTTTCATTTAATAATAAATAATCCTCTAAGAAAGAACTCAATCTAAAATTTAAGACAGATGTGAAAAGTTTTCCCAGGCAGCTGAGTATAGTAATTGGTCTATAATTTTGGGGATCAGATTGGTCACCCTTGTTTTTATAAAAAGGTATAATATTTCCCATAAGCCATATTTCAGGTAAAGTACCAGAATCAAAAATCATATTAAAAAGTTTCACATAAACGGGTATAAAAATGTGTGATGTGCTTTTAATAAATTCATTGATTATTAAATCATCGCCACTGGCCTTTCCGTTTTTCAACTCTCGTATACACTTGCTAATCTCTTCTGCGGTAATTTCTGAATTCAAAACTTCATTTACACCTTGAATGTTAATCGGCTCAGTTGTGACGTCATTTGTATTCTCGGCGTTATTTAAATTTTTGAAAAAGTCAAACAGTACATCTAATGCTATGTTAGGTTTATTTCTTTTCCCTCCCCTATTTAAAATTTTCCAATATTCCTTCGGATTTTTTGTCCTCAGGTTTTTCATATGTTTTTGAAATTTTTTTCTATATTCCCTCATCGATTTATCCATCTGGCGTTTATATTCCCGTTCTTTCTTTTTCATTTCTTCCCTTTTTCTTTCTGATCTGTTACTGTTATAATTTCTTTTTGCTCCCCTGTAAATCTTTCTCTTATTCCAACATTGCTTATCAAACCATGGTTTGTTCCCCTTTTTGCCCATTTTTTTCCCTGTACGACTCCCTTGGCTAGCATTATATGTACCTAGAACATTATCTGCAGCATCCAAAAATATGCTGTTAATTTTTTCAACTACTTCGTTTATTTTGCCTTGAGATAAAAGGTTACTGTCAACTGAATCTAATTCGGCAACCAAATCTGAAATTTTGTCCTTATCAATAAATTCTACGAATTCATTCTTTTTCTCAACATCCCATTTTTGTACCCGTTTTACTTCTCTTGCATTTTCCACGCTGTTCTCAGCAATATGCACATCTTCCTCAATACCATCTTTAAACTTTAAAGATAATATTAATGGAGAGTGGACATCTGAGAACAGCTTGGAAAAGTCTTGAACATACATATTTACAACGAAACACAGAAAATCATAAGTACAAATAAAATAATCAACAACACTGGCCTGACGGCAAGTAAATTTGCCTTCTTTGTCACCATTAACTCTACCATTAAGGATAATTATATTATTGTTTTTACACATTTCTAACAACATGTTACCATAAGAGTTTTTACTTGTATCCATACTACATCTAACTTTAGACATATCATATAATTCTAGATTGTTTAAAATATCTACATTATCAGTATCAACAATATCATGCTGACTATGAACAATTTCAATATATTCTACATCTCGACTAGTTCTACTATTGAAATCACCATTTAAAAGTATATACTTGTACTCTACAGAAAATTTCAAAAATTCTTGTTCTAATTCATTAAAAGCATCAGGAACCTTATATACAGAATTTTCTGGAGTAAACCTGAATATATCTTTTCAAAAAAATACATCTCTCTTCTCACTTTTGGAGTAACGAGAGAAGTAAACATTACCCATTCTCACAATCAGATCTAAAACATGAATAGTTTTACTATTTGAAACACATTCCAGGTTCATATATTCTGAAATGTGAAATTCTGTTTAACATGTCTGCCTACTTTGTTGAAAATCAAAATCTCTGTTTTGTTAATTTTCACATTTAGAAACCAATCTGCAAAATTTATCAAAATAAAAATAAGAGATGTGGTATGATTGTCAATGAGACAACTATACACCAAAGTTCAAATGAATAGGATGTTCACAGTTATAGGCAATTGTACGGCCGTCAACAATGAGAAAAACCCATACCGTATAGTCGGCTATAAAAGGCCCCGCCATGAAAAATATGAAACAATTCAATTGAGAAAACTAACGTCTAATTTATAACAAAAGAATTTACGAAAAACAAATATGACAGACCGATGAGCCAACAACAACCACTGAACTACAGGCATTTGACTGGAGATATGCACATATAGAATGTGGCGGGGTTAAACATGCTTGAAGGCGATGGTGTAACGGCATAACAAAAGAACAAATTACAAAAACCAAAAAGGGGGGGGGGGAATGAGAATCAGCAATAAACAATAAACCACTCAATTACAAGCTCCTGACTTGGGACGAATGGGAATGTGGCGATGTTTAACATGTTTGAAGGCGCCAACCCTCCCCGAACCTTGGGACAGTGGCGTAACAGTACTACATAAGAACAAACTATAAAAATCAGTTGAAAAGGGCTTAACTCGTCAGATCAATACATACAAAGCAGAAACTCAGATCGGACGTATTTATACATCCCTAAAACAAAAAGGACACAAAGTATAGATCTGAGAGTATCCGCAGTTACTGACAGCTAGTTCAAAGCCAATAACTAATACAAAAAAGCATGTA
Source organism: Mytilus californianus (assembly GCF_021869535.1). Lineage (NCBI taxonomy): Eukaryota > Metazoa > Mollusca > Bivalvia > Mytilida > Mytilidae > Mytilus > Mytilus californianus. Next base: position 109,739,544 of record NW_026262581.1, read on the forward strand.
CATGTAACTAGGACTAAAATATCAATCAGTACACATCCAACTTCCCATGGATTTAGTGTAAAGACGTCATTCAGTCTTCCAGTCTTCAACCTAACCTGAGACAGTAGTGTAACATTACAACATAAAAATACACACTATAAAATATCAATTGAAATGGCTTAACTCGATCAAAAAGACATTTAAACAAAAACAAGTAAACATACATTGAACGAATAAGTTTGATCTATGACACAATATAAATACAATATTAAAACGTATGTGTCTATATAACATAGAACACAGGCAGTAATAAAAAAAAGATGTAGGAACAGTGTCAAAAAGACAACTCTTACCTGGGATAAAATGGCGTTAAATGAAACAACGTACACATGTAAATTTAAATATAATAATTTTGTTGCTAGGAGTACGGAAGTAAACATTTATTACAAAATTAATAATTAATAAAGTACAGAAGTGAAAATTTATCGTCATACTAAATACTTATCAAAGGTGGTACATATTTAGAATAGCGAGGCGAGAAATAACACAAAATAAGTAAACCCTGAATTACAGAAATGCACAACAAACTATCAACAGGTCAAACTGACACGAAAGTACGATTTGAGAGTACTCGCAGTTACTGAAAGCTAGTTAAAAGCCAAAAACAATTAACAATAAAAAAAAATCATGCATCAGAGACTAAAATCAATTAAAACACGTCCCAGGGATTTAGTGTTGTAACGCCATGGACAGTCAAAGAAGACATGACTTGTGCAATGCCAAAATAAATGTATCGACAGTCAGTAGGATAGTTAGGATTTAATCTTATAATAAATTTGTATCATGTTATATATAGATAAAGCAATCTCTAAATAGAAAATAAACGTGAATGTGTATTTATACATCCCAAAAACCATTCGAAAAGAATACAAATTTAGTTATGTTTTAATTTGTTGATGACAAAATCGATGTTAGTGCCAATGTAAACAATATTCAAAGATCTTATTAGACATTAATAAGATAACCTTTACTGATAAGTTTGTTTAAAGGTTCGATGAGTTTACACTGATCACATAGTGATTTCCTATACTTTGATTGAACTTTTAAAGAATAAAATGAAAAGACAGTTCATCTTAGAACAATTATTTTTAATGTCATGACCTAAATTATAATTCAAGATGTTCCAATTTTGCGAACAAACTCAGAGGCAGATTTAAAGGGGTCAGGGGGCAGCCCCTCACCTTTATGGCGCTACTTATTTGGTTAATCCATATACTTTTTACATGTTCCACTCCTAACGTTGCCTATTTCCCCTTTTTCAGAATCATGGATCCGCATCAGAAACTTGAATTTGTGTTTTTGTATGGTCTATTGACGCGATGGTGTTATGGCAACGTAACTTGCATAGCTAGTAATAACATTAAAGGTACCAATTGTGCTGTATCAGATGCGTATTTCGACACATATGTCTCTTCAGTGATGATCAAGGCCAAAATATTCCAAGACTTAATACACCTTATCGCTATTTGTCCGCCATTACTGGACATCACACAAGTTCCCGTAAAATTTTGACGTCATAATAGAAAACATCTGACGCCACAATGGAAAAGTGATTGTTGTATGACGTCAAAAGTTCGAGCGGGACTGATTCTCGGGTCAAGCGGGATTAGCGATAAGGTGTATTCAAACGTTGAAGACATAATAAAAAAGTCATAGCCATATACGGTGATGTCCGAAAGTAAGCCCAGAACGGTAGGTAATTAATTTCGAATTAATTTGATCCAGAATTCATTAGGGATTTGTTCTATGAAGAAATTGTCAATAATTCATTTGCATTAATCTTGTATTGATAAGGAAAGTGTAACGTGTATATGAAATGTTGTGTATGGAAATACGCATCTGTTTTACGTGGTAGAGTTGTTGTTATTACTCTAAAAGTTTAGTAATATTTTCCGACCTTTACTTTGACTGGAACTTCCATCCAATATTTTGTTACAATATAAACGGAACTTCGTGATTGTTTGATTTTAACAAAATACAATATTTCTTATCTATTTACTTGTTTTTTTTTAACCAACTTCAAATATTTTATTGCACCAATTGTTGTTATCAATGTCCCTTAGCTTTACAACAATTACATTAAAGTTCCTCCCTCTATACTGTTAATTGCTATTGAAACCAGGGGATTTAATTAGCATAAGTATTATTTATAGAATAACTTATCGAAGAATTCAAATATTCAACATATATTCAACTACTCAATATAATCATGGAAGTATTGTCAATATAATACTTCCATGGTATAATAGTTCCAGCAATGAACAAGAATAGCACATGTATCTAAAGTTTCATATGTTGTTTAAACAAAACATGGATACCGAGATCTATTGTTTAATTCATTTCAGATCCAGGACATTTACAGAGTTTAAGGAATAGCCTTATAAGAATGTGTTAGAAAAATCTTAGAAAATCGAGACCGAACTTGTTTTCTGATATTGACCATGAAGGTAAAGGCGATAATTGGTAAATTGTCAACCTGTAGATCTATATTTATTTTTTTAAATGGCTGACAGCTTTACGATGAACCTGGGTAGTAGGTTTATCGAAGGTCTCAAACGTTTATACAAAACATGGCTTCCGCATATAGTGACCGGATTTCTTCTACTCTACATTACGTTTTATGGTATACTTTATTTACAATTCAACCATACCACTATTAATGGAAAGAATAAAATCTTACTTCGAACTGAACAACGTTACACGCAAACTTCACAAGAGAGCCGACCTCACATTGTTTTAGGGATTTTAAGTGGAGAAAAGAATATTCGTTTTCGGGATACTCAAAGAAATACTTGGATTAAAACAATGCTACGTTTATACAAGGTATTACCTTTCAAAATAACGTATACATTTTTATTAGACGAGCCATCTTCTGAGTCAACAAAAGAATATAATTTACACAAAGACATAGTGTATTTAAATGTATCCCACCATGGTCGAGCGGTTAAATTTGGTGAGAAAATGTACGTGTGGTGGAAATATATACATAAGGTATATCCAGACGCTCTTATGGGAGCAAAAATAGACGACGATGCTTTTGTATGTGTACCTCAAATGTTCAACAGACTAAATACTTTGAAATCCGGAAATCTTTATTATGGTTGGAGACACGGGAAACAAAGATATGTTGACATTGACAACAGAATTGATGAAATGTTTTTAGTTTTAGGAAAAGATCTAATTTCCCTTATTTCTAATAGGACTTACTGTGGGGAAAGAAAATGCAAAAATAAGGACGACTTAATAGAAACTAATTATGGTGGTAATTCTCTGGGAGAATGGTTGTCTGTATATAGGGATAAAATAAACTTTAAATCTGATAATGACAGAATTGTGCAAACAGGACCTAATTCTCTTGCAATTACTGAGAAATATCTAAATCCTGGATTTTGTGACAAAAATCTAGTTTTTCATAAATCGACATGTGAAATTATGCAACAGCTTCATTCATACAGGAGGGAGAGTTAAGTTCATACAGGAGGGAGAGTTAAATAAGATGGGAATGACAAGAAACAAAATGTTTTACAAACATGGATTAAAATTTTACATTGTAAATTTAAATGTCGATGTGTAAAAATGAGCATGTGTATGATATATTGTACAGTTGATTGTGTAGAAGATGAAAAACATTTTTTTAATGCATTGTGAATTTTATTCAGATCTGCGGTATTATTTATATTTGAAAGCAAGTGCAATTAGTCCATTTTAACGATTTTAATAATGATGACAAATTCATGTTTATGATGTCACATGACTCTATGCAACCCTTTTTAGTGAAATCTTTATATTTAATGTTTCATCGCATAAAATTTTGTGTATAGTTTGTTCTTTTATTTTGAAAGCTTAATTTATTAATTTTTAATGAATAGGACTTACTGTCGGCTGTTTTCTGCTCTTTGGTCGGGTTGTTGTCTCTTTGACACATTCCCCATTTCCATTCTCAATTTTATTAGAACAAGTATTTAATTGAAAGTGTCTCATAAGTCAGTTGTGACTAGATACCGATATTTTAACTTAAGATTTAAATCTGTGTTTTTGTTGTATTTTTATACTTATGTTTATATGATGTATGATATTGTTTTATATTGGTATGCGACACTATAATAAAATATTCTGTTTATCTGTCTATATTGTGTCTTAAAAGTCGCTTTTAAATCTTTTTTAAGATTGGTGCATACATTGCAAATGTTTTAGCTGCTTTATATGTTATCCTGTTATTCTTATTATATGTTTGTATGTGGTGAGACTCTAATAAAATATTGAATCTGAATCTGGCTGCTAATTAAGATCTATCCTCAGATAAATCATTTATATATTTCGGTTGACTTTGCTGTCACTATGCTGTCTTGAAGACTGTTCCAGTCGACAGCAGAAATTTCTCAAAATTGATTCTTATATTGGTCGGTATGTAAATGTTGGATTTTGACTGTTTTTGTGTTTATACGGGATTGTCTATCCACTATGTTTGCTGTTATTCAGTCTTGAAACTTTCGGTTTAATGTGGCGTCTTCCTTAGTTAAATATTATGTAGTGAGGGGGCGGCATCGCCGGTATCTGACCCTCGATAACTTTGTAGTGAAATATTAACCTCTGTTGTTTTTACCTGTCGTCTAGGGTGATAGTTCTAGATCTTTCATTATTTGTGTGATGCCTCCATCATCTCTTGATTTGAAGTCTGTTGATAAGTCGTACTGTCCTTTGTATTCTTTGTATTTGTTCTGTTTCCTTTTGATGTATGGTTCCCATATTATACCCTACTATTCCATGATTGGTCTAAATATGGATATGTATGTTTCCCTGCCTTCCCTTGTGCAATGTTGTAGATTGGGTCTGAGGAAATCCAGACGAGCTTGCTTTTTTGCGGGGTTCACCGTTTTAGATCGACCGTCTGATGTATGGGTTGGTGTTTACTTCTTCTAGTATAATATGCCCTTTTAGTTGTCAAACTGTACTTGATATTTTGTTCGTATAGACATGATTTTGTATTTTTGTGCGTTGAATTTCATTCCTCAGTTTTTGACCCATTCTTCAAGGTTTTCAAACTGATATGTCTTTGTTTTGCTGTTGACTTCGCTTTATATTAAGCAGTCGTCTGCAAATAGTCGGACTGGTTAATTTACTGCATCTGAAAGAAATGGAAGGGGCCAAATACTATGCCTTTGGGTACTACTGGATCTACTTTGATTCGTTTTTTGTTGTTGAAAAATTGCAAAGATTTTTGGCCAACTATAAAACCATTCCTTACAAATAAAGAAAGTCATTTTCAAAATGACATCATTTTACGAGAAAATGACAATCTTCTCACCAATCAGGAGATATATGTGATATTTTCAAGGATTTTTTTTTCACAAATGTAGTGAAAGATATTGGTAAAAACTCTATCGAAATCAATGAGCAACATCCAAGTATTATAATTTAACTATTTTTTTTTAAATAACATCAATGATGAACTAAATTTTAAGCCATTCTTGGAAGTTGAAAAACAGATAAATAAACTTAGTGTAAAAAAGGCCACAGGTGTTGACGAAATATCACCTAAAATATTGAAACTTGCAAACCATGTGGTTAAAAAAAAACCATAACTAATCTTATTAATCAGACTTTTGAAACTCCTGTCTTCCCAAATCTCAAGTATAGTGCCAGTGCACGAAAAGAACAGCACTCTGGGCAAGGGAAACTACAGACCGGTAAGTGTTTGCCTGCTATATCCAAGATCTTCGAGAGGGCTAATAATGTTCAGTTAGTGGAGTTTTTCACAACTCGTTTTAATGTCTTTCTGTCTGCTTTTATAGCGGGATATAGTTTTCAAGACACATTCCTCAGAATTATAGAGGACTGTTGAAAATCATTTCTCAGTTTTTTTCTTTGTACTCAGAATAAAAAAAAAAGAGATAGATCATTATACATGGTGTTAAATTTATAATTTCTTATGGTCAGGCGGTGGCATCATTTGTGTCTTACAGACAGCGTAACATTTTCAAATTGTACGTCAACATCACTGTTTGTCAAATCTAAAGTATGTGGAACTATACTCATGCATATGGCAGACCAGAGGGGGGCATCGTCCATATCTATTTTTTGTTATTTAGATGGTAATAATATAGAATGTGGAGACGAAGTAAAGCTTTTGGGTGTCACTTTTGACTTTAGATTAAATTGTATCTAATATTTGTAGAAAGGCATCACAACAGCTAAATGTCAAGAAGAGACTTGGAAAACATTTCGATAAACTAGGCAAACTTACCATACTATTCTTTCATTTGGTCGAATTTTAATTATTGCACTTTGGTTTGGCCTTTTGGTGGTGAGACTAACATAAAAAAATCATTCATTTAGTTTTGTATATCTTATAATCAAACACTATACTGAATTTACATTTTACATTCATTATATTATCTGAATGCAGTATTTTGTAAATATCGACATTTGCATGTCCGACTGCCAGTAAAATTTGGTTGTGATTTAGTTAAGAGAAGGACCATGAACACAATTCCAAATCATTACCATAAATATGCATAGAAATAAGGGAATACTTGTATCGCCATTATACACAAATTAAGAAGGATTTTTGTATCAGAAAAATATACAAATTTAGTATGAAAATAAATATGGTATAGGTATATTTCAATTAAAATGCCAAGATTTTGTAAATTTTTAATTACGGAAAGTGGCAAAGTAGAGGAGAGCAAAACAAAATTCATACAGTTGTGAAACTATATATAAAGTCAAATAGACAAAATGATCTTTTGGCTTTTAAATGAATTATTTAGAATAAAAAAAAATGAATTTTGTCGTTTGTCGAAATCTCAAAATATGATAAAGATTCTTTGATAAAAAAAACCTGGGGTTTTTAAATTCAGTCTTGTAATGTCGCTGTTTGTAGCAATTTGAATGTAGAGTACATAATTATAATAATAAAAAAATCTTCATCTTATATGTACATTTATTTCAATAGGATAATTTGTTTGGATCTAACTAATCTTACATAATGCTCATACGAGCGCTTACTTTGGAAGAATATTTAAATTCGGCGACATTAACAAGATTGATTTTTTATTTTCTTCTATATAATCTCAATTTACTCCATATTTTTTTGAACTATTCTCATGCTCATTATTATGCCATAGTATGTGCTAAACACTCCAGCATTTTACTTTGCAATAAGTGCAAAGAATGATAAAATTTAATACATGCAGCCTCCTCCATTTATAACAACTGCTCCCCTTGAAACTTAAATAAGAATTAAGATAAAACAAATAATGCGTTATTTCGCAAATGTTTGCATTTTTTCACAAAAGTTTGCGTTATTTCGCATTAAAGGTTTGCGTTTTTCCGCAAATGTTTGCGGTATATAACGCTAATGTTTACGTTATTTCGCGAATGTTTGCGTTATTTTGCAAATGTTTGCGTTATTTAGCAATTTTTTTGCGTTATAACGTAAAGGTTTCCGTTAAAACGCAAACATAGGAAGAAATGTAATACGCTTCCGTACAAATGATTGAAGCTAACTGAAAAGTCTAAATTACCGAATCTAAAAATAAGACGGATAAGATTTTTAGCTATTGAAGTATTTAAGATTATCAATAAGGAGACACCTGCTTATCTACATGATTTAATTGTAACAAAACAAAACTCTTATTCTTTTATATATAGTAATACTGCTGATGTTCCAAGGATGAATACAACTAGGTATGGCTTACCTTCGGTGAGGTATGCTGCTTCTACATTATGGAATGATCTACCAAATGAAATAAGGGACGCTACTACTTTAAACCAGTTTATGGGACTTATTGATTATAGGGGGAAGGGGGCACAAGGATGTACTTTTTCTTTTTGTTCATAGATCAATGGACGTCTTCCAATGGCTGATTCTGAAGCGGTGTGCCTGACAAGGAAACATATAATTTTTTTTTCTAGTCGCTTACGATTGACTTGCTTAGTATTTAAATTCAGACTAAATTCATATTTATACCTACGTTGCCAAATCTCTTTAGATTTGAGATTTTCTTGTTTTGGGACCCTGAACAGGACTCTAACGTGTCATTGACACATGGATTCCTGTTCGGATCCCTTTAATGAATAGTTCAAATAGTTAAATAATATTATTATGTTAAAATATGTCTTACTAGAGCTTTCATCTTATACGCTTTTAATATTCTACAGTATATTTTTTAGAAACATATGAGATTAATTTAATATATGTGCTTATTACAAACTAGTGCCTATTAGTTTTTACCTTTGCAAATTTATGTTTTAAGTCTGCTATTATTGCTTTGCTTGGCATGTGTATGTGTTGATAAACTTATGTCTGTGCATGTTTGTCTGATGTTTTTTGTTATGTTTTTGTACTTTTAGTATGTCGGTTTTAAAAACTCTAAAGAGCGTCTGTTTTACTGTAGTGTATGTTTTTTGTCAACTTTAGATAAATTTGATTTGATTTAAACCTGGTACAAATCATTCTCAAAATATGAAAATGAACTGACGCATTTAACTGGATACCCAAATATTTATAATTAAATACACACGCCAGCTAATCTTTGTGAAAAACAATTTTCTGAGATATGAAGTCGGGTCCCAAGATTAGTATCCAAATTTTAATTTTATATCATTAAAAAAGAAGGCAGTGGCTATTTTGCCGGTTCTAATTGATATATCTTAATTAAAGCCGGCAAAATTGTATAGTGAATTTGTTATTTTGCCGATTCTTTGTAGAGTGACTTTTAAGATTTACATTTGAAAAGTACTACTAAAATGTGCATTGTCAACATTAAAGAATCAAATTAAAACTCATATAGTTAAATAAGATAACAGTAACAATATTTGAGATACCTATGATAGTTTAAAAACATTTATGAGTCCAAGTCCAAGAATATATAAAAATAAATAAAAATAAATATATTGAGCATTCATTTGTAGCAATGAAACACAGGCAGTTGTCTCTGTATTTTTTGTTTACCTATATACTTTAATATAACTAAAGTATATAGGTAAAAAAATCAGAAACAACTGTCTGTGCAGACTGTGCAATGAAATCATATCAAAACATGTATTTTTTATAGTCGGAATTACTTCTAAAATCAGTCAAAGTCTAATGCTACATGTATGCATAAGAATAAAATCACAGATTTTTTAACTGTATGTTGTTAAACAAAAATGAAAGTAAAAAATCTCATTGCATATAAATTTGATAAAACATACTAGTAGCTTTCAAAATCAAAAATGTTTAAATTAAATTTGCTTTTGAAATAATATAGTCAATTCTTTGAATTGCATATCTGTAAAAAAAATCGTAATTTGCTGGCAAAATTTGTTTCTGCTTAACTAGAGCCGGCAAAATAGCCACTGCCAAAAAAAAATGTTTGAAATATAGATCTAACCTTACCAGAAGTCTGATCTAACGTCATAGTACCCAAATTGCACCCATTTAGCAAAAATGCAACGGAAATCTTACAATTGTTCTTAGAGACTAATCGATTTGTGTTTTTATGATTTGACTTTATGCAACATAGCTAGATATATTTAAATATACACAAAACGTTCACAGTATATATCAACAGATGAAGTATTCACTTCAAAAAGTAAAATCTACAGGGTACCGTTTCACAAAGCCTTCGTAAGTTTACGTGTCATCGTACGTTCATCGTAAATAAATCGTAGGTTTTACTGTAACAGCCGTTTCACAAAGCCGTCGAAGTTGAGATGAGCGTAAATAATACGTAAATCCTGGCGTAACTTTCTACAGCTATACCCAGTCGTATCTCGATCGTAGTTTTTCCGCGAATATGAATTAAACCATATCTAAGATGGCTTTATTCTCGATCAAGATGCCGCAAATGTTAGAAGACGAAGAAGAATCTTCAATATTAGAACCACACTTTCTTCATTTGATCATTTTGAAAATGAAATGGATATTATATCCAGATACAGACTGGATAGACACGGTATCAATGAAATAACATTGGCAATAGAACCAGGTATAAAACATGATACAAATAGGTCCCATGCACTTACTCCTGAAACGCAGGTTTTGTTAGCTTTGCCCTTCTCACTAGTTCTCCGGTAAAGCGCCCATTTTATGACGCTGATTAGTCCCACCGTATCAAAGCAAAACTAACGACTTTGAGTTATATACCCGTAACTTGTTATACTTATATCTGAGATTTTTATATTTCTTTATTATCTATATTTTTAATTTTTATAAAGTTTAGTACATATTGCACAACGATATAGACCGAATAATCTGTCTCTTGTGTGGCTACTTTTGTCATTTCATATTTTCTTTTTATCATTTGGCTGTTTATAATTTTTTTTTTGTGGCCGCATTTGGCTATTTATAATTTTTTTTTTTTTGTGTCCGACACACAAAAAAAAAAACAAAAAATTATAAATAGCCAAATGATAAAAAGAAAATATGAAATGACAAAAGTAGCCACACAAGAGACAGATTATTCGGTTTAACAACGATAGTGATCGTACCGGCCGTATGGAACGCCACAGCTGTCTTATGTGGAACTCTGATATTACTTTATGTTGTTTTATTATTACTTGATGATATTTTGTCTTTACTTAATATGGTTTTGACATTACGTAATGATGTTTTGATATAACTCAATATGGAATAGTCATTACTTAATGATATTTCGATATTACACGATATGGTTTCGTATTGACTTGATATAGTTTTGTCATTACTCCATATGGTTTTGTCATTACTCGATGTGGTTTCACCATTATTTAATGTGGTTGTGTCATTAGTCAATGTGGTTTTAACATTATTTAATGTGGTTGTGTCATTAGTCAATGTGGTTTTAACATTACTTGATGTGAATGTGACTTAACGTTGTTGTTTCATTACATAATGTGGTTTTGTTATTTTGTAATGATGATTTGCCTATTCTTTATATGGTTTTAACATTACGTAATGATGTTTCAAAATTTGACGATTTTACACTACATGATGTGTTTGTTTCATTATTTGATGTGGTCCTGTCATTCTTTGATGTGGTTACCCCATTACTTGATGAGGTAAAATCACGTGACCAATTCGGAAAAACCTGTTCTATTTTTAGATAGATTTCAGGTTGTATGTGCCTGGGATGAGTGTTGCCATCCATCGAATTTGAAATCGGGTTACTGTTTGAGTTAAACTTTGAGTTAGTCTTCGATTTCGAATTCAAGTCATTATTAGAATAAAAATTTTAGTTAGCATTGAGTTTCGAGTTGGACTTCGAGTTTGAGTCACATTTAAGGGTAGAGTTCTAGTTACAACATTAAATTTGAGTCACTTTTTGAGGTAGAGTTTGAGTAAGATTCGAATTTAAGTCTCATTTAGATTAATTCAGATTATGAGTTGAAATTCGAGCTATCTTATATGGGTTCGTAATTAAATTTTCTATCGCGGAACAAGGACTTTTGCTCGGGCTTCCGAAAAGAGGGCTCCGAGTTATGCGTACAAAAGATAAACAATGTTACAGTATACAAAACGCAACATAGAAGTTGAAATAAAGCTAGATGTGGTGTGATTGACAATGAGACAACTATCCACCAGAGTTTAAATGCAGTGGATGTAAGAAATCATATATAGGCAACCGTACAGCCTTCAACACACCGTTTAGTCAGCTACAAAAGGCCACCATGCACCATGTGAAAAATTTCAAACGAAAAAACAAACGGTCTTATTTATAAATAAACAATCTACAAAAAAAAAATGACACACATTTATACAACGACAACAATTGAACTTCATGCTCCTGACTTGGGGCAGGTACATAAAGAAAGTGCACGTGGCGGAGTTTAACATGTATGTGAGCGCTAAATCCTAACCTTACATCGGACTGTTACAGTTGTGTAACAGCACAACACGAGAAAAAAATGTAAACTAGACAAAGTGATGCCCCCGCACTCAACTCATTTAACCGCTTATACCCCAAAAATGACAAAAACAAGTTCAATTGTCTCCCAAAAAGAGCAAAAGATAATAAAAATAAAAACCCTGACCACATGCACACCTACAATATATGTACAAACAGCCAGCAGAGTGAAAACTTCCTAGCATTCAAACTGTAGGAGGAGTTATCTGGAAACGCTCTTCTTATGCAAGGAAATTCCCAAAAAATTACAAAGTTCAACTATCTCCCAAAAAAGCAAATATTAATAAACATTAAACCCTGACCACATGCACACCTTCAATATATGAACAAACAGACAGTAAAGAGAAAACTTCCTTGGATTCAAACTGTAGGAGGAGTTATGCGGAATAAATATATACCCATAATGGGACGGACGGACGGACGGACGGACAGGGGTAAAACAATATGCCCCCCAGCTTTCAGCTGCGGTAGCATACAAAACAGTTTCATTTGGCTGATTCAATAGATCGGTATGACTGGGTAATATAAATCCATCGGGGTGATCTCGTATGCTCCAGAAAGGCACCCGTCGTGTTATTCGAGAAAGTACAAACCCAGTGATTTGGGTTTATTTGGAAGTTTACATTCAAGGAAAAGATGACGGTATTGTGGTTACGACCACTGGAACATGTCCGTCGTCACATGTGAAACAGATATTCCAAAAAGTTTATTTTTCAATTAGTGCGAGGTAGATCAGGGAATTCAATTGATTACAAATAAAAGATTGATATTCGTATAAGTTCAAATGATCATTTATGCTAAAGAAAAATTCGGAGAATTCTTATTTTATAGTATTGATGCTTTGTCGCCAAGTCCGAGCCCCTTTTCCCCCCGTTTCCCTGTAACTTTAGTGTGAGTTGATTTGAAGTGTTTCATTTGTTAACAATAAAGTTCAAGTCTTTTGATTTGTGTCGAGCCTGCGACATCAATGTAGCGGCAGTGAGACACAACAAACCTATATTTCGTCGTCGATAGTGGCGTCGCTGTCTCCATCTCCATTTTTTTTTATTTCTATTGAGTTTAACCTTTCATTATACATGTTACTAAACATGTATGCCATCATAATTTTGTACTTTTAGAATATCATACTGTATTTGTTTACCTCGACTATTGTATCTGTATTTATATTGTATGTTTCTCTGTAAACTTGTATTTAGTTTTTAGAGAATAAAGTATCTATGTATCTATAGATCGTTAGGTTTCTAGTTTTTTACATTTTTCATTTCGGGACCTTTTATAGCTTACTATAGGGTATGGGTTTTGCTCATTGTTGAAAACCATACAGTTTTGTTTTAGTTAATAAAAACCGAATTAAACTGTTTTGACATGATGAATTTGTAAACCTCAATGAAGTGTTTTAAAACTTGTATAGGAGTTATTCCTCAATTTCAATAAAAAGCATCTACAGAAAAACATTTTTTTTTAATTTTGTTTTTACCGATAAATGTATAGATAAATGTACAGTCGATCAACACGACGCTTTTACACTTATAGCAGCAATATCAGGCGAGACACATGGTTCCGTGGAATATTTTACAAATTTATTACAAAAATACTGCTTCCGTTTGAGAACTTAGGATAAAAACAACAGGACCAAGTGGTTTGGGGATATCCCAATTATGTCCGAAATACTGTAAACTTTTTAATACTTTTTTTCTTATTATTGTCTGCCGTTCCCCTTTTTCATACCAAATAACTCTGAACAACCACTCGAACTTTAATTTGAACTTTAACTCAATGGATTAGCGATACCCATCCAAAGCAACTTAAACAAACGATATATTGAAATCTGTTTAAAAATAGAACATATTTTTTTCCGAATTGGTCACGTGGTTTTACCTCATCAAGTAATGGGATAACCACATCAAAGAATGACAGGACCACATCAAATAATGAAACAAACACATCATGTAGTGTAAAATCGTCAAATTTTGAAACATCATTGCGTAATGTTAAAACCATATAAAGAATAGGCAAATCATCATTACAAAATAACAAAACCACATCATGTAATGAAACAACTACATAACGTTAAGTCACATTCACATCAAGTAATGTTAAAACCACATTGACTAATGACACAACCACATTAAATAATGGTGAAACCACATCGAGTAATGACAAAACCATATTGAGTAATGACAAAACTATATCAAGTCAATACGAAACCATATCGTGTAATATCGAAATATCATTAAGTAATGACTATTCCATATTGAGTTATATCAAAACATCATTACGTAATGTCAAAACCATATTAAGTAAAGACAAAATATCATCAAGTAATAATAAAACAACATAAAGTAATATCAGAGTTCCACATAAGACAGCTGTGGCGTTCCATACGGCCGTCATAATGTTTTCTTCGTAAACCTGTAATTCCCGTTAACGGATAGAAGACCAAGCACGACTAAATATTTAGGACATTGTGATATGAGTTAAATTTGATTATAAGGTTACCATAAATAATTTTGTTAAATGGTCATTTATTCCAAATCATATCAGTCTTGAAAACTAAACAAAGATGAAAACTGCAGAGATTTGTTAAGCATGTAATCTCCGTGGAATGGTATATTTCCGTACTAAACAAACACCTATTTTGAAAATAAATTCTACATCTAACAGATCGATATCGGTGTCAACATTCAATTTTAATACAACTTCTATCTTCGGATTCACGTATTATGTTTTATAAATGACGAAATCATCGAAATGTAATCTCCGTGGAATGTAATCTCCGTTCACGTTTTTGTGAAGAGTGCTTTCTTTCACGTCTGCACTTCTATCGAGTATGGCATGCCAAATAAACATTTTAGATAATAATTACGGATGGCGAATATATAAATTACAGATCAATAACTTGCATTGTAATTCAGACGACATAAGAAGACACCATGTGACAATTTTAATTAGTCAATTGTTTTATAGTGTAACAGAGTTGCTTTTTTTCGTAGATCTACAAAAAAAAAAACACAAACAAACGAACTGGATGTTTTTATATCAATATTAATGCAAGTAAATAATTTTAACCCGTTTTCAATATTAAAGATCTGAAACTTTTATTATTAATATAAATTTGATACAGAATTTAATACGTTTAAACAATTATACAAGTAGTCATAAAAATTGCTCTGCCTAATTAGTTGTATAAATCATATTGCACAGGGAGAGAAGATTTTAAATACTTTCTTTCATTAAAAATGAAAAGAGGACTCTAGAAAAGAGCATACCGGCTCTTCGACAACAAACCATGACACGAGCCAAAAAGGGTCTTATTTTAGTGATACCCCTCCTAGCAAAAGACAGCGACAGGGACCGTCTCCTCGTCCACCGCACGCAAATGCTCCACCGAATTCTGGCAGATAGAGGAATGGTGCAAGAGGACAACCTCAAAAGAAATCGAACAGTAATGAAACTTTGAATAAGAAATATACAATTAACAATGGTAGTTTAAATATGTGTTTCTTAAATGTGTGTGGACTTAAGAAAAGACTATTGTCTCCTGATTTCATTGACATTTTGCTTGAACATGATATTTGTATTTTTGTTGAAACGATGTTAACTGACCTAGATAATTTAAACTTACCAGACGATTATATTTATGTCACAAAAAATAGAAAAAAAATTAAAAAAGCATCAGGTGGGATAGTTGTTATTTATAGAAAGAGTTTAGAAAAAGAATTGAAATTCCATAGAGTCAATTTGTTTAATGGTTTCAAATTTCGAAATCAATTTTGTCACTTAATTCAGATGTAATTTTTGGCTGTGTTTATGTACCACCTGAAAATTCTAAGAATTCTACTATAGAAACTTTTAAAGAATTGGAAAATGAATTGAATATCCTAACAAACACTGAAAATTGTTATGTTGCCCTAGTTGGCGATTTTAACTCAAAAACTGGGTCTTTACCCGATTATATTATACCTGATGAGTCAGTTGTTAGTATGTTTGATTTAGATTGTGATGCTGATATATTACAGTATTTATATGATTTTGAGAATCTGACTCAAAACAAAATCACCTTGCAAAGAGTGTCTCAGTGTACATGTAGACCTAATAAGTATGGTCATAGACTGTTAGAGTTGTGCAGAAAAAATAATTTATATATTGCTAATTCAAGAGTTGGATCAGATAAAGATATTGGGGAGAAAACATGTAACGATTCAAGTGTTGTTGATTATTTAATTATTTCATCAATGCTCTTCCCTATGATTTTTTATTTTGAAATTGCTGACTTTATACCGTTATATTCTGATTGTCATTCATTTATACATTTTAGACTTCAGGCCATATTTAGTAAACCAGATTCAATTGTTACCGACAATAGAAATGATAAAACTTTTGTCAGGTGGAAAAGTGAACAGAAATCTGAATACGCTGATCGAATTCACAATGATCCCGAAGGTATTTTAGCCACTGTTATGAATAAACTGGACGAATTGTCCGTAAATAATGATGCAACTCAAAATGATATAAACAATATAGTTTTAGATATCAGCAAAAATTTTAAAGATGCGGCGGCAGAAACGTTTGGGAAAATAAAAAAAACATAAACATTTTTACAAACATGAAAATTCAAAACCTTGGTTTAATAGAAAATGCTCGATGATTAGAAAAAAATTTCATAAAGCTCGAAAGAGATATTGTTTTTTGAAAAATGCTGAAAACAGAAGTAAAATGAGACAAGCTAGTAAAGAACATAAAATAACATTAAATAAGGCTTTTGCAAACTATCAACAGAAGGCTGCTGATGAGTTGCGTAACATTTCTAAAAAGGATACAAAAGCTCTATGGAAAATCCTTACTAATCTAAATGATAGTAAGAAAAAAAATAACAATGACGATATATCTCTAAAAGCATTGTATGATCATTTTAAAATCCTAAATGAAAATGTCGAGCCAGAAAATGACTTTGAACAAAATTTTGACTTTGAAACTTTATCAGACGATGTTGAGTTATTTTTAAATAGTCCAGTAACCGAAGATGAAATTAAAAAAGTCGTTTCGAATTTAAAAAATGGCAAAGCTTCAGGTAGTGATGAAATTTTAAATGAATATATAAAGAATACAATTGACGATTTAATGCCAATTTACGTTAAGCTATTCAATTTAATTTTAGATACTGGAATTGTCCCAGACAGTTGGTCTAATGGAATCATGATAACTATATTTAAAAATAAAGGATCAAGATCCGATCCCGAAATGTACAGAGGAATCACATTAAATTCATGCTTTAGTAAAACCTTTTCTGCTATGTTGAATTACAGGTTAAATAATTATGCAGATCACGTAGAGCTGATTTCAAAATCACAAGCAGGTTTTCGTAGAGGATTCTCTACTGTTGATAATATATTTGTATTGTATTCTTTAATTACTATATATTTTTCATTTGGTTAGAAGCTATTTTGCACTTTTATAGACTTTAAAAGCGCTTTTGACACTGTATGGAGATCGGGATTGTGGCAAAAAATGCAAAAATCAAACATTAAAGGTAAACTATTTAATGTGATCTATAATATGTATCAAAATATAAAAACATGTGTCAAGAAAGGAAATGAATTTTCCGAATTTTTTATATCTCGCACAGGAGTAAAACAAGGTGAAAATTTATCACCTTTTTTATTTTCTTTGTTCCTAAATGATTTAGAAAGTTATTTTGTGGAAAATAATATAGAAAGTCTAGATAATATTTCAAATCTGTGCTTGGAATCATTACAAATGTATGTTAAATTGTTTATTATACTGTACGCAGATGATACTGCGCTATTGTCTGAAAGTGCGGAAGGATTACAAAAAACCCTTGTATGTTTTGAAGAATATTGTAAAAAATGGAAACTAAAGATTAACACAAGCAAAACTAAAGCAGTGATTTTTAGTAAAAAGAAAGTAAAAAGAAATCGGAATTTTATGATATATGGAGAAAACATTGAAATAGTTGATTCATACTGCTACCTTGGTATACTTTTTAATTACAATGGTAGCTTTTGTACTGCACGAAAAAACTTCTTGATCAGGCACAGAAGTCTTTGTATGCTCTATACCGAAAAATAAAAAAAATATATGTATTCCCGTCGATTTGCAGCTTAAACTTTTTGACTCATTGGTTAGTCCTGTTTTATTATATATGCTTCAGAGGTATGGGGATTTGAAAGTAAAGATAGCATTGAGAAAATACACCTTCAATTTTGCAAAAATATTTTTTGAAATTAAGAAGCAGTACACAAATTATATGGTGTATGGGGAACTCGGAAGATTCCCTTTGGAAACTATTGTTAAACGTAAAATGGTGATGTATAAATTAATGCGTACGTTAAATCCAAATTTGACGAAAATGGAATTGGTTTTATTTGGCAAAATCAACTTCCATTGGATAAACTGGGTTTAAAGAACTTTATTTCACAAAAACTGAATGACCAACTTATCCAACATTGGTTTTCCCAAATGAATAACTCTTCAAGAGGTGCATTTTATTCACATTACAAACAGGAATTTCGTTTGGAAACCTATTTAATAAAGTTGAAGCTGTGTGACAGGATTTATATAGCAAAATTCAGATGCTCAAATTTAAAATTTCCTGTAGAAACGGGAAGATGGTCTAGAATACCAAAAAATGAGCGAATTTGTCATCTCTGTGGAAACGGGATATAGGAGATGAATTTCATTATCTATTCAAATGTCAAAAACAGGAAATAAAACTGCTTAGAAATAAATATATACCAGGATTTTATACTGCAAATCCAACGGAGTACAAATTAAAACAGCTTCTAACATTTTGTCATGTAGAACTTTACAAAAACTTAGCAATATTTTTAAAAATACTTACACGATACTTATGATTTATATTTTTCTTTTTTGAGTTGAATGTTATGGTAATTTGTAAATTGACATTTTGCTGTATTTTACCATGCATGCATGCATTATTATGTGTAGTGTAAATGTATTGAGTATAAAAATGTGTATACGTGTATATATGATGTCCTCTTGTACACCTATGTGTCTGAGGTTTAATAATAAAGTATTGTCTATTGTCTATTGTCTATTAAAAATGAAATTACGACGTCGGCTGAGAGGGCATGGTATATATTGTCCGTTACATTTATTAACAACACCTTGTACAAATATTCTTTTCGAAAATAAAAACAGTTAAATAGAACAAACAAAACTATCCGTCACAATGATATATGAGGGTCTGGATTAGGGGGGGGAAAGGGGGTGGGGGGTTTTACATTTCTGTATTCTGTAATTCTTTTGGCCATTTTTCTCTATTCAGTAAGAAATATGCTTATTCTGTAAATTCTTGTGTTCAGATCGTGCATATGAAAATTTCCTGTTGTATCATGATTTTGACATGATAGATCTTTTTGTCTGTATCAACGACATATGTATGACGACACTACCCCGTGACCCCTCACCCCTGAATCTGTCACTGTACTGCATAAATGATACCATTTATCAATTTTGATTAATATCTGATTAAAACAAAACACGGGGAAAAACTATTTTAATTTCTTAGTAATAATTTGGATACCTGGGATAATAAGCAGTAGATAAGATGACATTAGGTATATTTGATCATACATGTATTTGGTTTGTAATATGAGGTACTAGTACTGCAATCTAATTAAAGTACCGGTAGTAAATCGTAAAAAGTAGATTTAAGAGAATTCTGAAATCTGATAGAATAAAAATTCGATCACCTGAACTATATATTATCCTTGATAGCCCAACTGTCCAACAAAATATAAAAATTTTGCCTATCAATCAATTGTTTTGGAGATTATTAAAATATATTTAACATTCATTGGTAGTGAGAAAAAAAATGTCATACCCCCCCAAAAAAAAATCAAAGCAATGTTATCCGTCCTCGAGTATCAGTCTTCCAGCCCTTACCAATAAATTGTTGTTTTAAATTGTAATGGATTATGGATCTTACAAATATGAAACTGAAGACGACATAAGAAGACACCATGTGACAATTTTAATTAGTCAATTGTTTTAGTGTAACAGAGTTGCTTTTTTTCTTAAATCTACAAAAAAACACAAAAAAACGAAAAGGATGTTTTTATATCAATATTAATGCAAGTAAATAATTTTAACCCGTTTTCAATATTAAAGATAGGAAACTTTTATTATTAATATAAATTTGATACAGAATTTAATACGATTAAACAATTATGCAAGTAGTCATAAAAATTGCTCTGCCTAATGAGTTTAATAAATCATATTGCACAGGGAGAGAAGCTTTTTTGAAAATACTTTCTTTCATTAAAAATGAAATTACGACGTCGGCTGAGAGGGCATGGTATATATTGTCTGTTACATTTATTAACAACACCTTGTACAAATATTCTTTTCGAAAATAAAAACAGTTAAATAGAACAAACAAAACTATCCGTCACAATGATATATGAGGGTCTGGATTAGGGGGAAAAAGGGGGGGGTACATTTCTGTATTCTGTAATTCTTTTGGCCTTTTTTTCTCTATTCAGTAAGAAATAGGCTTATTCTGTAAATTCTTGTGTTCAGACCGTGCATATGAAAATTTCCTGTTGTATCATGATTTTGACATGATAGATTTTTTTGTCTGTATCAACGACATATAAATATTTGAATCTACATTTTAAATTGATACAAACAATCAAAATTCTCTGCTCTATAGATTTTCATAAATGGAGTCTAAAATATATCCATAATAAATGCACCGTATCAAATGCATATATGAGAACAACTACTAATAAACTGCTACGCGTCGCATACTATGTATAGAGACATACATCATAAATCCAGAGACATATATGAGCATTATTCTATTTTGTTTTAAATAAGATACATCACAATATCCTTAGTCTCAAAAACTGTACAAAATTGTTCAAATGAATCATTTTGTTATTACTGATATGTCTCTGATAAATCTAAGTTAAAAGACAAATAAAAAAAAAGGAATTCTAAAAGCTTTCTTTGACAAATTTTATACTAACTTCATTTTAACAAGTTTAAATTACATTTTCTAAAATAGAGCTAAGAACTGTTTGTAATGTTGTAAATTTAATTCGTTTGAAATTTTTATTCAAATACGCTGTTGAAGATTACTAAGCGCCATAGAGGAGGGACGACACTCTGCACACGGCACGCAGATTTGTCTTATATTATCGATCGGTCGCGGTGGTATTGTGTCATTTATATCAAACTACTCGTGGTGTGGACATCACCGTTAATGACACCTGGACAAGCGAAATTTGTTGAATCAATTAAAAAAACAAGTAAATACAGAAGGGCTGATCATGCAATATACATATACTTTGCACATACATAATAAACAATTTTGTTAGATATTTCTTGACAATAAACATATTTATACCCAAACTGACTGTTTATTACTAAGGGCTAATTTCGACATCGATAATCACTGAATTCTCAATTTATTCAGTCGGTTTTAAGTTTTTAATCGGGACAAAGTTTTGTAAAATACTAAATTTTAAATATTGCATTATGTCGTCATTTGTCAGTAAACAAAACAGAGATAACATTAGAGAGAAGGCAATTAAGCAATCCAATACACAAATAATGCACGATTCAATTATGAACAAAACTATATTTTTTCATGATGGTTATTCAAAAGACAAAATTTTCATTTTGTTTTCAAAATAATTAAAATACCTAAGAGTTTATATGCCTAAAATAACATAATTACTCGCGGATTTGACAAATATTTTTGATATTTTACTTACCGGAAATCCTATTTTAGCGACTTATTACGAAGCAACGGCTGGAGACTTAAGAAGATTTAGATTGTTCGAATAGTGTTCTTTGATTGACATAAATTTGAATGATTTTCACGTGCTGACATTTGTAAAATTTACAGAAATCTGTGTCTCGTGATTTCGCAGAGATCGAATAAAATTTCCCGCCATTACAGTGCATTTCTTTATTGATAGAATTTACTTTAAAGATAAAAAACATAATGAAAATATTTCATATAAAGTGATCTTCTATCATTGATTTATCTTTTTATTTAAAAACTTTCTATATTTTCTGCGAGTGCAAGAGAGTATATTTGATATAAAAACATGAACAAATCGATCTTTTCCAGATTCAAAATTGTCGAGGGACGCTAAAATCGTACCACGTGACCTACAAAAATTTGCACACAGCACCTAAGGCTGTCCTCCCTCCTCTGTAAGCGCCAATAAAATACAATAATTTTGTATTTTATAAATTAGTGTCTTCGATAATGAAAAATTCGTCATCGAACAGTCTCATTATCATGTCGGTATTCGAAATGACTCGTTTCATTGTTATTACAAAAAAATGGTCATAATAACATGACAGAGTTTTTTTTGCTTCAGAATGTTCTTAGATAAATATACAAAAAGCAAATTTTAGACAATGTACCCTCATAAGCCTGGAAGTGGCTAGTCACATATAGTTAACGGCGTTTTTCTCACAATGATGTTCTACCTCCATAAGCCTGGAAATGTCGTGGCGGGTCACATTTAATCAATCCTTCTGACTTCATAAATTTTGTTAGAGAGTCGGCTGAATTAAGACGTTATGTGATGAAAATTAATTAATTTCATTCCGTGAAATATGCATCGCATGTACAATAGAAATGAATCGCCCCTACAGTGAAAACGAAAGTCTAGTATCATTATTCGACAGTAAACATGAATCGCATAACGAAAACAGCATAGTGGAATTTAATTCAATATCAACAAGCTGAATATCAAAACCTGTTTTAATTAATTATTATGTTAAAAGGTACATTTTTCTGCAAATGAAACTTAACTGCTGCTTTTAAATCTCTTGCACGCTCTGTTCGTGAACTATTCTTAATATTTATCTATTTGTGTATCAATTTTACACCTGGATGGCTGTAGGCGCGATGAAAACCCGTCCGCATCTCATACCCATATCATGAATTTATAAAAACAGTACACTTAATATCTTATTTCTTATTCTATTCAAAAGTCATGAATTTGTCGTCTGTTTATTTATCATTCTACATTAGAAATTCATAACGGATACAGTGAAAATGGTATTTCAGGATTCGCACATTATATACACTGGTTTTGTTTATTTTTATTGGACTTTTTTTTAATTCTTTTTCAACGACAACTTCTTATTTCTTGTTTGAAAATTCTTCTCTTGGTCATAAACCTGCATGAAATATTTGCCACTGTACGTTCAGAAAACAGCAATCAATCAATCATATCTCCTCTAAAATTGTAGTACTATAATAACTTTAGACATTATCAAATAATTGTTAAAAAATTCGTTTAATCCTTTGATCAGATATAAACACGTCTCGTCACTCTCCCATTATTTCAAATTTCCGATACAAAGAAAAAAAGTATTATTGAATATCAAAGGAAGTAACCCATCAAAGATACAAGGCTTGTGTTTCGTCTACAAATGAAAAACATACGAACACACCCACTCACCTGATTCGCTCGTCCTCAAAAATATAAAAATTCAAAATATAAAAGCAATTATATACAAAATAAAGGATAAGGTCACCCCGGATGCCGCACAAATGCCAAGGCAACGAACGAGAAACCGGAAAGGACATACTTGGATTCCAAACCCATACTGCTAAATGCCCAGCTGTATTCCTGGTAGAGGAAAGCCGAAAATCCTACGATAAAGCATCTCGGAAAGAAACTACCGATCCATTAGGGGAACAACAGCTAAAACCCTCAGACATCAAATAGATTGGTCTGATAGTTTCCCACATGGAAACTACTAATGGATTCCATCTGACCACATGTCTCAAACAAACCTGAAAATATCTGCAGAAACTTTCATCAACAAAAAAATATGATCCAAAACATAAAATATAAGATGTAAGGATAACAATATTTATCCATGAAACCAATTTGGCAAAACAATTTCAATGATGTTGAAGGATTCTCTCTGCAAACATTTTCACGTCCGCTCTCATCGGCATGCTCGACTCATCGATCTGTGAAAGAAGAGTGTGCCATATTCCGATGTAAATAAATTACGATTCACACCTCCTGTTTACAGAGTTCCGTTTTACCATACACTTACGATGATACACAATGCGTAACTTGCGATCAACTTAGTATCCTTTACGATGCCTTTGTGAAACACACGTAACTGGAACGTAGAACCACACGTAAACGGATCGTAAAATGATACGATGATCGTAAGTTAAAAAGGCTTTGTGAAACGTTGGCCAGAAACGTACGTCGCCATGCGACGTCAACAAAAAGTCAACTTTTAAAAATGAGCAATTAAAAAATGTTACAGGCATCCATTTAAAAAAAAATGAATATTAGCATGGACGATTGTCAAATTGTTCTGAATATTTGAAGAAATAAAACAGAACATCAGTTATTCGATTTTTACGCAGTGTGAATTTAAGCATGGATGCAATCTGCATGGGTACTCATCTTTACAGAATCGTGGGTCGTTTGGAGGTCGGATCAAACATTTTTCTATGATTCAATAAGGATTCAAAATTAAATTGATGGAACTGTATAGTAAATAAGGATACATTTACAAAATAAACACAGAATTGAAACTTTTGTCTGGATCATAAACAAACGTAGGTGAAAAAAACTGTCAACTTGAATAGGTGCAATTTGGGTACCCTCACGTTAACCGAATTAACGTCAGAGTACCCAAATTGCACCTATTCAACAAAAACAGCTGCGGAAATCTTACAAGTTTTCTTTGAGACTAAACAATTTGTATTTTTATTATTTGACATTATGCACGTCTTTCAACATAGGTAAATATATTGAAATATACACAAAACGTTCACAGTATATATCAACAGATGAAGCAGTCACTGGAAAAAGTAAATCTACGGAAACGTCGCCATGCGACGTTCTCAAAAAGTCATCTTCTAAAAATGAGCAAATTTAATATGTTACAAGCATCCATTTCTTAAAAAAATGAATAGTAAGCATGGACTAATGTCAATTTTTCTAAATATTTGAAAAAATAAAACAAAACATCTGTTTTTCGATTTTTAAGGATGTGAATTTAAGCATGGATGCAATTTGGGTACTCCTCATTACAGAATCATGGATCGTTTGGAGGTCGGTTCAAACCCATTTTTCTATGATTCAATATGGATTCAAAATTAAAATGGTGTAACTTTATATTAAATAAGGATACGTCTACTTTTTTCTACTTCTTCTTCTTCTTCTTCGTATTTCCTTCCAATTAGGAACACCAAGTAGAAACGGAGTTGTTTTCACTTGTATTATTTAAGATTATTTTTACAGTACTATATACATCGGATGGTTTTAAAATGTAAAAAATTTGTTGAACAATTCCAACCCCCATGTACAAGATAAAAAGTGTCATCCATTAATATATATACAACACTATCGTGCAAAGCATGTGCAACATATATACGTCCATATCCTTGGTTATACCGCTACAGGAAGGTTAAAATGTTTATAAAAGTAAGCACATTGTCTAAAAGATAGCTCATGTTCAAAGCTAGCAAGATTCTTCTTTCCTTCGGATAAGATTTTGTACAGTTAAAACGTTATTCTTATTTCATGCAGTTCACCATAAAATAAAATTATATTTCAAAAGCACTATTTGGTTTCCTCACAGGTACGTTATGAATGTGGAGAATAGTTAAAACATAAAACAGTTACTTTCATGCAGCATTCAAATATTAAGATATCTAGGATAAGTTACTATATTATACTGTTTGTTTAAATGTAGAATCTTTCAAATCGAAGAATGATTGCTGTTTGTTGGTTGGGAACCTTTATGTAATATTCAGTTCTAATTTTAATTTCAGTCTTTTATGATGGATTTCATAGCACATTTCACTTGTTGCTTTTGTTATATGTACTTAATTTGATGAGGATTTCATTGTTTTACTGTAATAGCTGGGATCGACTATCAGCTGTGTTATTGATTGTTTATCAAAAAAGAATTCATTCCATTGTCTTAGTCCAATGTATCCAATGATGATGCTTTTTAATCTTAATAGATGTGTTTTTCTGACATCATGTAGCAGTATGCAACTTGTGAGCATGTGTATCATATCTTCCTCTTCTAGACCACATAATGGACATGTTGCAGTTTCTTTATTGTTACTGAATTTAGCTATGTTGGTTTGTAGTAGGTATGCTCCTGTTGCTATACGACAGTGGTTGATGATAAAATAAAAATAAATACAAAATAAACACAGAATAAAAATTTTTGTCTGGATCATAAAAAAAACGTAGGTGAAAAAACGGTCAAAATATGTGCAATTTGAGTACCCTCACGTTAGGAGTAATTCGTCTTTTGGTTTGTTTTTTTATTTTTATTTTCCATTCAGAAATAATCTCAGATGAGCATGTAATAGCAACACCATAGCCTATATAGACTGTTAAAAACTCAAATCCACCATGGCCACATTGTCGCAAAATAAAATCTTCCCAATATCCATTCTTATATTGCGTCACGAAACCGAAACGGCCATATTGGAAAATTGGAAATTGCGACTGGAGAATCAAATTTTATGCCTATATATATATTGTTAAAAGCAGACTTTGTGATTCTTCTATTAGTAAGTAATTATGAATTTACTATCTATTAAAGTTTTTGTGTTGACACATTGGTTTAATATAGAAGAAATTAAAGACTTTCGACAGCTGCATTTGTAAATCTGACATTACTTCCGTTGTTCAACGTTCAGCGGGTTGTGGAAGATCATCATAAATCGTTATTTTCCCTGTTTATGGCTTTTACACCCAAAAACAGATATCAATTTTCAGTGATTAAAATGTAATGTTTGGATTTTAAGATATTTGCTATCAAGATCGAGACGGCGCTAACATTCGGGTAATACATGTAAATAAATCATTAAATGACAACAGCGAGACTGAAAAGCGAAAATGAAATATAATATGGATAAACAATATCCTTCAAAAAGTAGAATTTCTGGAGGCCACTATCTTTGTATTTAGTTCTCATTTGAACTATGAAGGGGGAAAATGTTGCTATTTATATCCGGAAATCATATTTGGGCCATGACACTTTGACAGCCATTTTGATAAAATACAAAAGACTGTCTTAAAATTGGTCAGACAGACAGCAATGCTTCATCTGACCTACCAAAAATATTGAGGAATTCCTGATACAGATAAAATCTGGAAATTACCGTTTTTCCCCAAAACTGGTTCTTATTTATGCTCTGTAGACTGTATCTGGTATTTAGAGCATGTTCTGAACGAATGTAGGACAGAAAGTCACAGGACAAAAAGTCACAATTCAGTTTTGAGATTATTTTTCTTTAAACAAGAAAACATTAATTTAAAAAATTTAATTTTTGTTTTTTCTTGAACTATTATATATGAAGCAACTTTGTAATTAAAATTTATTCAATAAATATCGATAATGTACAGTCAGGGGTACTACTTAAACAAGTGATTTCAGAATCACTTCTTCAAGTGATTTTGGCTGTGAAATATTAAAAATTTTCACAAAAATAGACACAGACTTTTTAAAATCACTGAAACAAGTAATTTGAGAAGTTAAAATGTAATCACTTCAACATTATTTCGTGAAAATCTTAGATTAGTTATGTTTTCAAAGACTCTCGTTGTCTTCTGCATAACGAATTTTGAATTTTTAAAGAAAAAGTAGGCAGGTAGAATATTGAAGGTGTAACTCGATAATTTAACCATTTTTTTTTGTTTTTTTATTTTCAGAAATGGAAGTTCAAAATTATAATAGTGAAAATTTCATGGGAGCATATAACAATGGAGAGTACAATACAGAAGAGGGAGAATATGAAGAACCATATAATCCTGGTGAAGAATTCATAGAACTCGACTCAACACAGGAAGGAGAAGGTTCACCAACATCACAGGAGAGGGAACGAGATAGAGACCGGAGACATCGTCATCGAGACCGAAGGGATAGAAGAAGTGGTGAAAAAGACCGCCATGAAAGAAGAAGGGATCGAGATAGAGACAGGCGTGATAGAGATAGGCGCCATAGTGGGAGAGACAGGAGTTCTCATAGAGAGGAAAGATATGATGAAGATGTATGTCAATGTCTAATCTAATATATTGAATAGGTTGTTTTTATTTAGAATGTTTTAGGTCTGACTTTGTTGACCAACTTTGTTATTGTTGTATGTTTTTATTATGCCCCCGCCGTAGCGGAGGGGGCATTAAGTTTTACCCTTGTCCGTCCGTACGTCCCAAAGTTGGTTTTCCATCTCTAACTTTAGTTTGCCTCAACCAAATGTTATGAAACTTATACACAATGCTAATTACCACAAAACACAGATCAACTTTGAATTTTGGTGGCGTCACTTTAACCGTTCTAGAGTTATGCCCCTTTACAAATGGAAAAATTGCTGAATTTTTTGTTTCCGTTCTCTATCTTTAGTTTGCCTCAACCAAATGTTATGAAACTTATACACAATGCTTATTACCACAAAATACAGATCAAGTTTGAATTTTGGTGGTGTCACTTTAACTGTTCTAGAGTTATGCCCCTTTACAAATGGAAGAATTGCTGAATTTTTCGTTTCCGTTCTCTAACTTAAGTTAGTCGCAACCAAATGTTATGAAACTTATACACACTGCTTATTACCACAAAACACAGATCAAGTTTGAATTTTGGTGGAGTCACTTTAACTGTTCTAGAGTTATGCCCCTTTACAAATAGAAAATAATGCTGAATTATTGTTTCCGTTCTCTAACTTTAGTTTGCCGCAACCAAAATGTTATGAAACTTATACACAATGCTTATTACCACAAAATACAGATCAAGTTTTGAATTTTGGTGGTGTCACTTTTACTGTTCTAGAGTTATGCCCCTTTACAAATAGAAAAATTGCTGAATTTTTCGTTTCCGTTCTTTAACTTAAGTTTGCCTCAACCAAATGTTATGAAACTTATACACAATGCTTATTACCACAAAACACAGATCAAGTTTGAATTTTGGTGGCGTCACTTTTACTGTTCTTCAGTTATGTCCCTTTATAAATATGATACTTATTACTACAAAACTCAGATCAATAATAAATTTGGGTAACGTCACTTTTACCGTTCTTCAGTTATGTCCCTTTATAACTTTATATGATATGCACGCGGGGGCATCATCTGTGTCCCATGGACACATTCCCCATTTATTTTTGTGTTGTTTGCAATTGGTTTTTGACCTTTTTACAACTTGACATGTATCTCATTTCTCCTCTGAATACTGAACACAACTCATGAATTGTACAGGCAGAAGTATTTTTTTTGAAACAAAAGTAGAAATGCCTTATTTAATGTTATTTCTCCTCTCCAACCTTTTGTGTTCTTCCTGATGCTGAATGTTGCTGTTTGTTATTGAAAAGCTAATTAAAACTTTTCCCCAGAATCAGTTGGAGTTTACTTGTCCATTTAATTTTTGTGAAGTGTACTGTCTCATGGAGTAAATACAAGAGCTATTGATCTCTGTGGAGTTCATTCAATGGGAACTTTAACCTTCTACTTGAAAAAAAATTTCGATTGTAGAGACCAAAAATTTGCCTTTTCATAAAATCTCCTTCTTTCAATTTCAACCAAGCTTTGTCATGTTCATTTAAGTGAATGTGTTGTGTATTTTTGCCATCTCGATTACATTGATTTTGAGGATACAAAAAAGTCAGTCAAATCTTTTAGGCATGTTAAAAGAGCAGAATATTATAAAAATAAGAAGATGTGGTATAATTGCCAATGAGACAACTCTCCACAAGAGACCAAATGACAAAGAAATTAACAGCTACAGGTCACCGTACGGCCTTCAACAATGAGCAAAGCCCATACCACATAGTCAGCTATAAAAGGCCCTGAACAATATTAGGTTATTTTCCAAAAACTTGAAATGATAGTAATGGATCACACAAAATTATCATCTGACATAATTCAGACCCACTGCTAAAAGTAAAGTGTTAAAAAAAGAGGCAGAAGATTTTAAGTGTCAAATCATTTGTTAATTGCAAAACTATAGTTCATAACATGATCAATATAAATGTTTAGCTGTAAAAGTAATTATTTCCAGTTGAAAGAAATGATATTAATTGGAAGTAAAAATGTCAAATTATACTTTAAGACTGGGTCCACAGATGGAGATAATCGTGAAAATTTCAGAGACTACAGAGGCAATGAAGATAGAGGAGGAGAAAAATGGATGACTGACACACCTACTAATACTATACTGTTGAGGGGTCTTCCTCAAAATATAGAAGAGGCAGATGTAGGTTTTATAGAGAAGTTATACATTGATCAGTTTAAGATTAGAATCTTTTTGGAATAAATATTGAATAAAATGCAATCAAAACTCTATTGTCACTGGCTTGATAGCTGTGTTTATGCAGTAATA
This sequence comes from Mytilus californianus, assembly GCF_021869535.1. Lineage (NCBI taxonomy): Eukaryota > Metazoa > Mollusca > Bivalvia > Mytilida > Mytilidae > Mytilus > Mytilus californianus. Next base: position 109,769,840 of record NW_026262581.1, read on the forward strand.
TAAGAAGATGTGGTATGATTGCTAATGAGAGAACTATCCAACAGACTCAAAATTAATTGGATTTTGGCAGCTATAGGTCACTAGGGCCTTCAACAATGAACAAAAGCATTTTGGTTTGACTTTAAAAAAAAATATATGCCAAACTATGATTTTGACCCACATTTGTGGCACAATGAACAAGGAAATATGATAGTGTAAGAATGGCATGGTGTCTTGTGGACATTTATTCTTCCTTGTAGTCTAGCAGTATTTCTGAAACAGATTGTCTTAGAATATTTGCATATTGCCAGATTACAATTTTTAAATGAGGCAATATAGCATAGATTATATTCTAATTATAGGGAGATTTTATAAGTTCTCCTGTTGCTTGTTTTTTTTATAAAAGTCTGCTTCAATATAAGTTCCTATTGTCTATAGTGAAGTATTGATCCCCTTTTAAAAAATAATAGAGACAGTAAATTCTGAAGTGGCAATTTTTATCCTTTTGACAATTTACTCTTTATTTTGCAAAATATCTTATTATTTTAAACATGTTTTTTCTAAACAATATCTCATTTAAATTGTATAGCATCATGATTAATGAACAAAGTATATTATAATCTTGTACAAAAAAAATGTTGTAAGAAACTTGTTTCTTGTTATTTCAACATTTCACATTATAAAAACACTATAACAGAATTTTAGGCAGTATCCTTGTTGACTTTCTGGTATGACTGCTTTTATCATTATCCATCCTGGCCCTCTGTATTTTTGTTAAAACATCTGGTCTTTCTTGTGTCCTTTGCAAAATTGATGCAGTGCAGTTGTTGTTATATTATTGGTTCATTGCAAGTCTTGGTTAAAAATGAACAAAATGTCTACAATTGCAACAGTGTGCCCAGGCTTGTAGTTTTACTTTGTTTTAATTATTTTTTCAGATACGTGGAGAATTGATGATGTTTGGAGCTCCTGTTAAAGATGTCAGATTGATGAGGAGAAGTTCTGGTAAGGAATTCTGTTCTGATTGTCATCAGAGGCTTTTGTAAAACAACTGGTCTAATTTTTCTGTGCCCTTTAATTTCACTTATTTAAGAATTGCTTCACTGAAAATGGCAAGATTTTGAATATACTTAGTTTGTCTTTAACCGTTAACAAAACACATATTAAAAAAAATTCAAAAGGCAGACTGTAGATCAAAAACTATGTATATGTGCCTGCATGAGAAAATCGTGACTTGGTACAGATATCTTGTGAAGGAAAATGACAATACTCAAAAACAATACACGAAAATTTGCCTATAGAACTACCAAAAATATTATACTGAGCTGCATACACAGTCACAAACAACATAATAAATACCAACAATCATATAGCCATGTAAAATTTGATATCTGATTCTCATGTACCTGTAAATTATTCATTTGACAATGTTTTGATAGTTTTGGATCTCCTTTATGGTATTGTTTTTCGACCAAAAAAACAAGATAGTACAATGTAGATAGTATATTGTTTTAAGCAGCTGTCTGTCATGAGATATGGAGAATTTTTTTCACTATGAGGAGATTTGTTTGTTTTATGTGAATTTATCAGAAGGGTTTATAAGAACAGTGTAATTTGAGAATCAGATAATCAATTATTTTATGACCTGTGTGTACATCTCTGTGGTTAAATATTGTGGTAAATGATACGATACGTTGGGTTGTAGAAATATACTATTGGAGGCAGTGAGTGTTGTGTTATTACTACAATAATTTAATTCTTGATTTTACATCAATTTGGATTCGAATGTACAAAAAATAGCAAGTAAAAGAGAAGGTCTATTTTATATTCAGGAACTTCTTAAAATATTGATTAGTTTATCCGTAAATCTTGGTTGGTTACTGCTTCTTAAGCTTTCCTAATCTTGCAATTTTTTTTAATTTCTCAGATAAAAAAAAATCCAAGCTTTGGTGATGTCACTGGATAGAGAAATATACATGTTTGATAGGCAAATTTGGAAATAATTTTGTCAAAGTTCAAATGTGATTCAGCTGTTCTTTATATTTTCTATAAGTATCTAGCTAGATTAATAAATATAGGTGGCCTTGTCAGATGGGCATTTGTGTTTAAAAAGTCTTTTAACATGTGCTCCAGATGGACATTTGCAAAAATTTTTGTAAAGGTCAATAAACAGAAAAAAATTATTTAAGTTTCAACACAGAAAATTAAAAAAAAAACATGGAATTTTCAAGAATGTTCACACTGGTAAAAATTTCATTTAATATGTAAATCATGAAGCAGATGAACAAGCGTTGTAATTCTGTACAAGATTTAAAGGTAATTATTTATGTAGATGCATTGGTATAGCTTTTAGGACAGAATAAAGATACACATAAAAAATTGAAAAAGAAAATAAATGGAATGATTTGTTAACGTAGGAAAGAGACCAGTCTTGTCATTTATCAGTGAAGCATTGTATTGTAAGCATTTTAAGCCCAACCCCATTGTGAATGGTGATGTTGAATTCTAATGAGTGCCAATAATCATTTTGTACAGGTGCTTCCCGAGGGTTTGCTTTTGTGGAGTTTCAGAGCATAGCAGATGCACAGCGCTGGATGGATCAGAATCAGGTTGAAAACCTTGCTCTGTCGTAAAGTACAAATTATACACATGTGTCATCATACTCTAAAAAAATAATGTATCACTGTCTTGATGAAGACAGAGGCTTATTTGAGTACAGTGGAAATTTACCCCTTGAAAAATGGTTTATTATTATGGGAATGTTGACTGTTAACTAAAAATATTAGGGTCTGGGTATTTTGAAAAAAATTAGAGGGGAATTTGATTTGGGAGGTTAGTTTTAATTTGTGTGTGTGATGACAGTAATATAAATAACCACAAAATGCATCAACAGCAAAACTTTACTCAGATTCTTGTTGGTTTTGCTTACAAATGAACGTAAAGAGGTCACAAGAACTTTCACATTAAGGCACTGAAAATATACATAATAAAGAGGTAAATAACAATAAATACCTTCCTAAAAATAATAGATTGTTGTTTTAAAGCTTCACAGGGCATTTTATGTAGATCAAATATACAAATAAAGAAAAGGGTCCCCAGGTTTACAATGTTGGCTTGTGGAGTGTTACAATACATTACAAGTTAAATGAGTTTGCAAAAATTTTCAATCATTTTTTTGTAGAAAAGTATATACAGATATAGAACCAATCATTTCACCATGATATTCAAAGAGTTTAAAGAAAACAAGTCTTTTGTATATTATTCTCCTTGATATAGGAAAACACTTTATGTAAAATAAATTTTTGGCAAATGGTAACTGACCGAAAAGTGTATTTCATTTTAACTTTAAGGATTGTGTTACAGCAGATAACTAGGATTAAGCTTGACTTAAAACAATTCTATTTTTATATTTACTATTTTAAATTCACTCATTTGTCTATTCTTTTTGTTTAGATGTGTCACACAAAACCAATGCTGCATTTTAAATATATTGACTCATCAAATCATTAAACAAATCACCTGTGTATTAATGTTGAATGAAAAAGAACCACACTTGTCAGAAATCAAAAGGATTAAGTGTTACACATTTTGCTTACTTTTTGAATGTTTAACATTTCTGAAAAATATATATATATATATATATATATATATACAATCATGTTAATATCATTCAAAATATTCCATACTATTTTCAAAATATCAAATGAATTTTTTTTTAAAAGTAACAATATATATTGTAGCACTCCATAATTCTTGGGAAATGCTCCTCACACAAATAATCTTTAAAACTGCTTCAGTTATAGGAACAAAAGTATGTTGCTTCTTGTTTTTCCCCCTGCAAATTTTAAGTTACCCTAAGATATGCTAAAAGAGAACAACAGCATTCAGCTAATAACAGACATAGCTAAATACTACGGACGAAACATAGAAAAAGAATTTTTTTTTATGATTTTGTGTTACATTTTGCTGGCTCAATTGGATCACTGTCACAGCACGGGTTCTGTGTTGTTTGGAGGTTGCGTACGGTATTTCTATCCGTTTTACTGACAACCATTTATTTATCAACAGGGAAGACTTAAGCTACAGAACCAGTTCCATATAAGTATGCATTATAGTACACCCAAAACTGGACCTGAGAAAAACCTGCACAAGACAGACTGGACATGTGGAAAGGTAGGCAAAATAGTTTCTAGTCAATAGATATAGATAAGAAAATACCCTGGGAACATATTTAGTCATTTTACTAATAGGTGTGTAATGATACCATTTTATCCTTTAACATAATTCATTTTAAAGACTTTTGATAACACTCCATTATGAACTTTGATACTTTGTGGTGAGGTTAGGGGATATCTGACTGACAAGTTTAACTTGTGATCAGTAACCAAATTTATTTACTTTCCTCTATGTTGTGTAGAGCTTCTTTTTTTTGCACACATTTTTAGAACTCTAAATTTATTAAAAATCTCGACTTTGAAAAATGTGATTGAAATCTTTTATTTGGTATGACCTAACACTATACTTATAACCATTTTTAAGTTCAATTAATTTTAAATGTAAATAACCTTAAAACATCAATTTTAGGCACAAAGTCAGAAATAAAAGCACTCTTTGAGAAACAGCATTCTGGTAGGATTAAGTGTTAATCTAAATATTCACAATATTTAATTGTTTTTGGGCATTGCTATCATATGATGTAAATTTTTAACTTCTAGTGTGGAGTCCATAATTTCAAGAGAAGGGACCATTGTTTCAAGTGCAATTTGTCTAGAGAAGGTATGGTAGTATAACCTTTACACATCAGATGATTGAAAACATTGTTACTAGTATTTTGTGTGACATTTACCATAGCAGATGATTTTAATGACACCAGTGATACTGATCTTGATTAGAAGATTTTATATCACTTCCTAGATTCAGCGTTTGGGCTTCGTTGGAAAGTAATGGAAAAGTCTGAAGTAAATGATATGAAGGACAATCCTAACTGATCAAAGTTCTAAAAAAAACTTTGAAGACACCTGCTTTCTTATTTAATAGAAAAAGATTGATTTTGAACAAATTTGAATGAAGATGCTATAATACAACAAACCACTTGTAAGCCATGGCTGAATCATCCCAGTTTTATATACTACATCAGAATGGTCCTTTATACATGCTGCAGAACAAATGTTCAGGGATGGATAAGGTGGTGCTTCTCTGTCTGTTCAAAAGTAACCTAAATTTGCTTTAACCTGTACACTTATACTTAAATTCTTTCAAGCAACCATATCGTTCTGGCCAAGGTTGGTTTTGACTTAGCTTGCTGCTATAAAGGTGATGTGTCCTTGAAAAATGCAAATTTGTTTGAATTCTTGACGTCGGGATGATATTAAGACCAATTTTCTAGCAACATAGCAGCTGAAAATTAGGATTTTAGGGGGGGAAAATGTGTTTTTTGTCTGAAGATAATGTCAAGAAGCACATGATGGATGTAATACCATTTAGTTTGTACAACAAGGTCACTTTTGAAGTTTGTTGATGTAAGGTGTCGAATAAATTATTTCTTTTTCTTAATGATTCAATATTTTTTCAGAATCTGACAGAAAAAATGAGGCTGATGGCTTTGATCAAGTTGGTACAAATCCTTGTAACAGTAAGTTGTCATTTATCATAGGTCTTACTTTATAAGTTATTTTGGATCTTTCCATAGATTAAGATTCAGATAATATTTAAGTTGGATTATTCATTTATATGATTGATTAAATCTTGTTATTAAATGTCAAGTGAAAGTTATTGTTCATTATGAAGTAAACTGTTTAATATATTTGCCAAATTTGGGTTTTAAGCCCAGATTTCCTGGTTCACTGAACATTGAAATTTGATAGGTTAAAGTTTTGATTTACAGGTATTTTGTGCTCACATCAACTTGAAACTTAGTAAACTGTTTAATGTATATGTCAAATTAGGGTTTTTGCCAAGATTTCATGGTGATTTTTGGACACATATTCTTGTATTTATTACTTTGACAAGGGTCAAAGTTTATGAAAAGATAAAGCAGTCAATGGAAATGTATAGTCAACATCAAAAAGTGAGTGTTTAGTCTGAATATTTGTGATGTTCATTGCCTTTTCATTATTTCAGCACTGATTTTTCGTGGTTTAGATGCCCTTACTACGGAAGACAATCTGATTCGTGCCTTGTCAACAATAAGAATATCTGACATCAAAAACATACAAGTGATGAGAGATGAATCTACTAGCATTTCCAGAGGATATGGTTTCCTTGAGTTGGGTTCAGTGATGGAAGCCACACAGTTGCTGAATTGTATTTCACAAGTGTCATTTGAAGTTGATGGAAAAATGATCCTTGTGAATTTTGCTAAAAATACTTACTCTACTGTGATGGCAACACTTGCTGCACAATATGCAGGAGAACAGGTATACCCTGATTAAAACAACATTATATTAGTTAGTTTAAATGCAAACCATCATTAATCAATATTTAAAACACTGGTGAGTTGAAATGCCCTTATTTATCAATAAATGCATCTACCCATTTACAATTTCTATCTTAGCTTTGGAAAAGCAGTCTCGATATTTCATACTTTAATATGAAAACATGGAATATATGTAAAGAATTCAAAAAAAAAATGTGTAAGTTAATGCCCTTTCTTATTATGTGCATTGGCGGGAGACATTGGAATGCTAAGTTATGTTATGTTAGTTCATCTTGTGCTGAACTGAAAAAAAATTACAATAAGCATACTTTGACTGATTTTACAAGACAATCTTTATTTGACTAATAAAAGTTTAAATTATAGTCCCAACACAATGAGAATAGAAATGAACTAAAATATTTTGTTTACTGTGGTTTTTAGCAGGGAACATATGATATCAACCAACAGAGTACTTATTATGATGGATACTATCAGCAAGGAACAGAGTATGATCAGCAACAGTATAGTGGACAATACTATGATGGACAGAACTATGACTACTCTCAGTACTATGATCAGAATGGAGCCGCATCTACACCTACACAAAGTATGTATTTTCACTTGCGTTTACACTTTTTAACTTCTGTACAGAGAGTTCCAACACTGCCCTTTGCACCAACATATTCATTTATGGTTCTTATTTAAATTTTAAAATGAGTGCCAGGACTTTGAATTGGGTCTAAATCTGAAGTATTGTCACAGAGATGAGTACTCGTATAACCATAACGGAACAGATAGAAAGTTTTTCAAAGTAGGATGAAATGGAGGTTCCATAAATTGGCATATTTGTAGAACACTACCTGAGGATGTGCATAAAGGAATAAATTTGTATGACAGGGTGTATCGGGTACCAACAGGCAACAGTACTGATTTTAAATCTGATGTTTTATTTTCCAGCAGATTCAACAAATGCAGCAGCAGCAGTAGCCCAAGCAGCTATACAACAGGCTAATGCTGTTAAGCATCTAGTTAATAAACAAGTAAGTTTAAACATCTATATTTGTTAAGTTTTCAAAACTTCAAACCCAAGAAGAAGGGGGTTGGTCCTCTTATACAACCAACCTGTACCATTTTGATTAAGACCCATTGGATAAAATCAAGCAGAGCTATTGTCCGTGGTTGTCATATACCACAAGGATAGACATTTTGTATTTTTACTTTTGATTCTTCGCATCTTGATTAAAATAGGCTTTATATTGGTTCAATTTTATGAATATTATCACACTTCTCAACATAGTTTATGATAAAGTACATTTTTCCTTGTTTTATACAGTTTATTTTAGGTTTTGAACAGAATAACTATTTATTTTTCCTAGTTCACTCTTCTATAGGGTTTTAATATGAGAATTAAACAGATAATTATAAAAAAAAAAAATCATAGAAAGGATGTGCATGATTGGAGAATTAAATTTGACAGTGACAGTGATACGTCATGGACTGTCCGTCAATAGGTCTGTACATCATGCATCCTTAGTCTCTGAATGCATTTTAAATAAAAACACAATCGGGAAAGGGTTTGTAATAATTTTTGTCATGTAAATTAAACGCTCAAATAGCTGGTTGCTGAAGAAAATTATGATTTTTATACGACCGCAAAAAAATTTTGTGGTCGTATATTGGTATGACGTTGGCGTCGTCGTCGTCGTCGTCTGGCGTCGTCGTCCGAATACACATTGGTTTTCGCACTCTAACTTTAGTTTAAGTGAATGGATCTCTATGAAATTTTACCATAAGGTTCAATACCTCAAAAGGAAGGTGGGGATTGATTTTAGGGGTTATGGTACTAACAGTTAAGGAATTAGGGGCCAAAAAGGGGCCAAAAATAAGCATTTTTGTAACTTCCAGACATAACTTGTGTGTTAGTGTATGGATCTCTCTGACATTTTACCACAAGGTTCCATATCACAAAGGGAATGCTGGGATAGATTTTGGGGGTAATTGCCTCCAAATTTTAGGAATTAGGGGCAAAAAAGGGGCAAAAAACAAGCATTATTCTAGTTTCATGACAATAACTTGTGTGTAAGTGTATGGATCTCTCTGACATTGTTCCACAAGGTTCCATATCACAAAGGGAATGCTGGGATTGATTTTGGGGGTAATTGCCTCCAAATTTTAGGAATTAGGGGCCAAAAAGGGGCAAAAAACAAGCATTTTTCTATTTTCATGACAATAACTTGTGTGTAAGTGTGTGGATCTTTATGAAATTGTACTACAAGATTCCATATCACAAAGGGAAAGCTGGAATTGATTTTGGGGGTAATTTCCCACAACGTTTAGGAATAAGGGGCCAAAAAGGGGCCAACAATAAGCATTTTTCTAGTTTCCAGACAATAACTTGTGTTCAAGTGTATGGATCTCTCTGAAATTGTACTGCAAGGTACCATACCACAAAGGGAAGGCTGGGATTGATTTTGGGGTTAAATCCCTAGAAATTTGAGGAATTAGGGGCCATAAAGGGGCAAAAAACAAGTATTTTTCTAGTTTCAGGACAATAACTTGTGTGTAAGTGTATGGATCTTTATGAAATTGTACTGCAAGGTTCCATATCACAAGGGGAAAGCTGGGTTTGAGTTTGGGGGTAATTGCCCTAAATGTTTAGGAATTTTGGGCCAAAATGGGCTAAAAAACAAGCATTTTTCTAGTTTCCAGACAATAACTTTTGTTCAAGTGTATGGATCTTTCTGAAATTGTACAGTAATCATACATGTGAACCTCCCGACGGGAATACAATAATCCCGTTTTCAGGGGGTGTCCTCCCGACCTCCTGTTGAAGACAAAAAAATCCAGTGTATGAAATTTTTCATGAATGAAAAATTTCAGCCCAACATATCTGGTGTAACTGACATTACCTGAAGTTATATTTTACCTGTAAATCAATTAACATGCATAATTATATGGCTTCACTTGTCACCTTGGGTGTCAAACATACTGGTAATCAACGATTTTTACATCAGGCTAACTGCCGTTGTGTAATAAAACTTTGTATATTTAATATGAATGTTGGGTTACTTCCCTTGATTTATCCTGTTTTAAGTTACTTTCCTTTAAATAATGTAAATTTTGAAAAGAATATAAATAAAATATAAATTGAACAAATAATCATAAAAGGATGGTAATTAAATGATTTTAAATGTCTTAGGACAAATAAAAAAATAATAATTTGAAAATTATTTGAGGGTTCTATACTTCCTTTCAAGGCTTAAATTGAAATTTATATATTAACTATGAACCATGATTACAGTTTGAATGTGTTACTTATCATGCATTAAAAATCTACTTGCATAAAGATAAAAATAAAAGATCTACTCGCAGATAGATAAGCAAATATTCTGATTGCAATGAATAATGAAAAAAAAGATATGACCAAAAAAATTTAAAGAACATACTAAAAAAGAAGAATGTTAGATTGAACAAGTTGAAAGTTTAAAAAGATAGCGAAAATTTATAAGTACAAGGGTACTATAAACATAATACATTCGGATGGAAAGTTGAAGAAAACACACTTTAACAGACAATTTCTACAGCACACGGTTACATTTACGACAGAATTTATGTCGATTAAAAACCTCCTGATCTGAGTCCTAATCTCCTGACCAAAATTTCCCAAACTCCTGATCTTAGTTTCACAGTCCATCATATGTACTGCAAGGTACCGTACCACAAAGGGAAGGCTGGGATTGAGTTTGGGGGTGATGAATCATAAGGGGGTTGAAAAAATTTGTGGGAGGGATTTTTTTTTCCTTTTTTTTTCTTTGAAATTTTCCATTTTAAATTGGTTATTTCTGATTTATATATAAAAGCAAATAATAATGATATGGTTTGAATAGATAAATTAAAATTTTTTAAGTTCTTAGACCACATTCATTCTGTGTCAGAAACCTATGCTGTGTCAAATATTTAATTACAATCCAAATTCAGTGCTGTATCAAGCTTGAATGTTGTGTCCATACTTGCCCCAACTGTTCAGGGTTCAACCTCTGCGGTCGTATCAAGCTGCGCCCCAGCGAAGCATTTTATCTATTTTACTTTTATGGTTGCAAAGAAATTTTTATTTTTAGATATTACTGTTAAATGATGCTGATTAAGGTTTTTGCTATGTTTAGCCATGACTATGATGTCATTTTCTATTTTAATATCTGTTATGATGTATTTAAATGGGCTTTTATGGTTACAAAGGAATTTTATTTTTAGATATTACTATAAAATGTTGCTGATGCTGATTAAGGATTTTGTTTATTTTTAGCCATGACTATGATGTCATTTTCTATTTTAATACCTTTATGATGTAATTTCCATTTTTAGATATTACTGTTAAATGATGCTGATTAAGGGTTTTTTGCTATGTTTAGCCATGACTATGATGTCATTTTCTATTTTAATATCTTTATGATGTATTTAAATGGGCTTTTATGGTTACAAAGGAATTTTATTTTTAGATATTACTTTAAATGTTGCTGATTAAGGATTTTTGTTTATTTTTAGCCATGACTATGATGTCACTTTCTATTTTAATACCTTTATGATGTATTTAAATGGGCTCCCATGTATTTAGATTTTTGATTATTTATACATGTTACCAAATTGGTCCACATTGAACAAAAACGGTCCAAATTTCAACTTTATTACATTACATCAAACATTGAATTCTACATATTCTTTGATATATTGAAATTAACAAACAATTTAGTTTATGGATATTCCACCATAATAGGTAAATTAATTTTTTTCCAGTTCTTACACCACATTCATCCTGTGTCAGAAACCTATGCTGTGTCAAATATTTAATGACAATCCAAAGTCATAGCTGTATCAAGCTTGAATTTTGTGTCCATACTTGCCCCAACTGTTCAGGGTTCGACCTCTGCGGTCGTATCAAGCTGCGCCCCAGCGAAGCATTTTATTGCTTTATATGAATATAAAAAAAAAATACCACAGAATCACTTTTTTTCAAAAGATCATGTCATTTTGTTGATGGGGGAAAAAACCAGGAAATACTCACTTCTACCCATTCAGACAAATATAAAAAAACAGATCTTTGGTCAATTCAAGATATTTAGATGATGAGAAAATAAAATGAAATACACTGACTTCATTACTAACAATAATACTGGGGTGTATGATCCTATGTCAGGTTTTTAACAAATGAATAGTAATAGATTTGTTCAAGGTGTCATATATAAAATAATGCTAATTTTATTTTGTTACAAGTACTAGATGAAGGTGTAGACATGATTGGGTTTATCTATTTGACACAATGCAAACTGATTGATTTTAATAATTTAGGAGGGGGTCTTTCAGCAATATGACCTTATTTTGTGTTAAATCATGACAAATGCAGAATATGGTGTTTTTAAATTCTATCCATGTACCTGCTGATCACCCAAAGCTACAATAAAAAGAATTTGAATCAAAAGAGGAATCTGTTTAAAAAAAGACCCTGAAAATCATGTTATTGGTGTACATGTATGTTTGCCATGATACATTGATGATTCTCTTAAAATTATAGCTAATGACACTGCAGCCATTGTTCTTAAACAAAAAAAGATTCATTAAAGGAACACTTAATTCATAAAATTCTGTAAAATGTCAGTTGTTACTAAACTTTGTAAAAAATGAAAGAAGAATGTATCTGAGGACACGAATGCCCCTGCTCAAGCTTTGCAATTTTCCAAGTTTTAAAGGGCATAACTCTAGAACCATAAGTGACTCACTGCCCAAATTCGAACTCTGCGAGTTTTGGTTCTTAGCATTGTGTATGAGTTTCATAAAATTTGGATGAGGAAAGAGTGCGGAAATTCAAAATTTTTCAATTTTCCAAGTTATAAAGGGGAAGAACTCTAGAACAGTAATACTTAATGCCCCCGTTGCCTATGGCAGAGGCTTAAAAACCTAGACTTAACATACATTGTGGAAATCTTTTATTACATTTTAGGTTAAAGGCCAAGTACCAGAGTTAAATGTTGTTACTCAAGATCAGTCACTGTCTCAACAAAGTGGACCAGAATATCAAGTATATCGTAAGTTCACTTCAGATATTTATGAAGTAGTATAGGCGGAGTGATTACACAGGAGAAGATATGTTAAGGCCACTTTTTGAGTACCTTGAATACGAAAATCAAAAACTATTATAAATCTACCAAATAACATCCTTCAGATGGTCATAAAACATCAGTCGTAAATTTGGAATATCCTCATTTTGAGATCTTGAGGACTCGTATGAAAATAAGAAAAGGTCGACAAGGAGAAGCGCACAGTTGTTTCCCAGAGGAATTCTGACAACCTGCTGGAAAATCCTACCTAGTTTGTTTTTGCATTTGTGTTTTATCTTGAATTGTTTGTTTTTGTAGCTCCACCAGATGTATCACAATATCAATATGAAGAAACATCAGGATACTACTATGATCCCTCAACTACACTTTATTATGATGCAAGCACGCAGGTAATTTGTTGTATTATATCTACCAACTTCAAAGTAACAAGATTATTATATACAGTCGTTACCATGTACATTTTGTGTATGTCTTTCTCAAAAATCAAATGTTTTCACTATAAATGAGAATGTTAGATAGATATTTGAAGTTTCAAATCAAGAAAACAAGTTTTGATATTACAGAGAATATACCATATTTGCATTTTGGTAATAGTAGGGTCAAAAGAACACAGATTGCATAACTAGATGATTATATTTTTTTAGTACTACTACAATGCTCAGACAGGACAGTTTTTGTACTGGGATGCAGATAAGTTTACTTACCTTCCTGCTCCTAATGGGGATGAAAATTCCAGTAGAGATGGCGATCAGAGAAAAGAACCCAGGGATAAAAAGGAGAAAGTTAAAGTAGCAAAGAAAATTGCTAAGGTATTGTTCAAGAAAAAGAAACCTGTTGGTGTTTCATATAGTTAATTATAATTTTAACTTGAATGACCAGCATAAGGCATAATGTAATAATAGTTCTGCATAAGATTCAAGATAAAACACCAATGTAAAAGTAAATATGCAGCTTTTTTGTATAACTGGTGGTTTTATTAATATTCATGTTCATAGTGATCTTTCAACTAGGCAATGATTTGATAATACTGTTATGTGATCTTTATAAAATATCATTAGGATTTTTTTTTATACTTTATTTATTGTAAAATATTCTGTCCTAATTTGACAACCCTTCTATCTATAAGGAAACAAGTGATTTTGGCATGCTATGGATCCTGTTACTAGATATGCATGCTTATATTATGCTAAGAGTTTCAATGCAATTGAGCCTAGTTAATAATTTTCCGCAATACTTTTGGACAATTGCAAGTGCTCATGTCAAATCCTTAAGACATGACACCGTAAAATACAATTGCTATCTGTATATTTCAGGATATGGAGAAATGGGCAAAGACTTTAAATGCACAGAAAGAAACAATTAAACACTTTAATAAGACATTTCAAACTATATCGGGTGTTAGGATTATGGATGATAAAAAAGAATCGGCAACAGCAGATGCTGGCTTTGCTATCCTAGAAATGAGTGTAAGTATATCTACAGTAATCTACACATGTAGTGATATAAGTCATACGTTCTTCAGTGAACTAGTTCTACATTTAAAGGCATTGCTTATCAATTTAGCAATGAAATATAAAATGTTTGAATAGGATAAATATTGATATAAGGCACTTGAAAACTTACAAATGTATTTTACTCGCAAGGTTTTCACATCAATCCTTGTAATATCCATGTAAAATTGTGTTTGAATCATTTTATGATTTAAATGTTTTTTGTTTGATTTTTTTGTCATTTTATGTTAATTAACCAGCAATCAATCAGTGTTATTCCTGTTTTTGTTGGTTTAATGAGGTCAATCTTTATGATCTGCTTGCCATATCATACCTTCAAATTTGACAGATAGTGGTATTATCATTTTTTGTTTTTAAAAATTGCATCAGTAAAAAACTCCTTTCACTAGGTAAACTACCTCATCTGTAACAGTTGCATTGTCATGTTCTACAAAGTATATAAAACATACAAATTTAACACAATTGATTGTATTTGTAATATAAAAGTCATGTATGTGTTCAATTTTCACAAATGTTTTGTTTACTTCGTGTAAAATATCAGTTAGTATAATATGGGTGCAACCAGATGACTTTTTTTACTTGAAACACACTACTTTATATATAGACCCTCAAATATGCATTGCATGTTGTTACATATTCAATATTTTCATTATAGGTTAAAGGTGGATTGGTTGAAGATAAAAAGTTAATGCCACCACCACCATTTCTGGTAAGTTGTAATGATTTTTTTAGCTTACATCTCATGCTCATGCTCTATTGATAAGTTTTAAATGGGTAAATGCTTGATATTATCTTATATGAATCTGGTTAATTTAGAATAAGAAAAAATAATCTTTTATCTGTATCTGCAAATTTATATAGTACAGATCACTTCAATTTTTAACAAAAAATATTTAATAACTTTTTTTATATAGAAAAAACAAAAATATCTTTTTTCTGAAATTAAAATTTGTGTAATTTAGAGTGGCGGTCCTGCAAATCAGACTCAATCTCCAACAACACAGTCTGCAAGTGCTGCAGGTTTAGTAGCTTCATATGGTGGTGATAGTGATTCAGATGGGGAGGAAGATTCACAAGGGGGTGGTGTAGATGAAAGCAAATTGACAGACTGGAACAAATTAGCATGTTTGTTGTGCAAGAGACAGTTTCAGACCAAAGAAATCTTGGTAAAGCATCAACAGATGTCCGGTTTACACAAAGTAAGTAAACATTTACTTCACATGGTGAAATCTTAGTAAAGCACCAACAGATGTCGGGTTTACACAAAGTAAGTATACATTTACTTCACATGGTGAAATCTTAGTAAAACATCAACAGATGTCAGGTTTACACAAATAGCCTAGTCAATTTAGCTCTAAAATCATTCAACCTGCAACTAATTGCAACACAAGGTTTTTTTAGTGCAAATTTCAATATAGACTTGTACTAACAACATACTAAAACTATACAATGATATAATTTGCGGAAAAGGTTATTTTGGGGTGAAATATGTGGTTTTTAGAGAAAAAATGCTGAAAACTGGAAAAGAAGAAAAATTGTTATTTATGGTTACATTTTTAGACCTAAAGCTCGTTGAAGACAGGAAACCTTATGTTATAGAGTATTATGTAGTCCTCTAGTTATTATTATTATTCATATTGAAGTAATTTTGAGGTGAAATGAGTGATTTTTAGAGAAAAAACGCTGAAAACTGGAAACGTAGAAAATCTCCGTTGCTAATGGTTAATATTTTTGAAATTTGATCTATATAGAAAAAAGAACATACTAGTTTATGTTTTATTTGTGAAGTCCTTTTGTTATCAATATTAATATTTGGGTAATTTTGGTTGAATATATGTTTTAAGACCGAAAACCCGGAAAACTGGAAATGAAAATATCTCGGTTATTGATGGTTAAAACTTTCAAATTGGGATCTAAACAGAAAATAGAGAATACTATCTGATGTTTATCTTAAGAAGTCCTATAGTTATTGGTATTTAAAAAATTGTAATTCTTGTGTAAAATGTGATTTGTAGAGAAAAATTGTGAAAAATGGAAATAAAAAACTCGATTATTCATGGTTAAAACTTTTAACATAGGATCTTTATAGGCATACTATATTATCTTATGTTTATCGCATATGTATTCCCCTTGTTATCGATATCAATAATAATCAATTTGGTGTGTGAAATATTTTGTTTTACACACTAACTACAAAACAAGAATATATCCATAGTACACGGATGCCCCACCCGCACTATCATTTTCTATGTTCAATGGACTGTGAAATTGGGTCAAAACTCTAATTTGGCATTAAAATTAGAAAGATCTTATCATAGGGAATATTTGTACTAAGTTTCAATATGATTGGACTTCAACTTCATCAAAAAATACCTTGACCAAAAACTTTAACAAAAAACTTTAATCTGAAGACGGACGAACGAACAGACGCACAGACAGAAAAACATAATGCACTTAAGTGAGGGGCATATAGAAGGAAAATTTTAAAATCTTGGTTATTTCTAGTTAGATTTTAAAAAACGAAAAAATGGAGAATGGAAACAGGGAATTTGTCAAAGAGAAAACAAGGCCACTAATGGGTCTTTAACATAGCAAGTAAATCCGGCACACGGAGGTGGGCTTCAGCTGACCCCTTAATTATGTTGTACACTAGTTCAGCAAAATGGACACCACCCTAAACTCCAGTACATACAAATGAACCAAAATTATCACACAAAAAAAAACACACACAAGACAAACAAAGGCTAGAGGTTCATGACTTGGGATAGGTGCAATAATGTGGCAGGGGTAAAACATGTTGTGTGAGAACTAAACCCTCCCCTAGTTTCTCTATACAATATAGAATAAACAAACACACAGTAAAACTCAGTTTTAAATATGTGCATTTTGTGGAAGTTTGAAATTTTATCTTGTTTCGGTTATGTATAAAATTTATAGTAATTACACGTGTAGGTATAATAAACAAAAAATGAGTGTGTTCAAAAATAACTCTTAATCAGTTTGGTTACTGACTTTGATTTTGTCATGTTAATTGCTGGAGAAAGTCATTTTTCTAGTGCCCTTGTATCGTCATTGACTGTCTTTGGATTGCATAAAGTCACAGTTAAACACAGACGATGTGATTGCAGATTTCTCTTAATGTGTTGCTAATTTTATTTAGCAAGCCCAGCAATATCCACGTTTAATTTCAGATGTATAAGCTTTTTAAATTTAGGAACATATACTAGTTCACTGAATTAGCATTAAATAAAGGCAACAGTAGTATACCGCTATTCGAAATTCATAAATCGATTGAGAAAAAAAACAAATCCGGGTTACAAACTAAAACTGAGGGAAACACATCAAATATAAGAGGAGAACAACGACACAACAGAAACTCAACACTAAAATGCAACACACACAAAACGAACTATTATATAACAATGGCCATTTTCCTGACTTGGTACAGGACATTTTAAGAAAAAATGATGGGTTGAACCTGGTTTTGTGGCTAGCCAAACCTCCCGCTTTTATGGCAATGTTAAATATAACATTAAAATGACATGATTACATAACAGGACTACAATACAAATAAATGGCAGAACATACAGGACAGAGACACACACAAATAATAGCTATCAAAAGGTATACCAGGCTTACAATTTAATACGCCAGACGCGCATTTCGTCTACATAAGACCCATCAGTGACGCTCAGATCAAAAAAGTTCGAAAGCCAAAACAAGTACAAAGTTGAAGAGCATAGAGGACCAAGAGTTCCAAAAAGTTGTGCCAAATACGGCTAAGGTTATATGCCTGGGATAAGAAAATCCTTAGTATTTAGAATAATTCATACTTTTGCAAACAGTAAATTTATAAAAATGACTATATAATAGATATACATGTTAACACCGATGTGGTGACTAACTACAGAATAAAAACGAATACGTAAAACAACCTAAATCAGCACATAAAAAAGGCAGAGCCGAACAACGTATTATATGTTAGCCGAAGAAATCGACGCACAATGTGACGTAACATTTAAATTTCTATAAATTTCCAAAAAATAGGAGAGAGTTCAAGATTAGGTTTGAAATACCGATATAACATGTATTAATAACAATGAAAATTACAATTCTTATTAATATAAAATTGTGGTAGTAATTAGATAATTAATTATATTATCAAGCTATGTCGGTATTCTAAATCAAACTGTAAACCAAATACATCGTATAAATTTAGTTGACCCAAACTAAAATCTTATAAATGAACTGGGTGGTTAATTATCGTTACCGTAACACACGAATAGAACAGAAAAAAAATAAAATTTACAACTACAAACGATAACCCATTTGACAAAATCCGATGAGAATAACAAATATAACATCAAAACTAAATTAAAAGAGGGGCAAAAGATACCAGAGGGACAGTCAAACTCATAGATAGAAAATTAAATGTAGATCTGATATTGTTTAAGGCAATTTCAAGAGCAGCTTTGTCAATACCATAATAAGTTTACCTCTAGAGCTTGAATTTAAATAGTAATTGTACTATTAAAGTGGACCAATTTTGGATGTTGAAAATGATATAAGCACTGTTGAATGAATTAATGGGATTACTTCCTGGAGGAAGTGTTAATAGCAACAACGCATTATGTGTGTACCATATAAACCTGCATGTGTGTGGTGGTCTGAAACATCAACCAAATGGTAATGACAAAGAACTAACATGGGTTGTCTGCTATATGAAAATATTATGGTCAAAGATATATATATACTTACTAGTATATAAAGAAAAGCATTACCAAGTTCTTTATTTAATATATCTCATTGAATTAATTTAAGAAAAGATAATCAGCTTTAGCCTAAGAACTGTAAAAAAATTATCATGCATCATCTGTGTATGAATTAAAATTTGTAGTATCTGTGGGCGACTTTGATGGCCAGAGATAACGTTTAGATAGTCATGTCTAATCTGAAGGTATGTCTGTTGGTTTTTGTTAGTTGTTTGGGTGCTTTCTCGTTGACTTTAAAAACCTCAAATCTCTCTTTATTCATAAATATACTCTATTACAGATATATCAATGTTAAAGACGCTGTTTATGATTCCGGAATGCTGACCTGTATTCAACTCATTTGAACGAAACTGTAAAAATATTTAAAAAAAATACACCTCATGCCAGAAGAATACAAAATTAATGTTCAGTTTTAAGGTCCACTAAACTCTATCAGTGATCTCTTGGTAGTAAGTTTGATCGCTTGCCAATGAAACCATCACTTATTATAAAATCTCCCCACTTTAAAAACATAAGAAGATGTTGTATGATTGCCAATGAGAAAACTTTCCACAAGAGATATCAATGAAGTGGGTGTGGATGTAAACAACTATAGTTCATCGTCAAAATATAAAACAAGTCAAACGAGAAACTCAAAGGCCTGGTTAATGTTAAAACAATAAACGGAAAAACAAATATGACAGACAGCAAACAATAACAACCAAGTAATAAAGGGCCACTGACTTGTGATAACTTAGTCATATTCATAGTGTGCAGGGTTAACCCTCATTGCGAGCACTCAACCCTCCAATAATCAGGAACAGTTTTTATTTAGGGGCCGGCTGAGGACCACCTTCTGGTGCGGGATTTTCTCGTTGCATTGAAGACCCATTGTCCTGGTGGCCTTCGGCTGTTATCTGCTCTTGATCTGGTCGGGTTGTTTTCTCTTTGACATACAATATTCCCCATTTCCATTCTCAATTTTATTTAAATAGCAAACAACGTAAGAACAAATTGTAAAACCCAGTAGGAAAGGGCTCAACTCAAAAAGATCAGCACGGATTAACCAAAAGGACAATGAGTTCTCATAGCTAGTCCAAAGCTTAGTAATTACAGTTGATGAATAAATACTGTTGGCACCGACTAAAATATAAATAAGTACACATCCGATTAGTAACCAAAGTGAAAAGTGGATTCAGTGTTACAGTCAAAGCTTTATTTATATGGTGTGTGAGTACTGAGATCGTCGCAAATTACATGAGTAGCTATTTGCTTCGAGGAGCCTGAAATTTTCATTTGTGAAAAAAAATTTATCATAAAATCATCTAACACTCATCTTTCTTATATTTTTTTTAAACATTGTTGGATTCTAAATCTTAACATGTTTGTTCCAGAAGGTAAATGAAAAAAATATATTGTTTTCTTTCTAAAGTTGTGGAGAAAAAATACATTAAGGTAGATTCATGGTATACCGCCATCTTGGATTGTACAATCGCAGTACACAATCGGTCTAGTTATTTGCCCAAATCTGCAAATTAGGAGACAGATTTGCAATTTATTTGTCACACTGTTTATTTATTTAAAGAAAACTTGGTGATTTATTGTATTATTCAAAATATTCCAACAAATATTAAATTTTGTGTTTTGGAATCATTTTTTTCAACTAAGCCATTTAAGGGGAGATAACTCTTTTAGTAAAAAATTACACTGGCTTGATAGGGAAATTTTTAATTTTTACTTGTAGCAAGAAAACAAGTTCGGTGACACCATTTTTTCTTTTTATTTTCTTAAAACATGTTATAAAACCTATCTTCTCACAATTTATTTCAAAATTCTATCTCATAGATTTCTTTTTATGCATACAAATGTGTTTTTTCATGAACAATCTAACCAGATTTAGGCAATTTTTAACGACTCATAGCTTGAAAAATAGCACGGTGACCCATACTTTTTATTATATTTTTGAAAAAAGCATAGTAAAATCTTCATTTTGGCAAAGTATAAGAAAATTCTTTCTCAAAAAATATATACCAATGATCTACCTTAAAGACTTTGAATCTTGCAATAACATTTTTTTTTATAAAGAACAAAACATGTGTTTCTGGAACCCCTCCCCCAACAAAAAATAAACTGTCTGTGCCTTTAACACAGGGGCAGAATTCTTTCGAATACCAAGTAAGAATGTGACTTAATTGGTAACTCTAATTCAGTACAGTTTTACATTTTTAGGTTACTTACCAACACTATTTTGGCGAACTAGATTCTTGGATTGTAAAATAGCAGAACACAATCTCGGTCTATATCTTTATTCAAATATACAAATTTTGAGACTGGAAAGTGATTCATTTGTAAAATTATTCTTTCAAATTGAAATAATTATGTATTGTATTGTATTATTTCAACTGTTTTAAAAAATACAGAACATTTTTTGTATAATTTTATTTTTTTCAACTTTGGCAAATAAGGGGAAGCAACTCATATAACCTTACTTTTACTACAAAACATTTTTATAAATTACACCACTTTCCGCAAAATATATTTTTGTATAGTTTTAGTATGTTGTTCATAGATAGTAACAGACTTGTTTTTCAGAGAAAAACTTTGTGTTGCAATTAGTTGCAGGTTGTTCACTAAATTGACTAGACTAAAAGTAAGTATACATTTACTTCACATGGTGAAATCTTAGTAAAGCATCAACAGATGTCAGGTTTACACAAAGTAAGTATACATTTACTTCACATGGTGAAATCTTAGTAAAGCATCAACAGATGTCAGGTTTACACAAAGTAAGTATAGACAGTTTCAGACTAAAGAAATCTTAGTAAAGCATCAACCGATGTCATGTTCACACAAAGTAAGTATACATTTACTTCACATGGTGAAATAAACAAGTTCTTAAGGGGAAAAAATGTTCTGAAAACTATTTAAATATGTTTCTGTTTCCTACTCAATATGATGATATATTTGCCATGTGATATAAGGATCCATTAATCAATCCAATCTTAGTGTCATTACACAACAAACAATAAGTTTGTGTTCTTTTCGCTTTTGAAAATGTGCATTTTGGTTGTGTTGTTGGGCAACTTGCTCATCGACATATACCCCACTTATGCTTTATTCATATTTTGAAATCAGTTAAACGTGAATAAATGGAAATGTGGGTATATGTTTACAAGGCAGCAACTCAACAACAAAAATAACCAAAGACAATTATAGACCATTAAACAGTCCTTAACAATTGAAATACCCCCAGGATGACTGGGGTATAGAAAAATTGTCACTTTGGTCTTCCGACAGACAATATAACCTTTGCCAAAGTGGAACATCTGTTTGACTGTCCGAGATGTATGTATTCACAGCCACTTTCAGTCGGGATGAGTGCTACGCTCTCAACACATTAAAGAACCCTTGCAACAAATCTCTGAGGGTCTATAGGTGGCCTTTTATATTGCTAAATGTCTGCCCTAGCACCCTCATTTTCCAATGGCATTTGCAATGTCCTGCCCTTCATTTCAGTGGACTCCTATAACAGGACCTATTATTCAATCAATTGTTAATTTATTCTTGTCCTGAACATGCATATTGTAAGACAAGCACTTATGAGGTTTCTAATAATGAGTGGATCACAATTTGTGAACATTCTTCCTGTAATCTCTAACTTGTCAAATCACCGCAACTTATTGTACATGTATAAATAAACATCAGTGTTCAACGGTTTCAATAAACTTTGTTTTAGTTTTTGCCAAATTGTTCAGGGAGACAGATTGTTTTAAGTTTGTTGGGTTTTTGAATCCCTGTGTATACATGTATGTATATATATCTGTTAATGTCATTTGTATGCTTTTGAGTATAAATACTAATATGTTAAAACAGACTACACTTTTTTATGTCCCTGCCGTAGCGGAGGGGGCATTAAGTTTTACCCTTGTGCGTCTGTACGTACGTACGTACGTCCCAAAATTGGTTTTCGTTCTCTAACTTGAGTTTGCCTCAACCAAATGTTATGAAACTTATACACAATGCTTATTACCACAAAATACAGATCAAATTTGAATGTTGGTAGCGTCACTCTAACTGTTCTAGAGTTATGCCCCTTTATAAATGGAAAAATTACAAAGTTTTTAGTTTTTTTCTCTTAACTTAAGTTTGCCTCAACCAAATGTTATGAAACTTATACAAAATTCTTATTACTACAAAATAAAGATCAAGTTTGAATTTTGGTGGCGTCACTTTAACCATTCTCGAGTTATGCCCCTTTATAAATGGAAAAAAATGCAAAATTTTTAGTTTCCGTTCACTAACTTAAGTTGCCTCAACCAAATGTTATGAAACTTTAATATACACAATGCTTTTTACCACAAAACACAGATCAAGTTGAATTTTGGTGGCGTCACTTTCATCATTATCGAGTTATTCCCATTTATAAATCGAAAAATTGCTAAATTTTTAGTTTCCGTTCTGTAACTTAAGTTTGCCCCAACCAAACATTATGAAACCTTTACACAATACTTATTACCACAAAACTCAGATCAAGTACAAATTTGGGTAGCGTCACTTTTATTGTTCTTGAGTTATGTCCCTTTATAATGTTGTATGCAAGTGGGGGCATCATCTGTGTCCATGGGGACACATTCTCCATTTTTATATGCCCGTTTACGGGACGTATTATGGTATACCGGTGTCTGTCTGTCCGTCCGTCCAACGTCAACATGTCGGACATTAACTCAAAAAAGCTTTAACCAATATGCATGAAACTTTGGTGAATTGTTTATATCTATTTACGTGAGCTCCCTTTCGTTTTTTTATAAATTTCAGATTTACCGTTTCAGAGTTTTGGGGTTTTATTCATTAAAAAAGGGGGGATTTTCCAGTTTTCCGACAATAACTCAAGAATGCTTTTACCAACATGCAAGAAATTTTGGTGAATTGTTTATATCTATTGACATGAGCTCCCTTTTGGATTTTTATAAATTTTCAATTTAACGTTTCCGAGTTACAGGGTTTTATTCATAAAAAAGGGGGATTTTCCAGTTTTCGGACAATAACTAAAAAATGCTTTCAACAGTTCTCATGAAACTTTGGTGAATTGTTTATTTCTGTTTAAGTAAGCTCCTTTTAGAATTTTATAAATTTTAGATTATACATTTCTGAGTAATGGAGTTTTATTCATTAAAAAAGGGGGGATTTTCCTTTTTTTGGACAATAACTCAAAAATGCTTTCAGCAGTTCTCATGAAACTTTGGTGAATTATTTATAGCTATTGATGTAATCTCCCTATTGATTTTCATGAATTTCAAATATGACATTGAGGAGAAATTGAACTTTATTTGTTTAAAGTCTGACAACAGATTTAATAAGTAATGTTCAACAGCACAGTGTATTGCACAACAGCAAGAAATCTTTAATTGAATATAAATTCAATTCATATAACCAATTTTAAGTTCTTTGACTACATTTATTCAGAAACCTATAATATGTCAAATATTTAATTACAATCCAAATTCAGACCTGTATCAAGCTTGAATATTGTGTCCATTTTTGCCCCAACTGTTCAGGGTTGGACCTCTGCGGGTGTATCCAGCTCAGGGTTCGACACTAACGCTAGTCTGCTTGCCTGAGGCTAGTAAAAATTAGGGAGGGCTAGTAAAGTTTTCATCACAGTAGTCCGACGGGCTAGTCAAAATTTTGTTTAAAACTAGGAATTTCACAAAATTTTAATTGTCAACAAATCCTAGATTTTTTGCTGACCTTTGCTGTCTTTATTGTACAGTTTATTCACGTATATTTTGATTGTCAGACATTTTTTTTAACATGAAAGGTACTTTTTGGGGAGGGGAAAGAAACGGAAACAATGAAGGTACTTAATACATTGAAAACCACGTGTGTTACAAACGCCGTGATGATTCTAATCAGAAACCTGGATCTCAAAAGTGCTTTCATAATATCAAAATAATAACATGAATACGAAATTTACATACATTACTACCGATACCATCACTGTTTGGGAAAAATTGTACAACTTATTGGGAGGAATTTTAAGCCATTTTTTTAGTAATTAGGAATTTTCTCTAGGGGAAAAAGCTGTATTTCAAATGTAATTTGAGGCAAACAATATCATTGAATTACTGTCATAAAAACAAAATTATAGGTCTCTGCAAGGATTTGTATACTATACAATTCCTTGGTCTCTGGTAAAACTATACAGATTTTTAGGAATAAAATCTTGTCCTGCAAAAAAAAAATAAACTGAAACAACAAGGGAAAAGAAGGAGTCCATGAAGAATTATGACAAAAAACAGCAAGGGCAAACCTTTCCTCTTTTGTGGGTGTATTTTTAAATCCCTAACTTATCCATCTTCATTAAAGACACTAGTAATAATGATAAGTAAAATGAGGATGATGATGAAGTAATGATCGAAAGGGGTCTTCAAAATAATTCGAACACATTCTTAATATAGATGATTAAAATATGATTTTTTTTTTTTTTTTTGGTATTTTTTATTAGCAAACCAGTGAATTTTCATGTAACAAAACGTGTTCAAAACCCTCTGGAAATGCTCCAGAACACAGGATTTAGCTTCATTTGTATCAAAATTTTCTGGGGGGGGCATGCCCCCAGACCCTCCTAGATAGGGTCGTGCCACAGGCACGACCCTCCAAGTGCCTTCGGCACTTGGAGGACTAGTGAATTGACAAGAGGACTAGTATAATAATAATTTCACTAGCCCTGCAGGCTAGTACATACATTTAGTTAGTGTCAAACCCTGCAGCTGCGCTCAGCGAAGCAGTTTATTTTAGTGTTAAATACTGTAGTGTTTTAAATCTTCAATCATATGTTTTTAACTAAAATATTGATGAATAATATAATTGCAATACTGGTGTATTGATTGTAGGAAAACTTGGAAAAGTTGTACCGATCAAAAGGTGTCAATCAAGGAGGAAATACTGATGCAGAAAAATTACAATATAGAGACCGGGCTAAAGAGAGGAGGGAAAAGTATGGAATACCACCACCACCAGAACCAAGGAATAAAAGACCAGAAGTACCAGCTGTGTAAGTTAATTTATACACTTAGAACTATTTTGAAAGATATATTTCCTTTTTCAACTCAATCACACCAAAGGTCATTTATTTGTAAAATACATATATATATAAAAAAAAGGAGATGTATTATGATTACCAATGAGACAACTATCCACCAGAGTTCAAATGAAGTGGATGTAAGCAATTATAGGCAACTGTACGTCCTTCAACAATGAGAAAAACCCATACTGTAAAGTCTGCTATAAAAGGCCCTGACATGAAAAATATGAAATAATTCAATTGAGAAAACTAATGCCCTAATTTATAACAAAAAAAATTAGAAAAACAAATATGACAAACAAGAACCATAGGAAATGAATTGCTTATAAGCTAGGCATATGTTACATGATCATTACCTCTTTGTTTTCAGTTAATACCTGCATTAAGTCAAGTTAAGTTTAATGTTTGTCAGACCCTACCTTAAAGTTTTGAGTGAAATTAGATATTGCTTGGAGAAGTAGAAAATATTTTAATGAAAGATCAAATCTAGAAGTCTTTTATTATTACAGTCGATTACGGTTATTTGCATAGCCTATTTGTCAGACAAAATTATGCAATTAAGCAGAGTATGCTTATATTCAAAATGCTAAATTACGGAGTTAAATAACATCGACAGTAAAGATCAGTAAAGGAAATTCCTGAAGAAAGATGAACGGCAATAATCCACTTACAACATGTTGAATGTTGATTTATTCTAATAAAAGTTATAAGTCTAGTGTTATCCATGTTTTTGTATTTTGTATTCTTTTAATAAAGTTTATAAACACAATTTGTTTTAGTTTATTTGCGTACCGACGTTTCCTTTACCTGGGATACAAAAAAATAGATTTGTTTCTATGACCCGTACAATGTACATCATTACGCTTTGATTAAAATAAACTCTTCAACTATACTACACAGTTTATTATCATTTTTAACAATAAATAATGAACTGCCTTTGATATGCAGTATTTACCGCTGGCACAGTGATGTAACACTGTTTCTTTAACCTCGTTAGTTTCATATATGCAAAGCAGTATTAAAACAGGTAAAGGGGCCCTGTACGGGTTATTTGCTGGACACAAGTGTTGAACGTGTGAAAATATAATAATTAGAAGTGAATGCTCTTTTCCAAAAATAATAAAAATAAATGATTGACGAATAAAATTCTTCAACCATATATAAATGCCATGCAATATTTAACATAAATGCAAATCACCCCAAGCCGAATTGCGAGAGTACACATTGGATGGTCTTTCAAAGTAAATAAGCCGGCGTTTTTGTTCTAAAATTCACCCCAAATGTAATCTATGGACAATGCTTAAAATCCAATCAATAATTAACACCTTTTGGGATAGAATGGTCATGTTTTTACAACAATTACCTGTTTGACATTTTATGACCTCGAGGCTTAAAATAGAACATGGGAAACTTCACCTGTGTACACATCGAGGGTTATTTTAAAGTAAAACTTCATCATATAAACACGAAAGAAACTGTTTTAAAACTTTATTTTAATAACACAAAAGTGAATATGAAATAATAACGAAAATAATGATGCATTCAAGAAAAATATACTTACCAAATTGCCGTTTCCGGTAAAAAATCTTGTCAGTTTGAACTAAGCATATCTAACAGGCAATTATTTTCTATGCAATTAACCGAAAGGCCACTTGTAAGGCTATGCATATAACCGGATAATTTAACATTAGATGAATGGGAAATGGTTTTGTGCAGGGGAAAATTATGCAATTAACCGAATTATGCTATTAAGCGGTATGCGATTAACTGGAGTCGACTATACCCCCGCTTTAAAAAAGTGGGGGTATACTGTTTTACCTCTGTCAGTCTGTCCGTCCGTCCCATGAATATTTTTCGTCGCATCTTTCTCAGGAACTACATCATAAGGATTTCTAAAATTTGGTTTCAGGATTTATATAAAGCAGCTATACCGTGTGATGTGTTTTCAGTTTCATCACTCAACAACTTCATGTTATACCGAACACTTACATCATTTTACACATGACATCCAAGTAGTTGAAAATTGCGGCGGGGGTATCATCAAGTGAGCAGTAGCTTGCAGTTTCACTAGTATTTGTTAACCGGATTTTCGAAAGAAATTTAGATATGTTGTTTCCTGTGACTAAATGAAGGTCAAGTTCAATTTTCACGATTTTTTTCTCGTTGTTGAGTTATAGCCCTATTGCAGATCTATATTAGTTTGTGACAAATGAAAGAAAAAATATTTGGAATTATTAATTACTGTGGATTCATTTTTATTCGTGGTATACCAATTTTCGTGGGTTTCGTGGGTCACAGCGAACCACGAATTTAAGAATTCAACGAAGAATAATCCCGAGAAATGTGTATGGAGTCGGATGTTTATTTCTGGTTATGTTATGCAGTTCTAGTATAGTGTTGACTAGCGATAAACATTGTAACATAACACGTGTTTTTAATGAAAGAAGATACAAGTATTTTGATTAAATCAATAATAAATATATCGAATATAAGTGATAATTTACTTTTTAAAATTGATTAAAATTTTTCATGGAAAATAACTGTAAGTTGTTAATTACCGTGTCATAGTTTGGTTTACTGGTGATTAAAAATCAATAGGATTAAGTACGGGGATATTGCCGGTAGGTAATTTTGTTATGACAGGAACATGTATTTTCGCACCTTTTACTTATATGACTGTTTATTATATCGTGATTAGGGAAATGAGTTTTCAATCATAGAGTTTTGAATGCCTTATAAAATTCCGACAAAAATTTATAAATTGTAAAACAAACAAATAATTAGTTGTCTCTGTTAATTATTGTAATTGAAGTTTTCAATGAACACTTTAACCTAGAATGACCAAGCGAGGATTTTGACAATTCAAAACTTTTTCAATGAATTCCTTCTTTTTTGTTTGTTTTATTATTGATCAAACCAAGGAGGTTATATGATCTAGATCAAAAAGAAATCCACGAACTACGTATCTGATTTTTTTTTTTTGTGTAATCAGCGATCCACGAATTTACGTATACCACGAAACGTCTTTTTTTCTCTATCCACGATAATTGATACCCACGAAAATAAATGAATCCACAGTATATTTGATTATAATTTGAAAATAGATATACATTGTGTATCATCATATCTAATTTAAGAAAATAGGTATTAAATCATATCTAATTTTAAAGAACTACCGGTATGTGTTTATAATTATTCAGTTTGAGTTATTTCCCTTTGAACAGAAAATTATATGTATAAAATTAAACTGTGTTTCATTTCAACATAAATGAAATATATATAGGGTTCTTTCAAATGCTGAATCTAAACCTGTATTTAAATATTAGATTTTTGGGCCCAGTTTTCAAGTTGGTCCAAATCAGGGTCCAAAATTAAACTTTGTTTGATTCAACAAAAATTGAATTTATGGGGTTCTTTGAAATTCTGAATCTTACCATGTATTGAGAGATTTTGGATTGTGGTCTTCTTTATCAAATTAGTCCACATTGAGGTCCAAAGGGTCCTAAATGAAACTTTTGTTTGATTTCATCAAAAATTGAATTCTTGGGGTTCTTGGATATGCTGATTCTAACAATGTACTTACATTTTGGACATTAGACCATAATGGGTAAATGTCCAATTTCAAATATTTCAGTTCTTTGACCACATAAATTTTGTGTCACAGACCTATGCTTTTTTCCACTAATTCTATGTAGGCAGAATACAAGTTTTGCACATTTCAGGATACCTTGTTAATTTCCAAGCT
This sequence comes from Mytilus californianus, assembly GCF_021869535.1. NCBI lineage: Eukaryota > Metazoa > Mollusca > Bivalvia > Mytilida > Mytilidae > Mytilus > Mytilus californianus. Next base: position 109,799,435 of record NW_026262581.1, read on the forward strand.
GTGTTTCAATAATCCAATTTTAAACTTTGGAAAATGCATTTTAATACAGTGTTTAAGTGAATTATACATTTTAATTGTTATTCAATCATATTGCTAAATAGACACCCTAAGGGGACAGGCCATGAACACTTATAGAAATGAAAAGGCTGGTTATTGTTATATAAACAAATCTGTGTTATAATCTGAATAATTACTTATTAATTAGTGATGTACATACACATATGCTAAAACTTAGTAAACATTTTTAGTAATGAACAAAAAATGTTAAGAAGTAATTTTCCTTTCATATAATTGTTAATTATTAGTATTAGTTAATATTAAGAGTCTCAAACAAGTGAACTTATAAATTAAAATACTATATCTTATTTTTATAAAAATCTTTTATGTATTGCATTTGTGATTAATCCTCTTTAAAATTCAGGCCAGTATTTCATATTACCCAATATTGCGCAGTATTACCCGGTAAAACCCAGTAAAACCCGGGTTTTCCCAGTATTTCCCACCGGGCTGGGCAATACTCATAAAACCCGGGTTTTTGCCAACCCTGCTATGCTGTGTCAAATATTCAATCACAATCCAAATTCAGAGCTGTTTTTAAGCTTAAATGTAGTGTCCATACTTGCTCAAATGTTCAGGGTTCGACCTCTGCAGGAAATCCGGTTTGCTGTCACTCTGACAGCCTCTTATTTACATATAGAATGGCATTATTTAAACAAACAAAAACCACCAAGATGTGACAAAATCATAAAGATAAAGTTAATTTATAGTACGAATTCTTATTACAGTTATGAAGAACCAACAAAAACAGGAATAGGTGGAGAAAATATTGGAAACAAACTGTTGCAAAAAATGGGTTGGTCAGCAGGACAAGGTCTTGGGAAGAATCGACAAGGCATTGTTGCTCCTATCACAGTAAGTGTGTCTTTACAGTGAACCAGTATAATATTTAATGTATAATATATTGAAACCATAGTTTCACTTCATATATAAACAAATGACATAGATGTGGTAATTAAATGGCAGAAAATGTGGACTGAATACTACAATGTGTCATAAAGTTACTTGAAAGTTTTTATGCCCCCGCCGTAGCTGAGGGGGCATTAAGTTTTACCCTTGTTCGTCTGTACGTACGTACATCCCAAAATTGGTTTCCATTCTCTAACTTTAGTTTGCCTCGACCAAATTATAGTAAATTTCCCTTAATATTTCAATATCTTTAAATATCTGAGAACTGACTTTTTCAGGCTCAGAGAAGGAATGCTACAGCTGGTTTAGGAATGAGAGGTGCAAGCAATGTTGCAAGTGGTGGAGATTCATACAAAGAGGCAGCCAGAAAAAATATCTTTGCTCGATACCAAGAAACAGAATGAATTATGATTAAGAAATATAACTTTTTTGCTACGCTACACAACGTGAAAAGCAAGCTTTCAGAAAGTGAAGTTTCAATAATAATTTATTACAATAAATAAAAACTACTAATAACAGCAACATCAGCAGCTGCACATATATCGAGCTGAGAACATAGAAAAAAAGAAACTAAAATAGTTGCTCATATTTCTAGCAGAGAACATAGAAAACCAATAATGAGAGTGCTATTCAAAGTTGATGGCTTGTAGAGAGAAAAGACAAAAATGCACCAGTGATGCCTATAATTTGTACAGTTTTTGTGATGCTTTCTGTATATACTGATTATTAATAATATTTTGTTTTGTAAATATTTATAGGTTGTAAAAAAGTGATATACATGACACTGGTATTATGTATTTGTAGTCAGTGGTGGAAATTGCAGAAACATTTATAATATTTTAAATGAAAGTAATATTTTTGTTGTTTTTTCAAATTGATTGTAATTATGTATGTATTGAATTAACAAAGAATTATTTTGATTATGAATGAAAAGAATATTGTTAATAGATAAGCATTGTATAAATGTACATAGTATCACTACATCGTGGTAATATATTTGTACAGATATTTTCTACTGCTAACAAAATATACTGCAAACCAAGAATTATTGTCTTTATTCTGCCTTTTTGTAAAGGAAAGAAAAAATGCATCAAAGACTCAAATCACCAGGATGAGTAAAAATATTTCTTAAACAATGGAGAATGGTTTATACTTAACATTTAAATAAATTACAAACGAAAGTGAACCAACGCCTGGTGAGTCTGTAGTACGATAGAGTCCATAAAGTGGATACCCGAGGGTATGCAGGGTCGTTATGATAAAAAACATAAGATGTAGAGAGTCTTATAACAACAACACTTTACGGACTGCTGCATAAATTTATTGATCGACATGTTTCGGTGCCTAGGGCACCGTCATCAGGATAAAAACAATACATAAAATCATGTTGAAGTACAAAATCGGGTTGTTAAAATTTAAACGTCACAATGTTGCAATGGTAAGTAACGTTATTAATAGCAACGTACTGAAAGTGAAAGTGAAAGTTCATTGTAAGTATGTAAATAAACTATAAAAAGAAATTAAAAAAATAAAGTGTTTTTGTTGTGAAAATGTTTGTTAAAATTATTCTGCCAACATGTGTTTGTCCTCTTGCATCGTGGAAGGAATAATACAATAAGTTGTCAGGCTGTGTATAGACTGTATAGGTTGTGTGGTCTGAGTGTTCTGTTAACTTTCTTCCCCAAAATAGACGACATTTTATCAGCAATTCCGTACCATTTCGACTGGCTTCCCTTGGCCAGAGGTACTGCTTCCAATCGCGTCAGGAATGCTGTAAAATTTAAATATATAGTTCCCAAGTTTTTGTAATGGGAAATAATTCCTTAAACAATTCCATGATAGCCAGTTCAAAACTTTAACATATAGATTCAGGGGTCTGGGTTGAAAAGTGCATATTGTTTAATTACACAAAAAAAGTACCCATTTCACCTGCCTTTCTATAAGCCAAAAATGCTGAAACTGTACTAACTTAATCCTGAATTATATCTAAAATTACAATTGAATACATGGTTTACCTTTCATTGGCACCACTGAATGCTCATTTTTGTCGAGACATAGGGATAATGATCTGGTGGCGGCGGCGTTAACAAACTTCTTGCATGCTTAATATTTCATAAGGTAGAAGACCTGGATCCTTCATACTTTGTATATAGATGCCTTATGTTATGAAGTTTCCGTCTGTCATATGTCCATTGTCCTTGACCTCATTTTCATGGTTCAGTGACTACTTGAATAAAAAGTTAACATTTTTAGTATTATTAATTTCTCTCTTATAATGAGTAATAGGATAACTATATTTGCATACCTTGCAAGGTCCTCATGCCTGTCAGACAGTTTTCACTTGACCCCAACCTCTTTTCATGGATCAGTGAACAAGGTTAAGTTTTCGTGGTCAAGTCCATATCTCAGATACTATAAGCAATAGGTCTACTATATTTGGTGTATGGAATGATTGTAAGGTGTACATGTCCAACTGGCAGGTGTCATCTGACCTTGACCTCATTTTCATGGTTCAGTGGTTAAAATTAAGTTTTGTGTTTTGGTCTGTTTATCTAATACTGTATGCAATAGGTCAACTATATTTGGTTGACCTCATTTTTATGGTTCATTGCTCAATGTTAAGTTTTTGTTTTTATGCCCCACCTAGGGGCATTATGTTTTTCGATCTGTGCGTCCGTCTGTCCCGCTTCAGGTTAAAGTTTTTGGTCAAGGTAGTTTTTGATGAAGTTGAAGTCAAATCAACTTGAAACTTAGTACACATGTTCCCTATGATATGATCTTTTTAATTTTAATGCCAAATTAGAGTTTTGACCCCAATTTCACGGTCCACTGAACATAGAAAATGATAGTGCGAGTGGGGCATCGGTGTACTATGGACACAACTTGTTTTGGTCTGTTTTTCTAGTACTATAAGCAATAGGTCAACTATATTTGGTGAATGGAATGATTGTAAGGTGTATATGTCTGTCTGGCAATTATCATCTGACCTTTCATGGTTCATTGGTCAAGTTTTCCTGGTTATGTTTGTTTCTTAGATACTATATGCAATAGGTCAACTATATTTAAAGCATGTAATGATTGTAGGGTGTACATGTCTGTCGGGCAGGTTTCATCTGACCTTGACCTCATTTTCATGGTTCATTGATCAAGTTTTCCTGGTTAAGTTTGTTTCTTAGATACTATGTGCAATAGGTCAACTATATTTAAAGTATATTTGGTGTATGGAATGATTGTAAGGTGTACATGTATTTCCTGTTTGGTTTATCTGACCTTGACCTCATTTTCTAGGATCATGTGAAGTTTATGTGATAGTTGCAGTAAAGTTTTATATTTAGGACTATCAACATAACATCAATGGTCAGTAAAGAAGGCGAGACATTTCAGCCTGTGCACTCTTGTTGATTTTGGGCACAGTATTCAAGATGGTCCAAATTGGGGTCCAAAATTGAACATTGTTTGATTTCATCAAAAATCAAATTGTTTGTGTTATTTGATATGGTCAATTCAGCAGTGTTTTAGATTTTTGGGTAAAGATTGCATGAAATGCAATCAAAACCCTATGGTACTAACTTGATATCTAAATCTTCAAAGGTTTATCACTACTTTTGAGATACACAAAATATAGTGCATTGATCATAACATTCTAAACATCCTATCCATGAACATTTCTAGAAATTTATCAATGAAAGATATGCTCAGATATTCAAGTTAGAAAATGATGTTATACTTGTCAAGAAAATTACATAACTTGTGCAAGGTGCAGGAATCTAAGATCTGTTCTAAAAATATCAATGATGTCATTGTTAAAGTAATCTTTAAAATTAGAGTTGTCGTCATTTGTCCATAATTGTAGTTGAATCAACTACAACCAATCAATGTTTAATTTTACTTCCCACTGATAAATTAAAGCTATCTTTACCCTTCAGTGCTTACAAGCACTTTGATTTGATTTTGTGCTTGGTTTTTAAAGTTGGTCCAAATTTGGGTAAAAAATTAAACTTTGTTTGATTCCTTAAAAAATTAAATCATTGTTGTTCTTTAATGTGTGCAATCTTAACAGGGTTTTAAATTTTTGATTTTTGGGTCCGTTTTTCAAACTGGACCCCATAAAGGTCCAAAGTATCCAGAATAAAACTTAGTTTGATTTTAACAAAATATGAAACAATGTGGTTATTTGATATGCTGAATCCAACCATGTATTTAGAATTTGAATATTGGACCATAATTGGTAAATGTCCAATTTTGAAATTATTTAAGAACTTATACCACATTCATTCTGTGTCAGAAACTATGCTATTATTACATATTTGCTCAGAATCTAAATTCATAGATGTTATTGCACAATTAACAGAAATTTTAAGTTGGGTCACAGTTGAAAATAGATAACATCATATCTTATTTTAGAGAACTATTTTTATGGTTTACATCACTGGTTCATGGAAAATAAATTGGTTCACAGACAATAACTTTAGTACAAGTGTATGGATGTGTAAAAATTATGCTATTATTAAATATTTAATCAAAATCTAAATTCAGAGATGTATTTCGCAATCAACAGAAATTTTAAGATGAGTCATAGTTGAAAATAGATAAAGCATCATATCTAATTTTAGAGAGGAAATTATGTATTGATATAGTTTGAAATTTACTGTTCATTATTAGATATTTTGAAAAATAATTAAGGTAAGTTTTATAGATTTTTTAAAGACTTTGTATTAATGAAGAATAATATTTTGGAATTGTTTTTTTCTTCATTTTTATACGCCCGTTTACGGGACGTATTATGGTATACCGTTGTACGTCCGTCTGTCCGTCTGTCCGTCTGTACGTCCGTCTGTCCGTCCGTCCGTCGTCAACATGTTGGACATTAACTCAAAAACGCTTTAACCAATTTGCTTAAAACTTTGGTGAATTGTTTATATGTATTGACGTGAGCTCCCTTTCGTTTTTTATAAATTTTAGATTTTACGTTTCCGAGTTATGGGGTTTTATTCATTAAAAAAAGGGTGATTTTCCAGTTTTAGGACAATAACTCAAGAATGCTTTCACCAACTTGCAAGAAATTTTGGTTAATTGTTTATATCTAATAACATGAGCCCCCTTTGGATTTTTATAAATTTTAGATTTTACGTTTCCGAGTTATGGGGTTTTATTCATAAAAAAAAGGGGGGATTTTCCAGTTTTCGGACAATAACTCAAAAATGCTTTCAGCAGTTCTCATGAAACTTTGATGAATTGTTGATATCTATTGATGTAAGCTCCCTTTAGAATTTTATAAATTTTAGATTTTACATTTCCGAATTATGGGGTTTATTCATTAAAAAAGGGGGGATTTTCCAGTTTTCAGACAAAAACTCAAAAATGCTTTCAGCAATTCGTATGAAACTTTGGTGAATTGTTTATATCTATTGATGTAAGCTCCCTTTAGAATTTTATAATTTTTATTTGTTTATAGTCTGACAACAGATTTACTAAGTATTGCGCAACAGCACAGTGTATTGCACAACAGCAAGAAATCTTTAATTGAATATAAATTCAATTCATATAACCAACTTCAAGTTCTTTGACTACATTTATTCAGAAACCTATAATAGATGTATGTCAAATATTTAATTACAATCCAAATTCAGACCTGTATCAAGCTTGAATATTGTGTCCATTTTTGCCCCAACTGTTCAGGGTTAGACCTCTGCGGGCGTATCCAGCTGCACTTAGCGAAGCAGTTTATTTTACAATACTTTTCTAATTACTTTGTATAAATTGCTTATTTCTTGACCAACTTCAATGTGGTTTAATTCAAAGTCTTGAATTCATGTGGTTCTTTGATATGCTGTATCTAACCGTGTATTGAGATTTAAGATTTTTGGCTCCGTATTTGAATTGGTACAAGGGTCCAAAATTAAACTTTGTTTTATTTCATCAAATATTGAATTATTGGTGATCTTTGATATGCCGAATCTAAGCATGTATATAGATTTTAATTTTGGGCCTTCTTTCAAATTGGTCCACATTAAGGCCGAAAGGGTCCAAAATTACACTTTGTTTGATTTTTTAAAAAATTGAATTCTTTCGGTTCTTTGACATGCTGAATCTAACTGTATTTTAAATTCTTATACGACCGCAAAAAAAATTTGTGGTCGTATATTGGTATGACGTTTGCGTCGTCGTCGTCGTCCGAAGACACATTGGTTTTCGCACTCTTAACTTTAGTTTAAGTGAATGGATCTCTATGAAATTTTACCATAAGGTTCAATACCACAAAAGGAAGGTTGGGATTGATTTTGGGGGTTATGGTACCAACAGTTAAGGAATTAGGGGCCAAAAATGAGCCAAAAATAAGCATTTTTGCAACTTCCAGACATAACTTGTGTGTTAGTGTATGGATCTCTCTGACATTGTACCACAAGGTTCCATATCACAAAGGGAATGCTTGGATTGATTTTCGGGGTAATTGCCTCAAAATTTTAGGAATTAGGGGCCAAAAAAGGGGCAAAATACAAGCATTTTTCTGGTTTCATGACAACAACTTGTGTGTAAGTGTATGGATCTTTCTGAAATTGTACTACAAGGTTGCATATCACAAAGGGAAAGCTGGAATTGAATTTGGGGGTAATTGCCCAAAACGTTTAGGAATAAGGGGCCAAAAATAAGCATTTTTATACGACCGCAAAAAAATTTTGTGGTCGTATATTGGTATGACGTTGGCGTCGTCGTCGTCCGAATACATATTGGTTTTCGCACTCTAACTTTAGTTTAAGTGAATGGATCTTTTTGAAATTTGACCATAAGGTTAAATACCACAAAAGGAAGGTTGGGATTGATTTTGGGGATTATGGTACCAACAGTTAAGGAATTAGGGGCCAAAAAGGGGCCAAAAATGAGCATTTTCTAGTTTCCAGACAATAACTGTGGAACGGTGTATGGATCTCTCTGAAATTATACTACAAGTTTCCATACCACAAAGGGATGGTTAGGATTTGCTTTGGGGGGTTATGGCTCAAACCGTTTAGGAATTAGGGGCAAAAAAGGGGGAAAAACAAGGTTGTCCTGGTTAATGGACAAATACTTTAGTACAAAACATAATTTAAAGCAGTGTAAGGGAGATAAATCAAATACATCATTGAAATTATCTCCCTTACACTGCTTTTAAATTATGTATAAAGTAATGGTTAATGAACAATAAAGATAATCTATACCTTATAAGGGAGGTAATCCAAATACAACGTTTTGGTTACTTCCCTTACACTGCTTTTAAATTATGTTTAAAGAAATGCATATTTATAAAGGAAGACCAGTAAAAATATCTGCAAATGTTTTCATCTTTTTTTTTTACAAAAAAATCCATATGAAAGATTTGACACTATATTTTTATTAATTCTATTATAAAATAGATTAAGTTAGCACTATGGTAAATTTAAATGGGTAATTATGGTTGCCAACTCCATTGGAAATTTGAATTGAGATTATGACCATATCTTGAGGGAAAGAATTTTTTGGGGGGAAAAAGGGGGGGGGGGATAAAAAGAAATTGTGGGGGGCCATTTTTTTCTCATTTCAGATTTCAGAAATTAAAAAGAATTATTCTTCAAATATTATTTTTTTTTTCAAATTTCAAATATTGAAAAATTTCAAGAAGTAATCTTTAATTGCACAGTATGGCGCATTAGATTTGTAAAATCTTTGATCACATTTATTTATTGGTTATGCCGAATCTAACAGTGTATTTAGATTTTTAATTTTGGGTCCAGTTTTCAAATTGGTCTACATTAATGTCCAAAGGGTCCAAAATTAAACTTTGTTTGATTTTAGCAAAAATTGAATATATGAGGTTCTTTGATATGCTGAATCTAAACATGTATTTAGATTTTTGATTTTTGGCCCAGTTTTCAAGTTGGTCCAAATTGGGGTCCAAAATTAAACTTTGTTTGATTTCAACAAAAATTGAATATATGGGGTTCTTTGATATGCTGAATCTAACCATGTATTTAGATTTTTTATTTGTGGACCCCGTTATCTAATTGGTTCATATTGAGGTCAAAAGGGTCCAAAATTAAACTTAGTTTGATTTCTTCTAAAATTGAATTATTGGGGTTCTTTGATATTCCAAATCTAACCGTGTATTTAGGTTTTTAATTTTGGGTCCTGTTTTTTAAATTGGTCTACATTGAGGTCCAAAGGGTCCAAATTAAACTTAGTTTGATTTGAACAAAAATTGAATTCTTGGGGTTCTATGATTTGCTGAATCTAAACATGTGTTTAGATTTTTGATTATGGGCCCAGTTTTCAAGTTGGTCCAAGATAGGGTCCAGTATTTAAACTTTGTTTGATTTCAACAAAAATTGAATATATGGGGTTCTTTGATATGCTGAATCTAAACATGTATTTAGATTTTTGATTATGGGCCCAGTTTTCAAGTTGGTCCAAATTGGGGTCCAAAATTAAACTTTGTTTGATTTCAACAAAAAATGAATATATGAGGTTCTTTGATATGCTGAATCTAACCATGTATTTAGATTTTTTATTTGTAGGCCCCGCTATCAAATTGGTTCATATTGAGGTCAAAAGGGTCCAAAATTAAACTTTGTTTGATTTCATTGAAAATTGAATTATTGGGGTTCTTTGATATGCCAAATCTAACTGTGTTTTTAGATTTTTAATTTGGGTCCCGTTTTTTAAATTGGTCTTCATTGAGGTCCAAAGGGTCCAAAATTAAACTTAGTTTGATTTTAACAAAAATTGAATTCTTGGGGTTCTTTAATATGCTGAATCTAAACATGTGTTTAGATTTTTGATTATGGGCCCAGTTTTCAAGTTGGTCCAAGTTGGGGTCCAAAATTATACTTTTTTTGATTTCAACAAATATTGAATATATGGGGTTCTTTGATATGCTGAATCTAACCATGAATTTAGATTTTTTAATTGTGGGCCCCGCTATCAAATTGGTTCATATTGAGGTCAAAAGGGTCCAAAATTAAACTTTGTTTGATTTCATCAAAAATTGAATTATTTGGGTTCTTTGATATTCCAAATCTAACCGTGTATTTAGATTTTTAATTTTAAGTCCCGTTTTTTAAATTGGTCTACATTAAGGTCCAAAGGGTCCAAAATTAAACTTAGTTTGATTTTAGCAAAAATTGAATTCTTGGGGTTCTTTGATATGCTGAATCTAAACATGTGTTTAGATTTTTGATTATGGGCCCAGTTTTCAAGTTTGTCCAAGTTGGGGTCCAAAATTAAACTTTGTTTGATTTTAACAAAAATTGAATATATGGGGTTCTTTGATATGCTGAATCTAACCATGTATTTTGATTTTGGACACACATTCTTTCTGTGTCAGAAACCTATGCTGTGTCAAATATTTAATAACAATCCAAATTCAGAGCTGTATCAAGCTTGAATGTTGTGTCCATACTTGCCCCAACTGTTCAGGGTTCGACCTCTGCGGTCGTATCAAGCTGCGCCCCAGCGAAGCATTTTATTCTAGTTTCCAGACAATAACTTGTGTTCAAGTGTATGGATCTCTTTGACATTGTACCACAAGGTTCCATATCACAAAGGGAATGCTGGGATTGATTTTGGGGGTAATTGCCTCAAAATTTTAGGAATTAGGGGCCAAAAACAAGCATTTTTCTAGTTTCATGACAATAACTTGTGTGTTAAGTGTATGGATCTTTCTGAAATTGTACTACAAGGTTCCATATAACCAAGGGAAAGCTGGAATTGAGTTTGGGGGTAATTGCCCAAAACGTTTAGGAAAAAGGGGCCAAAAATAAGCATTTTTCTAGTTTCCAGACAATAACTTGTGTTCAAGTGTATGGTTCTCTCTGAAATTGTACTGCAAGGTACCATACCACAAAGGGAAGGCTGGGATTGATTTTGGGGGTAATTGCCTCAAAATGTTTGGAATTAGGGCCAAAAAACAAGCATTTCTCTAGTTTCAGGACAATAACTTGTGTATAAGTGTATGGATCTTTATGAAATTTTACTACAAGGTTCCATATCACAAAGGGAAAGCTTGGTTTGAGTTTGGGGGTAATAGGCCTAAACGTTTAGGAATTTGTGGCCATAAAGGGGCCTAAAAACAAGCATTTTTCTAGTTTCCAGACAATAACTTGTGTTCAAGTGTATGAATCTCTCTGAAATTGTACAGCAAGGTACCATACCACAAAGGGAAGGCTGGGATTGAGTTTGGGGTGATGAATCATAAGGGGGTTCAAAACATTTGGGGGAGGGATTTTTTTTGCTTTTTTTTTTCTTTAAATCTTCCATTTTAAATTGATTATTTCTGATTTATATATAAAAGCAAATAATAATGATATGCTTTGAATAGGTAAATTAAAATTTTTTAAGTTCTTAGACCACATTCATTCTGTGTCAAAAACCTATGCTGTGTCAAATATTTAATCACAATCCAAATTCAGTGTTGTATCAAGCTTGAATGTTGTGTCCATACTTTCCCCAACTGTTCAGGGTTCGACCTCTGCGGTCGTATCAAGCTGCGCCCATAGGAGCATTTTATTGATTTTGGGACTGGTTTTCAAATTGGTCCACATAGTCCAAAATTAAACTTATTTTGATTTTATGAAAAAAAGAATTCAAGGGGTTCTTTGCTAAACTGAATCTAAGCATGTATTTAGATTTTTGATTTTGGGCCAAGTTTTCAGTTGGTCTAAATCAGGATCCAAAATTAAACTTTGTTTGATTTCAACAAAAATTGAATATATGTGGTTCTTTGATATGCTGAATCTAACAATGTATTTAGATTTTGGATTTTGGGCCCCTTTATCAAATTGGTCCACATTGATGTCCAAAGGGTCCAAAATTAAACTATGTTTGAATTAAAAAAAAAAATAATCTTGGGATTCTTTGATCAGTGGCGGATCCAGAAATTTTCATAAGTGGGGCCCACTGACTGCCTTAGAGGGGTCATGCTTCAGTGATTCCCTATATAATCAACCAAATTTTTCCCACAAAAAAACGCTCTAAATCCGCCTCTGTTGATATGATTTTGTTTCCGTACTCGTACTTAAGTTTTGCCTCATCCAAATTTTATGAAACCTATACACAAACAGTCCGAGTTCAAATTAGGTCAGTGAGTCATTTACCATTCTAGAGTAGTGCCCCTTTTTATACGACCGCAAAAATTAAAAATTTTTTGGTCGTATATTGGTATGACGTTGGCGTCGTCGTCGTCGTCGTCGTCGTCGTCGTCGTCGTCGTCGTCGTCGTCGTCGTCGTCGTCCGGCGTCGTCCAGCGTCGTCCGAAGACACATTGGTTTTCGCACTCTAACTTTAGTTTAAGTGAATGGATCTCCATGAAATTTCACCATAAGGTTCAATACCACGAAAGGAAGGTTGGGATTGATTTTGGGGGTTATGGTACCAACAGTTAAGGAATTAGGGGCCAAAAAGGGGCCAAAAATAAGCATTTTCGTAACTTTCAGACAATAACTTGTGTGTAAGTGTATGGATCTCTCTGACATTGTACCACAAGGTTCCATATCACAAAGGGAAGGCTGTAATTGATTTTGGGGGTAATTGCCTCAAAATTTTAGGAATTAGGGGCCAAAAAAGGGGCAAAAAACAAGCATTTTTCTAGTTTCATGACAATAACTTGTGTGTAAGTGTTTGGATATTTCTGAAATTGTACTACAAGGTTCCATATCACAAAGGGAAAGCTGGAATTGAGTTTGGGGGTAATTGCCCGAAACGTTTAGGAGTTGGGGGCCAAAAAGGGGCCAAAAATAAGCATTTTTCTAGTTTCCAGACAATAACTTGTGTTCAAGTGTATGGATCTCTCTGAAATTGTACTGCAAGGTACCATACCACAAAGGGAAGGCTGGGATTGAGTTTGGGGGTGATGAATCATAAGGGGGTTCAAAAAATTTGGGGGGGGGGATTTTTTTTTTTTTTTTTTTTTTCTTTTTTTCCTTTTTTTTTTCTTTTAAAATTTTCCATTTTAAGTTGGTTATTTCTGATTTATATTTAAAAGCAAATAATAATGATATGGTAGGAGATACACACCAAACAGGATGTGTAAATTATTATATAATAAGTATTGTGCAATAGCAAGAAATTTTCAATTGCACAGTATTGCACAATAGCAAGAAATCTTCAATTGCACAGTATTGCGCAATAGCAAGAAATCTTCAATTTAACAGTATTGCGCAATAGCAAGAAATATCAAATAGCACAATATTGCGCAATAGCAAGAAATTGTCAATTGTACAGTATTGCGCAATAGCAAGAAATATTCAATTGCACAGTATTGTGCAAAAGAAGATACTTCGTATAAATTGCTTATTTCTTGATCAATTTCAATGGGGTTTTATTCTTGAATTCTTGGGGTTCTTTAATATGCTGAATCTAACCGTGTATTAAGTTTTTGGATTTTGGGCCCCTTTTTTAAATTGGTCCACATTGAGGTCCAAAGGGTCCAAAATTAAACTTTGTTTGATTTCATCAAAAATTGAATTATTGGGGTTCTTTGATATGCCGAATCTAACCGTGTATTTAGATTTTTAATTTTGGGTCCCGTTTTTTAAATTGGTCTACATTAAGGTCCAAAGGGTCCAAAATTAAACTTAGTTTGATTTTAACAAAAATTGAATTCTTAGGGTTCTTTGATATGCTGAATCTAAACATGTGTTTAGATTTTTGATTATGGGCCCAGTTTTCAAGTTGGTCCAAGTTGGGGTCCAAAATTAAACTTTGTTTGATTTCAACAAAAATTGAATAGATGGGGTTCTTTGATATGCTGAATCTAAACATGTATTTAGATTTTAGATTTTTGGCCCAGTTTTCAAGTTGGTCCAAATTGGGGTCCAAAATTAAACTTTGTTTGATTTCAACAAAAATTGAATATATGGGGTTCTTTGATATGCTGAATCTTACCATGTATTTAGATTTTTTATTTGTGGGCCCGCTATCAAATTGGTTCATATTGAGGTCAAAAGGGTCCAAAATTAAACTTTGTTTGATTTCATCAAAAATTGAATTATTGGGGTTCTTTGATATGCCAAATCTAACCGTGTATTTAGATTTTTAATTTTGGGTCCTGTTTTTTAAATTGGCCTACATTAAGGTCCAAAGGGTCCAAAATTAAACTTAGTTTGATTTTAACAAAAATTGAATTCTTCGGGTTCTTTGATATGCTGAATCTAAACATGTGTTTAGATTTTTGATTATGGGACCAGTTTTCAAGTTGGTCCAAGTTGGGGTCCAAAATTAAACTTTGTTTGATTTCAACAAAAATTGAATATATGGGGTTCTTTGATATGCTGAATCTAAACATGTATTTAGATTTTAGATTTTTGGCCCAGTTTTCAAGTTGGTCCAAATTGGGGTCCAAAATTAAACTTTGTTTGATTTCAACAAAAATTGAATATATGGGGTTCTTTGATATGCTGAATCTTACCATGTATTTAGATTTTTTATTTGTGGGCCCGCTATCAAATTGGTTCATATTGAGGTCAAAAGGGTCCAAAATTAAACTTTGTTTGATTTCATCAAAAATTGAATTATTGGGGTTCTTTGATATGCCAAATCTAACCGTGTTTTTAGATTTTTAATTTTGGGTCCCGTTTTTTAAATTTGTCTACATTAAGGTCCAAAGGGTCCAAAATTAAACTTAGTTTGATTTTAACAAAAATTGAATTCTTCGGGTACTTTGATATGCTGAATCTAAACGTGTTTAGATTTTTGATTATGGGACCAGTTTTCAAGTTTGTCCAAGTTGGGGTCCAAAATTAAACTTTGTTTGATTTCAACAAAAATTGAATATATGGGGTTCTTTGATATGCTGAATCTAACCATGTATTTTGATTTTGGACATTGGACCATAATAGGTAAATTAAAAAAATTGAAGTTCTTAGACCACATTCTTTCTGTGTCAGAAACCTATGCTGTGTCAAATATTTAATCACAATCCAATTTCAGAGCTGTATCAAGCTTGAATGTTGTGTCCATACTTGCCCCAACTGTTCAGGGTTCGACCTCTGCGGTCGTATCAAGCTGCGCCCAGCGAAGCATTTTATTAAATTGGAAAATTGAAAAGCACATTCTTCTTTTATTTATTTCTATCAATGTGAATATTGTGTCAACATTAATGTTTAGCATGAATAATAACATTTGGATTTTATGGGTATCTGAAAAAAACATTGGAGCTTTATTTAAAGTATACCTGGCATTAGACCCCCCCCTAAAGTTTTCACTAGGATTTTGTTATTATTATAGGTGTTTTATTAGTGATGTGAATTAAACATTGTATGTTTCAGGAATTATTGGTACTTTTTATACCCCCATGCTACAAATTAGTAGGAGGGGTATATATTTTGGACCTGTTAGTCATTTTGGTTTCCAGCCTTGAAATCTTGTTTCTTAGATCAATGACTACCGGTATCATAATAATGTTTTCTGGTCTTTCCCTTATCAGGTTCAAGTTTTGGTGTAAGGTGGTAACATGGGTTGGCATGTAGATCTTATAAGTAAAATATAAAAGACATTTTTTTAAAAGAATGATTTTTGTCTCAATGTGAATTTTCCAGTTTGGTCCTCTACTTGGATACTATAAGCAATAGGTCAACTATATTTAGTGTATGTAGAATTGTAAGGTTGACATGTCTGCCTGGTAGGGTTCATCTTACTATGACCTCATTTTCAAGGTTTGGTCGGTTTCTTCGAAACTATAGACAATAGGTCAACTATATTTGGTGTATGGAATAATTTAAAGTGTACACCGCTGTCTGCCACTGTTTTTCTGACCTTAACCTCATTGTCATGGATTATTGATAGTATTAAGTTTGTGATACTTGTAGTAAAACCTTTATCTGAAGACCTTTAACATAAAATCAATCATGGTCAGTAAAGCAAGCAAGACATTTCAGTATGTGCAATCTTGTTAAAAGACAACATGTCTGTTAAATGCAGGTTAAAATAAAACTATTACTGTTGTGATAATGTCGCACTGGCATTTTGTTTATCATCCTGGTCTACAATAGCAAAGGGTGGCAGCTATGTCTGTAGCAATTCAGGTTTCTATTTACAGTTACAGATGGGTTAATTTCTATTTATTCCCTAAAACTGATAAATCTCATATTTGAGAAAGGACAAGTTAATAATCCCTGCATGACACCAAATCTTCTGGTTTTCATTATCGAGCTGTTTATAAAGTTTGCCTTAGAGTTATGTTAAATTATGCTGGTGGGTACCAGCCATATCATATTTCAGACATTTTACAGAAGAATTAATCATATATAAATCAATAAAATACAGGATGTGGCTGTTAAATCTCGGTCTATTTAAAAGCACTTATTAAGACCTTTCCAAACATATTCTAATCAAACATGGTTCACATCAACCCTTAGATTTCAGTAGAAACTGTCATTTGCTCAAAGAACAGTAGCAAATATTTCTTGCTTGTCCAGGACAAGCTTCAAAGAAGATAGAGACATTAAAAGTTCATTGTAAATGGATAGACAACAGATAAAAATTGATAACAGTTAAGCATCTTATACTGTGTTCACACTATGAAATCTGCTCTGGGTCGAACCTGGAAGAGTTAACCTGAATTAATTACCCCAGTTCACACTTAATAAAAATTAACTCACTTTTGGATTTTGAATTTTTCCCTTTCACAAAAATAGACAAGAATGCGTCAAAATTGTAACCTGCATATTTTCACTGTACTTATATATATTCTTTGTATCACAATTTTATTATTTCAAAGTCTGAAATTCTTTTCCGCACTCCTGGCCGCTTCCTTATCATGTTTTAGAATAACTTGACAGTATCCAAAATACACCGATTACCTGTTTTGCCAAAAAGGAAATTGGAAATCTTGTAGCTTTTCTTTGAGACTTCAGAATTTGTGTTTTCATCATTTGTAATTATACACGTCTTTTATTTTAGCTGAATGCACTTCATTCTACACAAAACAGTCACATTAAATCAACAGGTCCAGTAAAAAGCAAAATTTACTGAAAATCACTAGCTACGTCCACAAAAAGTCAACTTTTTAAATGAGCTCTTAAAATATGTCACAGGCATCCATTTCTTACAGAAAAGGACAAAAAGCATGGACTATTTTCAAAATATTCTAAGAATGTGAGGAAATTAAACAAAACATCAGTAATTCAATATTTCGTATGTTTAAACTTCAAGCAGGTGTGCAATGTAGAATTTTTTTATCGTTTGGAAGTCAGTTCATACCGATTTTTTTCCATGATTCAGTATGAGTTTAAAATCATTTTGTGAATCTTTGTAGTAAAGAAGTCAGGATACATTTACAAAATAAACACAGGAAGGAAACTTTTGTCTGTTTCTTCAATTAAGGAAGGTGACAAAAACTGTCAAAATAAGTGCAATTTGAATTAATATGACTATCATGTATAATGAAATAATTATCCATTTTAACATGTTAAAATATTAAAAACTTCCAAAATAGCCACGTTACACGAATATTGCTTTTTCTCCCAATATAGATGGCCAAATTCTTGAATTCTCTTCTTTTTGTTCCACGTTAGACCACAATTTTGTCGTTAACAACTGATTCTGGTGTTTCACCCATGATCTGACGTTTGTAATTTTCAAATGACGTAGGCAAACGTCATGCGTCACCACATCAAAAACCTCACATTAACTCCACTTTACATTCACATATAGAAGGTGAGGTAATTAACCCGGGTTCGCCCCACATTAACTCCACCTAAAACGATGTTTTAATTTTAATTCTGGGTTACGGTGTTCATACTACCTTTCACACTATTGCGGTTGAACCAGGATTAAAAAGGCATAGTGTGAAATGAGTCTTAGTATTCAGTGAAGAAAAAAACAAAATTATCACATGGAAAAAACTCTGCCAGCTTGCATGAAAACTTTGTGGTGGCCTAATTACTCTATAAAACCTCAAATCCCTCTCAAGATATACAAATCAA
Organism: Mytilus californianus; assembly: GCF_021869535.1. NCBI lineage: Eukaryota > Metazoa > Mollusca > Bivalvia > Mytilida > Mytilidae > Mytilus > Mytilus californianus. The sequence continues at coordinate 109,817,335 of NW_026262581.1, forward strand.
GAAAAAACAAGACAAAGATGATGCCCAGCTGCACACATGAATATCAGCAAACAGTGAAGTTGAAGATCTGTAAGACAAATTTTATGCCACCTAGTTATGATTTATTTCATAATGTACTGTAGGACAATTGAGTTGTTTTTTCTATCAAGCTTCAAAACTCAAGTTTTGTAAAGTTAACAGTGGGGAAATAACATGAATGTCAATAATATAAAAATGTACATAGTAAGGGCAATAACTGTTCTTGTCGAATGTTGGACTATTTATAAGATGATAAATGCATTTTTACACCACCTTTCTAATACATGTACAAGGTAAACCAATGAAAATTTTACAGAACAAAAAATATTGACAATTTGAGGAGTTAGCTGGACAAACCATGTACTCCGCTTCAATAATTTCCCCCAAAATTAAGAAGTTCAACATCCTGTCAGTTGTAGAATATTTTAAAGATAAATTGAGAATGTGGACACAGATGATAACCCCCCCCCCCCCCCCCCCTTGTATATAACCATATAAAGAGATAACTAGAGAACTGTTAAAGTGACGCCACCCAAATTCGAATTTGATCTGTGTTTTATGGTAATAAGTTTTATAACATTTGGTTGAGGCAAACTAAAGTTAGAGAATGGAAAGGGTAACACTTAAATGCCCCCTTCGCCTAGCGGCAGGGGCTTAAAAAATAAAAATCTTTGAAGTAAATGCACTCGGAGTATATTTACTATCCTGCTGCATAATATAATATAGTTTTAGCTTGAAAACTGAAGGAGGAGTCAACTAGACTAACTATGTACCTTATGTGGGATTAACGAATAGAGGAAATACAATATGCATAATAAGTGTAGACTCTTGCAGTATATATGATTATATACATGTATATAAACATGAAATTGAATCAAGTATGTCATTTATATTTATTCACACGTCTGATTAACAGCATAAAATTTGACAAAATATTATATATGGTCTCTGTCTTTCGGAGATTTGGATTTTCTGTACTTCTTCTGTGGTCTGAAAATACAAAATGAACAAGATTTCTGCACTGTATTGAAATGTCCCCTACTGCCATTTTTGTGCCACCAAAAAATTCACCAATAGATACATGTAATTACAGTAAGAAGCTAATATACAGTCAATATCAGTGAAAGGAGATGTTGGAAATCTCAATGGACTGGAATATCCTAACCACATGCATATCCGCATAATAAGATCTAACAATATACAAACTTCTATGTAGATATGATGAACCCTGAAGGAGTTGCGATGACCAGGTAAGTGCTGGACAGGGCTATAACTTTTTATTCAGCTCAAAGAGGCATATCTCTGTTCAAACTCAATAAACTGCATCATCCTTTTACATGCACATCAGTATATTAGGAAGCTGATTGCTATGTACCCCAAACTTTGTTTGTGGGGTAATAATAATACACTTTAGCTTCTGTAAGTATATGGAAACAGTTCAAACTGATTATTGTGATGCTACAGACCAAAATATTTGAAAATCCAAAGCCTCATGAGAATATTAAACAGCTGAAATAACCAAAAACTTGAAAAAGGATGGAAAGTATAACTTAACCTAGATACTGAATCGGAGCTTTACTATGTATTCAATAGCAAATATGAACAGCATAAAAAAGACAAGAAAGTGTGTATTTTTAAACTTACCTAGGGAACCATGGATGTTTTGTTGTAAAGAACATATTAGCTAGTTCTTTATCTGTTGGTCCATCTTTTCTAAAACGTAGCTTGTCTTCCAAATGATACTGAACTTTCAGTGCAGAATCGCCCTGTAATTTAATTATAACATCAATATCAAAGAAATGTAAAATGTTTCACTTGTTATATTATACTTGAATGAAATATCCGGGCTAATCCTGCAATTGGATTGGTTACCTTGATAGCCAATATACAATGTAAACAAAAAAAGAAGATCCCAATGGTCATTAATGTTGAAATCAGGACACTCCAGTATAACATAATTATTATTCATGATCTTCACTAGGGATATGGGCTCATATTCCCTGTCAGTGCCATTTATCCCCTTGGCCTTGCAGCTCAGGAAACAATGACAGGAAATATGAGCCAATAAAAGAAGAATGTGTCCTGCACATTGCTCTGAGGGGGATATGGTAATGGTCTCTGTACGTGCTTCCGGAAATTGGTTTCTGTTTTCTTTTTATATGCCCGTCAAAATTTTGACGGGACATAATATGGTATACAAATGTGCGGCATCTGTCTGTCTGTCTGTCCGTCTGTCCGGCGTCCACATGTCGCACTGTAACTTGAGAACCACTTATCCAAATTTCATGACACTTAACATAGTTGTTTCTTATGATGGTCAAATGATCTGTATACTTTTTGGTGAAAATAAGATTAAAACTTTTTGAGTTACAGGACTTTGTAACTAAAACAGGGGGTGTTTTTTTCACGTCGCGCCGTATCTCAAAATTGATTTATGATTATTGCTTAAAACTTTACACACTTCTTAGTTATATTAATCTAAAGATCTGTATACTTTTTGGTGATGATTCAAAATTTTATTTTAGAGTTATTGAGTTTTTTGTAAAACTAGAGGCTCTCAAGAGCCTGTGTCCCTCACCTCTATTTAATGATGCTTTGGAAATCATGTAAAATAAGGTTAAAATCAAAATTAATAGTATTAGATATTAGATATTATAATGATATCTAAGATAATAACAAAAAACTGCAAAATTTCTGTAAAATTACTAACTCAGGGGCAGCAACCCAACAACGGATTGTCGGATTCGTCTGAAAATTTCAGGGCAGATAAATGTAAATCTGATGAACATTTTTGCCACCTGTCAGATTTGCTCTAAATGCTTTAGTTTCAGAGATATAAACCAAAAACTGCATTTTACCCCTATGTTCTATTTTTAACCATGTCGGCCATGATGGTTGGAAGGCGGGGTCATCTGACAAATTTTTTAAACTAGATACCCTAACAATGATTATGGCAAAGTATGGTTTAATTTGTCTCAGTAGTTTCAGAGAAGAAGATTTTTGGAAAAGATTACAAAAATTTACGAAAAATTGTTAAAAATTGACTATAAAGGGCAATAACTCCTTAAGGGGTCAATTGACAATTTTGGTCATGTTTGACTTATTTGTAGATCTTTACTTTGCTGTACATTATTGCTGTTTACAGTTTATCTCTATCTATAATAATACTCAAGATAATAACCAAAAGCTGCAAAATTTTCTTAAAATTACCAATTCAGGGGCAGCAACCCAACAATGTGTTGCCTGATTGGTCTGAAAATTTCAGGGCAGATAGATCTTGACCTAATAAACAATTTTATCCTCGTCAGATTTGCTCTTAATGCTTTGGTTTCAGAGATATGAGCCAAAAACTGCATTTTACCCTATGTACTATTTTTCAGCCATGTCGGCCATCTTGGTACGCGGGCGGGGTCATTGGACACATTTTTAAAACTAGATACCCTAATGATGATTGTGGACAAGTTTGGTTAAATTTGTCTTAGTAGTTTCAGAGAAGAAGATTTTTGTAAAAGATTACAAAAATTTACAAAAAAATGGTTAAAATTAACTATAAAGGGCAATAACTCCTTAAGGGGTCAACTGACCATTTTGGTCAAGTTGACTTATTTGTAGATCTTTGCTGAACATTATTGCTGTTTACAGTTTATCTCTATCTATAATAATATTCAAGATAATAACCAAAAGCTGCAAAATTTTCTTAAAATTACCAATTCAGGGGCAGCAACCCAACAACGGGTTGTCCGATTCATCTGAAAATTTCAGGGCAGATAGATCTTGACCTATAAACAATTTTACCCCACCTCAGATTTGCTCTAAATGCTTTGGTTTCAGAGATATAAGCCAAAATCTACATTTTACCCCTATGTTCTATTTTTAGCCATGGCGACCACCTTGGTTGGTTGGCCGGGTCACCTGACATATTTTTAAAACTAGATACCCTAAAAATGATTATGGCCAAGTATGGTTAAATTTGTCTCGGTAGTTTCAGAGAAGAAGATTTTTGTAAAAGATTACAAAAATTTACGAAAAATTGTTAAAAATTGACTATTAAGGGCAATAACTCCTAAAGGGGTCGACTGACAATTTTGGTCATGACAACTTATTTGTAGATCTTACTTTGCTGAACATTATTGCTGTTTACAGTTTATCTCTATCTATAATAATATTCAAGATAATAACCAAAAACTGCAAAATTTCCTTAAAATTACCAATTCAGGGGCAGCAACCCAACAACAGGTTGTCAGATTTGTCTGAAAATTTCAGGGCAGATAGATCTTGACCTGATAATCAGTTTTACCCGAGTCAGATTTACTCTAAATGCTTTGGTTTCAGAGATATAAGCCAAAATCTACATTTTACCCCTATGTTCTATTTTTAGCCATGGCGGCCATCTATGTTGGTTGGCTGGGTCATCGGACACATTTTTTAAACTAGATACCCTAATGATGATTGTGGACAAGTTTGGTTAAATTTGTCTTAGTAGTTTCAGAGAAGAAGATTTTTGTAAAAGATTACAAAAATTTACAAAAAAATGGTTAAAATTAACTATAAAGGGCAATAACTCCTTAAGGGGTCAACTGACCATTTTGGTCAAGTTGACTTATTTGTAGATCTTTGCTGAACATTATTGCTGTTTACAGTTTATCTCTATCTATAATAATATTCAAGATAATAACCAAAAGCTGCAAAATTTTCTTAAAATTACCAATTCAGGGGCAGCAACCCAACAACGGGTTGTCCGATTCATCTGAAAATTTCAGGGCAGATAGATCTTGACCTATAAACAATTTTACCCCACCTCAGATTTGCTCTAAATGCTTTGGTTTCAGAGATATAAGCCAAAATCTACATTTTACCCCTATGTTCTATTTTTAGCCATGGCGACCACCTTGGTTGGTTGGCCGGGTCACCGGACACATTTTTAAAACTAGATACCCTAAAAATGATTATGGCCAAGTATGGTTAAATTTGTCTAGGTAGTTTCAGAGAAGAAGATTTTTGTAAAAGATTACAAAAATTTACGAAAAATTGTTAAAAATTGACTATTAAGGGCAATAACTCCTAAAGGGGTCGACTGACAATTTTGGTCATGACAACTTATTTGTAGATCTTACTTTGCTGAACATTATTGCTGTTTACAGTTTATCTCTATCTATAATAATATTCAAGATAATAACCAAAAACTGCAAAATTTCCTTAAAATTACCAATTCAGGGGCAGCAACCCAACAACAGGTTGTCAGATTTGTCTGAAAATTTCAGGGCAGATAGATCTTGACCTGATAATCAGTTTTACCCGAGTCAGATTTACTCTAAATGCTTTGGTTTCAGAGATATAAGCCAAAATCTACATTTTACCCCTATGTTCTATTTTTAGCCATGGCGGCCATCTATGTTGGTTGGCTGGGTCATCTGACACATTTTTTAAACTAGATACCCTAATGATGATTGTGGCCAAGTTTGGTTAAATTTGGCCCAGTGGTTTCAGAGGAGAAGATTTTTGTAAAAAGCTAACGACGACGACAACGACGACGCCGGACGACGGACGCCAAGTGATGAGAAAAGCTCACTTGACCCTTCGGGTCAGGTGAGCTAAAAAGGGGGGTTTTCACATGTCGCGCCGTATATCAGAAACGATTTATGATTATTGCAGAAAACCTCACACACAAGAAGACAGGCATATCATGCGCTCGTGGCGCAGCTGTTAATTTTATTTTGCCTCAACCAAGTGTTATGAAACTTATACTCGATGCTTATTGCCACCACATACAGATCAAGTTCCAATCTGGGTGGTGTCACATTCATCGTTTCTAAAGTTATGTCCCTTTATAGACTCATGCATATCTACAAGTGATCTGTGTCCCATGGGGACAATTACAAAATTAGTGACAAAGGTAGTTAACTCAATTCAATATACTGTCTAAAAATGATTCTAACTAGAAAACACTGTTTAGTTTTAACATCTAGGTGCCTGTTAGTTTTTGTATAGTCTAGTTGATGTGTCATTGATCTATACAATTCAGTATGTTTTTTTCTAATAATAACAATTGTATTTCTGTAAACATAATTTTGCCATGTGAATATTCTTATGAAAATAAAATCTCAAGCTCTACATGACGTACATGTAGTAAGTTTTTATGAAGATTTGACATTTAATAAGTAAAACCAAAATTGTACATATAACAAAATGCCTCGTTTTAAAACTATGTAAAAATTACTAATAAAAGATCAAACCTACCTCAGCGAGTTCTTCAGCTTTTCTTGGAATTGGCTGTAAAGTTAAAAAAAACCTATTGTTAATGAGAGCTGTTCACAAAAAACGTATAGGAACCATGGAAAGCAACTTGAATTTGCCTCTATGGGTAGGTATGAATTATGTTATACACTTTCAAATCGTATGCGGTTCTTATCAAATTGCTTCTATGTTTTATGGGTCACAGACCGGCCTATATTTTCCAAGTGCCTTGTCTAGGTACTATGTATGTCTGAACATGTTACCTTGACAACATTTAACCATGAATGATATCCATTCTCTATAAATTATATGCCTGATTCCAAAGACTCAGAGATAAAAAATATTAAGTGAAATCAGATAGTGATGTAATGATTGCATATACTATATAAATGTTCTGATTATGAAAGAAAAACAAAACATCTGCAATTGTACCTACAATGAAGGTGTATAGATGACTGCAGTGGATTGTAAAGGGATGCAAGATTCCACAAGAATCATAAGAGTGGGTAAAAGGATTTAAATACAGGAGTTGAGCCAGGATCTGAGAGTCAGTGTAACAGGGAATGGGGAAGGATGTAGGAATTACTGAACCCCTATTCATCCCATCAAGGAATTCCTGTTTAACAAGTCATATTCATACTATTGGTCTAGTTGTGAATCTTTTTACAACTCTAACAAGAATATGTGTCCATAGGACACCATGCAACGCTCCAACAATCACATAACAATGTTCAATAAACTGTAAATCTGAGTAAAAACCACTAAGCTGGCATATTTCAAAAACTTAATATCATAATGAAGATGTGTACTAAGTTTCAAGATGACAAGACAACAACTTCATGGTAAACAAAAACTTTAACCTGTTACTGGACACACACCAGAAAACATAATGTCCTCTCCTTACTATTATATGAAGGACATAAAATCTAACCTTTGTGCATTCATATGGAAATTCTGGTTCTGGATGCCAACAAATAACTGTAGATTCATCTGTAGATAAGGCTACATAATGTGATCTGTTAAAACATTAAAATTACAATTAAAAAAAATGTGTTTTCTTCTTAAATGGAAATCCCAACTGAAAAAAAATGTATATATACAATCAATTATCATCATCATGATTAACAGTTTTATTGATCTATCTCCTCAAGCACCAACAGTAATACATGTATTGTAACTGAAAAACCAAAACAACTGTTAGATAAAACAATAACATGTACAGTCAGTTACAGACAGTATTTTTGATATATTAAGTTATTCAATGGACCACTTATCATATCTAATCACTGGATATGACTCATGATGAATATATTTTAGCAGGAGTAACAGGAAAAGTGTCACTTGTGGAGCAGGATCTGCATGCTCTTCTGCAGCACCTGAGATCAACCCCTGTTTTTAATGGGGTTCATGTTCTTTAGTCTTAAGTTTTCTATGTATTGTTCTTTGGACTTGTTTGTTTTTGCCATGGTGTTGTCAGTTTCTCTTCAACTTATGAGTTTTGAATATCCCCTTGGTATCTTCCGCCTCTTTTTTTGAATTTCTGAATATGTCGGTTACGTTACCAATAATATTAATGAACACAAGTTGTTTCTGATATGGTAAGTACGGAAGATCACTTGAAAATGTTTATATTAATATACAATACTTTCTCAGTATAGAAAATAAAATAGTAAAAATATAGGAGGTGGCAATAAACAATCCCAAATAAAAAAAAAGACAGATGTAAGAAAAAGACAAAATCCCAAAAAATTAAAAAGAAATAATGTATAACTTTATTACAAATACAATAAGTTCTTACCTGTCATCACCAGATTTATTCCTCAAACACTGTATACTGCTGTGTATTCTTCCATCTGTAAACAAATAGTTAACATGATTAATTTAATTATTCGTAACTAAAATAAGTGTTTATTTGCATTCCAATTACATGTTCTTTCTTCAATCAAACACTTGAGACAAACAAAAGAAGTGATAGAACGTATTATTTATTTCTTCTGAAAGCTTTTGTAAGTATATTTTTAATATGATCACATTGCCTTGTATTTATCATTTGAAGGCAGTACTATAAATTGGAAATATTTTCCTTTTTCCATAATTGTAGTTGGTTCAACTACAATTATAGACAAAAGAAGAAAACTGCAATTTCAATTTTTCATTGATATCTTTAGAACAGATACTAGATTCATGGACCATTCACAACTTATGTTAATTTTCTTAACAAGTATGGTTATACACATACACGAACACATCAGTTTGTAACTTGTGTAACCAAGTATATATTTCATTGAACAATTTCTTGAAATGTTCATGGACAGGAAGTATTTAATGTTGTGCTCAATGCGCTATGTTTTTTTATCACAAAAGTAGTGATACAGTCAATTTTTAGCTCAAAAACCATTTAAATTTAATCAGATGTGATATTTTTTGACAAACTGATTGTTTATTTCTTATATTGTTTAGTTGCAAACCAGTCCAACATGAAAACAATTTAAAAGATGAAGCAATGTCTTGGAGCAATGTCCAGGAGTAAGATAAAATGCAGCAGTGTGTGACAATTTATTCTAGTAAGAAATTGTTTTGAAAATGTTTGATGACAGTCATGGACCCTCATGGGGTATATACTTAAAATATAACAATTTTACAATGATTATATGGGGAAGAGGTCCCCAATAAAAGAAAGAAAATCAATAAAACAAAAAATCAATATACTAATGAACTCAAAATCGTTAACTTTTTTTTCTAACAGTTGTGCTAGCGCACATTGAAAATAAAATTCGTAATACAGACTTCGTCCTCTTTCAAAGGTAACACCTGCCTCATATTAGCATAAAAAATTATAAAAGATACATTGGTAATGCACAAATAATTGTACAAAGAGGCAAACAATATATTGTATAATATGTATCATGGAATTTTACATAGTTTTAAATATTAGCATATACCATATAATTAAATAGATGACTTTTGAATTCATGCAATTTCCCGTTCAATAGACCACTTTCGAATTCATTGCATTTCCGTCAAAAATTTTGGTTTTAGTGAACATCATTCCTGCGTTTTAGGGGCATTGTCACGCTTTCGAGATGCGACGGCCGTACTTCCAAGTCGTCCATAGGATGTATCGGCCATACTGCCACATCGTCCATAGGACCTATCGTCCATACTTTAAGTATTTATTCCATTGTGGTTATAACATAAAATAATAATATAACACTTATTATTTCATAGTAATAAAACATAAATATGATTAGGTAGTATATATTATGTACAAGTCTGCCGGTTCACATCTTTTGTGCATTTGTTTATGGATAATTGTATCATCTGCAATCATACCAAATCTCCTTAAAACTTTTTACTATATATATAACGGAAATAAAGATAATATTTTTGTTTTGTACTTTAATTTATTCATTCAGTCATATAGATAAACAAATATACAACAAACAAAATACAACATACAACATATATACATCATACAGCAAACACCATACATACAACATACAAAAAACATAAATATGATTTATTTATTCGTTAAGGCATGCAGATAATCAAGTACACTATAAAACAAAGAACATACATCTTATATACATTGTTTTCAATTAACCATTTAATATTTGTTCACACATAAGCTCATGTCTCTCATTCCTATATTCCACAATACAATTGTATTATATGTCTCTGATATAACCTATATCATAAAGCACTAGAAATACTCAAGCATGTAGTTATAATAGCTGGTGCTGGTGTGGGTGCTGGGGAATTTCTATAACTACTGGAGCCTGAATGAAAAACATATGTATAAAAGTCGTGAAACATAATATAATAGTGTACTTTGCACAGAAAACTAAACAAAATGTGAAAAAATTATATTCAAAATATTATTAGATTGATCTATATAAACTTCACATTAATTATTGTGTATGTGTTTGATAATTGGCAATCAAATTAACTAATTAACAGATTAACATGAGATTAACACCTCCGAGATCGGTAGACTGTACATTAAACATAGACACGCGCCAATTGACAAATGATTGATTGAATTAATATGATATTCAATTTTTGATAGGTAATCATACTTTTATGCTGCAAGGTCCGTACTTCAAAAACTAAGATTGCTCAAACAGCTTGTATTGCAACAAGAATTTCACTACCCAATGTATGTTTGTATCCGCTTGAACTCAGCTTGGGTGCTGTTGTTTTTATTGTGATCTCGTTTTGTATTTCCTTTACAATTTCTTGACAAAAGCATAATTAATACTTATGTTCATCAAAGAAATGATAATATTAAGCGATTTACAATCTTCTTAAATTTTAAAATTAATAATTATCTGATTACTTAGTATTATATTTCAAAACTAAACTTATTGTTTTAACTATGACAGAAATTAATCTCCCATTTTGGATACTAATTTTAATGTTTTATTTTTTCAGTTTGATTTACACAAGATATTATAAAATGCCCCCCCCCCCCCCCCCCCCCCCCCCCAATTTTTTTAACCCCCTTATGATTCATCACCCCCAAACTCAATCCCAGCCTTCCCTTTGTAGTGTGGTACCTTGCAGTACAATTTCAGAGAGATCCATACACTTGAACACAAGTTATTGTCTGGAAACTAGAAAAATGCTTATTTTTGGCCCCTTATTCCTAAACATTTTGGGCAATTACCCCCAAACTCATTTCCAGCTTTTCCTTTGTGATATGGAACCTTGTAGTAAAATTTCATAAAGATCCATACACTTACACACAAGTTATTGTCATGAAACTAGAAAAATGCTTGTTTTTTGCCCTTAATTCCTAAAATTTTAAGGCAATTACCCCCAAAATCAATCCCAGCATTTCCTTTGTGATATGGAACCTTGTAGTACAATGTCAGAGAGATCCATACACTAACACACAAGTTATGTCTGGAAGTTACAAAAATGCTTATTTTTGGCCCCTTTTTGACCTCTAATTCCTTAACTGTTGGTACTATAACCCCAAAAATCAATCCCAACCTTCCTTTTGTGGTATTGAACCTTATGGTAAAATTTCATAGAGATCCATTCACTTAAACTAAAGTTAGAGTGCGAAAACCAATGTGTCTTCGGACGACAACAACGCCATACCAATATACCACCGCAAAATTTTTTTGCGGTCGTATAAAAAATCAATTTAGAAAATAATATAAATATTTTTTTAGATAAAGCACATTTATATATGATATATATAATCATTAATGTAGAAGTATATAACATATAAAAACATGACAAATAATGTAAATACAGCATAATAAATTTACAAGTTATAATAACCATCTACATGTATATATCACAATACGTTATAAATAAAATTTATTTCCGAAAATAAACTGTTAACACTGAGATATGTCTGCCTTTTTTTACTTTTGATAATGCAAATGTTGAAATTAAAATAGCAATACTTTAACATGTAAGTTATGCAAATATTCAAAGTCAATGAACCATGACTGAAGGTACATGGCAAAACAATCTCCATGGAGATGAGATGTGCCAATGCTAATACAACTGAATACCAAATACCATAGACTTACACTGTATCATAAGTCGTTCCCTTTCAACAAACCTAAACACAAACATTGACTTGTAAACTATGTAAAAGTTTCAAAGTCAATGAACCGTAATGAGGGGGTGGGGCTATATAATCTCCATGGAAACGAGACTTGCAAATGCCAATAAATTTGCATACCAAATATCATTGACTTAACATAAGTGGTTCATCTTAAACTGATCTAATCACAAACTAATTCAATACATGTAAACTAAGCAAAAGTTTCAAAGTCAATAGACCATGACTGAGGGGACGGGACCAAATATTCTCCATGGAAATGAGATGTGCTAATGCTTATACAATTGCATACCAATTAACATTGGCCTACCACTAATGGTTCCTTTTGAACTGACCTAATCACAAACTTATACATGTAAACTAAGCAAAAGTTTCAAAGTCAATAGACCATGACTGCGGGGGCAGGACCAAATATTCTCCATGGAAATGAGATATGCCAATGCTTATACAACTGCATACCAAATATCATTGACTTACCACTAGTGGTTCCCCATAAACTGACCTAATCACAAACTAATGCATGTAAACTAAGCAAAAGTTTTAAAGTCAATAGACCATGACTGAGGAAGCAGGGCCAAATAATCTCCATGGAAATAAGATGTGCCAGTGCTAATACAACTGTAAGTATCATTGACCAACCACTAGTGGTTCACCCTAAACTAGACCTAATCACAAACTAATACATTGTTGACGCCGCCGCCAACAAAACCAGAAACAGCATACTTATGTCTCGCTTTTTGACTCCGTCAAGGCGAGACAAAAAACCATGGACGACGCGTCTACACAAAGCAAGGACGATACATCTTTTCAAGGTATGGACGACCTGGCAGTATGGACGTCACATCCTGCATTGATCGTCACACATCGATCATCATTTCCTTCCCATGTTGAGGGAGCGGTTGACAAAATATGATGCTATATTGCACGAAATGTTTGGCAAATTAAATTCTTATAAATGATAATCACCACTGCTGTCATAAGGGAATTGTGATTAAGTACCTAAGGAACAAACATTATTTCTAGTTTATCCTGCATAATGATGATCAGGAAGACACTTGATGAACTTTAATAGTGCATGGATACAGGCAGTCCCCTCGATCTGGTAAATGGTGTCATAAAGGTGCGCATAATTGAAAAACTTTTCCGGTGAAGGACATAACTTGAAAGTGGTCTATTCCTGTCACAATGCTTTTGTTATTACATCACAGTAAGAACAGATTGTTTGATGAAGTCCTTTACACAGGTAGACCTAGGGTCCACCAGTGTAATTTATTTATAAAAAACAACTCGAGATTGGTGTAATGAAAAGTTTTCTAAAATAAATTAGCTTATTTGTTTGAGGGTATTTTTATATCTTCCATAGTCATTATATTAGTATCATGGGCTTTCGTGCTATTTAGAATGCATTGTGACGTCACAATTTCCATTGAAAAAGCATGCATAGTAGATGATATGAATTTATATGACGTATGAAAACATATGATCTGACGATAACCATATAAATCTGTTAAGGTTCATCATAACAAATGGACAATATGGCTGTATTTTCACCTCAAAAACTACTCTGTGTACAGGCTTACCTGTGCAGTTTGGAAAGTTTTAAGGCCTGGCATCCACTAGATGTATAAAAGTTAAATTTATTTTGCATATCAGAAATATAAAATCTTTTTTGGATTAGGATGGGCATTTTTTTCCGTTCCTGCTGAAGGTGTAAAAATAAACTAAGTTGGGATATAACTTTGAGATGCTCCATCTCAGGTAACAACTGATTTGTATTGTATTGATTGTCCTTGATTGGAATGGACAATAGATATCTACACATCTATAGGTGAGTTAAAGGTAGTAACTGAGTGGACAGTATCAAATGCAATTCAGGTGTTTGTTTATTTTTACACCTTCTGCAGGAAGGAAAAAAAATGCCCATCATATTCAAAAAAAGATTTTATCTTTCTGATATGCAAAATAGATTTAACTTTTATATATCTAGTGGATGCCAGGCCTTAAAACTTTCCAAACTGCACAGGTAAGTCTGTACACAGAGTAGTTTTTGAGGTGAAAATACGGCCATATTTGTCCATTTGTTATGATGAACCTTAAGCCGTTAAGGCAGGACAAGTTAGAAAAAGATGGACATTCTTTAGCAATATAATCAAGAAAAAAATGTCTTTCCTGATTAGAAACAGAGACCTAAATTATATTATTTGTCTCTGTTAGAAAGAAGATTGTAAATGAAAATGAATTTCATCCTCAACATCCTCAGTCTCAAATAATATAACATTCCTTGATAGTAATATCCTTGAATGTTTCACCGTATACCTATCAAGATCTAATGGTCAATACCGACATAAATGCAATAAAAAAAACTTATTTACGCTTTGAAATGCCATTCTGCTTTAAAAGATATCGAGCAACAGAGAATGTCAAATTTTTCATAGAGGCTGACATCTTTCTTTTGTGGTTCTAGATTAAACATTATGAACCCGTGATCATTGAGACATCTTATAGTTATATAAGGTGGTCTCAGGTTCAAATGGAAAAAAAACAGTAATTATTCAATAAATTTATTTCTAATATAATTAATAATAAACTAATGAAATTAATAATTGATACAGAAAAAGACAAAACAAAATGATATGTGAAAATACTTATTTTAGATAGTTTTTTTAAAATGTTTCAGTACATAGGTTCTAGCCAGATTGTTTAATGTAAGTATATGTTTTAGTTTAGTCTAATTTATAATTAATCATCCAAAACGATAAATCACAACAGCATGCCAATAAATATCTTGAAATAATATTTCTCTTTTTTACATGTTCTAGTTGTAACTAAAATCGGGCCTTTTACATGAAAGGACTTGAAAGTTTGGTAATTAATATGGATTTATCAGATGTATATTTTTCAAGAAAATATTATAAACAAATCTTTTTAAATAAAAGAATGCAAATGATGTCTATTTTACTTGTAAATAACCACTTCAAGTGCCCACTTACAATACGGTTCATAAAAAAGGAATTGACAAATATGGAAGCGTTTGCACCACAAAATCCACTATATGTACAGACAAACTGATACACTAAGAAAAGTTTTTAAGGCATGAATGGACCTAGATATATAAAAGTTATACTAGTGAATTTTATGTTTCAGAAGACAAGTTAAAAACTTACCTGGATTTGGATGTGCATTTTTTTTTGTCTGCAGACGATATTTTATAATGATATACTGTCCAGGACAATCTTTCATACGAAATAGTGTCCCTCTCTATGAAATTCTGTCTGGTCCTTCGGGACTATATTTCACTGTGACTTACTGTCCCTGACAATCGATTTCACCTTGAATTTTCGTACATGACAATATTTCACAGTGAAATACTGTCCATGCCATTATTTTCTAATTAAAGCATGTCGTACCTGAGGAATCATACTCCATGAAATTGTGAGAGTGTCAAGTTCTGATTTGGAGTATTGTTCTTGAAAATTATGTGTATAGCAGTGAAATGGTGCATCTAATAACTATGGAGCACAAGCATGAAGCATGCAAATTATTATATTAATGATTGAAAATATTTTGCAGTGCAAGTATTTCATATAACAAACAAACATATATCTCACCATAAGCTAATTTCAAGTTTGCATTTATAAATTATCCAAGTAAAATATATTAATTGTACCATTTTAGGCTGTTTAAATACAAGTAAAGTACTGATAATCACTTATACTATATGTTTGTTATAATCAATATAATAAAACACTTAAAGATAATATTGTCCAATTTTTACAAGAATTTGTATAGTATATAAATCCTTGATTTTTATAACCTCCTTTTCATTCGACAAATTTTATTAAAAAATCGTGAAATATTGTCTCAATATACACAAAATGTAACAAGACACAATTTCATTACTATCAATCTATGAACTATTGACAAATAAGACCTTCTATGGAGATTATTTCATAGATGGGTAAAAAATATCATGATACTTAACCATGAAATATTGTCTTATGGGACGTATTTTAAAACATCTGTTTTTGAAGTTATGAACAAATGGATCCATAAGAAGTCATTAAAGAAGAAACAAGATGTACCATGGATGTCAAAGGAAATTAAAAGAATAATCCGAAAGGAAGAACGACTGTATAAACAAGCACTTTTAAAAGAAAGGAAGAACGATTGTATAAACAAGCACTTAAGAGAGAAAGAACGACTGTATAAACAAGCACTTAAGAAAGGAAGAACGATTGTATAAACAAGCACTTAAGAAAGGAAGAACGATTGTATAAACAAGCACTTAAGAGAGAAAGAACGACTTTATAAAAAACAAGCACTTAAGAAATGAAGAACGATTGTATAAACAAGCACTTAAGAAAGGAAGAACGATTGCATAAACAAGCACTTAAGAAAGGAAGAACGATTGTATAAACAAGCACTTAAGAAAGGAGAAACCAGCATAGAAGCAGAAAATTTCAAACAATTCAGAAAGACTCTTCGTAACAAACTTCATACATCTTACCATAAATACCTGAATAACCTGTTAGATCTCGAAAAAGATACAACATCGAAAACCTTTTGGAAATACATCAAATCCAGGAAGCAGGATACAATGAGCATTGGAACACTGAAAGCTGAAGATAGAATAGCCGAAACACCAAACGAGAAGGCAGATATGTTAAACAACCAATTTATATCTGGGTTTACCAACGAGAATAATCATCAAATTCCAGACAAGGGTCGATCTCCATACAAACCAATGAACAACATTCAAATAACAGACAACGGAATGAAAAAATGCATAGAACGCCTAAATGAAAAGAAAGCCAGTGATCCAGATAAAATACCGATCACATTCCTCAAAGAAACAGCAGAGGCTATAACACCAATACTATCCTATATATTCCAACAGTTATTAGATACCGGAGATATACCAAAAGACTGGAAAAATCATACATTGTTCCAATTTTCAAGAAAGGCGACAGATCTAAGCCTGCAAACTACCGACCAGTATCTCTAACAGCAGTCATATCAAAGATGCTAGAACACATCATAGTATCCCAGATAATGGACCACCTAGATGGACAGAATATCCTACATGACAACCAACATGGTTTCCGTGCAAAGAGATCATGTGAAACGCAGCTACTAGTAACAACAGATGACATAGCAAAACACTTAAACCAAGGAAAACAAGTGGATATGGGGATATTAGACTTCTCAAAAGCGTTTGATAAAGTTCCTCACACCAGATTTTCAAACAAACTCCATCATTACGGAATACAGGGTAACACATGTAAATGGATAGAGAGTTTCCTCAAAGACAGACATGCAACACCAGGTTGTAATAGATAACGCAACATCCTACACAGCGCCAGTAACATCAGGTGTTCCACAGGGGACTGTGCTTGGACCCACACATTTCTTAATTTACATCAATGACCTCCCTGATGGTGTAACATCAACTATCAGACTGTTCGCTGATGACTGTGTCATCTATAGACCCAAAGAGTTCAATGAAGAACATATATCACTTCAAAAAGACCTGGACACACTAGTGCAATAAAGTGAAACATGGCAGATGGAGTTTAACGTCAAGAAATGTGCCATCATGCAGTTTACCACATCAACTAAGAAGAGACTGTACCAGTACACCATGAAAGATGAGCCATTAGAAATTGTACACCACCATCCGTACCTAGGCGTTGAGCTCAGTGACACCTTAAAGTATCATCTGCACATTGACAATATCTGAAAAAAGGCTTCAAGTATATTTGGATTTTTGAAGCGGAACCTAAGACATCGTCCACCAAAGGTAAAGGAAAGAGCATACCAAAGTCTAGTCCGGCCAAAAGTGGAGTATGCAACACCTTATTGGAATCCACAACAGAAAACTTAGATTAAACAAATAGAACAGGTACAGCGGAATGTTGCCAGATTAATAGCGAACCAACCATACAATCCATAGAAGCCAATCAGTGTAACATCAATTGTTCATAACCTCAACTGGAATATAAAAAAAGAAGATGTGGTATGATTGCCAATGAGACAACTCTCCACAAGAGACCAAATGACACAGAAATTAACAACTACAGGTCACCGTACTGCCTTCAACAATGAGCAAATCCCATACCGCACAGTCAGCTATAAAAGGCCCCGAAATGACAATGTAAGACAATGTAAAACTAACGGCTAAATTTATGTACAAAAAATTAACGAAAAACAAATATGTAACACATAAACAAACGACAACCACTGAATTACAGGCTCCTGACTTGGGACAGGCACATACAAACAGAATGTGGACACACTGGAACAAAGAAGAACCATGGCATATGTCACCCTCATGTGCAAGGTAGTCCACCAACTAATAGCTATACCAGTACTCTACATTCCAATACCAGCTACTGTAATAAGAACTAGAAACAGCCACAGTTTGAAATTCTTGCCATACCACTGCAAAATCAACATCTATCAACACTCATTTTTTCCAAGAACATTTACCGTCTGGAACACTCTGTCAGAATCGGTTGTGCTCGCACCATCACTGGAGGCCTTCAAATCATCCCACCAGGAGCACCAAAACCAAGGAGAACCAACATCAACTAATGAGCTTGAACTTTTGTATAGTGTACATACTTGTTATCTTTTTAATCACCGGAGCTACATTCTTTATTGGATTGTTTGCGCACATCACACTACTCCCATGTCCTTGTTATTAGATGTCCAGTATGGATTTTGACGAGTAATTAATGAAGTTGAAGTTGAAGTTGAATTACACGCTAAATACTATGGAGAACACTGCCAGGTTCAACTGGTCATCGGGTCAACAAAACATAAATTAATATTGTCAACTGTTTTGTTCAGCAAGTCTACATGTCAAGAAGTTAGCGGGTCAAAAGGACACAAATTGGTCTACATGTTAACTAGTCTTACATTCTACAGTTATTTTGGTCATCATGTCAGCAAGTCAACAGGTTAGCAATTCGAAGGTCGACAGGTCACAAAAATCTTTTTGTAAACATATTGGTATATTAGCAAGTCGACAGGCCGATAGATCGACAGGTCAACCAGTCGATCATAGGTCATAACATTGTTCTGATAAACAGGTCAACAGGTCAGCAGGTTGACAAGTCGACAGTCTAGCTGTCGTTAGGTTAACTGGTCGACAGGTTACCAGGTCGACAAATCGGCAGGTAAGCAGTAAATAGGTTAACTTGTCGACAGGTCAGCAGGTCGACAGGTCAACAGGACAAATATTCAATTATTCTTGTTATCAATATTCAAATTATTATTTTTTTTCAATTATTTGACAAAAGTTTAAGGGAACAAAACGATCAAGAAGTATACAGGTCGACAGGCCAGCAAGTCGACATGTCAATATGACAAATATCAATTATTGTATGTATCAATTCGTTTCATTTTTTAAAGTATATTTGGCAACCCTAAACCTAACCCTTACCCTAAGTCCACAAGTTAGCAAGTCGACAGGTCATCAGGACAAATATCAATTATTCTTTATATCAATTCTTTATATATTTTTATAATTATGCGGCAACAGTTCAAAGAATCAGAACGACAACAGTTTTACAAGTCGACAAATATCAATTACTTCATATATCAACTCGTTTCATGTTTTTAAATTTTATTTGGCAACCATAAACCTAACCCTAACGTTAATCTTACCACGAACATTATCCCATAACCTAACCCTAATTTGTATCCCGTAAACTTAACCCTGACCCTAACCCCTACCTAAACCCCAATCTGTATCCCTAATCCATAACTCTAACCCTAACCATAATCCAAACACTAACCCCTTACCCTATCCCATACGATAACTTTAACTCCAACCCGCTCCCCTTATCGTAACATAAACCTACCCTAACCCCTAATCCTTAACGTATCTCTAACCATAACCTAAACCTTAACCTTAACTTTAACCCCATACCCTGACCTGCAGACCTGTCGACCTGATAACTTTTCTACCTGAATTTTTAGTTCGTTGTGGTATGTTATTGTTTAAAAATTATTTTGGGTTAGTTTTGTTACCTCTAAAGTGTTTCTGTAAAGGAACAATATATTCTGTAAGTCAGATCTCAGGTCAAAAATGAGGAAGATTGTAGGAATTTAAATTAGCAAGAAAAATATTCAAAACATCTCAAAACTGAAGCTGTTGATAATTAGTGATTAAGAATAAAATACGTTGACTTTGGAATCTTTCACATAGAAATGTTGCCCTTGTTAATTTAAGGGACAATGTTCTGTTAGTGTTAGGCTGTTAGGGCTCAGAGACTACAGCAGAACAGGTCAATCTGTTATGCAAGGGTTATGGAAATTTTGTCTATTGTCTTGTCTTTAAAAAAAAAATTGCCTACATATATATACTTTAATATAACAAGGTTATTTTTTTCAGAGACCAGTAACTGTGCCCCCATAAAATAAAATGGTTTCCCCTCAGTTTTACTTTTAGGGTTAGGTATGTGCTTGATATAGGGTTAGGGTTTAAATAAGTATAGCCTAAAGCAAATATATATGGCAAATACCAAATATATATTTTGTTTATATTTGACAGTCTGTAAGCATGATAAGTGTCTTTTGAATCTAATAGACAATAGATTTAGAGAGCTTTTTTGTTTCCATATTTAAGACACTGTGCAGTAATCACATTTTCTCCTTCTAAGTGTAAGTTATATGGTGGAAGAACTATAACGGATAACAAAATCCCAAAAACAAAAAAAAATAGATAAAAAAAGATTGTTTGATTTGGAAATAATTACAATTAAACACACGCTCCATTGAGCTTTTCTGAAAATACATAAAACCAGAAGTCCATTACTAGTCTAGTAATGGACTTCTGTTAAAACAAATAACAAAATCAGATGCAGCATATTCAAATCAACTAAAGGTTGGTTGTCATCTGCCTTAACTGTTTTTCATCAAATGTTATAAGGTAAAATCAGGGTGTTATTTTTCTCTTTTAAATTGTTTGACATTTGGTTTTCCCAAGCTTTTGATTGCTTACTATACAGAATAGGTTTTGCTCATTTTTAGAGGTGGTTATAGTTGTTTACATCATTGTCAATTGATTTTTTGTGTAAAGTCATTTAATTGGCAAATATAACACATATCCAAATTTATATATACATTATGTATTTAATAAGCAGCAAAGTGAAAAAAATTTGCGATCGTATTATGTTATGGCGATGTCTGACATTTTCTCATTTGCGGATTGAATAAAAAGCAGTATTACATCAATACACATAAGTAAACGTAAAAGCAGAAATTGACTTTTTCTTTTACAGGAAGAAGTTATTAGTTTATACAGAAAATATGGCTGTCTAGCTGAACCATTAAAGGGATATATCTCGAATCAATCTAAGGGAGATAATCTTACTTTGAAAACTCATTGGAAACAGACTGATTTAGAAAGAATAGAAAATATTAAATTTAGCAAAAATTATATTGTTAGAAATGGTCGACCATATCAGTATGAAGTTCAGTCTACAAATATTGTTACAGAAAACAATGAGTGAGTTTTACTTTAATTTAACTGTTCTTATTTATACCACAATATGGTAACACTTTAGTTAACAGAGAAGATTGTGAATTATTGTTAATGCCATGACCACTTTTGTAGAAGGACTTTTGATCATGTGATTGATGATTGACAGATTGGTGTTAAACGCCACTTTCAGCACTATTGGCATTTGTGGCGATCAATTTTTATTGGTGGAGGAAGCCTGAGTGCCTGGAGAGAACCACTGATCATCGGCAGGAAAATTGACAATCCTTGTCAATTTAGATTTGAATCAAGCACACCTACCATGTGCTGGGTTCGAACTCGCAACCTCAGTGCTGACATGCTGGTGATACAGTAGTTGGACTACTTAGACCACTCGGCCACCATGACCCATTGATCAAATGTATTTATCACACTATTAAATTAGTGAGTGTTTTTATTAAGTGATTTGCTATGTCATAAATGATTAATATTTTTTCAGACTTTGGAATAAAGAATCCCCGTCAGGAAGGTTGAATGTCATTATCAGAAATATCACAACAAAGAAAGAAGAAGAAAAACAATATATTGAAGTACAGTATAGATTATGATTTCACCTGTATCAGCTGATTTATTGATTTATAGTACCTGGTTAATAATTGATTTTTGATGTCTTTGATGGTACACACAATTAATACTGTTATACAAATTATACATAATTATATTCCTTTTTGCACAATATAAATAGTCACAACATGTTTATAATTTTATTTTCTACAATATTATAGGATTATTGCACTAATATTAAGGAATATTGTCCAGATCAGTATTATATTGCACTAGCATACTAGTGCAGTATGATATACTGCGAGGGACTATATTCCTCATTATAATAGTCCAGTCATTCTATGGTTATACCTCAAACTAATTGCAACAGAAATGTTTTTTGCGGAATTCGTGAGAGATATAACGTATAAGAAACATATTAAAAATCGAGAAAAATCGAAATAGGGGAAAGTCGTCAATTTTGGCGAAAAAAAAATCAAGATTTTACTTCAAATATTATGGAAAGATATGGCGCCCGTAGATTGAGAATGACGATATGGGAGACAACTCGTAATGGTCAACTGCAGACGACGCATCTAGTGTCCATCCTTTTCATTCTGGTAAGTAAATATAAGACTTATATATAAAAGTTTTATATGTATTTAGCACTCTTAAGAGTAAAAGCTGTCATGCAAGGTATTTTTGGTGTTTTTGAAAGGCGTAAATACACGGGAGACGGCAAAAAGTAGTATAGGAAAGAAATGAGTTCATTTCGGTTTGCCGAGGTCTCTAAACCACAAATCACGTGTAAAACAGCTCTGCTTTTTATATTTGGACTAAATTATATACATTTCATATATAAATCGCCCCGTAAAAAACAAATTATAGTCTACTGCCAGGAGTTGCTGACGAAAAAAAAAAAGTATGGAACGCCGTTAGTGCCAAAAAGGTTACATTCCAACAAAATTGAATTCATGGAAAAAGGAAGTTGTACTGATAATAAAATTTAAAAATCGATACAGACAAATTGTTTTACCAAAATAAGATGAATATTTATTAATCAAATGATAGAGGGACATTAGAATTGTCCAGTTTAACAAAGCTACCATTATACAATTTAACTGAGCTACCATGCACCAAGCAGGGGAAAGGCACTCTATCAAACTTCATATTACATTTTGGGGCAATTTTTATTACTGTTGTTTTTCTGTGCATACATCAAGCAGGTATTTTACCTGAAAAGGAGGAGGGGCGCCACTTAATACTTGTATTCATGTCATATGTTTCTGTATAAGCGTTAACATGATAAAGTAATAAAAACACAATGAACTACGGCGGAAAGTACAAATAGAACCAGAATATCGACAAATAGAAACTATTAACAAACTGAAAAAAATAACTGTTGTAATCCTGAATCAAAATGAGTACAGACACTACATATGAATTATTTTATAGTATAAAAAAAGTCAACATAGATTTTTTTTAATATTGTATCCAAAACAAATCTTTTGATAAAATAATATGAAAGCAAAACCAAATTAATTGAATCTCGTCTTAACAGTTTTATCATTTTTTTAGGTAATGATGGATGCTTGTGTTTTCTGTCGGGTGTCTCTAAACAATGGTGAAGAAATAACACAACTAAGAGAAAAAGGATGTAACACAGTTAATAGGACCAGCCAAACCAGAAATGATACGATCGACACAACTCCAGGACAAAAAGTTCATCAGAAATGTCGACGTGATTACATAAACGCTAATTCAATCAAGAAGGACTTGCGAGACAAGAATTTATCGACAACCGAGCTAAGTCGTGACTTACGCTCTTCCACTCCTGTTTTCGAGTTCCAGAAGAACTGTTTATTTTGTGGAAATTATGCAAAATTTTCGGAGAGCAAAAGGGGAATCGACGTGTTTCCTGTCAGGACAACAGATTTTTCTAAGACCCTTAGAAACATCTGCAAAGAAAGAAATGATGAATGGTCCGAAAACGTTTTGAGGAGGCTAAACATTGCGCCATCCGATTTGCACGCTGCAGATGCAATATACCACCAAACATGTAGTGTTAATTTTACAACTGGTAAGCAAATCCCCGTTTCGAAGCAAGCAAACAAAGAGGTCAAACGAACGACACCAGGACGACCAAAAGAAGATTTACCAGAGAAAGCTTTCCTGCAAATAGTTAGACAATTAGAAGAAACACAAGACGAACCTGCAACCGTAAGCGATCTTGTTCAGGCTATGGCAGAAATTTGCGGAGAGAAGGCGTATAGTGTGGTGCACATGAAAAAGAGACTGCAAACTCATTTTGGATCCGATATCATCATCACTGAAGTAAACGGAAAGTCGAATATAGTCACATTTAGGAGAACAGCATCATCTATACTGAACGAATTTTACAGAAGACCATCATCTAAGAGTCCAGAAGATGAAAAGCTGTCGATGATAGAAACAGCAGCTAAGCTAATAAAAGCAGATATTATGAGCCTTAAAGATTCAAAATCTATATATCCGTCTTCTGTTGATATAAACTCACAGCAAAACACTGCCTTTGTCCCAGATTCGTTACGAACATTTCTAAGTGCATTATTTAGTCAAAACGACTCTACTGTTAAAGTTGCATCTGTTGGTCAAGCTATAATTCAGGCAACCCGACCAAGAACACTTATTGCACCGCTACAAATTGCCCTCAGTGTACAAATGCATCATCACTTTGGATCAAGGTTTTTGTTGGACACTTTGAACACTCTTGGTTTTGCTTCTTCTTACACAGAGGTTCAAAGGTTTGAACTTAATGCTGCTGCTGCTGCTCATGACAGAACCGACACACAGTTTGGGAATGACACTTTCGTTCAGTATATAGCTGATAACGTAGACCATAACCTGCGCACTTTAGATGGTCATGGAACATTTCATGGTATGGGCATGATTGCAGCTGTAACTCCAGGATTTAGACTTGACAAAGCTGTCCCTAGGCTGTCTCCCACACTAAAGGAAGTCTCTGACTTAGCGAAGATTAACATAGATTATTATAAGATGCAATCTAAACAATCGTTACAGGCAGAGTTCGCAACCATGAATTATGAGCCAAATATGGTCGATACAACGTGGAAGTTAGACCTTCTGTCAAAAGTATGCTGGCCATTGACATGCAACCAACCTAGTTGGTCAGCCATTATGCACAAAGTGATGGACGGTGATTATCCAGGAAAATCATCTGTTGTTTTTTTGCCAATGATAGACATGAATCCTAGTGATCTCACATGTATAAATTCAACACTTAACTTCATAAGCAAGCAAGCAAAGGCTCAACATTGTTCACCTATTTTGACATTTGATCAACCCCTCTATTGGAAGGCAATGAACATAATTAAAGATGAACCATTGGATAGTCCTTTAAAGTCAGTTATCTTGAGACTTGGAGGCTTTCATTTAGAAATGAGTTTTGTAGGCGGCATTGGTCACTTGATGGAAGGATCTGGAATTACTGAGCTACTTGAAACAGTGTATGCACCAAATGCAGTAACTCATATGACTAGTGGAAAGGCTATTGCACGAGCAGTAAGGGCACATTTCCTGATAGACACAGCTCTCACGTCAATAATCTTGTCACACATATTCGGCATACCACTTCCAGATCAAATCGAAAATGAGAGTGGAACCAATGATATTAATCCGGCAAATTACATAAATACCGACATTACTGATATGAACGCTGAGGACCTTTCGGATGAGTTGCATGAAGCAGATTCGATGTTGGATGAACTACTGAAAGGGGACATATCCGTCGAAAAAGCTTGCGAAAATGTTTTATTAGATCAAATAAAATCTAGGATAGATAACTTTCGGGTGTCACACAAAAGTTTTCGTACTTCACAACTATGGTTCCAGTAAATGGATATGATAGATATACTCCGTAGATTCATCAAAGCTGAAAGGACTGGTAACTGGGGTCTACATTTACAAACAGTCAAAGACATGCTTCCGTATCTTGCAGCTTCGGGACACAATCTGTATGTCAAATCATCACGAGTATACTTACAACAAATGCAGAACTTGAAAACAACACATCCTGACGTATTAGCTTTTCTACAATCAGGTTATCATGTTATAAGAAGGAGTGATAAATTCTGGGCAGGTCTTTCTTCTGATTTGGTCATAGAACAGGTTTTAATGAGAAGCTTAAAGACGACAGGCGGTATGACTCGGGGCAGAGGTATGTCAGAGGGTCAGCGAGCCCAATGGATTTTATCTATGCCAGACTGCGCGGAAATGAACAATGCTTTGCAAGAGTTTACTGGAGTCAATTATGGAACAAGTGACCAACATAAAGAAGGTGGGGATTCAAGGAGATCGAGAGACTGTCAAGATTTGAAAACATTTTTATCGTTTCTTATCAGCAGAAATCCTTTTGTAGAGGAAACCAGTTTGCGAAATATAGAAACAGGGGTCTCGGCGGACAAATTTGTCAATGTTGATAATTCGAAGGAATTAGGGATTAAAATTCTAAAGTCCATGGACGGACAGAAAATTGATGAATTTTCATTTAAAAGGAAAGAACAGGCCATTATCTTAAGTGCAAAATCGGCTATCAAAGTTGATGATGATGTCATTACTGTTGATTCACAACTTCTCTTTCAGCGCTTTCTTGCTGCATCAAATGGCATATATGAAGATCAGTCTGAAATATTCACCTATGAACTATGTAGTCATCCCAGTTCAATGTTTGATCCAAATGGGCTCATGCGAACAGCACAAAAGTCTAGTCTTGCAGATGCTATTTGGGGAAAGGGCGATTGTTGCGCATTTGAAATGAACGAAAACGACAAAACTCAGTATATTATTGATGGCGGCTCTCTTCTCCATCGTATACACTGGCAAAGCGGACTTTCTTTCGGTGAAATTTGCCAGAGGTACGTTGACAGCGTAGAACGGAAATACAGTAATGCTATAGTTGTATGGTGCTCCGTATGAAGGACTGAACGTTCTTCGCTACAGAAAGTTTGCTGCAAGAGTATTGACAAACAAAACGTTCAAATTCATACTTTGCCGCCAACATCAAATGCGGCTTCATTTCATAGCCAGAGGGCTTATCTTCAAATGAAAATGTGGATGGACAAGGACAATTTAAATCCATGTGAATGGGGTTGGAAAGTCGCTAATGGAAACCTTGTTCCAGTTAAGTGTACGATGGACGCAGCTCCCTCTAAATTACTCAACATTATTCGATGCAATTGTAAGACAAACTGTGACACTAAAAGATGTACTTGTAGAAAAAACGGACTTGAATGTTCAGTAGCATGTGGCGAATGTAAAGGAACTGGTTGTACAAATTCGAACAAAACAGTTGACATGGACGATTAAGTGACAATTAACTTCAAAAGATCTATGTAGAATACACAAAAAAACGTAATTAGCATAGTTAAGGGGTTTGGGTAAAAACTACTACATGTTTTTGTTATCCTATAACGTAATTATTTTGGTTTCAAGAAAAAGTATCATACCGGTCAATCGGTTTTTATTGTTGTTATAAGTTCTATTGACTTGACGAATTTATCATTATTTGATCTCCCTCAATATTTAACATATACAAAGTAAATTTGAAGACTCATAATCTTATTTGAATTTGGTTTTTTTAAGAAAACATAAATTCCCAGTTTTTATCGATTTTTTGCTAAAAATCCAACATTTTCACCCAAAATTTTCAACTTCCTGTACTTTGAAGTTCATCATATTTTCAAAAATTCATTGTTGTAATAAGATCTATTGACTTGATTAAAAATTATGTACGTTGCTATTTTAGTTTTTTAATAACGGCAAATTTCCAGTTTTCAGCGATTTTTCAACAAAATCCAAGGTTTTCACCCAAAATTAACAATTTCCCTTCATCCAAACTTTCTCGATTTTTCATATGTTCAACAGTAACCCAAAATCAGCTAGGAAAACTAGAAGAACATTCTGTTGCAATTAGTTTGAGGTTTGGTCATATTTTGGCTAGAATGACTGGACTATAAGTGCAATAATCCTTTTATGATATAGTACCAAATATTTCAGCAACATTGGTGATACTATGTCCAATTCCAGCAGCTCTGACGCCAGAAATGTAGTTTATAACATGGTATTTTAAAAAATATAATAAAATGTATGGGTCACAGAACTTTTTTTTTAAGCTACAGGTTATGCAAAGTTGTCAGATTTTTTTAAGGATTATACATGGAAACAACAATTTTGTTGGAATAGAAAAAAAAACTAAAAGGTAGAATTTTGAAATAAAATATGAAAAGATGGCTCTTATAATGTGCTTTCAGAAAATGAAAATAAAAATTTGGGTCACTGTACTTGTTTTCTTGCTACAAAATAAAATAGATAAATTTCCTAAATCATTCCTTTACTAATTTAAATTATCTGAGATCTCTCTCCTTATATTGGTAAGTTAGATTTATTCTAATCAAACAAAATATGTTACAAATTGGTTTAAACAGTCACAAAAATAAAACAAATCACACAATTTTATTCAAATGAGAAGTCTTACAAATTTTGCATTATTTAATAAAGAATTTCAATAAGATTTGTTCGAAGAAATGGAATTAAGTAACTGAGAAAAGTCACTTTACTTATGTTTGGTTTTTATGTATTAAATATAATATTATGCTCATACATAAAGAGCATGCATGCGATTGTCAGTTATATATGTCCTTAAAGGTCCAAAAGATAAATACAAATAAAAGTCTGCAGTGTTGTTCTCTTTTTTATAATCATTATATCTGTATGAAATGAAACAATTTTTTGATTGTTTAATGGCAATCCATCTAAGCATGTATACCAAAATGAAAACTACCGGGAAAAAAGATTAATTGCTTAAAAAATAGTGTCTTACTTTGTACAGCTGTCCTGTCTAAAAAAAGCCCATAAGGACCAACATATTTGTAATAAGATTTGCTGTGGTAGTGTTTGATTTAAAAAGGTGACATTTATACTAAACTATTCAATGTGGACTTTTAGATTTCAGTTGTCTTAGGGTTAAATTTGAACCATATTACTTTAGAATATAGATTTTTTTCTGAATATTGAAAATCAGACTTGCTATAACAATGAAGTATAAGATATTAATATCATATAATTTTTATTTCTTTTTAGATTTGGGATGATAGACAGAAAATAAAGAATTACAACATTACTAGTCTAGAAAAACATGGGAAAATATGTGATCCAGATGGTATGGTTTATTTTATCTCTTTAATTATTAAGAAGTGTATTTTTTTATGCCCCCGCCGTAGCGGAGGGGGCATTAAGTTTTACCCTTGTCTGTCTGTACGTCCGTCCGTACGTACGTACATCCCAAAGTTGTTTTCCGTTCTCTAACTTTAGTTTGCCTCAACCAAATATTATAAAACTTATACACAATGCTTATTACCACAAAACACAGATCCAGTTTGAATTTTGGTGGCGTCACTTTAACCGTTCTAGAGTTATGCCCTTTACAAATGGAAAAATTACTGAATTTTTCGTTTCCGTTCTCTAATTTAAGTTTGCCTCAACCAAATGTTATGAAACTTATACACAATACTTATTACCACAAAACTCAGATCAAGTACAAATTTGGGTAGTTCCACTTTTACCGTTCTTCAGTTATGTCCCTTTATAACTTTATATGATATGCAAGCAGGGGCATCATCTGTGTCCCATGGACACATTCCCCATTTATTTTACATTATTTCATTAAATGTTGTTTTTGTTTTGATTGGAAGACTGTTAGACTATTTACACTTACTCCATCAAATATTTAATACCTCATAAAATAATATTGATGCTGCGTTCACATGTAATTCGAATTCAATTCGCATTAACTAATTCGAATAAGTTTAATTCGCATTCGAAACGTCTATTTGGAATTGCAAGTGCGTCAAATTCGCTTTACTGTCCTAACGACGTTAACTTTTAATTCGTATTAACAAAAACGCATTTTTAATGCGAATTGGATAATGCGATTTAGCCAATTCCAATCAATTCGAATTAAAAAAGAAGAGTGTGTGAACGCAATTAGCGAATTCGATTCACATTCGATTCGAATTCAATTCGAATTAAATGTACGTGTGAACGAGGCATAACATAGAGACCTAATGGGTAACTTTTTTAATTATAGATGAAAAATTATGAAATTAATTCCCAGAGTTCGTATATATTCTATACATGTATTTAACATACATAACATAACATCAAAAAATATTGATTTGAAAAAATGGATTTTTAAGAATTTTTTTCTGCAAATATATAGAAGTCAAACAGACTTTAGCAAAAACGATAAGCAGGACAAGATCTACACATAAGTCCAGATGACAGTTATTGCCCTTATATTACAATTTTTAGTCAACTCCTTATAGGAGTTATAACTCATAAATAATGATAATTGCACACTTTTTGTATTTTGGACTAAAACTTTAGTAGATAGAGAGAAATTGTAAACAGTAAAATGATCAGCAAGACACCATCAACAAAAGAGAGATTATAGTCATGAATTATATTCTAGTTTACAATGTTAGAGAGTGGCCATAGTTGAAGATGCACATACATCCAGGTGAGCAGAGTCTCTCGGCCTTTTGTCTTTGGTGGAAAATTTCACATGAAACATCTAATCTTTGTTTCACCTGCAACAAAAATCGCGGAAGGCGAGAAATAGGTGTTGCTTTTTTGGGTGGCGGCGTCATTGTTATTGGCTGGGTCAACAATTGTTAAGTTTTCTGCTTAATTCAGTTTGATAGGAACTTCTTGTTTTAGATCAATTATATTTTCTGTAAAGTTGCATTACTATCAGTAAATATAGTTTTACGACTATTTTCAGGCCCTGCCGATTAGGCCATGGTCCAGTGACTTTGAATTAATTAGCAATTTTCAATGTTAAGTTTTCTGCTTAAATCAGTTTGATAGGAACTACTTGTGATAGATCAATTATATTTTCTATAAAGTTGCTATTACTATCAGTACATATCAGTTTGATGACTATTTCGAGGCCCTGCCCCCTAGGTTATAGTCCAGTGACTTTGAATTAATTAGCAATTTTCAATGTTAAGTTTTCATCTTAAGTCAGTTTGATAGGAACTACTTGTGATAGATCAAGGATGTTTTTCTATAAAGTTGTATTACTATCAATACATATCAGTTTGATGACTATTTCAAGGCCCTGCCCCCATAGGTCATGGTCCAATGACTTTCAATCAATAATTACCAATTTTCAATGTTGCTGTCAATCAGATTGTCTTTTTCAGAATTGTCTGCCGACAGACAAGACATATCTCTGTGTCAACAGTTTATTTTACTTATTTCAGCTCATATTCATACCTACAAATAGCTAAATGGCAGGTATCAAGTTACTATTATCAATTTTGTTGCTATTCTGACATTGTATTACATTGAACTTATTATATACTGCATCTAAAGTTTGTTGAATATATCTATAGTTTATCAAGTCACAAAGTAACTATTATTGTTACATCCTTATTTATAAGGCTTGTGTGATATTATATGTTATGAATTCTATACATTTGAGTAAAGCTTGCATATTTATTCTCAATCCTCATTATAATATATTATTTACAAAAGTATAAGGCTTTCTGTGCATGTAATAATCATTTAATGCATAGTTTATTAGATTGTATAATAAATTAAGCTGTTTATGCAGTTTAAATTTCACAACAACAGAACTAGAAACAAAATTGATATACCGGTAATGTTTAATTTTTTATTTGGAGCCAATAAATGATTTTAATCAAACAGGAATGGTCCAAATAAGTTTTGTTCAGATTGGTACTTGAACTCATGAATAATCCGGAGAAGGAATGACTAGGGACCACTCTTCCAACATCCACAATTCCGGTATAAAATGAACTAGCAATTGTGCATTTATACATGTGTTATATGAATATGATGATATATGCTAACATTACGAGAGATCCTTCTGAAATTGAAAGTTTGTAATAATATTTTACAGGACAGTTTGGATCTGTATGTTGGTCAGCAAGTGAGAAAAATTTACTGTACATTGCTGAGAAAAAGAAATTGAAAACTGTTTCATATTTTGATTCAAAACCAAACAAGGATGATAAGAATGAAGAAGAAAAACCTGTCAAAGTAAGCTTCGAGTATACTGCCAAAGTTCTTGCATGTTTTCAGCAACAGGACATCTATGGATTCTGTATGCATGCTCACAGATAATTTCTGAACTTAGATATGGAGATATGTCTATAATAATTGTAATTCAAGGTCGCAAAACACATATTTCACAATGAACCGGCTTTCTCTTACGTTCAAGTTTTGAAATATATTCATGTAGTTTGATATTAAAAGAGTGACAAATATCTTCTATACTTTCATTTTAAAAAATGTCACTTTTGCCTGTGTCCTCATTTTTAGCTCACCTAGCCTGAAAGGCCAAGTGAGCTTTTCTCATCACTTGGAGTCCGTCGTCCTTCGTCCGTCGTCTGTCGTCGTCTGTCGTCGTCTATTAACTTTTACAAAAATCTTCTCCTCTGAAACTGCTGGGCCAAATTTAACAAAACTTAGCCATAATCATTATTGGGGTATCTAGTTTAAAAGATGTGTCCGATGAACCAGCCGGTCAACCAAGATGGCCGACATGGCTAAAAATAGAACATAGGGGTAAAATGCAAGGTTTGCCTATTATTTTGAAAACCGCT
This sequence comes from Mytilus californianus, assembly GCF_021869535.1. Classification (NCBI taxonomy): domain Eukaryota; kingdom Metazoa; phylum Mollusca; class Bivalvia; order Mytilida; family Mytilidae; genus Mytilus; species Mytilus californianus. The sequence continues at coordinate 109,849,898 of NW_026262581.1, forward strand.
ATGAATAGAGAAAATCTAACAAGGCAAAAATGTTCAGAATGTTGAGCTCTACCTATTGTTCATTTACTTCAAAACTGTCAGACGACTTCTTGCAGGAGTTATTGCCCATAGATGATGAATTTTACCATTTTTTTTAATTTTTGCCTATTATCTCGAAAATTATAATAGATAGGCAGAAACTTTGAAAAGTAAAAATGATCAGCAAGACAAGATCTACAAATAAGTCAAACATGTCCAAAATCTTTAGTCGACTCCTTATTAGGGTGATTGTCCTATAATGACGAAGTTACAAATTTGTTGTGTTTTTGCCTTATATCTTAAAAACTATATTAGATAGATAGAAACTTTAAATAGCAAAAATGATCAGCAAGACTAGATCTACAAATAAGTCAACATGACCGAAATTGTTAGTGTTTCCTTATTGAAGTTATTGCCTTTTAATGATGATTTTTCCCATTTTTGCCTATTATCTTGAAAACTGTAATAGATAGATAGAAACTTTAAATAGCACAAATGATCAGCAAGACAGGATCCACAAATAAGCCATAATGGCCGAAATCTTCAGTCGACTAATTATTGGAGTTATTGCCCTTTAATGATAATTTTTAACATTTTTTTGCATTTTTTGCGTATTATCTTGAAAACTATAATAGATAAAATTATCAGCTGGATAAGATCTACAAATATGCCAACATGACTGAAATTGTCAGTTAACTCTTGATAGAGTTATTCCCCTTTAATGATGATTTTTACTAAAAAGTGGCCAATGTTGAAGATGCAGGTGAGCGACACAGGCTCTTTAGAGCCTCTAGTTGTCTCGCCTCGACCCCTGCCCCCTCAGTCATGGTCTATTGACTTTGAAACTTTCCCTTAACTTGCATGTTAAAGTTTGTGTTGAGGTCAATTTAAAGGGAATTAAAATTACATTAAGGTGAGATATCTGTGTGAGAGTGATGGCTATGTTGCAATAACCTTGTGTTTCTAAACTTCTGTCTGTCATGTCTGTTCATCCTTACATCCAGCAGATATTTTCATCACACTTTTATCAGGTACTTCTTGATAGATTGACCTCATATTTAGTCAGCAACTTGACAGTAATGGGTTGTAGGTTGTGAGCTCTTTTCAGATCTGTCAGAGTCTTACTTCCTGTTGCTGATACCTCGAATATTGTAATAAAAAAAATGGCTGTTTAACTTAAATATAGCATTGATATTATACAGGGACAAGAACATGATTACATAGAAGACTGGGGTGAACAATTGGTGGGTAAAACATGTCCCGTTGTTTGTATCTTAGACATAGATAATGGTGATGTAAAAGTTCTGGATAACATACTGGACAATCATTCTCTGGGACAGGTAATAACCAGGTGTTAATCAAATCATTTTCATTTACTGATTTTTATACAACCGCAAAAAAATTTTGTGGTCATATATTGGTATGACGTTGGCGTCGTCGTCCGGCATCGTCATCGTCCAAAGACACATTGGCACTCTAACTTTAGTTTAAGTGAATGGATCTCTATGAAATTTTACCATAAGGTTCAATACCACAAAAGGAAGGTTGGGATTGATTTTGGGGGTTATGGTACCAACAGTTAAGGAATTAGGGGCCAAAAAGGGGCCAAAAATAAGCATTTTTGTAACTTCCAGACATAACTTGTGTGTTAGTGTATGGATCTCTCTGACATTGTACCACAAGGTTCCATATCACATAGGGAATGCTGGGATTGATTTTGGGGGTAATTGCCTCCAAATTTTAGGAATTAGGGGCCAAAAAAGGGGCAAAAAACAAGCATTTTTCTAGTTTCATGACAATAACTTGTGTGTAAGTGTATGGATCTTTATGAAATTGTACTACAAGGTTCCATATTACAAAGGGAAAGCTGGGTTTGAGTTTGGGGGTAATTGTCCTAAACATTTAGGAATTTGGGGCCAAAAAGGGGAAAAAAAACAAGCATTTTTTTCTAGTTTCCAGACAATAACTTGTGTGTAAGTGTATGGATCTCTTTGAAATTGTACTGCAAGGTACCATACCACAAAGGGAAGGCTGGGATTGAGTTTTGGGGGTGATGAATTATAGGGGGAGTTTCAAAAATTTGGGGGGGGGGGATTTTTTTTTTCCTTTTTTTTTCTTTAAAATTTTCCATTTTAAATTGGTTATTTCTGATTTATATATAAAAGCAAATAATAATGATATGGTTTGAATAGGTAAATTAAATTTTTAAGTTTTTAGACCACTTTCATTCTGTGTCAGAAACCTATGCTGTGTCAAATATTTAATTACAATCCAAATTCAGTGCTGTATCAAGCTTGAATGTTGTGTCCATACTTGCCCCAACTGTTCAGGGTTCGACCTCTGCGGTCGTATCAAGTTGCGCCAAGCGGAGCATTTTATATCATATACTGTGGATTCATTTGTATTTTTGTGGTAACAATTTTCAGGTATTTCCTGGGTTTAGGTGAACCACAAATTCAAATGTTCAATGAAATGCAAATTTTCTATATGTATCCACAAAAATACAGTTTTTTCTGAAAATTGGTACCCACAAAAACAAATTAATCCACAGTATCTAATGAACAGACTAATACATTACCAGTACAAAAAAGTACCTAGTTTTACTTGTTTAACAGTTAGTACAAAATATAAGACAAAATTTGTTTTAGATATCATTTTAGTTTGATTCCAACCATTAACAGTGCATTGTTTAATTCAATATTTCGATCAAAAATTCTTTTTAATATTTAAGGAAAGTATCAAACACTGTTACTAACATCATTCTTCTTGTGCCAAAAAAATCCACAAAAACAAAATATCAGATACTTCAAATGTTAAATATGAAGATAAAAACCATAACTCTGTTGGAAAAGTTTTACATTTTTAGTGTTAATCATGAGTATTTTACACCATCAAAGGCAGTATGGGCACCATCAGACTCGGGAGTGGTTTTCACTGGATGGAAGAATGGTCCATACAGATTAGGTCTAATATATTGTCCAATCAGAGAGTAAGTAGGTTCTTTTATAGACATAATTATAGATATAGTTGTGAAGAAAAAAAAAATTTCGAATCTGAAAATTATTTTTAAGAAAAGAAAAAGTTTTGGTTTCAAGGTGACCATGTTTGAAAAAAACCTGCATAATAGAGATTTGTAGAAATCTTTTTTATTGCAGAAATACACAAAATTTTGTAAAATAACTTTTACAAGAAATTTTGAGAGAATTGGACAGAACACAATTATTTATTTTTGGGTTTCTTGTATAGAAAAGAAAAATATTATGTTGATTTTTACCAATTTTAAATAATCTGCACTTGATGTATGCTATAGCTAGGAATTAATAATTAGGTTAATTGAAAAGTAATGTAGGAAATATAATACTTCCATTATAAAAACAATCATATATATGTAAAATATTGATCTTTTCCAGGAGTGCAATCTACTATTGGGATACTGTATCCAACAAATGTGGTAAGCAACTTTAAATATGCTTTATTTTTGTCCCCTGTGCAATGCGATGCGGGGAACATAGAAATATCTGGTGTCCATTCTAAAATCTCTGTTTCCGTCCATCCGGTCTTGTAGGCCCTCTCATGTGTACAATTCTAACTATTTTTATGAAATTTATCTCCAAAAATTAGTGCTGATCAACTATATTTAAAGAAGTTATGCCCTTGTTAATATAAATTATACGGAAATTTGCATTTTCAGCACTTTCATGCCTACATTTCCTGTAGGATTGTTATGAAATTTATATCAAATGTATTAGCAAGGTCTTAAAAAGTTGGATAATCAGTGCCAAGCAACTATTTTTTAGCTCATCTGGCCATAAGGCCATGTGATCTATTGCCATCACTTCGTCACATCATGACATCATCTTTCGTAATAAACTTTTTCAAAGATCTTCTCTGAAACTGCTGAACCAACTTCAACCAAACTTGGGGTGAACGATCCTTAAGGTATCTAGTATAAAGTTTGTGTTTTTTCTCAGTCAGTCAACAAGCATGGCCACCATGGCTAAAAATAGAACATAAGCGTAAAATGCACTAATTGTCCTTTATCTAGAAAACTATATTAGACAGAAAAAATCTGACAGTGGGGAAACTGCTCAGGATGTCAAGATCCACCTGCTTCCTATTTTAACCATCATTATCAGATGATTCAGAAAGGAGTTATTGCTATTGAATGATGATTTTTAACAATCTTTCTTGTTTTTGCCAATTTATATCCTGAAAATTATACATTTGTAATAGATAGGTAGAAATTGTTATGGTAAAAAATGATTAGCAGTACTAGATCTACAAAGATGCAATTGAAAAATTCTTTTGAGGAGTCAATAGTTTGCCAAATTGGGTATCTGTAATAGTTGGCCTTATTTTTACCAGGCATGGCTTTTTGTCAGAATATATTTTTAGATGTTATTCAAAACTTGATTTGTATTCCATAGAAAGACTGAGTGATGATACCAGATGCAGTGCACTGCCTAGATTTAGTCCAGATGGATCAAAATTAATATATTTTGATAATGATATAGGAGGTCCACATTACCAGTGTGCTAGACTGCTCATGGTAAGGAATGATTGCATATAACAGCAATAAAAGTCAGACAAGAAAATATTTGTGCTATGATATACTGGTATATTTTCTTTTTCAAAATCACCTTCAAACAATTGATACACGATATATTTAGTTTTTATGGAGTTTTAAACTTCTTTCGCTGTCACTGGCCCAGTGTAAGACTTTGTCATTATTTATCATCTGTCTAATGTCTATCCTTTCAGGTCAACTTTGAATGAAACCTTCAACTTACAAACTAATTTCACAAAGTGGCCTGTCATTAATTCCAATAGTGAAACATTAAAAAGAAATATTTATAAAAAACTTATTTACCCTTTTATACCAAAGGACAAGGGGGGCCTCGGTGGCCAAGTGGTCTAAGTAGTCGAACTACTGTAAGACTAACATGTCAACACTGAGGTTGTGAGTTCCAATCCCGCACGTGGCAGGTGCGCTCGACTCCAATCTTAATTGACTAGGATTGTCAGTTTTTCTACCAAAGGTTGGTGGTTTTCTCCAGGCACTCCAGCTTCCTCCACCAATAAAAACTGACTGCCACGAAATAGCACAATAGCGCTGAAAGTGGCGTTAAACACCAATCAATCAATCAACCAAATGACAAGGGTTAAAAGGAAGTATTTTGAAATTTAAATGTAGAAAGAAGATATACTGTGCTCATTATCATATTAGGAAATATCTATCCCATCGTGATATAAAAACATTGCTGATTTGAAAATAAGTTTTATTTTTTTATTTGATCTGATCTGCCAGATTCTGAAAATTTCATAAATAGTAATGATTCACTAAAAAAATTATGATCATTCTAAGATTTTTTTTTTTCCATATTGAACTTGGCCACATCAGAACAAAATCCTAAAGCAGTTTAATGTATAGAAACCAGTTGACAAGGTCTTGGCACCTTTGAATGTTTAACTGAAAATTTCTTTAATATATGTCACTGTAATTATAGCATGTAGATGCAGTACTTATTTAAAATTGATTATTTTGTATCACTTGCAATCAAAGTTTCGGTAGGCAAGGCTCTGGTATCACTTTTTTCAATAAGTCATATAGTCAATCAACTAGCTACTAAAAAAAGACTACTATCCAGATTCAGTAGCTGATTTTTTTAGCTGAAAAATGAAGTTTAATGAATTAATAATACACCAATCTTGAGTTGTTTTTTATGATTTAGTTAGGCCGGTTGACCTGAGGTCAATCAGCGTAAACAACGTCATCGAACAATCGGTTCATACTGTGACGTAATAACATAAGCATTTTGACAAATTAAATTTACTGGAAAGTGCACAAATTCGAAAGTCTTCTATTGAGCATTTTCATTGAGAGGGTTATACATTGTACTCCCTGTATATTTCAGTGTGATTGGCCATCCAGACAGACATCAGTGATAGTGGATATAGTTAAAGAACCTACAGGTTTGTTACATCATTTGCAAAATATAATGAAATAATAGACCCTAATCAAAAGTGAGTCCTAAGGTACCATGGTTGATAGAAAAAAGGTAATAACAACAATCACCATAACACATCAAACTTATCATTGAATTACTGTATTTAGGAATTGTTGCGATGTTTTTAAAAGCTAATATGTATAGCAAAAATAAAATCTCTCATTTTAAATTTTGATAGCATTATTGGTTTGCAGAATTTACTGAAATTGCAATAATTAATTTCACAATTGTGTCCATTGTTAAAAAATCACAATAATAGATGCACACAAAAATTTGTGAATTTACATTACATTAAACTTGCTTAACACAAGGAAGAGAATTTACATTACATGAAGCTTGCTTAACACAAGGAAGAGAATTTACATTACATGAAGCTTGCTTAACACAAGGAAGAGAATTTACATTACATGAAGCTTGCTTAACACAAGGAAGAAATCCAAATACTAACAATAAATCCTTCAGATAAATAAAAGTTTGTTACAAATGCAATCAAATAGAGAAATAGTGCATACCACATGGAATGCAGTAGCAGAATGTTATAATCTGGAGGCAAATTGATGTAATATCTGACTCTGGGCTTTAGCTTAAGGTACCAATATGCTTCAGGGGATAATACAAGGGCCAATATGGAAAATGCTATGTAATGATCTAAATATCTCTATTCAGCCTGTGAAATTGGAAAGAGAAAATTGAGTTAAACAACTGAATAAATCCCATACATTTATTTTATATATATTTTTTTTTTTTTTCTTTCTCTTTTGTTTTGGCTTTTTTTTTACGTATTGTTAAACATTCCAATGATTCCCTAATAATTCTCACAACAAAGTCTGGTATTCTCCAAATTTCTCCAAATTTGTATTGTTCCTAGCAATGATGTCACAAAATCTGATGGCATTAAAAAAAACATGAGCTTAATTTATTTGAATGTTATGTTGTTCATACAATTTTGCTATCAGCAAGGTTGGTTTCAGATCAAGTTAGTCTCACACATTGTACCTTACTTTAAACCAAAAGAGGGCTGATACAAAATTTGCAAATGAGGGCTGATATGGCCATCCCATTGAAATTGCATATGAAGCTGATATCAACCACTGGTGGGATACATCCTCTTCTGTGTATGCCATATCAACAATACAAAAGCAAGGTTATCACAAGAAAAAATATATTTTTTAAGGAATGACTGTAATATTTTTTCTGATTATGAAGAAATAACATAAAAAATGTGGTGCACACTGAATAACCCTTGTAGTAGGTTATTTAAAAGTGTGCACCACATTTTTGAGGTTATTTTGAATAGACAGAAAAAACATTACAATCATTCCTTATAATTTAATTCTAAATTCCATTTTTAGTGAGTAAATCATGAAAAAACATTGATGACGTCACGGTCACATGACAAAATTATGTCTATGAGCTGATAGACAAAAAACTTTCAGCCAATCAGAAGACATGTTACATCCAAAATTAAATTATTTTTTATTACAGTTAAAAGCTTTCCAGGTTTCTATGTAGCATCATTACCCACAAAGTGTTGGTCAGCTGACAACAGGAGGATAATTTTATCAAGTTTTTGGAGAAGTTCTGTGGTAAATATCTGTGTTCTAAGAATAACATGTCAATACTGTTATACCAACAAATGTGTATATCACAACTGTACTATTGTTTTACATATATATATATCCATGTTTTTGTGTACCTACACATTTAACAATGTTGTGACTACATACATGTATAAGTACTGTTGTAATTATTATTGTACTTACAGATTATCAATGGTTTTTTAAACAAGAGGGTGTTTCTCTGCTACAATCTCAACGAAGGGCGACAGAGTTTGAAAGACCGTTGATAGTCTGTTTATCCCTATTTTGCCTGTGACTTCGTTGATGTTTACATTGACAACGGCACATGCGCCTTTAGTTTCTGGCAATAATTTTCTATCTCAAGCGAGTAGCATGATATGAAAAATTATCATAAAAAGATCAAAGGAAAAATACGCAAAATAGTGATAATTATTTATACTGGAGTTAGAACACTTCCTGTTGTCTTTATTTTCTGAATATATCAGCATAGGGATGTTTTGTTCAATGTCAATTTTATGGCACATCATTTCTTCACAATCAGTAAATCATTTAGGGATTGAAAATTAGTTTAAATTTATGTTTCCACTTAAATGACTATTGTAGGCATTTTTAGCTGCATTATAAAAACAATATTAGATTGATATCAGAAAAATATCAACTTTTTGTATTTTGCAACAAAAGTTGAAGGGTGTGTTTATCTTGCCCTTCCCCAGTTTCTAAGCCTCATACAAAAGAAGTCAGTATTTATCTAATATTGACCTAATATTGTATATATCTTTCATGATAGCTGCTATAAAACTAAGGACACATCTATGTATCTCTATATAAAATATTTAAATATATGCAAGCATGTTTATTTTTATATACAATGTATATATATATATATATGAGGTAAATTATATGGCCTCCCAAATACCGTTTCGATTCCTAACATCACTGAAGAGACATTAATTGTCGAAATCCGGATATGGTGTACAAATTTTTGCACCCGAGTCATGTTTGCGGTATACCATCTTATCCGCAAGTTTATTGTTTTCTGTTTGGTAATAAATTATTTATAAGATCTATTTTGTTAAATCTTGTGATCTGTTTATTTGGCAATAGCCAATGGCAGTCAGCAGGGTTTAAGAACATCAGTTGTTTGACCTGCTAGTCAAATGCGTTTTGTTAAAATATACTTTTTCACTCATTTGGTCTTTTGGAAAATGTTGTTTGTGCTGTATTTAGACCCCTCTACAAAGAAATTTGTTTTGCATGCACACGTATAAAAATTGCGGTTTTTATCCAACGCAATCATAGGTTTGAACGTTGTTTTCAATTTAGACTTGTTTATATATATATATATCTTTCAGGCTTTAGTAGTTGTTGATGTAAAAGACAAAACTGTCACAAGGTTGAAAACAAGTAAGTTGGAATTGAAAACTATTTTTATAGTCCTAATATACTTTCAATTAACTGCATGAAATAAGAAAAAAATGATTAAGAGGTGAAGATACTTCAGAAAATAAGCCATTGAAAAACAGGAAATTAAATTGTAAAAAAATGAAGTGTTATAGATAAAATTCAGTCAGATTTCAAAATGTAGTTGACTGACTTGTTTACAAATTTTGACCTAATAGGGTGGAACTGGTTTCTGGTTTTCTTAAATGATTTTACAAAGTTAAATGATTGATATATATAAATCAATTCTTTATTTGTGAGTTCTTGGTAAGTATACTGTTAAAAAACAAATAATATACAGTCAAACCTGTAAAAAATGTCACCTCTTAAAATGAATAACCTGTCTTGTAAGGTCACGTTTTCCATGTTTCACCTATGCATATTGAACCTCAATTCAAAGGTCACCACTCCTATAAGGTCAATTTTCTATTGTCCTGAAGGGGACCTTTATATAGAGGTGTGACTGTAATGTGTTTACAAATTTAGGCCTAATATAGTAATAAAAAGCAGCCACCTAATTTGTGTAATCAACTCCTTTTACAGCTTTCAACCGAGATCCCTGAAACTTCACAGGGAGCATGCTTCACCGCGTTTTTACATACATCACTCATTAACTTCCTGTTTACGGAATACTTGTAGGGGGGGGGGAGTATCTTTAGTGAACAATAGCCTACTGTTGAACTTGTACTTTCAGATGTAAAAGGTGATGCAGTATTGATGGATGTTTTAATGGACAAACTTCTTGTAAAATGTAGTGCCTTAAATCAACCACCTTATTTGGTATGTACACTAACTTTATGCACTTCATTCAGATGGACCAAATATTTAACCCTAGTAGTCTAATTTACTAATTAATAAAAACCATTACGCAGTGTTTTTAAATTCCTGAAGTGATATCTGTTTGATCAAAAGTAGCATTTAAATAAAGAAGTATCTAGCCATAAAATATTTCTATAATAGGCTTGTTAAAGCAATTGCTTTCATGCTATGGTGTATAGCCATCTTTGTGACCCAGATCAAGCAAAGTTTTTTGAGCAGATTCCTGGTCTGTCATTCTAAAACTCCTAAGTATGTTTTCTAATGAAATACGTTAATTGAAACAGTTGAAAAACATTAGTGGGTTTGAGAAGTTTCAACACATGTTCTTGTAGATATACTTTTGTATTTAAAGGGACAACCGTTTGACTATAAAAGAACATAGAAGTCTGAGTGAAAAAAGTGCATTTTTATACCTGCAATTTCGTTCTTGAGATGTTTCAACAAAATATTGAATCATGTCAGTTGTTGATTTAATATTGAAAATTTGACTGAATTATCTCTTATACGGTTTTATGTTGTTTGATTCATTTTTCTTTTTGAAAGAGGTCAAGTTGCTCTTGTTCATTCATAAAATTATCGTTCATTCATAAAATTATCGTAAAATCACTACGCACGTTATAGTAATGTAATCTTATCTCGCATTATTTGTTTTAAATTAAAAGTAGCACAGTTTACGCGTTCTGATTACTCTTACCATGTTTTTAATACTTCCTTGAAATTACGGGCCCTGTTATTTATTAAGGGTTTCCTTGATTACTGTTGATACTGATAGACTCCACTCTGTAAACAAATGATATAATGACAGATTCAAATGTTATAATGACCCTAATGATCACCTGTAATTCCCTATGTTTACGTATCTAAAAATAGACACCATAACTGACCTTGAAATGTTGTTTGAACAAATAATATTGCGAAACGAAACCTGTGTTAAAAACACATAACAATAAGTTCGTTTTCCTTTTTTGTCATAATTCTGTAAGATTTATCATCTTACAGATGAAATGGAAACGTCGAAATACGAAAGACTCCAAGTTGAGAGTAAGAGATATTCTCAAACAATTTGGAATTTTGTTGTTTCATTGACCAAAACTGATTGTCATAATAATAGACTTTTTAACAGTAGTCTTACCAAAAACATATATTTGTATCATATAAGACAAATTTAGCAACTTCTTGGGAAGGGCTTAAATTCATACTCATATCAAAATTTCTATGAGAAATGTAAAAAAGCAAGATATTTGATACTTTTCCTGCTTTGTCATAACACAGCAAGGTAGAAGTTTAAAATGAAATAAAGAACAAAGCATTTTAGATATACTAATGTCTTGTGTGATTATCATTAAGATGTAACAGTTCATACATAATATTATGAATTCTAGCCAACCCTTTATAAAAAAAATTAATATGCTTAAGACCACAACATGATAAAACTCTGGTTTATTTGGTAGATTTCAACAACAAAGTGTGTAAGTGATGGTTACTGATCTGTTATTATAATTGATAGTTGTTGGATAAAATTAATTCTCTTTTAAGTACCTGTAAACATGATTTAAATGCAGTCATTCCTGTTGAAATTGCCTGAACTGATCTGTTAAGAGAATCTCCTTTATCTTGCGATCAACCACATTAACTGCATAAAATTATATTGTTATGAAAAAGGTACACCAAATAAATATATACCATTTCCATTATACAGGCTATAAGTTCCTTGCCAGCTGCTGGACAGGAAGGGGAGATTACTGTATGTCCACTTGATGAACCTATACCTGTTCCTGGAATATCATGGGAAGTTCAAACATTCTCTCCAACAGACAGACCCCATTCTAAATTTGGTAAATGATGAAAATTTATTTCAGCTTTCACTTGTATTTAATTATCCTTCATTTAAAAAATGTAAAAAAAAATGAACAGTTTAATTAGGACTTACAAAAGTTTAAAACTTTAGCTTTTTGACCAGGTTTTCCACTTAAAAAGGGGGCCTCCATGGTTGAGTGGTCTAAGTATTTCATCTAAAGCAATCATTTGCCAGTCAACACTGAGGTTGTGAGTTTGGAAGTCACTCTTTGTAGGTGTGTTTGATTCAGATCTTAATTGACTAGGATTGAAAGTTTTCCTATCAAAGGTCTGTGGTTCCCTCCATGTACTCCGGCTTCCTCCGCCAATAAAAACTGACTGCCACAACATAGTTAAGAGTGCTGAAAGGGGCATTAAACACCTATTTATTAGGGATAGTATAACAGGTGGTAGATCTATCTTTTTCTTTACAATAGCTTGAGAACTGTTTAATCAATTTATTTTTATATTTATATGTTGTGATTGACCACAAAATGGAGGTCTAAGTTCAATTTTCATTTTGCTTTTCAGTAGATTTGCTTCTTGATTGCTTGGGAAATGAACTTTATGACAATTCCATCGAATAACTTAAGAGTTCTTAGTCCAATCCTTTTCAAATTTTGATATATTGTTTATTATGGCAAGATAATGACCCTTGATTGTTTTAATAATGATTCTAATTATGGAACAAAAACCTGGTTTGCTGTCGTTTTGTCTGCCTCTTGTTTTTCATTTAGAATTCAGTTTTAAAAGTATGGTTTCTTTTTTCCATTTAAACCATTACAGTTTTATATTAGTGGAATTATGTCATGGTGATCTCTTTTAAAACTAAATTCGTATCAGTTAAATGAACAGAATATCTGTCAGCCAACCAAGATAAGCATGATTGCCATCTGTTCAATATATTGTCATATTAGCCTTGTCCTTTGGAAAAAAACTTATATTGTAGCCACAAGCTTTATGAAAGTATTACAAATAGGGGATACCCAGGCTAAAATTTTATTGTGGGAACTTCTGTTTCAGGAGCATTGAACTATGAAACAATTCTAGTGATGCCAGAAGTCTTGGATGTTAAACCACCACTTATTGTGTTCCCACATGGTAAGTTATTCTATTTGTTCAGAAATTTCAGATGTGAAAACCACCACTTCTTGTGTTTCCATATGGTAAGTAACTCTGAGTGATGCCAGAAGTCTCAGATATTTTAAAAAATCACATATGGTAAGTTTATCTTAGCAGTATAACACATTTAAGGTTAAAATCAGTAAAGCATGTTAATCTATTGTTGCTTTTTAAACAGTATACTTTATAGCCCAAATCAGTTGTTTGAATCTATTTTTTATCAAATTTTTATACACTTGTTATTTCAGGAAGACCTCATTCTGTCTTTACAGAAGGATGTATGTTGTACACTTGTTATTTAAGGAGGACCTCATTCTGTCTGTACTGAAGGATATATTGACCTCATTCTGTCTTTACAGAAGGATATATGTTGTACACTTGTTATTTCAGGAGGACCTCATTCTGTCTTTACAGAAGGTCATATGTTGTACACTTGTTATTTCAGAAGGACCTCATTCTGTCTTTACAGAAGGATATATGTTGTACATTTGTTATTTCAAGAGGACCTCATTCTGTCTGTACAGAAGGATATATGTTGTATGCTTGTTATTTCAGGAGGACCTCATTCTGTCTTTACAGAAGGATATATGTTGTACACTTGTTATTTCATGAGGACCTCATTCTGTCTTTACAGAAGGATATATGTTATACACTTGTTATTTCAGGAGGACCGCATTCTGTCTGTACAGAAGGATATATGTTGTATGCTTGTTATTTCAGGAGGACCTCATTCTGTCTTTACAGAAGGATATATGTTGTACACTTGTTATTTCAGGAGGACCTCATTCTGTCTGTACAGAAGGATATATGGACCTCATTCTGTCTTTACATAAGGATATATGTTGTACACTTGTTATTTCAGGAGGACCTCATTCTGTCTGTACAGAAGGATATATGCTGTATGCTTGTTATTTCAGGAGGACCTCATTCTGTCTTTACAGAAGGATATATGTTGTACACTTGTTATTTCATGAGGACCTCATTCTGTCTTTACAGAAGGATATATGTTATACACTTGTTATTTCAGGAGGACAGCATTCTGTCTGTACAGAAGGATATATGTTGTATGCTTGTTATTTCAGGAGGACCTCATTCTGTCTTTACAGAAGGGTATATGTTGTACACTTGTTATTTCAGGAGGACCTCATTCTGTCTGTACAGAAGGATATATGGACCTCATTCTGTCTTTACATAAGGATATATGTTGTACACTTGTTATTTCAGGAGGACCTCATTCTGTCTGTACAGAAGGATATATGCTGTATGCTTGTTATTTCAGGAGGACCTCATTCTGTCTTTACAGAAGGATATATGTTGTACACTTGTTATTTCAGGAGGACCTCATTCTGTCTTTACAGAAGGATATGTGTTGTACACTTGTTTTTTCAGGAGGACCTCATTCTGTCTTTACAGAAGGATATATGTTATACACTTCCTGTCTCATTGCCAGTGGATTTGCAGTTTTGTACAGTAGGTGAACACTACAAATAATTTTGAATTACAGTCGAACCTCGTTGTGTCGAACTCGGTTGTGTTGAAGTAATTTCTCTGTCCCGGTAAAATTCCTGTTTGATCAATGCATTATTACCTCTGATGAGTCGAACTCAGTTGATTCAAATACTCAGTTAAGTCGAGTAAATTTTATAGTCCCGTCAATGTATAATTGATGTAAATTGACCCTGATGTCTCGAATATTGAAAGTAAGAATTTTTCGAAAGATACAGACCTAATGATAAAAATTCAAATCGATGTATTTCTTATGTAACCTAATCATTTACAAAAGAGATTACAGCTGAGTAAACATACTTGTTTGTATAACAGTTAAAATGACATGTTTATGGTGACCGGTAATTAACACCTTTGTTGATTGTCCAAGTGGAACGTTAGTGTGTTGAACATATTTCACGTGATATAAAAACGAAACTAATTTAAATGACCCAAGCCGAGATTAAATGAATCGTTAGAATTAAAATTAATTAATTACAATAAATAAAGTTAAGACAATTATGATCATTTAATAATAATTTAATGTATAGCAGACGACCTCATCAGAGACCGTTTAGAACTTGTTTCGTTCCGCGAGTGATTTCATAATTTATATATAGTGACTGACCTTTGTAAATATTTGTGTTTACTATTGATTTTTTTTTTGTTTTGTGCATGATCTGAATTAGGACTTGTGTGTTTGATTAATATGAAGAACCAAAAAATATGGAGATTGAATACACAATCAAAAAGTGTTATATCGAAAAAAGGCACACTGTTCAAAGTATCTGGTTTACACAAATCTCATAACGTATTTCATGTATTCCAAATTTATGACGACACACTCGACCTCGGATAAGTCGAATACTTTGGTCCGGTCCCTTCGACTTACACATAACGAGGTCGACTGTATTATTTTTATTATGGCCGCGCCGAATGGCGGATCGCCCATTAGTGATCAGTCTGTCCGTCCGTCTGTTGTACCGTCTGTCTGTCCGTCCGTCCGTCTGTCCGGCCGTAACAAATTGTGTCCGGTCTATATCTAGAGAAACATTATGATTTCATACTTTATACTTGACATGTATATTAACCAACACCAGAGGGTGTGTCATAATATATGTACAAATTCCTAGGTCAAAGGTCAAGGTCAAAAACTTGGGTTTCAGTTGACAACCCCAGGTCCTATGGTAAAGATCGTGTCCGCTCTATATCTTGAGAACCATTATGATTTCAAAGTTTATACTTTACATGTATATTAACCAACACCAGAGGGTGTGTCATAATGTATGTACAACTTCCTAGGTCAAAGGTCAAGGTCAAAAACTTTGGTTTTCAGTTGACAACCCCATGTCCTATAGTGAAGATCGTGTCCACTCTATATCTAGAGAACCATTATGATTTCAAAGTTTATACTTGACATTTATATTATCCAACACCAGAGGATGTGTCATAATGTATGTACAACTTCCTAGGTCAAAGGTCAAGCTCAAAAACTTTGGTAAAGATACAAATTTTTACCACACATTATTCACAGCGGGGCCCACAGAGATAGCTCCCATCTCAATGATGTCTAGTTATTTAATGTTAAGATAGTTGTATGTAAATATTACTCCCACAAAGTATTTATTCACTGAGGGTATTCTTATAATAATGTGAAACTTTTTTCATTTAAAGTGGATGATTGTAATGAACCATGGATCAAAGTGATAGAAATTGTGGCCAATTTAGAGCTGGACATATGATAAAGATACCAGTCTATATTTGAAGACAGTTTGTTGACCTCTGATCAACACCACAACTAAAATTACTTTCAAATATTTAAACTTTTCCCCCCAAAAAATCAGACCATAATTTATTAATTTTATTAAAGATAATGCAATAATCCTGAGTATGATAAACATTAAAGCCCTTTTTACCTTTTTCAAAGAATTTACTATATGAACAGTGTTTCTGAAGTTTAATCAATGTTTGCTGAAGTCATGATGTTCTGTTGTGCATAGGTTATTCCATTCTTTTAAAAAATATATATATATAATCACATGGTCAAATGCCTTACAAAGGTAACATGTACATGCATATAAATTGCCCACTTCACAGTTTTATTTAATGCTATTTTGCATCTAATTAGAGCATGAAGAGCTACATATGAATAAAAAAATGATAATTGTAACTTTTATACCAAGATAAAGCAAATTAAATATACAGAAAGTGATAAGTACAAATGTCTGTATACATGTAAATTTTGTAATCAATAAAGCAGTTGAGACATTTTAGTGTGTTCACTCTTATTTCATATACATTTTACAGTAAACTACAGAGGCTCCTTAGGATTTGGTGACAATAATTTAAGATCATTGCCAGGGAATGTTGGTGACCAGGATGTTAAAGATTGTCAGGTTAGAGGTTAATTTTTGTCGAGCCTTCGACCTTTGTCGAAAAAGCGAGACATAGGGATCCTACATTCCGTCGTCGTCGGCGGTGTCCACAAATATTCACTCTGTGGTTAAAGTTTTTCAAATTTTAATAACTTTCTTAAACTATCCTGGATTTCTACCAAACTTGGACAGAAGCTTGTTTATGATCATAAGATAATATTCAAAAGTAAATTTTGTAAAAAAAAAATTCCATTTTATCCGTATTTTACTTATAAATGGACTTAGTTTTTCTGCCAGGAAACATTACATTCACTCTGTGGTTAAAGTTTTTAAAATTTTAACAACTTTCTTAAACTATCCTGGATTTCTACCAAACTTGGAAAGAAGCTTGTTTATGATCATAAGATAGTATCCAGAAGTAAATTTTGTAAAAAAAAAAATTCTATTTTTTCCGTATTTTACTTATAAATGGACTTAGTTTTTCTGCCAGTTAACATTACATTCACTCTGTGGTTAAAGTTTTTAAAATTTTAACAACTTTCTTAAACTATCCTGGATTTCTACCAAACTTGGAAAGAAGCTTGTTTATGATCATAAGATAGTATCCAGAAGTAAATTTTGTAAAAAAAAAAATTCCATTTTTTCCGTATTTTACTTATAAATGGACTTAGTTTTTCTGCCAGTTAACATTACATTCACTCTGTGGTTAAAGTTTTTAAAATTTTAACAACTTTCTTAAACTATCCTGGATTTCTACCAAACTTGGAAAGAAGCTTGTTTATGATCATAAGATAGTATCCAGAAGTAAATTTTGTAAAAAAAAAAATTCCATTTTTTCCGTATTTTACTTATAAATGGACTTAGTTTTTCTGCCAGTTAACATTACATTCACTCTGTGGTTAAAGTTTTTAAAATTTTAACAACTTTCTTAAACTATCCTGGATTTCTACCAAACTTGGAAAGAAGCTTGTTTATGATCATAAGATAGTATCCAGAAGTAAATTTTGTAAAAAAAAAAATTCCATTTTTTCCGTATTTTACTTATAAATGGACTTAGTTTTTCTGCCAGTTAACATTACATTCACTCTGTGGTTAAAGTTTTTAAAATTTTAACAACTTTCTTAAACTATCCTGGATTTGTACCAAACTTGGACAGAAGCTTGTTTATGATTAAAAGCTAGTATCTAGAAGGAAATTTTGTTAAAATTTTGTTCAATTTTTTCTGTATTTTACTTATAAATGGACTTAGTTTTTCTTCCAGTTAACATTACATACAGTCTGCAGTTTAAGTTTTTAAAACATTAGATTCATAAACTATCCTGGATTTTTACCAAACTTGGACAGAAGCTACTTACAATCAAAAGATAGTATAGAGAGGAATATTTTTATTAATTTTTTCCTCATTTTTGTTGAGCCTGCGATTAACAGCAAAAGTAGGCGAGACACTAGGTTCCACGGAACCCTTACAAATTTTTAGCTCACCTGGCCTAAAGGCCTTATGTCAAAACTGTCCGAGGACTTCTTATAGAAGTTAAAGCCCTTAAGTGTCAAACTTTATCATTTTTTTTCATTTTTAGCTCACCTGGCCCGAAGGGCCAAGTGAGCTTTTCTCATCACTTGGCGTCCGTCGTCCGTCTTCCGGCGGCGTCCGGCGTCGTCCGTCGTCGGCGTAAACTTTTTACATTTTGAACTTCTTCTAGAGAACCACTGAATGGAATGAAACCAAACATGGCATGAATGTTTCTTATGAGGTGCTGACCAAGTATTGTTACTTTGTAGCCGATCCATCATCCAAGATGGCCGCCAGCGGGGAATTTAGTTTAACATAGGACCCTATGGGAAATGCATACAAATGACTTCTTTTAGAGAACAACTAAATGGTATGAAACCAAACATGGCATGAATGTTCCTTTTGAGGTGCTGACCAAGTGTTGTTACTTTGTAGCCGATCCATCATCCAAGATGGCCGCCAGCGGGGAACTTAGTTTAACATAGGACCCTATGGGAAATACATACAAATGTCTTCTTTTAGAGAACCACTGAATGGAATGAAATCAAACATGCCATGAATGTTCCTTATGAGGTGCTGACTAAGTGTTGTTACTTTGTAGCCGATCCATCATCCAAGATGGCCGCTAGCGGGGGACTTAGTTTAACATAGGACCCTATGGGAAATACATAAAAATGTCTTCTTTTAGAGAACCAATAAATGGAATGGTACCAAACATGGCATGAATGTTCCTTATGAGATGCTGACCAAGTGTTGTAACTTTGCAGTCGATCCATCATCCAAGATGGCCCCAAGCAAAGGACTTGGTTTGACATAGGACCCTATGGGAAATACATACAAATGTCTTCTTTTAGAGAACCACAGAATGGAATGAAACCAAACATGGCATGAATGTTCCTTATGAGATGCTTACCAAGTGTTGTTACTTTGTAGCCGATCCATCATCCAAGATGGCCGCCAGCGGGGAACTTAGTTTAACATAGGACCCTATGGGAAATACATACAAATGTCTTCTTTTAGAGAACCACTGAATGGAATGAAACCAAACATGGCATGAATGTTCCTTATGAGGTGCTGACCAAATGTTGTTACTTTGCAGTCGGTCCATCATCCAAGATGGCCGACAGCAGGGGACTTAGTTTAACATTGGACCCTATGGGAAATACATACAAATGTCTTCTTTTAGAGAACCACTGAATGGAATGAAACAAAACATGGCATGAATGTTCCTTATAAGGTGCTGACCAAGTGTTGTAACTTTGCAGTCGGTCCATCATCCAAGATGGCTGCCAGCGGGGGACTTAGTTTAACATAGGACCCTATGGGAAATACATACAAATGTCTTCTCTTAGAGAACCAGTGAATGGAATGAAACCAAACATGGCATGAATGTTCCTTATAAGGTGCTGACCAAGTGTTGTTACTTTGCAGCCGATCCATCATCCAAGATGGCCGCCAGTGGGTGACTTAATTTAACATAGGATCCTATGGGAAATACATACAAAATGTCTTCTTTTAGAGAACTACTGAATGGAATGGAACCAAACATGGCATTAATGTTCCTTATGAGGTATTGACCAAGTGTTGTTTCTTTGCAGCCGATCCATCATCCAAGATGGCCGCCAGCGGGGGACTTAGTTTAACATAGGACCCTATGTGAAATACATACAAATGTCTTCTTTTAGAGAACCACTGAATGGAATGAAACCAAACATGGCATGAATGTTCCTTATGAGGTGCTGACCATGTGCTGCTACTTTGTTGCTGATTTACTGTTCAAGATGGCCACCAGGATATTTTATTAAATAACGGGACCAATATTAATCCAAATTTGGCCTCAATCATTATTATTTGGGTATCTGTTATGATTTTTATCTATCTTTACATGATTTCTAAAACCAAAGTAGAGTCAGGTGAGCGACACAGGCTCTTGAGAGCCTCTAGTTGTCTATTACTGTAAATTCAGAAATTATTGCGTGCATTTATTATTGCGATTTTGTCATTTTGGACTAAAATGCGATTTTAATTTTTGCGATATTGTGAAAAATCCTGTTTAATTCATATAAAAAATTTTAAAATGCGAGTTTAAATTATTGCGATTATAACCCTGTCGCATTTTTCGCAATAATAAAAACATCGCAATAATTTCTTAATTTACAGTATTCTGATTAACTATAATAGATACTGAAAAAATTTATTAGGAAAAATGATTAACAAGACAAGATCTACAAATAAGTCATCATGACTGAAATCATCAGACAACTCATTATTGGAGTAATTGCTATTTATTGGACGAAATTTACCAATTTTATTGGTTTTTATGTCGTAAATTGGTATGACGTTGGCGTTGTCGTCGTCGTCGTCCGAAGACACATTGGTTATCGCACTCTAACTTTAGTTTAAGTGAACGGATCTCTATGAAATTTTACTATAAGGTTCAATACCACAAAAGGAAGGTGGGGATTGATTTTGGGGGTTATGGTACCAACAGTTAAAGAATTTGGGGCCAAAAAGGGGCCAAAAATAAGCATTTTTGTAACTTCCAGACATAACTTGTGTGTTAGTGTATGGATCTCTCTGACATTGTACCACAAGGTTCCATATCACAAAGGGAATGCTGGGATTGATTTTGGGGGTAATTGTCTCCAAATTTTAGGAATTAGGGGCCAAAAAGGGGCAAAAAACAAGCATTTTTCTAGTTTCATGACAATAACTTGTGTGTAAGTGTATGGATCTTTATGAAATTGTACTACAAGGTTCCATATCACAAAGGGAAAGCTGGAATTGAGTTTGGGGGTAATTGCCCAAAACGTTTAGGAATAAGGGGCCAAAAATAAGCATTTTTCTAGTTTCCAGACACTAACTTTTGTTCAAGCGTATGGATCTCTCTGAAATTGTACTGCAAGGTACCATACCGCAAAGGGAAGGCTGGGATTGATTTTGGGGGTAATTGCCTCAAAATTTTAGGAATTAGGGGCCATAAAAGGGCAAAAAAACAAGCATTTTTCTAGTTTCATGACAATAACTTGTGTGTAAGTGTATGGATCTTTATGAAATTGTACTACAAGTTTCCATATCACAAAGGGAAAGCTGGGTTTGAGTTTGGGGGTAATTGCCTTAAGTGTTTAAAAATTTGGGGCCAAAAAGGGGCAAAAAAACAAGCATTTTTCTAGTTTCAGGACAATAACTTGTGTGTAAGTGTATGGATCTCTCTGAAATTGTACTGCAAGGTACCATACCACAAAGGGAAGGCTGGGATTGAGTTTGGGGGTGATGAATCATAAGGGGGTTCAAAAAATTTGGGGGGGGGGATTTTTTTTCCTTTTTTTTCTTTAAAATTTTCCATTTTAAATTGGTTATTTCTGATTTATATATAAAAGCAAATAATAATGATATGGTTTGAATAGGTAAATTAAAAAATTTTAAGTTCTTAGATCACACTCATTCTGTGTCAGAAACCTATGCTGTGTCAAATATTTAATTACAAAACAAATTCAGTGCTGTATCAAGCTTGAATGTTGTGTCCATACTTGCCCCAACTGTTCAGGGTTCGACCTCTGCGGTCGTATCAAGCTGCGCCCCAGCGGAGCATTTTATTGCATATATATATCTTAAAAACTGTAATAGATAGAAAGAAACTTTAAAAAGCAAAAATGATCACCAAGTCAAGATCTACAAATGAGTCAAACATGACGGAAATCTTCAGTTGACTCTTTGTTGAAGTTATTACCCTTAAATGCGATTTTTCCCAATTTTTTGCATTATTGCGTGTAATTTTGAAAACTATAATAGATAGACAGAATCTTTTTATGGCAAAAAGTGCCAAAAGTGGTGTTAAACACCTATCAATCAATCTATTAATTCTTTTACCAGTAGAGAGAGTCTTATTCTCCCTTTACAAGGCATTAGATTCATCATTCACATTCAGACCAGACATTTGCATATAAATACATGCTGCACAGCAGTCATGATTTCTATACCGGAAGAACGGTTGTCTGAACAATTTTTCGTTATGCCTGTAGATAATGACCCATATCACCTTTAATTCAAATACATTAAACAATAAAACATAAAGGGAAAAATATCCAATTTAAAATTGTATATCAAGGGATGCAAAAATATTTCAATTCAAGTGTGGAATTTAAAATTTTTTGTAATTTATGGAATTTTCTATCTGTGTTTGTTTAGTAGATTTGATTAGTTCTTTGTTTTCAAATATGGAATAGGTCAAAATGGGTGCTGACAGTTCCAAATATACTTTGCCAGTTTTTTTTTTAGATTAAGCAATTACTGTTTCTGTTTGTTTTAAGTCCAAAGATACATATAGCAGTTTTCTTTTCAATAAATCCCTTAATAAAATTTCTTAGCATTATCTTGTATGGTTGATTAAAGGTGTGAAGGGGAACTAAATGATTGCTGTGTTAAACCTTGATGGTTGATTAAAGGTGTTAATGGGAACTAAAGGATCATTGTGTTAAACCTTGATGGCTGATTAAAGGTGTGAATGGTAACTAAAGGGTCGCTGTGTTAAACCTTGATGGATGATTAAAGGTGTTAATGGGAACTAAATGATCACTGTGTTAAACCTTGATGGTTGATTAAAGGTGTTAATGGGAACTAAAGGATCATTGTGTTAAACCTTGATGGTTGATTAAAGGTGTGAATGGGAACTAAAGGATCACTGTGTTAAACATTGATGGTTGATTAAAGGTGTTAATGGGAACTAAAGGATCACTGTGTTAAACCTTGATGGTTGATTAAAGGTGTGAATGGGAACTAAAGGATTCAGATTCAATATTTTATTATAGTCTCACCACATACAGACATAAAATAAGATTCACATAATAACACATAAAACAGTTAAAACATTTGCAATGTATGCACTAATCTTAAAAAGATTTATGAGAGACTTTTAAGACATAAAATATACAATAAAATTTTTGTATACATTTACATTTGAAATTTACAATGACCAGCTATACTACATGAATGTAAAACATTTTGTTTCTTTTAAAACTAGTAAAATAAAATACTGTGTTTGTTAACTGAAGGATCACTTTGATAAAATGCTGTAGACGATTCATACTGCACACAATTAATCCCTTGACAGACTTTGATAAGAAATAAACTAATATAACTTGTATTCATAAAATTACTAATTTCTATATGGAAAAAGAGAAAAAAAATATTTCAGCTAATATTGTGACAAATAATCATCTAGAAGATTTTTTCATTTTGGTGCCTTGAAACTGCTTTCTTTGGGAAGCTGGTTGGATGAGAGGAGTTGCACCTGTTTTGCACGGCTTTGTATGGTGCCTTGAAACTGCCTTCTTTGGGAAGCTGGTTGGATGAGAGAAGTTGCACCTGTTTTGCACGGCTTTGTATGGTGCCTTGAAACTGCCTTCTTTGGGAAGCTGGTTGGATGAGAGAAGTTGCACCTGTTTTGCACGGGTCTTTGTATGGTGCCTTGAAACTGCCTTCTTTGGGAAGGTGGTTGGATGAGAGAAGTTGCACCTGTTTTGCACGGCTTTGTATGGTGCCTTGAAACTGCCTTCTTTGGGAAGGTGGTTGGATGAGAGAAGTTGCACCTGTTTTGCACGGGTCTTTGTATGGTGCCTTGAAACTGCCTTCTTTGGGAAGGTGGTTGGATGAGAGGAGTTGCACCTGTTTTGCACGGCTTTGTATGGTGCCTTGAAACTGCCTTCTTTGGGAAGGTGGTTGGATGAGAGAAGTTGCACCTGTTTTGCACGGGTCTTTGTATGGTGCCTTGAAACTGCCTTCTTTGGGAAGGTGGTTGGATGAGAGGAGTTGCACCTGTTTTGCACGGCTTTGTATAAGGACTATTATTGATCTTTTATATTAATAGGCAGCAGCAGAAGAAGTTGTTAGTTCTGGCAAAGTAAATGGTGACAAGGTTGTAGTGTTTGGTGGCTCTCATGGAGGATTTCTTACAGCACATTTGATTGGTCAATATCCAGTAAGTTTTGACTGTTTTCAGGATCAAAATTGTATGCTGGTGTAATAATAAAAAGTATATTCTTGTCCATGCTAAAAAAAATATCTGATGAAAAAAAAAAGGATTCTTTAAAAAAAAATATACGGAAACATTAAAACTAGCTACTGGTGATTTCTTGTGTAGATTTACTAGATGTCTTCCCATTTGTAACAATACAGGATTGATAGATGCTAATACTAATGCTAAAAAATAAAAAAAATACTTAAAAATTTTTTATAGCTTAAAATTGTGTCAATATGGAAATGTGTTGTCCTGAATTAACATGCAACTAGTGACCATTTGATCACAGTGACCTTTCGTACATTTTGTCTTAGGCATGCTACTTATTTTATCTTTTGATGTAGTTTACAAGAATTTCATTGTATTTTGCAGAAATTTTACAAAGCAGCCTGTTGTCGAAATCCAGTGATTAACTTATCAAGTAAGTGATATAATAATTGTTAAAAGACCTTTAAAAAAAATAAAGAAATCATAAACTGTATCAAAAGGACAACAGTGTCATGGCATCAAATACTTTAAAAAAAAAAATGACGTATTTGTTACTAGAATCTCAGCTATTATCTATGACATGTGAATTGTGAATGTTAATTTATGACCTCTGTTCAGATAAATTTTGTTGCATTTGCAGAATTATCTTCATGTTGAAATAATTTGTTCTTCATAGCGAAGTACCTTAAACCTAAACCTTTATCTCAGTCTAAACAAAAGTCTCAGTTGTGACCAGTCAACCATGAAATTTAGGTCACCCTTTTCTTTTCTACATAAATATTGAATTCATTTATACCCACCATGACATGTCCAGGATTATGGTGGTAAATGTCATAATGAGAAAACATAGATGTAAAGTTGTGTAACCTAATCGGGCACCTGTTATTGAATGTCCAATTATATCATGTGGTAAAATAAAGTTTCATTAACTGGATTTTCAAAGGAAATATCAGTTATTGATTTGGGGATGTACGGCTGGCTCTGGTGGACGGGCAGGCGGACGGGCGGCTGCCAAACAGTGTCTCTTCAATAACATGAAAAGGCTGTGATGATCTTTTTTTTCAAATTTAGATATGTTGTTTCTTGTGACTAAATGAAGGTCAAGTTCAATTTTCACGATTTTAGTATTTCTCCTTTTTGAGCTATCACCATTTTTAATGTCCAAAATTGGTATTTTTAAATATTTTTCTCTTGTTATCATATTATGACTAAGCATATGGTAAATGTCTTAACTCACAATAAAAATTGGAGTGACAGATTTATTTGAAAATTTTCTATTTCAAAGATACCTATAATAGATGAACATACATATGAAAATTGAAAAAAAACTAGAATTTGTGATAAAATTGAAAGTAACAAAAATTACCATAATTCTGTTATTTTGCAAAATCTATCAAAATAACTTGTCAGGGTGTTTTGAATCTATGTATACTTCATAATAAGTGCAAAATAAATCATTTTGACCCTGGTACCTCTATAACCCTGAAAATCTCGTGGCTGGTCACATATATTGGTTGATATTCCACATTGACATTACATTAAAGTTTATCACAAGATTTATGTAAGATGTACATTGAGATCAGTCAACCATGATGATAAAGTCAGATTGTTATTTTTAGAAATTTACAAGGTCATGTTGGTATTCCATCTGCTTCTCATTATCCTCATTCTAAGCTAAAGTCTTATTTATGATCACAATCAGCCATGAAAAATGACGTCAACCCATTCTCTTTTAATGCATATACGGGTATATATTTTTTTCTTTTTAGATCAAGATCGCTGATAGTGTTATGACATACTTATGTCAAATTTTCAACCTAAAACATGTTCAGTCTTTACCAAAACCTATATTGCTATAAGTCATCCATACAATTATGGTCAGACTTTAATGTTGACTTAAAATATTTTTGAATTGTTTACATTTTTATGATTTGATGGATGAAGTCACATCTACTTCATTTAAAATTCCTAAGACCAGAAACAGTTCCCATGAATAGACAATAGATTTACAGATACACAGACAGAAAACTATACCCCCTACTTTTAAATGAAGAGGGGCATAAAGGGGGGGTATCTGCACGGAAGAATGCGAAATAAAATTTCCATTTCACGATGATCGAACAATTAAAAATTTCTTGCACCTGATCTTTTTACAGATTTCACGAAACACGGTGAATAACGAACCTTTTTCACGGCTGCACTTGAAATAAAAATGGCAAAACATGTTGCACGAAAATACCCTTTACCACCCTCAATGAAGGTGACTATATTCTGCTTTAGAATGAAGCCCATAAAGTAAAACATAAAACTTATCAGGTTTTAATAAAATATTGTAATTAATGTCAGATGTGGATTGTGATGATCCTTGGATAATTAATAGGTATATTTTATTTATTTATTAACAGGTAAGGAGATAAAGAAAGAAATATATACTTGAAATAGATAAAACCGTATTTGATCTTTCTTTCAGCTATGGTAGGATCAACAGATATCCCTGATTGGTAAGTTTGTTTACAGTCATTAAAAGGATAAAACTTCCAGTAACAATGTAAACTTTTATTCCTTAATGAATTGTAGTCATCTATTTGATTTTAAATTTCTTCTTTTAAGTTTGCATATATTCATTAAGTAACATATGACCATATTAAGATGAAGATGATTTGGTTTTTTTTTGGAAAATTTGTTGCTTGTATTATTTTCAACTTTTGTGTTATTGTTTCAAGAGCTTGACTGGTTGTGATGCCATAGCAAAGTCTAAATGGTATATAAACATGTATATTTCATAAACCTACTTTTGTGTGTCTTGTCTTTATAGAATTGGGTTATGTGAGACAGGAAAGCATCTTTTGTTTGACAATGTACTATTTCCTTTAGTAAAAATAATTGAAAGTTGGTCCTGTTATATAATGAGCTGACAGCAGCATAGAGGCAGAATCTTCCCAGATTAGTTTTGCTTAAAATTTTTCAGAATGATTACAAGGGGTCAATATAGCACTGATATGAAAATGGAGACTGTCAAAAAAATAGAAACAAAATTCTAAGATACACATTTGTATTATCATTTGGCTTCAATCAAAAAATATTTTAAAGAAACTAAAATATTGAATTTTTATACGCCCGTTTACGGGACGTATTATGATATACCGTTGAGGGTCTGTCCATCCGCCCGTCGTCAACATGTCAGATTAACTCAAAAAAACTTTAACCAATATGCATGTAACTTTGGTGAATTGTTTATATCTATTGACGTGAGCTCCCTTTCATTTTTTATAAATTTCAGATTTAGTATTTCCGAGTTTTGGGGTTTTATTCATTAAAAATTGGGATCTTCCAGTTTTCCGACAATAACTCAAGAATGCTTTCTCCAACTTGCAAGGAATTTTGGTGAATTGTTTATATCTATTGACATGAGCTCCCTTTCGATTTTTATAAATTTTAGATTTTACGTTTCCAAGTTACAGGGTTTTATTCATAAAAAAGGGGGATTTTCCAGTTTTCGGACAATAAATAAAAAATGCTTTCATCAGTTCTCATGAAACTTTGGTGATTTGTTTATATCTGTTGATGTAAGCTCCCTTTAGAATTTTATAAATTTTAGATTTTACATTTCTGAGTTATGGGGTTTTATTCATTAAAAAAGGGAGGATTTTCCAGTTTTTGAACAATAACTCAAAAATGCTTTCAGCAGTTCTCATGAAACATTGGTGAATTATTTATAACTATTGATGTAGTCTCCCTATTGATTTTCTTAAATTTCAAATATGACATTGAGAAGAAATTGAACTTTTATTTGTTAATAGTCTGACAACAGATTTACTAAGTATTGCACAACAGCAAGAAATCTTTAATTGAATATAAATTCAATTCATATAACCAATTTGAAGTTCTTTGACTACATTTATTCAGAAACTAATAATATGTCAAATATTTAATTACAAACCGAATTCAGACCTGTATCAAGCTTGAATATTGTGTCCATTTTTTCCCCAACTGTTCAGGGTTGGACCTCTGCGGGCGTATCCAGCTGCGCTCAGCGAAGCAGTTTATTCCTGATTACCTGATTTTGGCACTTTCTGTACTTACACGCATACATTTATACATAACATTGATTTAGTGGCAATTTTCAGAAACTAGATTTAACTCCTTTATACATTTGCCCAATTTAAAAGTAGCATCACAATTGAACAACAGATTTCAGTATGTATGCATTATCCTTCTAAATTGTTCAAGTTGATGGGATAAGATTGCAATAATTTTAATTTAGGACAAATTCATGATCGATTCAATGTGTTTATGAGGATATAAATGAAAACTAGATTGGGATAAAATATGAGCTGAATTGGGAAGATTGTAACAATTATGGAAATATTTGGAGAACACCACCTTTTCAAATTTTATATTTTGCAAGTAGAATGTCCTTTTCAAAGTGAAACATGATCAAAAATGTCATAAATCTTTACCGAAAATGTTTGAAACAAGATGCTTTCTTTGCTTATTTTACATTACCAAAATTACATACATGTCTAGGACTGGGTATTCCTGTAGCCACATTTTTAAAGTTCCTAGTTTTAAGAGAAAATTTGCAATGTTTCTGTATATCCATAAACATACCAATTAAAAGCTGAGTTGAAAAATAAAAAGCAACCTTATGCTAGCCACTGCTGTAGACACACCTTCTTACAAATAAACAGCAACCTTATGCTAGCCACTGCTGTATACACACCTTCTTACAAATAAACAGCAACCTTATGCTAGCCACTGCTGTAAACACACCTTACAAATAAACAGCAACCTTATGCTCTCCACTGCTGTATACACACCTTTTTACAAATAAACAGCAACCTTATGCTCTCCACTGCTGTATACACACCTTCTTACAAATAAACAGCAACCTTATGCTAGCCACTGCTGTAAACACACCTTCTTACAAATAAACAGCAACCTTATGCTAGCCACTGCTGTAGACACACCTTCTTACAAATAAACAGCAACCTTATGCTAGCCACTGCTGTAAACACACCTTACAAATAAACAGCAACCTTATGCTCTCCACTGCTGTATACACACCTTCTTACAAATAAACAGCAACCTTATGCTAGCCACTGCTGTAAACACACCTTCTTACAAATAAACAGCAACCTTATGCTAGCCACTGCTGTAGACACACCTTCTTACAAATAAACAGCAACCTTATGCTAGCCACTGCTGTAAACACACCTTACAAATAAACAGCAACCTTATGCTCTCCACTGCTGTATACACACCTTCTTACAAATAAACAGCAACCTTATGCTCTCCACTGCTGTATACACACCTTCTTACAAATAAACAGCAACCTTATGCTAGCCACTGCTGTAAACACACCTTCTTACAAATAAACAGCAACCTTATGCTAGCCACTGCTGTAAACACACCTTCTTACAAATAAACAGCAACCTTATGCTAGCCACTGCTGTAAACACACCTTACAAATAAACAGCAACCTTATGCTCTCCACTGCTGTATACACACCTTCTTACAAATAAACAGCAACCTTATGCTAGCCACTGCTGTAAACACACCTTCTTACAAATAAACAGCAACCTTATGCTAGCCACTGCTGTAGACACACCTTCTTACAAATAAACAGCAACCTTATGCTAGCCACTGCTGTAAACACACCTTACAAATAAACAGCAACCTTATGCTCTTCACTGCTGTATACACACCTTCTTACAAATAAACAGCAACCTTATGCTAGCCACTGCTGTATACATGCCTTCTTACAAATAAACAGCAACCTTATGCTAGCCACTGCTGTAAACACACCTTCTTACAAATAAACAGCAACCTTATGCTCTCCACTGCTGTATACACACCTTCTTACAAATAAACAGCAACCTTATGCTAGCCAGTGCTGTAAACACACCTTCTTACAAATAAACAGCAACCTTATGCTAGCCAGTGCTGTATACACACCTTCTTACAAATAAACAGCATAGGTAAACTTCATACCATTCAAAAAGTAAAGTTAGTTCCCAATAAAAGGTGTACTCCCCCCTTTTCATATAATCTTAGAAAATGCATTTACAAAGTGGTCATCTGAAACTACTGGAACAGTCTTATTTTGTAAACTGCCTGAATTATTTAAAAACCATTCATGAACTGTTAGGTTTTACGTAATTTGAACTCAAGGTAAGGGAATCAGGCTCATGAAGTCTTTTATTTCACAATGTCATTTTAGTTCAATTAGCTTCACTGATATGGAAATACATTTAGAATATGTTTATTGAAATTATTAAACAGTATAGTTAAAGTAAATTCTCTTTCTTTTTAAGGTCGTTCTATGAAAGTGGACATCCGTTTGACCACAAGGCAGCATTAAATGAGAATATATTAACAGATATGTGGAGGAAGTCCCCTATTAGATATATTGATCAGGTATACTGATGTTTAGGACTTTACAGAAATCTGTGTTAACTGTGATTCTTCTGATATTCATTTTGCACAAATGAAATTAAAGAGGACTTTATAGTTTTTGCTTGATTTACAACGATGTAATATAGTCTATAGGTACTTCTTGAGGAGGCTGACTAAAAGACTTATGGTGAAGGTCATGTAACCGTTTTTTCATGGTAGAATGACTTTGATCAAGTTTTATGACCCAAAAAATCCAGATCAAGTTAAAGGATTGAAATTTAATATTCTTATATTAAGTGACAAACAATTATATAATTTGGTGTAGGGATATTCCTAAGGGTAATATAACAGAAGCTAAATTTAATTTTCTTTTATGAAGTGACAAACAATCATATAATTTGATGTAGGGATATTTCTATAGGTAATATAACAGATCTCAACAAAGGCAGTCTGCTCTGATATACATTTCATTAACTTATTTTGCATAGTATATCCAAACTTCAGTTCAAATTGACAAAGTGTTCTACAATCATATAGTGTATAGATTGAATTTTGGCATGTATAAAAGCCACCTACTAAAAGGAAGTTATTTCGACCCACACAGTTTATGAGGGGCCTGATGGGGGGGTCTCATCACGATTCACGAGTTGATTTTTTTGTCAATCACGATTCACAGAAAATAAATTTCCATGATCACGGATCACTAAAATATAAAAAAAAAAAAAAATCTGTAGAAAAACGGATCATGATAGCGAAAATGCGCCGATCACGAAGAACGAAAATAACCCATCAAGCCCCTCAGTTTATGCTTCACTGAGTTGAAGAAGGGATTAGATATGCATTTGTACTGACATAGTTTGTTTCCACAAAAAACATATTATTCACTGACGACTTAACTTTACAGTTATTATTGAATTGCTATTTCATTCATTTAATGACATTTATACATATTTTTTCATAAAATAATATTAAGGAAAGATATAAATAGTGTATAAAAACTTGTGTTTTCTGACAATACATGATAATTTCAGGTGGAAGCTCCTTGTCTAATTATGTTAGGTGCTGATGATTTAAGGGTACCAGTCAAACAGGGCAGAGAATTTTATAGAGGATTGAAAGCAAGAAATAAATTAACAAGGTAAAAGAAAAATGGATATAACTTAACAAATATTCCACTCATTTTTAGATGGAGGCTCCATTGTTAATATTGTTAGGTGTGGATGATTTAAGATGCCCACCTAAGCAAGGAAGAGAAATCCACAGGGCATTCAAAGCTTGTAACAAAATAACGAGGTATCTTGAATTTCCCTGCAAAACCTGATAAGCTTAGGTTGCTAGATACCCCTATGATCAAATGAGTATTCTCAAAGCTATTCAAGACCAAGACCAGTTGGCATAGGAAAGAAGTTATATATGTAGATTTGTTATTATTTGTAGGTATATTTAGGTTATTTCTAGGGGAAAGGTGAAACATGAATTTAGGGATTGAAATACACATTACATATAGGTTTATATTCAGAAATTGTTATAGAGATTGAGCTTACTGTGCATATTCAAAAGGTTTGGTCTTTACATATACCGATTTGCTAAAATGTTTTTATAGTTGCAGTTTGAATTAATCTCTTCAAGCTGATCAACTGTTAGATTATTTAAGCTCATTGCCAGTGAAAGGTTGCTAGTATGAAACATGTGCAATGTAAGAAAAAAAATTCCTGCCATCCAATTCTAGTATTTGACTGACTGTTTATTTTACAAATTGGACTTCTTGATTAGATAGTCAATATCAGAAACACTAGTTTTTAAAATTATATGACTTGGATACATACTGAAACTTCTCTCATAAGTAATTAGTTCTAAATATTGGTTAAATAATTATTTAACTATTGTTATTTGTTCTAAAAAGAAAGCTGACATACATTTGTAAGATGAGTGAAAATTTGGTAAAAAATGTTGTGGAAAACATGATATTAAAGGGGGATAACTTTAATTTTGTTTATCATTATGATTACATTACATATTATTATGTACATATAACACCAATGCATCAGTATAACTATAGAAAAAACATATGCATAATAAGTAAAGAAAATGTTTTGTTAGAGATTAAAACAACAATTTATTGCTGAATAAAATAACGTTTAGAAGTTAGAACTAATTATTTATGAAATATCATATGATTGGATAAGTTTCCAAATCCAATCATACTATTTTTAAATTATTGTTCCCAATATTGTAAATTTGTTCAATCAGTCGACCTTGTACAGTAAACAGACAGTCAATCATTAGAATTGGACCATAAGAATATTTTTTATGAAACTGCAATTGCAACAGCCTTTCACCACCAATGAGGTAAATATTTTACCAGTTGATCAGTTTGAATAGATGATTTCAAACTAACAGCCTTTCATTAGCAATGAGCTAAATATTTTACCAGTTGATCAGTTTTGAAGAGATGATTTCAAACTAACAGCCTTTCATTAGCAATGAGCTAAATATTTTACCAGTTGATCAGTTTGAAGAGATGATTTCAAACTAACAGCCTTTCATTAGCAATGAGCTAAATATTTTACCAGTTGATCAGTTTGAAGAGATGATTTCAAACTAACAGCCTTTCATTAGCAATGAGTTAAATATTTTACCAGTTGATCAGTTTGAAGAGATGATTTCAAACTAACAGCCTTTCATTAGCAATGAGCTAAATATTTTACCAGTTGATCAGTTTGAAGAGATGATTTCAAACTAACAGCCTTTCATTAGCAATGAGCTAAATATTTTACCAGTTGATCAGTTTGAAGAGATGATTTCAAACTAACAGCCTTTCATTAGCAATGAGCTAAATATTTTACCAGTTGATCAGTTTGAAGAGATGATTTCAAACTAACAGCCTTTCATTAGCAATGAGCTAAATATTTTACCAGTTGATCAGTTTGAATAGATGATTTCAAACTAACAGCCTTTCATTAGCAATGAGCTAAATATTTTACCAGTTGATCAGTTTGAATAGATGATTTCAAACTAACAGCCTTTCATTAGCAATGAGCTAAATATTTTACCAGTTGATCAGTTTGAATAGATGATTTCAAACTAACAGCCTTTCATTAGCAATGAGCTAAATATTTTACCAGTTGATCAGTTTGAAGAGATGATTTCAATCTAACAGCCTTTCATTAGCAATTTGCTAAATATTTTACCAGTTGATCAGTTTTGAAGAGATGATTTCAAACTGCAAATTAGTTTTATGATATGACCAAGCCTTTAGAATATGCACCTTAATTGTTTATTTACGAATACAATTTTCCCAAAATTTTTACCCACAATAATGATTGAATCTACATAATTGAAAAATAGGTTGATTTTAAATTGGGAGATCAAAACAAGCACATTGACAGTCAATGAGAAGCTGTTTATAATAGTTGTATCAAATTTTTTTAAAATGTGTTGCTTCCCTTTCCGTCTATTAAATTCTTGAATTGTCTACTTTAAATAAGTCATATTTGATTTTGATTAGTTACAGAGATACTGTTCACTGCTTAAGTGCTTTGTCAGTAGTTGCTAGAATATCTATGTTATCTGAAAGAATATTTGATATTTTACTTTTATAAAATCCGTGGCGGAGCGGGCCTTAAGGTTTACCCTTGTACATTTGTACGACGTTGGTCCGTACATCCCAAAATTGGTTTCCATTCTCTTAGGTGTAATACCACCTAAACATGGTACGTCACATCCAGTTTCATACGAAAAAAGGTTGAAAATAAATATTCCCTTGAATTTGACAGTTGTAGGAAATTAAGCCTGCATTTCATTGCAGAAAAAAAATTCTGAGTCATAAACATATAATCTTTTTTTATTTGGTGTTTCTATGAAATATTTTTGAAACTTGAGGTGACATGGTTACTAAAGCTTGTAAACAGGAAAAAAAGGGGTGACAATTTGATTGGTTAACTTCCAGTGATGGTTATTATCTTATATGCAATGAAGTGTTATGTGAAACTGACATGCCAACTATATCTTTATTTGAAACAAAGATAAATTCTGCACATTTTTTTGAAAAATGTCAATTTAACAAAGAGAAATAGGGAAAAAACAATGGTGGTTTTACTTACTTTTAGTTTGGATTGACCAATTCTTATTTAGTTTATACACAATGCTCATTAACTCCAAATCCAGATCAAGTACAATTTGGGTGGCGTCAACTTCACTGTTCCCTTCATAAATGGAAAAATTGCTGAATTTGCTGTTTCTGCACTCTTACTTTACTTTGCCTCCACCAAATGTTATGAAACTTTTACACAATGCTTATTACCACCAAACACAAAATTCAGTTCAAATTAAGGTGGCGTCATTTTTGCAATTTTTGAGTTTTGTCCCTTAATAAATTGAAAGAAGGGCAAATTTGCTGTTTCCACACTGTAGCTATACTTTGCCACAACCTAATGTTCTGAAATTTATACACAATGCTTATTACCACCAAATACAGATCAAGTTTGAATTTTGGTGGCATCACTTTCACTGTTCTTGAGTTAAGTTCCTTTATAAAAGGAAAAATTGGTGAATTGGCTGTTTCTGCATGCTTACTTAACTTTGCCTCAACCAAATGTTATGAAACTTATACACAATTCTTATAACTTCCAAACACAGATGACTGTTTGATATTGAACAATGAGAGCATTCAAACCCCCCGAACAATCTCTAATAACATACAGAAACAAATGTCATTAAGATGATCAAGTTTTAAAATGTCAATAGGTTTGAATAAGTACATTGACTCTTGCATATTTACAAGGAGCATTTGTGTCCCATGAACACATTTTTATGCCCCACCTACGATAGTAGAGGGGCATTATGTTTTTTGGTCTGTGCGTCCGTTGGTTCGTCCTTCTGTCTGTCCCGCTTCAGGTTAAAAACTTTGGTCAAGGTAGTTTCTGATGAAGTTGAAGTCCAATCAACTTGAAACTTAGTACACATGTTCCCTATGATATGATCTTTCTAATTTTAATGCCAGATTAGAGTTTTGACCCCAATTTCACGTTCCACTGAACATAGAAAATGATAGTGGGAGTGGGGCATCCATGTACTATGGACACATTCTTGTTCTTTTATGTCTAACATATATTTTTCTGTATTCACTACATATTACAATAGTTACCCAAATGTTGTGTTAAACTCATCATAAATCACAGCTGATGGTTTTGCATAATGAATATGCAACTTAAATAAACATTAAAGATTTGATATAATTTCTAATCTAAAAAAGCTATGTTGCAAAATGTTTAAGTAATCAACCTATGCAAAATTATTACTTTACTTAGGAAAAACAGAGAAAAGGAAAAACAGAGAAAAAAATTTGGTGCGAATTAGAATTGACTTGTCGTTAATAATTCCTTTATTTATTTAATTTTATAATTTTTGTTTTGCTTGTCATGAATTAAAATTGAAGTTGAGCCTAAGCTATATCAGTTTGGAAATTCAGCATACAGATTGCACATATTTGTATCCTTATGATCTGAATATTTTGTTTTAAATATCATTTACCATGGTTCCTAGTGGCCTAATTATGTCTGTTGTCTTTATCTAATATATGAATTAAATTTTCATGATTGAATAGATTCCAAAAAATTGTAACACTAAAATCTAAAATATGTATATGCTTCGCTTGTGGTCAACGTCAGTGTAATCATGACAGCAGACCTCATTTTATTGGTTGTATCAAAAATATTATGCTACATTTTTGTGATGAAGGAATTTTCTCAGTCACTATAAGTAAAAGGCCAATTTGATATATTTCTTCTTTATTTTCATTATGTAAAGATGTGTATACTCATATTGTATACCTGATATAATTTTCATGGTCCAGTGATCACACTATGTTTTTTGAATAGATGAGTTATTCTTTAAGTGGATTCAATATCTGCTGTCTTGTATATAGTAAAGGTTCAGGTGTTTAGTTGGACATTGATCTTCTTGTTTAACTGCAAACTAGCTTACCCAGGCCACATAATATAAGGTAGGGTCAGTAAAAATGTCTGTGAAGACTTGACTTGAACAAATAATTAAGTCATGATTATTGTGCTAGCATAATACATATTTCTGTTCATCCTCATTTGTCTTATATCTTTGTATTGATACATTGTACTTGAGTAAATTGTGTTTCTGTTTGAGAAATACATAATGCTATTGTCTATGAAGAGGAAGAAAACAACATTAATGTTTTAAGGGCTGTTCCATTAAAATATACATGGTACCAAGGGGAGGCAATATGAAAATGGGCAACCATCCAAAGAGTCCTATGTTTTTTTATGGAACAGCCCTGATAATAGAATTAACTTGCTGAGCATAAGATCTTCCCTTGCTTTAATAATTTTAAATGGGTTATAATGTACTTTCAGATTGATATCTTATGAAGGAAACAGTCATCCCATTATAAAGACAGATAGTCAGGCTGATGCCTTCATTAACATGGTAGAATGGTTCAAGAAATATCTGCAATAAAGTGAACAGTTGTGTTTAAATGACTTGATACAAACTATAACATTTACCTTACATTGTAATGGTGCTTGCAGTCCTAGTTATTAAGCAAGAGAAGTTAACAAATTTGATGTCATACGGATAATGTGTGTTTCATAAACAATATCAAGTTTAAACATTTATTCAGATGTGATGTTTTAAACAGACTACAGATTTAAATATACTCATATATTAAGACAATTTAAATTTAGAGTGATTTTGATCAAATAATTTACTGCTCAAAGTTCAGTATCAGTTGATATTATGTGAATTATAACTGATAATTGATTTTATGTAAATTATAATTTATAATTGATAATTGATGAAGGAATACTACAAAAGATAGAATTAAAATAAAATGATGCATTTATTAAGTATTGTGATGTTCTCCATGTATTTGTGTAGATCGATGTATCTTCTAAAAGGAAAAATTAAGATGTTTAAATGATATCATTTAGCTATCATCCATGGTTTATTTTTTTGTCCATATAACTTTACTGTAACTAATCTTGTTATGAGATTATATATCATTACCACTTACCACTTCAAAAAGGTAAAATCTAAAAATGAGAAGAAGTGGTATAATTGCCAATGAGACAACTCTCCACCAGAGACCTAATGAAGTAGAATTTAACAACTGTATGTCACTGTCCCACCCTCAGCAAAACTCACACTGCATAGTACGCTATAAAAGGCCCTGTAATGACAAATGTAAAACAATTCAAATGAAAAAACTGATGGCCTGATTCATGTACAAAACAATAAACGAAAAACAATATGATATACAGCAACAAGCGACAACCACTGACGTACAGGCTCCTGACTTGGGACAGTCACATACAGAATGTGGCAGGGTTAAAAATGTTTGCTGGCACCAAACCCTCCCCCTAACCTGAG
The DNA here is from genome assembly GCF_021869535.1 of Mytilus californianus. Lineage (NCBI taxonomy): Eukaryota > Metazoa > Mollusca > Bivalvia > Mytilida > Mytilidae > Mytilus > Mytilus californianus. Next base: position 109,887,895 of record NW_026262581.1, read on the forward strand.
ACAGTGGTGGAACAGTTCAACATAAGAACAAAGTATAATAAAATGCTCTGCAGGGCACAGCTTGATACAACTGAAGAGTTTGGGCAAGTATGGACACAACGTTTAAGTTTGATACCGCTGTGAGTTTGGATTGTGATTAAATATTTGACACAGCATAGGTTTCTGACACAGAATGAATGTAATCTAGGAACTTAAAAATTTGAAATTGGATATTTATCATCATGGTCAAATATCCAAAATCTAAATACATGGTTAGATTCAGCATATTAAAGAATCTCAAGAATTGAAGTCTTTGAATTAAACCCCATTGAAATTGGTCAAGAAATAAGCAATTTATACAAGTATTAGAAAACTTGAATTTGAACAAGGTTAACCAACACCTGAAGTGGTAATCGTGCGGTTGGGTAATAGTGGGTGGATACCGAAAGGTATTCATAGTTGTCTTTCACTATATAAGTAAAATAAACGACAATAAAGACAACAACACCCATCAATTACCGCATGGTAGGAGTTTATTCTGGTCGACATGTTTCGCCAACAAGCGTGGCGTCTTCAGGACAATATTACATATGAAATAAAACAGTGAAGTACAAATTTTGCGGTTGTGTGGTTCGCCGAAAGTAACGTAACAATAGAGGTTGTTATGACGACGTTATAGATATAAATAGAAAGTGAAAGTAAAATAAAATAAGAATCTAGTTAAGTAAAATGTGAAAGTTAGTCAATAAAGTCATTAACGATGTGGTTAGCTGCTATTCTTACACGTCTGTGTAGTTGTTCTCATGGAGGTTTCTAGTGGTAATTATGTAGAAATGATGAAAGTAGATCATAAAATGTCAGTTCATTTCCAAATTGGACAACACCCCACTGGCCATCCCTTACCAATTCAACTGGCTTATTGTTACGTTACTTTCGGCAAACCACACAACTGCAAAATTTGTACTTCACTGTTTTATTTCAAATGTAATATTGTCCTGAAGACGCCACGATTGTTGGCGAAACATGTCGATCAGAATAAACTCCTACCATGCGGTAATTGATGGGTGTTGTTGTCTTTATTGTCGTTTATTTTAAGTATTAGAAAAGTATTGTGCTTGGGACCTAATTCTTAACCATTAGGGCAATAATCCCCAAAATCAATCACAACCTTCTTTTTATTTTGGTATGGAACCTTGTGGTACAATTTCATAGAGATCCATAGACTTATACTGAGTTATTGTCCGAAAACCAGAAAATTCTTGTTTTTTGACCCCCAAAATCAATTCCAATCTTCCTTTTCAGGTATGGAACCTTGTGGTACAATTTCATAGAGATCCATACACTTATACACAAGTTATTGTCCTCAAACAAGAAAAATGCTTCTTTTTGGCCCAATTCCTAAACAGTTTGGACAGTAAACTCCCAATATCAATCCCAACTTTCCTTTTCGTGGTATGGAACCTTGTGGTACAATTTCATAGAAATCCATACAGTTGTACTCAAGTTATTGTCTGGAAACCAAATGTCTTTGGATGAAGACTTTGCCATACCATTATACAGCCGCAAATGTTTGCAGTCGTATTAAAATCAGTTGAAAAGGGCTTAACTCTGTTCTAAATGTTCTATAATCTGGACAATGCACAGCTATGGTTTGCCTTAAATGCCTCAGATATACTGAACAGTTTAAATGTAGTCTTGCCTTACAATTTCAACAAAGTCAATCAATTAACAACTTTTTACAAATATGAAATATGAATTAGGATTAAGATAAAGGTTGTTAAAGGGATAGGAGAAAGGCTCTGTCCTAAAACTGTGAACTTTTTATATTTTTATACCAAAATGAGTGGGGTATACTGGTTTATATTTGTCCCATAAAATTTTGGTTGCGTTTTTCTCAGGAACAGGAACTATAAATCAGAGCTTTCTGAAATTTGATATCAAAATTAAAGTGAGCATTCCATATATACTGTGTAATGCATAATTCCTTAATTAAAAAACAAAAGGGAGCTCACATCAATAGATATAAACAATTCACCAAAGTTTTATGCAAATTGGTTAAAGCGTTTTTGAGTTAATGTCCGACATAATACGTCCCATTTAAAAAGGAAAACGTAAAATCTAAAATTTATAAAAAACGTATTACTGTTGTCTGTCAGTCCGTCCGTCTGTTCGTCTGTCCGTCTGTCGTCAACATGTCGGACATTAACTCAAAAACGCTTTAACCAATTTGCATAAAACTTTGGTGAATTGTTTATATCTATTGACGTGAGCTCCCTTTCGTTTTTTATAAATTTTAGATTTTACGTTTTTGAGTTATAGGGTTTTATTCATTAAAAAAAGGGGGATTTTCTAGTTTTCTGACAATAACTCAAGAATGCTTTCACCAACTTGCAAGAAATTGTGGTGAATTGTTTATATCTATTGACATGAGCTCCCTTTTGATTTTTATATATTTTAGATTTTACGTTTCCGAGTTACAGGGTTTTATTCATAAATAAAATGCTCTACAGGGTGCAGCTTGATACGACCGCAGAGGTCGAACCCTGAACAGTTGGGGCAAGTATGGACACAACATTCAAGCTTGATACAGCTTTGCATTTGGATTGTGATTAAATATTTGACACAGCATAAGTTTCTGACACAGAATGAATGTGGTCTAAGAATTTAAAAATTTTAAATTGGACATTCACCTATTATGGTCCAATATCCAAAATCTAAATACATGGTTAGATTCAGCATATCAAAGAACCCCAAGAATTCAATTTTTGATGAAATCAAACAAAGTTTAATTTTGGACCCTCTTGACCTCAATGTGGACAAAGTTGATAACGGGGCCCAAAAATCAAAAATCTAAATACATGGTTAGATTCAGCATATCAAAGAACCCCATATATTCAATTTTTGTTGAAATCAAACAAAGTTTAATTTTGGACCCCGATTTGGACCAACTTGAAAACTGGGCCCATAATCAAAAATCTAAATACATGTTTAGATTCAGCATATCAAAGAACCCTAAGAATTCAATTTTTGTTAAAATCAAACTAAGTTTAATTTTGGACCCTTTGGACCTTAATGTAGACCAATTTGAAAACGGAACCAAAAATTAAGAATCTAAATACACGGTTAGATTCGGCATATCAAAGAACCCCAATAATTCAATTTTTGATGAAATCAAACAAAGTTTAATTTTGGACCCTTTGGACCTCAATGTGGACCAATTTAAAAACGGGGCCCAAAATCCAAAAACTAAATACACGGTTAGATTCAGCATATTAAAGAACCCCAAGAATTTAAGAATAAAACCCCATTGAAATTGGTCAAGAAATAAGCAATTTATACGAAGTATCTTCTTTTGCACAATACTGTGCAATTAAATATTTCTTGCTATTGCGCAATACTGTACAATTGACAATTTCTTGCTATTGCGCAATATTGTGCTATTGGATATTTCTTGCTATTGCGCAATACTGTGCAATTGAAGATTTCTTGCTATTGCGCAATACTGTGCAATTGAAGATATCTTGCTATTGTGCAATACTGTGCAAATGAAAATTTCTTGCTATTGCACAATACTTATTATATAATAATTTACACATCCTGTTTGGTGTGTATCTCCTACCATATCATTATTATTTGCTTTTAAATATAAATCAGAAATAACCAACTTAAAATGGAAAATTTTAAAAGAAAAAAAAAAGGAAAAAAAAAAAATCCCCCCCCCAAATTTTTTGAACCCCCTTATGATTCATCACCCCCAAACTCAATCCCAGCCTTCCCTTTGTGGTATGGTACCTTGCAGTACAATTTCAGAGAGATCCATACACTTGAACACAAGTTATTGTCTGGAAACTAGAAAAATTTGTTTTTTGGCCCCTTTTTGGCCCCCCAATTCCTAAACGTTTCGGCAATTACCCCCAAACTCAATTCCAGCTTTCCCTTTGTGATATGGAACCTTGTAGTACAATTTCAGAAAGATCCATACACTTACACACAAGTTATTGTCATGAAACTAGAAAAATGCTTTTTTTTGCCCCTTTTTTGGCCCCTAATTCCTAAAATTTTGAGGCTATTACCCCAAAAATCAATCCCAGCATTCCTTTTGTGGTATGGAACCTTATGGTACAATGTCAGAGAGATCCATACACTAACACACAAGTTATGTCTGGAAGTTACAAAAATGCTTATTTTTGGCCCCTTTTGGCCCCTAATTCCTTTACTGTTGGTACCATAACCCCCAAAATCAATCCCAACCTTCCTTTTGTAGTATTGAACCTTGTGGTAAAATTTCATAGAGATCCATTCACTTAAACTAAAGTTAGAGTGCGAAAACCAATGTGTCTTCGGACGACGACGACAATGACAACGATGACGCCAACGTCATACCAATATACGACCACAAAAATTTGTTTGCGGTCGTATAAAAAAGGGGGATTTTCCAGTTTTCGGACTAAAAATCAAAAATGCTTTCAGCAGTTCTTATGAAACTTTGGTGAATTGTTTATATCTATTGATTTAAGCTCCGTTTAGAATTTTATAAATTTTACATTTCTGAGTTATGGGGATTTATTCATTAAAAAATTCGTAAGGGTTCTGCAGAACCCAGTGTCTCGCCTACTTTTTCTGTTAATCGCAGGCTCAACAAAAATGAGGAAGTAAATCAATAAAAATATTCCTCTTGATACTATCTTTTGATTGTAAGAAGCTTCTGTCCAAGTTTGGTAAAAATCCAGGATAGTTTATGAATCTAATAAATGTTTAAAAACTTTAACTGCAGACTGAATGTAATGTTAACTGGAAGAAAACAAAATTTCCTTCTAGAAACTAGCATTTGATCATAAACAAGCTTCTGTCCAAGTTTGGTACAAATCCAAAATAGTATAAGAAAGTTATTAAAATTTTAAAAACTTTAACCACAGAGTGAATGTGTTGTTTCCTGGCAGAAAATCTAAGTCCATTTAAAAGTAAAAAATGGAAAAAATGAATTTATTTTTTTTACAAAATTTCCTTCTAGATACTAGCTTTTGATCATAAACAAGCTTCTGTCCAAGTTTGGTACAAATCCAAAATAGTATAAGAAAGTTATTAAAATTTAAAAAACTTTAACCACAGAGTGAATGTGTTGTTTCCTGGCAGAAAATCTTAGTCCATTTAAAAGTAAAATAAGGAAAAAATGGATTTATTTTTTTACAAAATTTACTTCTGGATACTATCTTATGATCATAAACAAGCTTCTGTTCAAGTTTGGTACAAACCCAGGATAGTTTAAGAAAGTTATTAAAATTTCAAAAACTTTAACCACAGAGTGAATATTTGTGGACGCCGCTGACGACAACGACGACGACGCCGACGGAATGTAGGATCGCTATGTCTCGCTTTTTCAACTAAAGTCGAAGGCTCGACAAAAAGGGGGGATTTTCCATTTTTCACACAATAACTCAAAAATGCTGTCAGCAATTCTCATGAAACTTTGGTGAATTGTTTATTTCATTGCTATTGATGTAAGCTCCCTTTACATTTTCATAAATTTCTAATATGACATTGAGAATTAATTGAACTTTAATTGTTTATAGTCTGATAACAGATTTACCAAGTATTGCGCAACAGCACAGTGTATTGCACAACAGCAAGAAATCTTTAATTTAATATAAATTCAATTCATATAACCAATTTCAAGTTCTTTGACTACATTTATTCAGAAACCTATAATATGTCAAATATTTAATACAATCCAAATTTAGACCTGTATCAAGCTTGAATACTGTGTCCATTTTTTGCCCCAACTGTTCAGGGTTGGACCTCTGCGAGCGTATCCAGCTGTGCTCAGCGAAGCAGTTTATTACTAAATAATTATGTATTCTTTCACCTAATGGCTATATTATATGTATGAAAATTTTGTCAAGAACTGCATATCAAGGCTTTCTAAAATTTGGAATCAACATTCATTAGAGCATGCTACACAGTGGGACATCTTTTTTTCACATACATCACTAATAAAATTCCTGTTTACTGGATACTTAAAGAGGGTTTGTACAATGTAAACCTCAATCAGTGACTCCAAGTCAAACAATATTATGTTCTTATATTTTGGCATTGCACAAGGTCAGACTTTTTCGCAGACTGTTTATTATGTCTTTACACCAAATCCCTTGGATGTGCACTGATTGATACTTTAGTCTAGGAGACCATTATTTATTAATGAACTATTATTGGCTTTGAATTAGCTTTCAGTAACTGCAAGTACTCTTTGTTTCTTTTGTCATAGTACTCTTAGGCTGGTGTTTTTATTTTTGTCTTAATACTCTTAGATCGGTGCTTTGTGTTATTTGTCTTGATGTAAATTCAACTGTTGTTTTTTGTGTTTCATGCAGCAATCATGCCTGATGAGTCCAGCCATTTGCACTTGATATTTACAGTTTGTTCTTATGTTGTGCTATTACACCACTGTCCACGGTTAGGGGAGGGTTGAGCACTCACAAACATGCTTAATCCCAAGTGAAACTAGAGGCTCTCAAGAGCCTGTGTCGCTCACCTGTATTTACTGATGCTTTGGAAATCATGTAAAATAAGGTTAAAATCATAATTAATAATATTAGATATTAGATATTATAATGATATCTAAGATAATAACAAAAAACTGCAAAATTACTAACTCAGGGGCAGCAATCAAACAACGGGTGGTCAGATTCGTCTGAAAATTTCAGGGCAGATAAATTTAAATCTGATGAACATTTTTGCCACCGGTAAGATTTGCTCTAAATGCTTTAGTTTCAGAGATATAAACCAAAAACTGCATTTTACCCCCATGTTCTATTTTTAACCATGTCAGCCATGATGGTTGGAACTTGGAAGGCGGGGTCATCAGACAATTTTTTTAAACTAGATACCCTAATAATGATTATGGCCAAGTATGGTTAAATTTGTCTCAGTAGATTCAGAGAAGGAGATTTTTGTAAAAGATTACAAAAATTTACAAAAAATTGTTAAAAATTGACTATAAAGGGCAATAACTCCTAAAGGTGTCAACTGAAAATTTTGGTCATACGACTTATTTGTAGATCTTACTTTGCTGAACATAATTGCTGTTTACAGTTTATCTCTATCTATAATAATATTCAAGATAATAACCAAAAACTGCAAAATTTCCTTAAAATTACCAATTCAGGGGCAGCAACCCAACAACGGGTTGTCAGATTTGTCTGAAAATTTCAGGGCAGATAGATCTTGACCTGATTATCAATTTTATCCCATGTCAGATTAACTCTAAATGCTTTGGTTTCAGAGATATAAGCCAAAATCTACATTTTACCCCTATGTTCTATTTTTAGCCATGGCGGCCATCTTGGTTGGTTGGCGGGGTCATCGGACACATTTTTTAAACTAGATACCCTAATGATTATTGTGGCCTATGTTTGGTTAAATTTGGCCCAGTGGTTTCAAAGAAGATTTTTGTAAAAGCTAACGATGACGACAATGACGACGGACGCCAAGTGATGAGAAAAGCTCACTTGGCCCTTTGGGCCAGGTGAGCTAAAAAAGAAAAAAACGAAAGTTTACATATAGTTGATGGAAAACTCTTACCCAAGGAATTGTATATCTGAAATATACATAAGTTGTTATTGTATATTGTAAACAGACTGAACCTCCACTTATCTGTTGTTCTTTAGATATTAGTCCTAATTACATTGCTTGAGCAAATATTCTAGCGAAGATTGCAAGCAAGTCAACCAAAGTTTTGGTTCACATGGATTTCTATAATAGCTCTATATGTTAGTTCCCTCATGGATAATGACACAGTAGTGACTTTCAATATCCTGAGCAATGTTTGGCACAACTACTTTCAACTTAAAGTGAGACTTTTTGTTTTTTTGTGGTTTTTTTTATTTCCCAATTACTATCTATTCAATTGATTGCTCACACTGTAAATGACCATTTAGCACTTGGCTTTGAAGTGCCCATGATTTTTTTCATGAACTTTATCAAGTTTACATGACTTGATATACAACTTCTGTTAGTTTGAAATGAATACAATGTAGTAGTGAACAAACTAATTTTAGATAGATATGTATTTTAATTACAAACAAATAATAACAAATAAGACATAATTGTCTGTACCAGCAGACAACAAAAAAACATTCAGTAAATTGCAACTTAAAAATTGCTGAGGTTTCCTTGTAAAATGAAAATATCAAGTATGCAAAAGTATTACAAAATTATATTTGATCTAAATTTAAATCAAATAAATCATTACAAAATATTACTTTTCAGAGCCAATTAAATGTTTTAACAAAATGCCGAAGTTGTTATTAAAATAGTTTTTATTTTGGAGTGAATACTTTACATGATGTAAACAGGGAACTAAAATCTACATATAAATTTCTGTTGTCTTTCTTTGAATATACTGTTAATGATTGAGTCAACACCAAGCTTTAGTCAGGACATAAGTCAATGTAAGAATCCAATATTGAAATTTAAATTTTAATTCATATGCATACAAATTTTTAAATCCTTAGAAACCTAATAACTAGAAATAAGAAGATGTGGTATGAGTGCCAATGAGACAACTCTCCATCCAAGTCACAATGTGTAAAAAGTAAACAATTATAGATCAAGTACGGCCTTCAACATGGAGCCTTGGCTCACACCGAACAGTAAGTTTACTATACTTCAACAAAATACAAATTACCTGAAGTATTGCAGAATTCAGTTTTACTGTTGTTTTAATTTCATAAATAAAGAATATTTTGTATTAGGCATTAAAGAGTTGTTATTACATTTTTAATTGTATGGCATATGCCATTTTATTTAACCACAAATAATTAATTTTGTATTGACTCTTGTCAAATTTCTATAGACTAGTGAACTGTAAAGCGGACATCTTATCTTAAAAATATTATCATTTATATTAATTTTGGTAATAAAGTTTTATCCCACAAAAATACAACATATGTATATAAAATAATCTCATATTTGGTATATCTCTGATATGTATTGATTTGGTCAAATGCTTCAAATAAATTGTACAAAATATTATAATCTATTCAAAACTATAAGTAATTTAATAAAAGACCTCAAGATCATGTTGGTTATCATATAATGGTAATAATTTGAGATGAAATAAATCGTTAAATGACCAGCATTTGCATATTTTGTGTTGCTGTTCATTGAAAGACTGGCATAATGAAAATGAAAATCACACAATTTCATATCATGATTATGAATTACCTTAGACACTTAGTTCTTTTAAGGGCATATGATACAGTTACAGGGGAAGTAATGATAATGCTAACGTAAAATGTTATTTTTCACGACATCAAACTGTGACATATTGGGAAAACATGCATTTTGCAATTGATTTTAATCATTAAATTGTAAACGAGTAAATTGACCCCTGTTTTTGAAATGACATTTGGCTTGATTATGTATGAAGATTATTTGTTCCAATTTTTATGGAGAAATCACTGGTGAATCTTTTTTTAAATTAGAAAAATGTACAACAAAAAATGGTGTTTTTTCTAGAATCATGAAAATTTAATAAAAATGAATCATTTCCAAAGAATAGTTACACAAATTTAGAGCATATTTTTGTAAAGAAGATGTTCCAAATCTTTTTACAGAAATCCTCATGTGTTTATTTTTGAAACAAAAAAGTTAAGTATGTCTGTCCATAGGATAGAAATGTCCAAGAAACCGAAATTTTGAGTAAATCTCTAAAATTTCGACCCCATTTATCTCTAAATGTAGCATATGAAGGTATATTTTTTATTACATATTTGAATTGACTAGGTGAAAAATAGGTTGTATGCAAATTTTCATTAAAAGTGCTTTAATATACTTCTTACTTGCCACTGTTAAATGTTCATAATTCTGCCAGAGTTTTGATATAAACCAAAATTGTTTTCCTTTTAATCACTGATTATTTCTTTAAATCTTAAATATTTGTTATAAAATTTTATTTTCTATTTTATCTGAAAATGTTGAATTAAATGTGTATAATAAAATGTTGAGAATTGTCATTAAAATTAACTAAACATAGTTGAAGAATTGCTGTCAAAACCCTTATTAAATAATTAATTATGCATTTGGAATGTTTAACAACAGCAAAATTTAATGTAAGTGTTTTGTATTAGCCTCAGTATATAATTGTTGGTAAATTTAATATCCTTTAACAACTATGTTAACTGATCATCAAACAAAGTTACAAATAAAAAAAATAAAAAGGTCTAAGGTATACAGGAATGTTTATGAATCATGTTGAGGTAAAAGTTAATAGTGAAGTGTTGCTTAATAATACAAACAAATATAAAAATATACAAAATGTAAAAAATTGGGAAGTGTTCCTCAAATAAAATTCTGAATCCCAAAGGAACATTTTGAATAAAGGGCTGTACAAGAAAATATGTTTTGAGTACTATTTCTTAGTTTGTGCAAATTATGATTTTTGATTTAACTCCTTCCAAGAGAAAAGACCACATGATATGCTGCAAATGACTGAATAAATATTGAAATTTAAAATACAATACGACCATAACAATAGGCAAGAATGTTTTACGACACTATGAGAGTTGACTTTTGACTTCTGTTACTGAAGTTATTATTTCTTGTGCTCATATAGTGATATGTTCCTCTGTTAAATTTAAGAACTGCTCCTTCAAATGAAGCTGGTGCATTGTTTAGTAATGGGTTCATGGCAGCCTTAGTTTTAGCTTCATTGACTGATTTATAATATCCTGATGATGACATGATAACAGCCAGGTCCTTAGGAGATACAGCGGTGGAACCAGAATAGATCCATTTGACGTCAGCAGCAGACCACATGGTGGTACTCTCATATGGTAATGGGAAATTGTCATTCAGATTTTTTATTTCCACAATATTACTCCTGTCAGATCCTGAAAATGATATGAATATGGATTATTGAGGACCAGGGCTATTATAAGGATATAAAACATATCACCATTGATATCTATACTTCAACATAAAAATTTTAAAGAAAAATATCAATATTCTTGCATACATCTGAGGTAAAAAAAAATTCTTCACATTTACACTATGCAGTGGCAGTCATTAGATTATTATTTAACGTCAACATGAGGAACTGATATGGCTGGACAATTCCAGCCATTCCAAATGAGTAACATAGCTATTTCTGACTTGTAAATATTATAATTTATTTAAAGGTTTGATTTCTTTAAGTAATACAGTTGACTCTCGTCGCGAAATTCTGCATGAGTTGAAAAACATATTACATTGGGAATATCATTCTATTATACATCCTAACAATGTATATTGTCATGAAATTTATGAATGAAATAGATACTCAGATATTTAAGTTGACATCTGTGTGTATAATCATACTTGTCAATACAATTACATAATTTGTGCATTGTGCATAAATTTATCTGTTTTATGCATAAAAATATCAATGATATCACTGTTAAATTAATTTGGAGTTATCTTCCTTTGTCCATAATTGTAGTTGAACCAACTCCAAATATGGACAAAGGAGAGATCTCCAATTCATAGTATTGCCTTCCAAAGCCTAACACAATGCAATGTCTGATTTTTAGTTCCCACTGCAAAATGAATGCAATCTTTGCCCTTCAGTGCTCACTACCAGTTTGAGAATGTTTTTTTTCAAGAGATAAGAAAATGCACCTCTATGCTCTATGTTTAGTTATGGCCGCCATGTAGGTTGGCTAACAGGATCATCAAAGTTTTGAAATAAGATACCCAAATAATTGTGTCAAAGTTTGGTTGCAATTAGCTCAGAATAATTTTGCAAAAAGTTAACCCACCACCAAGGACAATGGCTGAGGGAGGCCAAGAGATTAGAATAGCTCACAATGGCCCTTCAGGTCAGATGAGCTGAAAAGGTAAAGTTTTATCCAACTTGGCAGACATATCAGTGGTAACTGAAATATGATAACAAAATAAGTGTAAAAAAAGGGTTTTATAACCAGCTTTCACACCAAAAAATTATAAAAAGTATCAAAATTAGACATAAAACAGTGTCAAAACAAAAAGAGCAGAAATCAAAAACATCACCTAAATTGAAACACTTTTTTTGATTTGGGAAGACTTGTTATAGTACAATGTGTGATCAAATCAACACAATACTGGTTTTACTTCATGCAAACTCTTAATTGTTTTCCCTTTAATGGTTTCACTTTTGCTCCCCTTGCGTCATACTTTGGTTTACTAGAAATTCTATCGCTACCCTTCAATTTTGAGATAACAAGAGTCGACTAGTTTTAGTCCCAACACTTACCATCTTTGCCTTGACCTTCATCTCCAGCCTGTCCATCACCAGCTGGGTTATTGTTATTATGTGTATTAGAGCCTAAAACAAATTAAAAAAATATGATTAAAATATAAGGAATTATTCACTTGCAAACCATATTGTCAAATTCTGGTTAGTAAAAGGTTCCTGTTGAGATGACTAATAATGAACTATAAGTAATTTCCATACTCCTATATGAAACAATTTCACCACATTTGGCACTTATGGGTTTTGCCATTGCAAAAAAGATTAACCTTTACATTTATCAGTCATCATATTTTACCTATTATAGCAGATGTATGAGCTTATAACTTTGGTCATTGAATATACTTTTCGAAACAAAAAACTAAATAGAAATACTCAAAATAGGTTTGGTTAAATGGAACCTCCATAGATCTATAAGATGGCTGATAATAGAGAGGTAAACTGTTATTGTCATGAAGCTAAGGGCCATAATTAGGTTTAAAGTATGAAGAAATCTCACCTGTAACCACATTTAGTTGTCTTTTATATGGTTAATTTGTGGTTTTAAAGGTCCTATGGCTTGTATCTTAATTAATTTTTTAAATTTGAGTTTTTATTTTTGTGACTCCTATCTCATCGGAATTTCGAATTTACAGTATATATTTACTGGCTCCACTCTTTACTGACAAGGATGTATAAATGTACAATACTTTGAAAAATTAGAACCATTGAGTATAAAATTGATTTTTAAATCATTTACATACAATATATAGAAACTGAAAAAATTACCTGTCCATTGAATATGAACCAGATCTGAAGGTTTGATATTTAATGTGTTTGGATGGAAGTCATACTCTACAGCAGGGTAAGTCTGTACTATGTTACCACGTTTTCCTCGTACATTCAAATTATATATTTTATCTGTCTGAGATATGGCACCAGCTCTTGGTGACATGAGAAATACATGACTTCTGTCCTGAAATATTCTGCCAGTCTGATCAGTGTTGATGTTCATACGTAATGCAGTTCTGCCTCCCATGTCTATATAAGGATCCTGCTCTATAATGGATTGTACCAATGGATTTCTGTAAAAAGGTATATGTTCCATTTTTAGATGACATTGGTTGCTTGTAAATTTATGCTAAGGAGAAGGTCCGGTAAGGGCTTATTTTGGCCTAAAATTTGAAGTACATCGGATGAAAGATGTTTGACATTTTTTTTAACACTTAAGTGTCTTCTTCAGTAGTTTCAATTAGTTAATGTAAAAGATTTGAACTGATTTGGTCATTAAAGACACTTAAATTCAAGCTTAAATATGAAAAACCTATCAAATATGCCACACAACGTCACTATTCAGATAGTTTTTGTCTAAAATGGAGGGCCGCATTCATGTTTAATCTCAACCTTTATATATGTTGTGTATCATCATCAAATACAACATGTATTCAAATGTTTAGACTGAACACAAGTGCGACCACTTCCATTTTAGACAATAAACTGTTATCACAGAGATATGTCTCGCCTTTTTGTAATTTTGATAATGCAAATGTTGAAATTAAAATAGCAATACTTTAACATGTAAGTTATGCAAATATTCAAAGTCGATGAACCATGACTGAAGGTACATGGCTAAACAATCTCCATGGAATGAGATGTGCCAATGCTAATACAACTGCATACCAAATACCATTGACTTATTATAAGTCGTTCCCTTTAAACAAACCTAAACACAAACATTAACTTGTAAACTATGTAAAAGTTTCAAAGTCAATGAACCATGATCAGGGGTGGGGCTATATAATCTCCATGGAAACGAAAATTGCAAATGCCAATACATTTGCATACCAAATATCATTGACTTAACATTAGCAGTTCATCTTAAACTGATCTAATCACAAACTAATACATGTAAACTAAGCAAAAGTTTCAAAGTCTATAGACCATGACTAAGGGGTGGAGCCAAATAATCTCCATGGAAATGAGATATGCTAATGCTTATACAACTGCATACCAAATATCATTGACCTACCACTAGTGGTTCCCCATAAACTGACCTAATCACAAACTAATACATGTAAACTATGAAAAGTTTCAAAGTCAATAGACCTTGACTGAGGGGGCGGTGCCAAATAATCTCCATGGTAATGAGATGTGCCAATGCTAATACAACTGCATACCAAATATCATTGACCTACCACTAGTGGTTCACCATGAACTAGACCTAATCACAAACTAATACATTGTGGACGCCGCTGCCGCCGTCGCCGACGCTGGAAACAGCATACCTATGTCTCGCTTTTTGACTCCGTCAAGGCGAGACAAAAACCATCTAAAAATAAGCACAAATGTAAAAATTGTGAAGATTTCAGTAATTTTGCATGAACTAATGATGCTGATACCTGGTGCATGTGCATTGTATTGTCAAAAACAGTCCATATTTATGTAACAAAAGTATTCTTCTTTCCAGTAAATAGCTAAAAACTTACATTTTTAACAAATTTTTGAAATGCTATATTTTGGGGCCAAGAAGGGGTCTTACCGGGCCTACTCCTTTGTGTTGTAGCACTTTGATGGTTATATATAGTATCTAAGTTAAAAATACAACCAAACCTCTGTTGCTTCTATACACTTCAGTATATACGACTTGCCTGAGGGTTTTCCATGAAAAATGTTCAATTATTTTTTTTTAGATTGTTATGAATGTATGTTTAGACTGTTAGTTACTTTGAAAACCTTGATAATGAAAATTATTAAAAGCTTTCCTGATGTTTCAGCAGGACATCGATGTCCCTCCACAAATATGGCAAAATATTTATGATATATCATAAAATATGGAAATTCTTTTATAGATATATCATCAATTAAAGAACTTTAGTGAGTGGCTCACATACCCCACGTCCTCACATTGTCATTGGAGAAATAAAATAACAGTAAGAAAAAAAAATTGTATAAGAAAAATAAATTGAATCATAATTTCCTGTCGATATGCACATCTACGTAGTACAATGTATGTCCTTATTATCTACAAAGTTTTATGAAATTCTGTTGTGTGGTTTCAGAGGAGTTGCGATGACAAACTGTTGCAGTAGTATTTTGAAGCAAATAAGCTCAAAGGGGCGTAACTCCTAGAAAAAAAATTGAATCGTAATTTCCTGTCGATATGCACATCTGCATAGTATGTCCTTATTATCTAAAAAGGTTTCAGGAAATTCTGTTGTGTGATTTCAGAGGAGTTGCGACGACAAGAAACAGGACTGACGGACTGACGGACGGACAGACAGACAGACGGACGGGTCAAAAACAATAACGGGTATAAATATGGTAAAATATTTATAAATATATTATCAAATATGGATTTTTTTTTAAAAGAAATATGGTAAAAAAAGAAAAAGATATTCATAGATATATCATCAAATATGGCAAAATATTCATAGATATATCATTATATATGGAAATTTGTTTTTAAATATATTATCAAATACGGCAAAATATCTATATATTTATCTTCAAATATAGTTCAATATTTAGACATATTATTAAATATGGCAAAACATTTATAGATATATTATCAAATATGGAAATTTTTTGATAGATATATCGTCAAATATGGCAAAAAATTTATAGATATATTATCAAATATGGAAATTTT
The DNA here is from genome assembly GCF_021869535.1 of Mytilus californianus. NCBI lineage: Eukaryota > Metazoa > Mollusca > Bivalvia > Mytilida > Mytilidae > Mytilus > Mytilus californianus. Next base: position 109,903,767 of record NW_026262581.1, read on the forward strand.
TTGATAGATATATCGTCAAATATGGCAAAAAATTTATAGACATATCATCAAAATGTAATAGAAGTCGACTTTATTTATGGACTTACAAAAATTAATATTCACCATAATGCCTAAGAAGTCACATCAATTGACTTCAAGAAAGAATGGTTTTTAGGTTTGGTTTCATTTTTAACTCGAAGTAACCAAATGTAATGATGATGGAAGATGATAGAGAAAATCCTGACATAAAGCTACTGCGTTAGTTATCATATTATTTAATATAATTTTATAATTTCCCTTTGTTATTCACAAATTCATCTCCGGTATAGTAAATAAGTTTTCATGTGGAATATAAAAAAAACTTACGATTGTTGATTTAAGGAGGAATCTGTGAAATATGGATCATAATCATCTGTTGATATGTTGTACCTGAAAAAAAAGAGAAAAAAGAAATTGAGCTGTTGCAAAACAATGACTAATACCCTTTTTTTGTTGTTCATTTATAGGGTGTCCTTTATTTCAAGTTCAATAAGAAATCACCACAGTCATCAATTTTTAAAAGTTTTCAGTGAAAGGATTTCACCTTCATAGCTGAATGTAAAGTTAAATGATAAGGCTATATTCTTCTCATTCTTCTTGATTACTTGGTGAGAAGAGGAGCACAGTTAGTTCCCATAAGAATGTCAACTGTCTGTTTATAAATATCTCCACCAAACATATGTTGTCAATAATAAATTCAAGCAACTTCATGATGTCATCAAAAATCCTTCTGTAACAATCATAGTAGGTTTAGTTCACAGATCAAGATTTGTTCTTTCCTGACACAATTTATTTGTGGTAACAAGATTTCTTAAAGCAATATCATTTATGTTATAAATGTCATCATATTAAAAATGTTTTCTGTTGATATTTTAAGCAGCGAACTAGAAATCTCTTTTCAACCACTAAAATTGGGTTCATTGAATATTAATGAATCCTCAGTATGTGACTACATTTTTTGTACTTCAATGGTAAAGATGGCATTACTACTGTAGTCCAAAAAGGGGAAACCAAAATATATTGTATACTCAATTAAAGAGAAGTTGCACTGCCAGATTTAAAATCATAAAAATTCATGCAATTTAGTTTTAAAAATAAATTTATGATGCACTGAAAATGCTATGTCAATGAACCATTTCTATCCTTGAACACATACCTCATTCTGAAAACACATCTTTTGGCATTTCCTGAAGGAAAATAAGGCAATGTCCATATATAACTATTAGCTCTACCATTTGCTCCATTACCCAGATGGTTAGACCTGAAATAGATATACATACAATTGAAATTAAGTTTTTGTTATATATTTGTTCTATATATGACCAGTTTATGTTTCAAAAAATTAATATATTAAAGACACCATGGTTCTTTTAATGTCTGATGAGTCTACATTCAAATAAGCTATATACAGGTACTTAGAATACTATGACTCTTTTAAATTTCTGTTGTGTCTCCAGTTTAACAATCTATATACTTAGAACACTGTTGCTTTTTAGTCTGGTGGGTCTACATCTAAATAAACTATATACCTAGAATATTGTGCTTCTTTACAATCTGGTTGGTCCAGTCGAACTAAACATTCTTTCTTCGTAACATCGGTAGCATCATATGGTACAGCCCATCTATAGGTCAGTCCACCTTTGCTCTGTGCTGTACATGTGGTCTCGGTAGTATATGCTGAAATTTTAAGATGCAGTTTTCAATTATTTATTAGTTTTTACTTGTTTGACCTTACACCAATGCTATCTATGGATATATTCTTAACATTGAGAAGAACATACATGAACATATCTACATTTTATTTTATGACTTAATATGGTGGGTTTTTTTCCCAAAAAAATCAAGATAATTAGTCATTTCATATTGGAACAATTTTTTAATTCTGTGTTTAAGAAACATTTCTCCATTTAACTAAAGAAATATTAAAATGCATCAAATGCAATAGAAACTTAACACTTTAAAGAACAACTTTTTTCAACAGTTATTTATGACTATGTGAAAAATATTTTCTCTGATATGATTGAGTTCCTCACCAGGTGCCTTTTCTAGAAAGTTGCTGAATTGTACCCATTGTCCACCATTCTGTGTACATTGTGCTTGATTATTCCATTTTGAATAAGGACGTCTGGCGCCTCCAGGTGTGTAAAATTCTACACATTCATGGTACATTTGTGTATTAAAACTGTTTGACCTGTGATAACTGAAATAAATTCATTACAGTTATATATTGTTAACATAGACTGTATTTTTTAAGAAGTTTAAATTTTTTGCTGTTCTCATAGAACTTTCAATAGAGTGGCAAATGGTTCCAAAGATTTGATAATAGAATACCATACCATATTACAAAACAAGAATAAGCAGCTGCGACAAGAGTGCATGATGCAACCTTATTGTGCATATTGAAATTGTTGCAAGAATAAAATTGGATATTAATTAGGCATTCAATCAGAAGCAAAATGACTCTGTAGAAGAATGTGCATTTAGATACCCTTAGGTGTATAAATATTTTTTTTAAATCAAACGGTGTGTTATGTTCACCAATTCTAACAAGTTATGGTGCAACATATGAAAAATTTACTTAAATCTGACAATGAAAGTCCTATAACTCTTGAAAGACAACTAGAAAATTAAAAAAATCGAAAGGGAGATTCCTTTTACCAATCCCAACAATAATGTAAAGTTTACTCCTAAAGAGAAAAGCAAATTTGATTTATAGTATGAAGTGTTGATGGAAAGATGGATAAATGGATAGACAGACTATGGTATTCCATAATACCTCATATAACAACATTGTTAGCTAGATCTCTGTATGTGATATAAAGCATGTGTGGATTACTCTTAAAGCAACTGATGTTACAACATTTACAACGTAATTAGAATGGACAATTACTTTTTTGTTACATAGATGGTAAAAGGTCATATGACGATTGAATTGTTCATATGAGCATAAAGAAAAAATTTTGGGGCACATATGAACTACCAAACTGCACATATGAGCAATCCTATTTGCATACGATTCTTACTTGCATCTTATGTGATTCACATGTGCTTTTGTTAGCAATTTCTGTTTGGGCTAGTAACGATTGTTGAATGAATGCTGTATCTTATGTACCTTTAAACAATCAAATAAATAAACTTTGATCAGAATATATTTAATCCACTGAAATTGAATTCATTTGATTAGAATTTGGGTTGATGATAAACAAAAGTACTGAACAACATAAATATTTGTTTTTGGTATTTGTTCAACAGATTATAGACTGAAATTTGAACTGTAACACTTCCTATTACAAACAAGTTGACCTTTGTGTATCCTGTATTGATATCCCTGTATTAATTACTTTATCTTCTCAAAGGATCTACCACCTACTTAAAATGTGAATAACTGATTATGATACTGTTTCATAATTTTTTTTTCAAATTGTGTGCAATTCAAGTGATCAATACAAAATTTATGAAACAGTGGGGGAGAGACAATCCCTAAAGAGTGAAGGCAATCTGTAAACAGAGTTCTTGAAAAGTGGTGGTCCCAAGGTTTTGACCACCATATTTTGCAAAGGACCGACACAATTTTGATATTTTGTAATAGAAATAATAGTGAGGACCAGCAGATTTTCTTCAAGGACCAACAGGGAAAAAAGATTGTAAAAACTCGGTTAAATGCAAAAAGAGATGTTTGATCTTTCCATATTGACCCCAAGCCTAATTATTATTCTTTAACACTACTTACCAAATTTCATTAATAAATTTTTAGTTTTATTCTTTTAGATAAAATTGACACTGTGAGATCAGGATGAAGCAAAGAAATGCCATTAAATATGATATAAACTCTAACAGTTAAATCAGATTCAAATTACGTTTTGTATTATGAATAACATTACATATTGGTATAGGTAATGCAACAGTAACCTTCCCAAAACAGACATCTAGAGGTCAACATAAAGTATTTAACAAATGATTTAACACACAATTGTTTAAACAATATGTAATACTCTAGATCTAAATGACGTTGTGAATAAATCTTAGTTAAGGAGAATATCAAAGATCTGATATCAACTCTAAATTACAAATAATTTTTAAAAAAATTAAAAAATAAAGAATTTAATCTAAGTCAGTATCCTTACCAAAACAATAAATATAACAAATATGACATCCGCTGCACTAAAATAAGTCTGCAAACTGAGATACAAGCCTGCAAATTAATAAAAGTTGAAACAGAAACAAAGAAAGATATCTCTCTATATACAAACCTGCACATGGATGCATTTTCTGCAAGTACTGCAATATCTTTCCATGGAGTAGGGTGCCAGTAGGGAAAATAATCCCTTTCTTCTGGACATTCATAGCCATAACGGTTACCATTAGGATTCTGTCTTGTGTAAATGGCACTACTAGTGCCCAAGCCATTGTTACTTTTTAACTTTTGATCAGCAGTAAATAGCCCTGAAAATATATTATAATTTACATATGATACACTTCAAATGATGGTTCACATGTCAACAGTATTTGGTTATATTCGTGTTACTCCCATGATATCTTATCATTCAACAGACCTGCATGGCAATTTCAGCATTAAAACTAAAAGAAAATAATTCTCTATTCATAAAAGAAATATTACAGCTTCAAAAAATATATATTTCATATCCCTAAAACCAGACAATATTTTATATCAAAATAATATCAATGTGTGAACATCCCATTTCCAATAAACTGCTTCGCCTAGCGCAGCTGGATACGACCGCAGAGGTGCAACCCTGAACAGTTGGGGCAAAAATGAACACAATATTCAAGCTTGATACAGGTCTGAATTTGGATTGTAATTAAATATTTGACACATTATAGGTTTCTGACACAGAATAAATGTAGTCAAAGAACTTGAAATTGGTTATATGATTTGAATTTATATTCAATTGAAGATTTCTTGCTGTTGTGCAATACACTGTGCTGTTGCGCAATACTTAGTAAATCTGTTTTCAGACTATATACAAAGAATTAGCTAAATAAATTGTGACCCCCAATTTTTCTTTGGAAAATTGACAATTCCTTAATCTTGAGGAAAAAAATTGACCCCCCTAAAAAAAAATTTTGCGGTCGTATAAAAACAACTAAACAAGTTCCATTCTATTATAACAAGTAACATTCCCTTTTTTTGGCTTTACATTAATTAAATTCTACTTCTGCTTTATCAATTTTTTGCATGTTTGCATGCATCATCCTTTGTTCCCTTTAAATTAAATGCCTTTGTTAACAAAGCAACTGTCAAAAGTCTATTAAATTCCTCAACTATTCACACTTTTTAGGAGAGTTGTCTTCCCTACCTCTATTGCGTTCCCTGACAAAGCATTTGTCATACCATTCCCAAGGTTCCTGGATAACTTCCTCTTGTTGGACAGCATTATTTTTACGAGCGGTTGTTTGTTGTTGAGTTTCTGTCAAACTTTGTGGTCTGTTATATGCTTGTGTTTCAGTTCTCTGTCCATTTCGAAGGGTATCAGCGGTGCCTTAAAAATAAAATTGTTAACCATATTACTTGTAAGAAAAAAATTTCACAAATTTAACTGAAAGTTGTGTGCACATATGCTAGCACTATTAAAATTTTGTGATTCTTCAGATAATTATAGAATACATAATATGGATGTTCATATTGCCTTTGCCAAACATTTGAAAAGTGTTGTACCATTCCCAAGGTTCATGTAAAATTCATTTGTAATTAATAAATCTTTGTCTGAAACACTCCTAAAACAGCAATGAAATCCTTTACATGACATTATACCCCCATTTATTGTAATATTATGGCACATAAACAGTCTGGTAATCCTTTGATATTACTTCAACTTTAATAATATAAGACATTAAAGGAAATCATAAAATTAGTATACAAAATATAATAATAATGGAAAATAAGGCTTTTATCTACCCTATCCTTTATCTTTACAAAGCTAAAATAAATATTGGACATTTTCCATGATATATAACCCCAGTAGCACTAACACGTAAACTGCTAAAATGTATGGAAACTCATTGTTCATAAAATTTAATCAGTGTTTTGATTTTGTAATTAACAGTTAATTACAAAATCAAAACACTGATTAACTTTTATGAACATAAATAACATCACAGAAATATTTGCACTTTCAAATGAAAGTCTTTTTTTAATTTAAGCAGGTTTTAAAAACAAACAGACAAAAAATGGAAATTTGGTTTGTCCAAGATAAAGTTACAACTTTTGTTTGTACCTGTTGGAGTGTTCACATCATCCTGACACATATACTGTAAGATCATGTGACAATTCTGTTTCTGTGGATTGGTATCTTCATTGCCTCCACACCCATGCTGATTTGTCCATTCAAGCTCCAGGTTACTCTTCCCTGCATCATTATTTAAACTTTTAAATGGACCACTTTGGAAATATTTCTGAAAAAATACAGTGAAACTGTGAACTGTTGTATCTTTATTATATTACTAAATGATTATAACTGTGTGATGAAAAATCATCAAACCCTCTTTCATTTGTTAAGTAATTAATTCCTTGAAAACATTATTGCAAACCATCTACAGCTGCACATTGAGATTTCTGATATTCACCTCTTTACATGTACAAAAGTTCAGACAAAAAAATAGACATAAAACAAAGAACTAGAATGATTTAAACTCCTTTCTTATATTTTTTCCTTTCAGGTTTTTTATTCCATTATAGAAAAATGTAGTCAAAGAACTTGAAACTGGTTTAACCGTTATATGAATTGAATTTATATTTAATTAAAGATTTCTTGCTGTTGTGCAATACTTAGTAAATCGGTTGTCAGAATATAAACAAATAAAGTTCAATTAATTCTCAATATCATATTAGAAATTTATGAAAATCAAAAGGGAGCTTACATCAATAGATATAAACAATTCACCAAAGTTTCATGAGAATTGCTGACAGCATTTTTGAGTTATTGTCCAAAAACTGGAAAATCCCCCCTTTTTTAATGAATAAAACCCCATAACTCAGAAATGTAAAATGTAAAATTTATAAAATTCTAAAGGGAGCTTACATCAATAGATATAAACAATTCACCAAAGTTTCATAAGAACTGCTGAAAGCATTTTCGAGTTTTTGTTCGAAAACTGGAAAATCCCCCCCCTTTTTTTTAATAAAACCCTGTCACTCAGAAACGTAAAATCTAAAATTTATAAAAATCGAAAGGGACCTCATGTCAATAGATATACACAATTTACCACAATTTCTTGCAAGTTGGTGAAAGCATTCTTGAATTATTGTCTGAAAACTGGATAATCCCCCTTTTTTTAATGAATAAAACCCCATAACTCGGAAACGTAAAATCTAAAATTTTTAAAAAACGAAAGGGAGCTCACATCAATAGATATAAACAATTCACAAAAGTTTTATGCAAATTGGTTAAAGCGTTTTTGAGTTAATGTCCGACATGTTGACGACGGACGGACAGACAGACGGACGGACGGACAGACGGACGGACGGACGGAGGGACAGACGGACAACGGTATACCATAATACGTCCCGTAAACGGGCGTATAATGATCAGACACTATCCGTAAATTTCCAATAAGGTTTTACAATTTACAATTGAAAATCATTTTAATGGATAAATCTTGAAAAAAGTTTCAGGTTTTCATTTCTTTAAAGAACAGTTGTAAAAATATAGTTATAAATTTGAGAATATGTGTATGATCCAGTCAAAATTAGGAACATATAATTTATAGATTAATCTTTAATTTTAGTTTTTGGGGTTTATATTATGATTGCATATCATCTGTACATGTATCTGTAGTTTTTATACGACCGCAAAAAAATTTTGCGGTCATATATTGGTATGACGTTGGCTTTGTCGTCGTCTGGCGTCGGCTTCGTCGTCCGAAGACATATTGGTTTTCGCACTCTAACTTTAGTTTAAGTGAATGGATCTCTATGAAATTTTACCATAAGGTTCAATACCACAAAAGGAAGGTGGGGATTGATTTTGGGGGTTATGGTACCAACAGTTAAGGAATAAGGGGCCAAAAATAAGCATTTTTGTAACTTCCAGACATAACTTGTGTGTTAGTGTATGGATCTCTCTGACATTGTACCACAAGGTTCCATATCACAAAGGGAATGCTGGGATTGATTTTGGGGGTAATTGCCTCAAAATTTTAGGAACTAGGGACCAAAAAGGGGCAAAAAACAAGCATTTTTCTAGTTTCATAACAATAACTTGTGTGTAAGTGTATGGATCTCTCTGACATTGTACTGCAAGGTTCCATATCACAAAGGGAATGCTGGGATTGATTTTGGGGGTAATTGCCTCAAAATTTTAGGAATTAGGGGCCAAAAAGGGGCAAAAAACAAGCATTTTTCTAGTTTCATGACCATAACTTGTGTGTAAGTGTATGGATCTTTATGAAATTGTACTACAAGGTTCCATTTCACAAAGGGAAAGCTGGGATTGATTTTGGGGGTAATTGCCTCAAAATTTTAGGAACTAGGGGCCAAAAAGGGGCCAAAAATAAGCATTTTTCTAGTTTCCAGACAACAACTTGTGTTCAAGTGTATGGTTCACTCTGAAATTGTACTGCAAGGTACCATACCACAAAGGGAAGGCTGGGATTGAGTTTGGGGGTGATGAATCATAAGGGGGTTCAAAAAATTTGAGGGGGGGATTTTTTTTTTCCTTTTTAAATTGGTTATTTCTGATTTATATATAAAAGCAATTAATAATGATATGGTTTGAATAGGTAAATTAAAAATTTTTAAGTTCTTAGACCACATTCATTCTGTGTTAGAAACCTATGCTGTGTCAAATATTTAATTACAATCCAAATTCAGTGCTGTATCAAGCTTGAATGTTGTGTCCATACTTGCCCCAACTGTTCAGGGTTCGACCTCTGCGGTCGTATCAAGCTGCGCCCCAGCGGAGCATTTTATTAATTTTAATGTTTCATATCTTTCAGTAATGGTTCAAACTTCTACACCATAATAGATACATTTCAAATATAGGACACTGACATATACTTATTGTTCTTTTTTTGGTTTATAATGTTGTGATTTCTACATAGATTTATTCTACATCATCTAATTCAAAGATGTGTTATTGAGCTTTAGATTTGTTAAGATAATGCTGTTGCTTTCAAAATTCAGGAACAGAGTAAGATTCCTATATTCATATTTGGTTTCAAAATAATTTTCTTCATACTATAATTACCAATCATCATTACATCAATGGAAAAGATTTATAAATTTCAAATCAGAAAATTTTATAAAGTATTTAACTCTGCCACATTCAGTATGTGTCTGTGCCAAGTCGGGAGCCTGTAATTCAGTGGTTGTCGTTTGTTGCTGTATATCATATTTTTTTTCTTTATTGTTTTGTACATAAATCAGGCCATTAGTTTTCTCATTTGAATTGTTTTACATTTGTAATTTCAGGGCCTTTTATAGCTTGCTATGTGGTGTTGTTTTTGCTCATTGTTGAAGGCTGTACAGTGGCCTATAGTTGCTAACTTCTACATCATTTGTTCTCTGGTGGAGAGTTGTCTCATTGGCAATCATACCACACCTTCTTATTTTCATACTTATTTATTTTTGTGTTTAAGTTTGACCCTGGTATATTTTTTATGCAGAACAAAACGTTAGATAAAGTAACGTCCAAATTTTTATTTTTTATCATTTTGAACTTTAGATTCACAAATAGAGATACTGTACAGATATTTTTTCTAGCAGCAATAAATCAGATTTCTAAATCAAAAAGATGTCAAATTTGGTTTTAACTTATGAAATTTTATCACTTTGCTTCCTGATTTGTATGAAGTAACCAAATGTGGTAAACTTCCGATTGTTGTTAATACACTTATAAAAGTACTTAACTTTTGGTAACCCAGAGTTCATCATTATCATTATAATAACTAGATATGACATCATATCAATAAATTCATCATAGATACCAGGATATCAACTCATATTATTAAAGTGATCAGATATACAATCCTATATGCTTGAATCATTTAATTCTTTTATAAATCTTTCTTCCATACAAGGAATACGAACTGTATTTAATATTCTCTGTACATTACAGCTAGTAGATTTCACATTTTATGTAAATAAGGTAGATTTTCAACTAAAATTCATTTACCACTATCTAAACTGGTAACCAGAGTATGATATTTTTATTTATCCTGATTTAGAGTAATTTCTCGCAATTTGATTGGCTGATATTGTCCTAATATAATTTTCAGTGCAATTTTTTATTAAGTCAATTCAAATTATCTCCCTTATACCATTGACTAAATAAAAAAAAGTGCTAACATTTTCAAGGATTTATATAGTGATACACTATACAAATCCTTGCATTTTTCATTTTTTCACAGTTTTACATTAAATATCTAAATATATTTTGTTGATATTGTCCTAATAATTAATATTTTAAAATACTATTTTAATACTATTTAAATAAACTGCTTCGCTGAGCGCAGCTGGATACGCCCGCAGAGGTCCAACCCTGAACAGTTGGGGCAAAAATAAACACAATATTCAAGCTTGATACAGGTCTGAATTTGGATTGTAATTAAATATTTGATATATTATAGGGTTCTGAATAAATGCAGTCAAAGAACTTGAAATTGGTTATATGAAAGATTTCTTGCTGTTGTGCAATACACTGTGCTGTTGCGCAATACTTTGTAAATCTGTTGTCAGACTATAAAATAAAATCTTATAACTCAGAAACGTAAAATTGAAAATATATAAAAATCAAAAGGGAGCTTACAAAAATAGATATAAACAATTTACCAAAGTTTCATAAAAAAAAGCTGAAAGCATTTTTGAGTTATTGTCCGAAAACTGGAAAATCCCCCTTTTTGTAATTAATAAAACCCCATAAATCGGAAAGGTATCGTCTGAAATTTATAAAAATCAAAAGGGAGCTCATGTCCATAGAAATAAACAATTCACCAAAGTTTCTTGCAAATTGGTAAAATTGTTTTTGAGTTATTGTCTGAAAACTGGAAAATCCCCCCTTTTTTAATGAATAAAACCCCAAAACTTGGAAACGGTAAATCCGAAATTTATAAAAAAACAAAAGGGAGCTCACGTCAATAAATATGAACAGTTCACAAAAGTTTCATGCAAATTGGTGAAATTTTTTTTGAGTTATTGTCCGAAAACTGGAAAATCCCCCCTTTTTTAATGAATAAAACCCCAAAACTCGGAAATGATAAATCTGAAATGTATAAAAAACGAAAGGGAGCTCACGTCAATAGATATAAACAATTCACCAAAGTTTCATGCTTATTGGTTAAAGCGTTTTTGAATTAATGTCCGACATGTTGACGACGGACGAACGGACAGACGGACGGAGAGACGGTCAACGGTATACCATAATATGCCCCGTAAACGGGCATATAAAAACAAATACATAAGTGGTTTGATAACAAAATCAGGATAAATTCGTTACACAGTGTGCAATTGTCCTAATACGGAATTTATCAGGTCAATAAAATTCCTGTATAAGGACAATTGCACACTGTGTAACTAATATTAGAAGAACATTTATAAATTTAGATATACTGTCTTATTTAAAACTTTGGAAAAATATGCAATCTGAGTAAGAATTTTGCCCCCAAAATACGTCACAAAATTGACTTTGAAATCTGATTTACAAAGATAAACACTTATAATACAAAGGTTTGAAACATTGATCGGTTAAGTATCCTGTGATTATTGTTTGTAAGGAAGTCCTGAAACTATAATAGCTTTTATAAAATAATCCTATTTAGAAAACATCCTTTACAGAGATAATTAATCATCAAATAAGTTTTGATACATGTTTTGCTGTCAGTACTGACATTTAGCAAATGAAATAAACAACTATGATGTGTGAGAAAGTTACAAAAACATAAAAAAAATAGGCTTAAAAGATTTAAATACATGCATTGTCATGTAACAAATGATTAAAGGCATGAAGTCAATACAATAATTATATGTGAAAATGATGTAAAAAATAGTGTAATACTGAATAATTATCTCCATTCAATACTTAAAGAAAAATTACCTGTCAACAAGGCCCCCCCTAGTAAGAATTTCAAATTGGTGAATTTAAATATTGTTTGTGTAAACTGTCGTCAAGTTTCATTGCCAAAATGTCTAACAAAAAAACTATGACACCACCCACTCTTAAGAAAAATTGGTTTCTAATATTTTTTTAATTTTATTTCTTTAATCGTCAGTCCCATAGAAGTGAACAATATTACAATTGAAAAGGAGCTTAATTTCATTTATCCTAAACCAAGAGTTAAAAAATATTTAAAAAATGGCTCAAGCTAAATTTCAAAAGATCTTCTGTAACAAAACTCAATATTCAATAACACTTCATAATTTAGATCCACAAAAGGTCAATACTGGTCATGAAAAGGGTTGTACTTTGCAAACAAATAGACCATCCCAGATGTCAGAATCGTAATGCTTTTGCACAATTTCTCATTTCTTGGAAGGAATATGGGAGGAATTTTAAAATTATGTTACCAGTATAAATACACATTGATAGCGGCTAAATTGAATTCTGAGGAAGACCCAAAGTGAAGGAGGGGTAGTACAGAATTTTAGTATAATTTTAAATTCTTAGAATGTTGAAAATATGCCGCACAGCCCTATATTTTGACCTTTGAATAAATAGTAGTGCATATGAACTTTCCATTCTAGGATATAATTTTTTACGAAACTTCATAGTAAAAGTGGCACAGTTTTGCCGTAAAAGGAGTTCCTATGGGAAATTGCATTGTCTATATTTACAGAAGTGCAACCTATAGGTTACCGTGCAGCCTTCAACAATAAGCAAAACCCATACTGAATTGCAAGCTAGAAAATGCCCCAAAATGAAAAATGAGGGGGGTAGGACCTTTATCGGGACTCCGGGATTGGGTGTTTTTAAGCTCAGGATTTCGGGATTGATCCTTTCGGGATCTGGGAATTCTTTTTCGAATTTCGGGATGTCGGGATTTAAATTTTTTTAAATTCGGGACCTCGGGATTCCATGTTTTTAAGCCCAGGATTTCGGGATCAGGACCCCTCCTACTCCCCCTCACAAATGTAAAATAATTCAAACGAGAAACCCAATGACCTGATTTATTTTTTTAAAAAAATAAACGAAAAACAAAGATGATGTACATGACAAATAACAACCACTGAATTACAGACTCCTGATTTTGGAAAGGCACATTGCTGGTGTTAAATATGTTTTCGGGGACCCAACCCTCCCCTGACATGCCTGACCTGAGACAGTGGTGTAACAGCCCAACATAAAAACAAACTATAAAAATCAGTTGAAAAAGACTTGACTCATCAGATCGAAACAAAACACAAAAAAATACTAACAAAAGGATTTAAAACACAGAGTACAGATCTGAGAATACTTGCAGTTACTGAAAGCTAGTTCAAAGCCAATGAAAGCTAATTCTAAGACTAAAATATAAATCAGTACACATCCAATGTATTTAGAAAAGACATTTACCAAATTTTATCATCAGTACAAGGACATCATTCATTAAATATAAATCAACATGCAGACATCTTATTCGTTCAGGTATTTCACATCCAATCTTTTATGGTAACATTCTTTACAAAGCACAAAAATGTCGGCATTCACCTCAAAAGCTAACCAAACCTTTAAACAGACTTATTCAGAAGGGATATAGTTACGATACTGTTGTCAGATCATTAAAGATGGCATATTTTGGTATCAATATTGATTCACTCATAGGGTCTTTGCATCGGAAATAAACACATTTATTCTAAAACCAGTTGTTGGCATGATACGGGTTATGTTCTTCTCATATATTTTATGATGGTATGATACTAAACCCCTTACGGGAGGGATTGTGCTTGATTTTCATATGATGAAGACATAATCTTTCAATCAGTTTGATTGAGGTCTGGAGCTGGCATGTCAGTAACTGCTAGTAGTCCTTTGTTAATTTATGTATCTTTGTCATTTTGCTTAGTTTCTTTTGTTACCTTTTCTGACATCGGACTTGGACTTCTTTTAAACTGAGTTTTACTGTGCATATTGCTGTGTGTTTGTTTAATCTACATTGGCTAGAGGTATAGGGGGAGGGTTGAGATCTCACTAAACATGTTTAACCCCGCCGCATTTGTGCCTGTCCCAAGTCAGGAGCCTCTGGTTTTTGTTAGTCTTGTTAGTCTTGTATGTTTTTTTGATTTTGGTTCATTTATATGTTTAGGAGTTTAGTATGACATCCATTTTCACTGAACTAGTACACATTTTTGTTTAGGTGCCAGCTGAAGTCCGCCTCCGGGTGTGGGATTTTCTCGCTGTGTTGAAGACCCATTGGTGGCCTTCGTCTGTTTTTTACTCTTTGGTCGGGTTGTTGTCTCTTTGACACATTCCCCATTTCCATTCTCTATTTTATCATAAACAGCCATACATGGATCATATTTTAATTTATAGGCTTTATAAACAACATCACCATAAAAATTAAATAGGATGAGATATACCATTTGTAATAAGTTTTCTTCAGGTACATGTGTCTATTCTTCAAAGTTTTAACAATATTTTCATTTTTTTATGTCCTATGATACTATTATGTATTCAAATTTGAGTGATCTTTACTGGTATATATAAAAGGTGATCTGAAAAAAAATAAGTGTATAGAACCAAAATATTATACGGAACTATAATAATGCATATACATTTATAGAAATTAATGACTTTCTACAGTGATGCCCAGAGCCAAAATATCGGGAAACTTGAAACTAAAACAAAGGTCAAATAGCTAAAGCAATCAAAGATGAGCAAATTGTAGAGCAAAACCTAGCTCAAGAAAGCTATGCATGAGGAAGATAGAATAGGATACTTTGATATAGTGATCAATTGTCCAGTCTTATTGGTAATGTAAATATTAAAATCCAAGGAAAAATATTTAGAATACAAGAGCAACAGCTCTTTTCAAAACAACTTTTTAGATTTGTCAATACCTATTGTAAGGCAAAATTTGTTTACCCTACCCAATATATCCTTATTCTCCAGAAGCAGTCCAAAAACTCATTAACTTACAAGATTCTAACAAAAGGAGAGAACAATCTCGTGTAACCTTGAGAAATAAGTACATGTATATACATGTATCACATGAAAACTAAATTTAATTTTTATTTCTTCATCTAGGAGTTACTTTATATATATTATTTGTACAATATTTACCATCCTGTACTGTTCTCCTTCATTGTTAGATGGATTTTCTCCCTTGTCTCCAACATTATAACCTCCTTTGTCATTGTTCTAAAATTACAAAGAAAGAAATATATTTACATATATATGACCAGTATAAACATTTAATGTTGTCTCATTAATTTTATTAGGTGAAGATGGTTACCCTATAAACACAAAAATTAAAAGCTTTGAGTCTCGTCCAGGGTCCAAGTGGACATTAGGTATAGGTAGTATGGTATTATCTACATTTATACCTAACGAGTATAGAGCACTGCAATATGGGTTTGAGTTTTTCTCTGTCAATTTGAAACAGGGGAAGGCCTCCTAAATCTAGAAGTACATTGTATGTGATAAATTGATTGATTTATAAGTGTTTGCTTTACACCACATCTGGGTAGAGCTTGTTATTTTTATAGTTACTGTACAAAGGTTGGTGGATAAAGCTCCAATCTCATCTTCTCCACTACTAAACAAACATTAACTTGTCTTCTAAGTTCAGATGTCAATCTCATCCTAATATAGGCCAACATCTAGGAGACCTTTTATGCAGTCAAAAATATATCCTTTTTCATTTATAAAGGTAATAAATGGTAAATAATAGTCTTTTCATTTTCATGTGATAGTTAATCTTCTTGGATATATTCACTAAAATTGAATGCAGGTCATTTTCAAAATAAAAGGACCTAAACCCAGAGCCTATTACAATAAAGAAATACTAATTGTGTAATAGATTACCTGTGAATCAAACACCCTGTTTGCATTTTTCCTATTACCAGTTTTTTCATTCAATCTGTTATTTGACCCTCTAGGAATATGTAGATAAATGTCTGCAAAACACTGTCCAAATAGCAAGACACTTATGACCATAAGCTGAATCATCATTTTACCTACAGTGATAAAAAGACGTCCACTTTTTAACCAAATTGTATTAAGTACATTAAAGCATATGCAAAAACTTAGTAATCACACACCAAGTAAGAAATTACCATTAGCAATAGTTTTTTTATTGGAAACATAAGTTTGGAAATTCAGTTTCATCCTTTTTGGATTATTGTATCTTCATACTTTTCATAAAATTAATAAACTAAAATTGAGAATGGAAATGGGGAATATGTCAAAAGGACAACTGACCAAAGAGCTGTTGACTTACTCTGACACATATTTCATGTATTTATTTAGACAAAGACATGCCTTCCTTGATTGTTGTACAGTCAAATTCATAAACTGTTGATACATATATATGTCTAGCCTGTGCAACATTATCATAAGTTTCAAAGTCAATGGACCATAATCCTGGTTACTAGCCCAAAAATCTCCATGGAAACAAGAGATGTACAAATTTCCTAAAAATTACCTTTAACTTATTGCTTCAATTCCCCATAAACTGACCTAATCACAAACTGTTTATGAAGCCGCTGATGACGAAGTCACAAACAACAAACTTAAGTTTATATATATAGATGTCTTTGTTAAGGCAAGACAAAAATTATGTTCACAGACCTGACTTCAGCCATGTTAATTCTAAAAAAAATTCTGAGTGTCTCGGCTTTTAAACTCAATATAAATGTTATCACTCTCGAGGGGTTGCTTGAAATACCCATATCTTTATCATACTTTTTACATCAGTAATTAGTAGTTATATCAAACTTTATTGTTAATGGAATTGTGGAATTACATATACATAAAATTTGTTATGTCAATCAGAGTACATATTGTTACTTAATATTGCTTATTTTCTTATTATTCATGTTATGTATTGCTCTCTGCAGTTCATCATTCATCATGCTGTAAATACGTTTTATTTGCAAGAGCATATAAATATCCAAATACATAAATTGATGTCTTGATTTGGGGGGGATTGGGAACGCTGTTCAACAATGAAATTTTATATTGTCAAATTTTATCAGTTATTCAGAGAGTTTTGGAAAAATGAAATAATGTATTTACATAATTTGTTTGTAGGAAATCATTCCCCATTAGTAACATCCTTTTCATAAATAATAATCTTTTTTAATAGATAATGATATAATACATTAAAATAATGACAAAATAAAGATGTTATGTGCATGTCTGCTTTTGAAATACAAGATTTTTTTTTAAATAAGAAATTTTAGTGAGAAAAAGGTACATGTGAGTACCTCCAAATTTTCTTCTTCTTCAGTTATGGAAAACCACAAACATAAAAAAAAAATTTATTCTCAGAGCACATTCCCAGCTGGTTAAAATTTTGCAAATCAGGAACTTAAACTAAGAAAACAAACAAAAAAGAAATGATTTAACTTCTGTTCAATTATTTCCATGTTTTTCTGTATTATATAAACAAAGATATACCAGAAATAACTCATATTTGCTATTTACCATCAATTCCAAGATTACATATCCACAGCGGTTTATGGATATCAGAGACATATATACACATGTATATAGTCTCTGCTCACTGAAATATGTTATACAAGTTATTTCTAGTATATTCATGTTTATATATATATATAATACACAAAAAAGTGAAAATAATTGGAATTAATAAAACAAAAAAAAAATAAAGGATTTGGGGAAAAAAGTGGAAGGGCTGAAAAAAACTATTCTGTCCCCAAGTCCCTATGCAAAAAGGTTAATAAACCATAATGGTCAAATTAGTTGGTTCAAACTGGGCAATATATATGTTCCTTGTTTAAAATCCATCAATCGTCGAAGATAGTTTGGAATTGCTTCATCCCTTGATCAGAGACATATTCTTTTCTTCTTCGATTATATAACAGATGCGTTTGAATCGTTTTCCTGTCGATGAAACAGTTATTAACAAAAAGTATTACTAAAAAAATTACTTGGCCTAAATTATATCCTACTTTCACTTTTGTCACTTTTATAGACAAGATAGCTTACCTGATTGTTTACACCGCTTGGTGTACTCTCCTATGATATTGCAATGTTGTTTTTTAGTATATGCTTTCCTTTTTGTAAATTTTATAATAAATCAATGGTTCTGTCTAGTGATTCTGTCTGTTTAATCAATTATCTTTTTATTTCACTTCTTCATGACCTCATCTTAATATGGTTAGTGAATTAATGCGCATGAAAGTGGAAGTAGAATAATAACAAAAAAATAGACATAACTATACAACCGATTCTGATTTTTACTTTTCTAAATAATGTCTTACTAACAATTTCTGTTAAAATAAACATACCAAATATAAATATATTTTTTTACTGAATATGTCAAAATTTTCATCGCACTATTTCATATAGCGGAGAGTTGGACAGGTGCGCGGAGAGGGAAGTTGTGTGCAATTTAATCCCAATTAAACGACATTGATACATCATGATCACGAGATTAACTATTATTGTCCATATTTGGAATGTTGACAACAATGGGATTACTTTATACGTCTGACATGTCTTACAAATTTAATAGATACTCTGAATGATTTGAGAACAGTGAAAAATGAAAATGGATAGATACCTTCGTTTTAATCTTGGTATATTTGTACTTGCACATTTACAACTTACAACTGCAGACATTTATTTACATAATCCACGGTAAGATGCTTAAGGTTTTTCTGTTTCAAGTATTTGAGAATCAGTTTGACCTTCTATTGTTCTATGGAATGGTACTAGGTCCAAATAATCACCTGCATTGTAGCTATTTATTGATTGATAAATAATAATGTATATCACCTATTCTAGAATGTAAATTGTTGCATTTACAACAATTTTTTTTCGAAAATAAAAGTTGTATTGGATTTTTGTTTTTCCATTGTTTGCAATAATGCAGGCATATATAGCCTTTATAGCTTGCTGTTCGGTGTAGGCCAAGGCTCCGTGTTGAAGACCGTACTTTGACCTATATTGGTTTACTTTTATAAATTTTGACTTGGATGGAGAGTTGTCTAATTGTCACTCATACCACATCTTCTTATTACTATGTAAATAAATATCTTAAATACCAAATTTCCAAGACTCTAGTTGGTTTTGGCAAGGATTTGTATAGTGAGTCTCACTATACAAATCCTTGGTTTTGGTATAGAAATTAAAATCACAGTTATTGAAAACAGAGACATATGATTGTTGAAACGAAGACTATTCAATGCCATGTAGTTGATATTACTACTAGAACATTCACACCATTTAGCCACCCAGGCTTTAACATGTATTACTAAGTACAACACTTTCATGACTTTATCCATTCCTGTGATTCAATCATTTAAAAAAAAAATGTATTTGAGACATAAATCAAAAAACAACCCTGCAAAAATAAGTCTTAAATTGCACTCGTCGTTTTTTTGGCTAAAAAACATAAAATATTTATAAATTGCCATATTCAATACAATATTAGCAGATTACGATAGTTTTTTTTTTTTTTTTTTTTTTTTAAAAGGGGGGGGGGGGGGGGGGGGTGTACGCCCATTACGCCCTCACCTGAACCCTCCCCTGATCTGAATTCAAATATTCCCAAAGATAATGTAAAGCAGGTATTGCATTAAGTAAAACGAGTAATGTATTACAAGTGTGAAGTGTGTAATAGAATCAAATCAGTAATTAAAAAAAGAAAGTATTAGTCGTTTCTTTTTGTATAATCTGTTTAACCTTGATGATAGATGTATGAAACCCCTTATTCATAATATTACTGTTTAATCATGTTTAATGTTAGTTGAATTTGTGTTTTGCTGGTAATTTTTTTCTGACCATAATAGTTTATTTCCTTGCCAAAAAATAGAAATATTAAAGAAATAACATTTTTTTTCGTTATACTAGACCACAAATCCCATTTCTAAACATGGTTAAGACTAAGAGTTTTGTAAAAATTTGTGATAAAATTGACTAAAATTGAGTGAAAAGTGGAAATTAAAAAACATCACCCATTAGTTAATTGCTGTACATGTATGAAAACTACATGTATGTGTAGTATAAAGCTGGATGGAACCAAGGAAACATAATGCAATTGTGTCAGATTTTGTCTGCTAGAAAAATAAAATAGCAAAAACCTTTCTTGCCATTTGTTCCCTCTGGGCTCAAGTTAATTATTTTTTCAATTTTCTTGAGTAACAGACAGAAACTACAAACTTCTGGCATAAAGTACTACTGTCCAATTCTTTTAATGTGCTAAAGTGCACCTATTCCAATTTGTTTTATCATTGGCAGTTTGTGCCCCTTTTGTGGTGATAATACATGTACATGTACCTTGTTCTATTCAGTTTTGGAAAATGTTGGAGATTCTATCTCAAAATTTTTAATTCTATTCTAATCTAATGAAATTACGACCACCAGCTTTAATTGTTGATTCTGAAGAAACATTGTAACATTTACTGACACATAAATGTACCTTTATTTAAGAGTAAAGATTGTTTCCTGTACCAATTTATCTTTTACATGCATGTTCTCTTTTTGTTCGTTTTGTTAGTAGGTAGATAGAGATTTTAAAAAGGAGAAGCTTTAGAACTAAAGAAAAATAGTTGAACCCTGCTAAATATTCTTGTGTCTTTCACGAGTTAGGAACCTCATCAGTTGTTGTCTTGTGTCATTTCTTAATGTTTTTTTGTTATTTTGAATATTTGGTGTTGATGGCAGATCTTTGATTGTTTCTGATCAATCAGTTTATTCACAATTTTGTAAGCTCTTGACAATTTATAGTGTGACATATTGTAAGGAAATCTGTGTATTGTTGAAACTATGTTGTTTTCTTAATGTACCTGTGTTATTGTTAATTGTGTTGCTTGCTTGATGTTTCAATGACTTTAAATTACCCAAATCTCCTACCTACATGTAACTATAAAAACAAAAACAATTTCTGTATATATTTTGACATTTTACATCTAGTTGTGATTGATATTAAAATTTACCTTTAATATGATGATTTACTAATAGTAAGATAAATGTAGTACAAATGTACATAAAAACCACAATTATTATGATTATGAACTCTTTATTTGTGACATCTATAAAACACAATTATTATACAGAATATTTAATGGGGAGTGACTGTGTATCATTGATATGACTAATTGGTATAAAAAAATAGGCCAAATTAAAAGAAATTCTAACAGAAAAATATTAAAAGAAATTCTAACAGAAAAAGAATTAAGTAAAAAGTCCCAAAATTAGACACAAGTTTTTCTTCTATTTCACATTTATTGTACCGATAAATATTTTAAGTTTTAACTATTGGGCACGGAAGTTAATGTTTTATAAATTATTTTTGTTGATGGCTCACAGACTGGTGGGAAAAATGTAGAGTAAACTAGAGGTTCCAAGGAGCCTGTGCCGCTCACCTTTTTTTTTTGTTAACAATCGATGCATGAAATAATGCAATCATTATACTTTTGCTTTAGTTTCAGAGATACAAGTCAAAAACTGCATATTACCCCTATGTTCTATTTTTAGCCATGTTGGTTGGCAGGCGGGGTCATCTGACACATTTTTTAAACTAGATACTCTAATGATGATTGTGGCCAAGTTTGGTTGAATTTGTCTATGTAGTTTCAGAGGAGAAGATTTTTGTAAAAGATTACAAAAATTTACGAAAAATTGTTAAAAATTGACTATAAAGGGTAATAACTCCTTAAGTGGTCAATTGACCATTTTGGTCATGTTTGACTTATTTGTAGATCTTACTTTGCTGAACATTATTGCTGCTTACAGTTTATCTCTATCTATAATAATATTCAAGATAATTACCAAATACTGCAAAATTTACAAAAAATTACCAATTCAGGGGCAGCAACCCTACAACGGGTTGTCTGATTTGTCTGAAAATATCAGGGCAGATAGATCTTGACCTGATGAACAATTTTCCCCCTTGTCAGATTTGCTCTAAATGCTTTGGTTTCAGAGATATAAGCCAAAATCTATATTTTACCCCTATGTTCTTTTTTTTAGCCATGGCGGCCATCTTGGTTGGGGGGTCAGGTCATCAGACACATTTTTTAAACCCCAATGATGATTGTGGATAAGTTTGGTTATATTTGGCCCAGTAGTTTCAGAGGAGAAGATTTTTGTAAAAGTTAACGGACGGAGACGGACGCCAAGTGATGAGAAAAGCTCACTATTGTGTCCAAATTTGCCCCAACTGTTCAGGGTTCGACCTCTGCGGTCGTATCAGGCTGCGCTCACTGCCGCTCAGTGAAGCATTTTATTTCCTTTTATTATCAGCTCCTTGAATGCTTCATTATAAAAATAAAAAGATGTGGTACAGAATGTATGATTACTGTCAGGACAACTAACTATACACACAAGTTTAAATGGCATAGATGTAAACAAACTGCTGTATAGGTCACAACCTGATACATGTATCTTCACATGTTGTTTTATAGGTCACAACCTGATACATGTATCTTCACATGTTGTTTTGGGTTCATACAAGGGTATAACAAATTGTTAAATGAACTTATGAGAAAATGTTTTTATATGTTTCAGGGGAGGTAACAACAGATTAGATGAGGAGAACAGAGAAGTTCAAAATCAAAACAGGTAAGTTATGTCAGATATTGAATATTGAAAGGAGTTTTTGTACCAAGTTGACAAATTATGTAATTTTTTTAGCAGAGTTGTGACATTGTTGAACTTGACTTTTAATATGATAAATTAAACATGCAGATGAGGACAATAAAATTATAGTTTCCAGACAAGATATTTATATTACAAAAATGTATCTATCTTGGTTTGGAGTGATCCCCATTTATGTCAGCTTTCAAATGAAACAAGCATGTCTGATTCAGTAGAAAAAAGTTGTGAGTACAGGCTTGTAACAGGCTATGTCAGGCTTTAATTTTCACAAACTTGTATTAAGTTTTTGAATAATACGTACAATGTTCATACAGCTGATTCACTTCATTGCTCTAGCCAGTACTCATGAACTTGCAATTATTTTATAATTAATCAAATAACTGAAATAAGAGAAGATATATTTGGCACCTGTATATTTATATACAAACAAAAATGTTTGATTATTTTATATTACAGAATGTTTGACTCACAAAACAACAACAGAGGAGGATATAATGTAGGAGGACTACTTTATTATGCTGGATCTACATTACCCATAGAATGGTCAGATTCATATTATTTTTAAATATAGCATATTATTTATATTTTGAAATAGAATTTCATTCAATCTTTTGTTCATTGAACCTTACTTGTTCATATGTAGAAAAAGTTACATTATCATCGCTAATAGTAATAATTCAAAGCATTTTCTTTTTTTTCAAATGTTGAAATTAGCATCCTGCTTCTTCTACCTAGTTTTCTAAAACTGATTGAAAAGTTAAAATATATGTAGTGATTTAAATTTAAAGATTTTTTTTTCAGAAGACTTTTATGATGAAATTTACTCTAACATGATTTCCTTCACAATTTCTGCACTTGTCATATAAAAAAACAAGGAATCCTGTGAAAAAGTCAGAAACCTTGCTTATGAATGTGTATTTAAATTTGCCATAAATTTTTGGAAAATTCTGAAATCCATACACAAGTGAATTTGTTAGTGATTAGCAATGACTGATTGTAAACTCTATTTCAGGACAAATCAGCATTCCTGTATGAACCCAAATAGTCATTGTGAATTAGTAATACAGTATATGTGTGGTGACTTAGTTAGAGATGGAGCATCCAGAACGTTAGTTATATTTTAGACATTACACATTATGACCAGAAATTTCTGTCTGGACTCTTATATTTGGTCCATATATTGCATTATTTGGTTGTTAAATGTGCTTGCAAGACAGATACGGTATTGTACATATAGAAGGATATAATTGTATTTTAAAGTAAACTTGAAGATGAAGATAATCAATAGAATATATAGCTGTAACTTTGATTTATATTGTTGTCTCATGTACATCAACTATATACCTTTGATTGTCCAGCTTTACAGGTAAGTAATGCATCAAACGAAGGCTATATAAACCAGACATGATTTTTGTCTTGCCTGCGACAAAGGTTGCATTATGTGAGACAGGTATTACAATCCGGCAGAGGCGACGACAGCCTAAACTATTTGTTTAAAGCTTTAGATTTCAGAAGGTAGAAGACCTGAATGCTTATGTAGATACCTTATGTTACGAAGTTTACGTTTGTCATATGTCCATTGACCTTGACCTCATTTCATGGTTCAGTGACTGCTTGAAAAAACATTATATTTTTTTTTTGTTAAGTGAAATACTCACTTATTATGAGTAATAGGATAACTATATTTAGTATATGGGTTCCTTGCAACGTCTACATGTCGTGTCAGGTAGGGTCAACCTGACCTCGAACTTATTCCATGGATCAGTGACCAAGGTTAAAGTTACTTGGTCAAGTCCGTATCTCAGATACTGTAA
The DNA here is from genome assembly GCF_021869535.1 of Mytilus californianus. NCBI lineage: Eukaryota > Metazoa > Mollusca > Bivalvia > Mytilida > Mytilidae > Mytilus > Mytilus californianus. Next base: position 109,928,320 of record NW_026262581.1, read on the forward strand.
GAAATAGGTCAACTGTATTTGGTGTATGGAGTGATTGTAAGGGATACATGTCCAACTGACAGATTTCATCTGACCTTCACCTTAATTTCATGGTTCATTGAGCAATGTTTAGTTTTTGTGGTTTGGTCTATTTTTCAGATACTATAAGCAATAGGTCAACTATATTTGGTGTATGGAATGATTGTTAGGGGAACATGTACATGTCCGTCTGACAGATTTCATCTGACCTTGACCTCAGTTTCATGGTTCATTGATCACTGTTTAGTTTTTGTGGTTTGGTCTATTTCTCAGATACTATAAGCAATAAGGCAACTATATTTGATGTATGGAATGACTGTCAGGTGTACATGTCTGTCTGCCAGGTTTCATCTGACCTCGATCTCATTTTCATGGTTCATTGGACTATTTTTAGTTTTTGTGGTTTGGTCTATTTCACAGACATTATAAGCAATAGGTCAATTATATTCAGTGTATGGAATAATTGTTAGGTGTTCATGTCTGTTTGGCAGGGTTCATATGACCTTGACTTCATTTTCATGCCTCATTGGTCAATGTTTAGTTTATGTGATAATTGTGGTAAAACCTTCATATTACAGACTTTCAACATAAATTCAACGATAAGTAAAACAGACGAGACATTTCAGCATGTGCACTCTTGTGTTCAACTATCAGGGAAAACAATTTGTTCCAAAAATATTTTAATGTGACAATGGATGCCTTTCCTTTTTATTTATTAGATCATATTCAGGGACACTAAATGAATGTCTTTCTTATGGAGGGTTATACAAATGCTAAAAGAATTATCTCAGATTTTTTATATAGTGTCCAGTTTGAAAATAAAGTCAATTTGAAATTTTGAAGCTTAAAATGTCATCTGTCTTTAGAAGTAACTCTGCCCAGGGACATTATAAGGAATCAGAGAGACAGTTTTAAAACCGATATATTTTGGTATAGTGTTGCCTGTTGTCCACACATTGTTCAAAAACTACAGAATGTTCTATTCAGATATCAAGAAAAGTTTATACAATATTATTTGATTATGTGGAAAAAAACTCCCATTTGTTTTAAAGATTTTCAATAAAGTTAAAGGTACAAATGTAAATATACCTAAAGCATTTTTTTTATGACCTTTTACATTTTTGGCTAAGGCATATAGATTAATCCTTGTCCATGCTTTTTGAATACATTCCAGTTTAGTTCAGGTTTGTACACACATTTTTTAAAGATTTTTCCCAGAAGGTCCATTTTTCAGAAACCTACGGTGACACAGAACAATACCCTATAGTACATTTTACATTTTCATGCTTAAGTGATATTGGTATTACTTTTTTAGCCAAGTTGAAATTCATTAAATCATGAAAATCTGCTATCATTGTTTAAATTTGTTTTGGAAATAAAAAGCTTTTTTGGTCTTTTGGAAATTGTTGTTTGTGCTGTATTTAGACCCCTCTACCAAGAAATTTGTTTTACATGCACACGTATAAAAATTGCGGTTTTTATCCAACGCAATCATAGGTTTGAACGTTGTTTTCAATTTAGACTTATATATATTTTTTCGTTTGGGCTTGTATTATATTTTCCTTCGGGTTTATATGATCCGTTCATCCTATTTCGACTCTTTAAAATTCAAGAGTCTTTCCTAAAATGAGGTAAATTATATGGCCTTCCAAATACTGTTTCGATCCCTAACATCACTGAAGAGACATAAATTGTCGAAATCCGGATATGGTGTACAAATTTTTGCACCTCATGTTTGTGGTATACCATCTTTTCCACAAGTTTATTGTTTTCTGTTTGGTATTAAATTAATATTAAGATCCATTTTGTTAGATCTTGTGATCAATATATTTGGCAATCGCCAATGGCAGTCAGCAGGGTTTAAGAACATCAGTTGTTCGACCTGTTAGTCAAATGCGTTTTGTTAAAATAGACTTTTTTGGTCTTTTATATATATCTATATATACATAAATAAATTAGTATTTGAATTTTATTTTCAAGGTTTGTATAATCTGCCCTTAATCTTATCCAAAAATTCATTTATACAAGTAATTCTTTTATGACCCCTTATGTTCTCAACTTTTGGTAGGTTAAAAAATATCTAAACAATATTTTCCGTCTGTCTGTCCATCCGTCAGTCTGGCAAATCAGTTTTCCAAACTTTTTTTCTTCTTACTTGAAGATATTGATTTGATATTTGGTGTATTGTTTAATCATGACAAGTTACAGATCAAGTTCAAATTTGGTTATGGTCTGACGATTTTGTGCAGAGTAATGGTCCTCGAACATAGAAAATTCACTCAAATAATCAGTTTTCCGCACTTTTTTGGTCATGCTGAAGATATTGATTTAATAATTGGTTTATAGTTTTATTATGAGAAGTTACAGATCAAGTTCGAATTTTGTTCCAGTCTGATGATTTTGTGCAGAGTTATAGTCCTTGGACTTAGAAAATTCCCTCAAATAATCAATTTTCCACAATTTTTTCGTCATGCTTGAAGATATTGACTTGATATTTGTTATATAGTTCACACCATGACAAGTTAAGATCAAGTTAGCATTTTGTTCCAGTACAATGATTTTTTAACAGGTAGGGGACCATTTATTGCCAGGCAATACTCACAGAATGTTTGTTTTATTTGCTACAGCAGTGAATGCAGATTTAAAGTTAAATTTTATTTTTCAGTACAATAAGATTAGAAAATTCTCAATGTAGAAACTTTGATTGCAACACAGATTTTGAATATGGAATGAATGAAAACTTTGAGTATTACCAGAACTGTAGATACAGGTTGAGAAATAGAGGTCTCTTTATTGCTGACCAGGTAAGAGTCCAGTATTATTCTCAAGAAGTGTGCAGAGAGTTGTAGAAGATATGCATAAAGAAAAATTTAGTGCATCAATTGTGATATGAAAAATTATAATTTTCAAATTTAAATGCCTGGCTTGCTGAGTGTTTTGAATATTTAAGATTTATCTGTTGAGAGAAGAGAAATATTGTATTGCAGTGGATAATATGGTTGAATCTGTTTCTCTAATGATTTATAGACAACATGTAGGCAAAAAAAAAATGTGTTCTTCTTTGTGATGTCATTAGGCATAGTCACCTTTTTTCATGGCAACACAGTGCATAATCTTGCTGGCAAAATGATGATTTAAGTCGCTAAAAAAAATTGAAAATCTCAAAAACTCTGCGGCCGACTGACTTCATAGCAGAGTCAAGTCCACAGCAAAATTCTTTTAAGGGAGACAACTCGTGATTTACAAGTCACACGGGTAAACAAAAATGGTGATTGACAACTGAAAATCAAGATTTTTAAATGACCAAGACCAATACTGTCAATGAATAAATGAAATAAATACAACAGCAACTTTGAACATCCTTGGATTTAACATTCAAAACAATTTAAATGGGAAACCAAGCGACTGTTTGAGTTATCATTTTACGATGATTTGGTCATGAGGATGTTGCATAATCACTCAGCTGATTTGTTTAATTGTTATTTGTTATGAGCCAACCAGTTTTACTATTCCGTAGGTTAAGGGATGGGAATTAACAGCTGATTTTTTGCTATTCATTGGAATAAGCAATGAAATGTGAATAGTAAAAAACATCTGATGGATAATTTGATTGCAACTTAATGGTTAATTAATATGTGATTGACAGATATCTTCAATTCATTTATAGGCCTACAATCGTTCATGAGAATCTCAAATCACAACTGACATGATGTCCTGTGGACAATCAATTATAAATGTTTTACAAAATTATGAAAAGTGGTGATATAGATTAAATTGCTCAATATTCTCAAACGGTTCTTGATAAAAAAAATAAAACAAATCATATAATAAAATTGGGAGTAATTTTTTCTGGACTTTTTGAAAAAATAGATTGATGTAGATGCACATGAGACTAATGCATGAAATAAACTAGCAACACTTTTTGTTTAAACTTGAAATTCGAATTGACAGTACAAATGATATAACTAAATAAATACAACTACATTGTCAATACTATTTTATTACGGGGTTTTCAAGATAAACAGTAGTACTGTATCATATAAAAACACAGCAGGTATATTTTTAATTGCATATATAAACAATTTCCATAATGGTCATAGATAAGCCCGAAAACACAACTCAAAATAAACGGTACTGGAATTTCACTTCTTCAAGAAGTTGACCACTTCTCCCTCTCCAAAATTCTAAATTATATCCACCAACAAAAAAGCAAAATCAATGAATGTATAAATCGGCTGAGAAGAAGAAACATTTTCTATTCAATTACATTAATCCAGATTAGTTTCATTTTGAATCACCAGCTGATTACTGTATATTTATTTATTTTTCATGGATATTTGATTTCATGGTTTGCCATACAAGTTTTTAGAAAATTTTTACTTTGTTAAACATTTAAATTTGAGGTTTACCTATATTCACGAAATCCACAAAAATTGTTGTCCCTTAAAAAAAAACCCAGAAACATTTATATCATATATAGAACAGTTATCAATCGAGCTCTTAACTTTGAAAGTTGCTGTCATCCAGTTAATATAATGACTGTAGCAAGATTTTCCATTCTGTTGTTTGGAATAGCTTACTCAACAGATTCTACAGATATCTGTGATCACCATGCATTTCACTTTAGTGGTAGTTTTGTGGCATATAAATTATGCTTTTCACCTATGTTAGTTATTTGGAATTTTTCAGTTGACCATTCAGGTGTTATCTTTATCAATGGGTAAATGAGTCTTCAGTCTAAAATACAATATGTAAAAATGACAGCTGTTAACCAAATTGTGTTCTTCCTTTTCAGAATTTAGGAGGAAATCGTAAATATGCTAGAAATACAAGACAGAACCCTACTGGGAATCGATATGGGTATGAGTGTCCTGAGGAAAGAGATTATTATCCATACTGGGAGCCATCTCCATGGAAGGTTATTTTTGTTTTATTATAGAATTAATAAACATTTTTTGTATAATTAAGCTTGGTTAAAAAAGGTTATTTATTTTAGATTTTAGTTTTAGCAAAAAATCTATTATTTTGGAAAACATACAATTCCCATACTAGCAAATCATAGTATATTTATTGAAACACAACAGTCATCATTATTAAGTCAAATATTGATCTTTCTTGCTTGTACTTACATAATGAGCTAATGAAATGTGCTAGTACTAAAAAAATGATGACTAATGGTTTTTTTAGGATATTGTTGTTATGACAAATGATGTTACAAGATGCCCATACTATCAAGAAGAAAGTCAGAATGTAAAATCACGCTGGACGTGTGTTGTGCCAAAAAACGTAACAGAAAAGTACACTGGAAAATTTGACATACCAAACAACAAGGCAGACTGTGAGGTTAGTTTACTGTACACTTTTTGTACTAAGACTTAAACATTTAGATTAATGTTGAAGATGGATTGGGTAGGGTGATAGACTTGTAATAGTGTACATCTGGAGAAGACTTTGATAGGGCTGTTATTAGATAATGAACAGTTGTAGGCAGTAGATGATTTGACTGCATTCTAAGTATGTGTAAGTGTGTAATTGTAAATGAACATGTAGGTTTATAGCCTTACCTGTTGTTTGTGTGTATTTATAGATAAATTACATATGTAAACTAATGTTTTGATTCTAAATTAGTTAACATTTATATTAGGTACCGTAAATTGCCTAATAAATTAATATAAGATTTGTAGATGAATTGGATAGGGCACTATACTTATAAGTATAATATGTGTACTGTTAAAAGGGATTTAAGTTGTTAGAGCGATTAATCATAGAAATAAGTACAGCATTTATTAAATATTTTATGCAGAATCAAAACATTTTTTTAAAGGCTTAGGATTGATTTGTTCTAATACCTACATTATACACTATGTTGAATTTTATGGTTTACCTACATATATATGAGTTTTGAACTCTTACATGAGTTGTAAAATAATGTATACACTTTTTGTCAGGCATTTCGTTATCCTAAAAATGATGCTAATGGTGCAAAGGCTTCATGGACAGAAATACCATCTCATGGTATACCAGCCCCTGATTGCAGAGAAACACAATTTTCAAGAGATAATCACCTTGGTAACGGTATTGGTGGACAACCATTAGTTTACAACTGGACCATACCAAACAGCCTCAACCATGAACAATGTATCATGAGAATGAGGTGGGTAAAGAGAGATATATGTTAAAATTTCAATCTCAGATAATGATGTGTATACACATTGTGTCTAGTGGCTAGTAAAAGAGGAATGGAGGATATCAAAGGGATATTCAAACCAATATAATGACAAACTGATAACTTTTGGCAAAAAATGAAAATGAACAAAAGACAAACAACAGTATACAAATCACAACATAGAAAACTAAAGACTGAGATACACAAACTTATTTAACAATATTTATATGCAGAAAACCCAATAATCTGTTTATTGACCTATTTTTGGTCTCTCCCGATTGACAGTTTTGTGCTTGGTTGTTCTTATGAAACTATGCTAGATAAGTTCTGCTCTCATATTGTGATGTTTCTGATAACTTCTCCTCAAACATGTTGACCTCGCTGATAAGTTCTGCAAATGTCTCAAAGCTATGATACAAGAATAATGAATTGCCTGAGTATGGCGATGTGCAAAAAATGGTGCTTTTGCTTTGTGAACTACAGCGTCATAAAATTCTCGATATATCTATATTCAGAGCAGACTCACAGATGAACATATTTATACGTACGTCCCAAAATTGGTTTCCCTTCTCTAACTTTAGTTTGCCTCAACCAAATGTTATTCAACTTATACACTATGCTTATTACCACAAAACACAGATCAAGTTCGAATTGGTGGTGTCACTTTTACCGTTCTAGAGTTATGCCCCTTTACAAACGGTTTTTCATTTCCGTTTCCTAACTTAAGTTTGCCTCAACTAAATGTTATGAAACGCATACACAATGCTTAGTCCACAAAACTCAGATCAAGTACAACTTTGGGTAGCATCACTTTTACAGTTCTTGAGTTTTGTCCCTCTATAACATTATATGCAAGCAGGGGCATCATCTGTGTCCCATTGACACATTCCCCATTTATTTTTTTTAATGCATGTTAAATTTATAAAATTTATTATGAAATAGACCAATTTTCTGTAGAATAATCTTTGTGGTTTCAAGATTCTCTGGAAAATTGTGCTTGGTTGTTCACTTGTTCTAGCCAAATTTTAACAAATGTCTTTTTTGAAAAGACCTTGTGTGTTAGTATATGTGATACCTTACTTTACTATCTATCCCAAAACCACATGGTTCTTTTAAGAAATATAACTTATTAATTATACACTGTAGGTACAATATATCCACTGGTGATTATGATGGCTGGAACACTACAGCAGCAAATATCGCCTCCGCCAATGAAAAATTTTATAAAAACCTTGGATTTAGTGAAGAAGATGCTGCATCAGACAGAGGCTTTGTATTTGAAGACAATCCTGAAATCAAACTTTTCAATGATCTAGGTTTAGAATTGGAATTAGCTGTTAATACTGCACAATTTGGAAGGACATTTCAAGATAGGTAATGCTTAAATCTTTTTACACTATTTAAAAAAAAAAACAGTTAAAATTAATCAGGGAATTGATTTCAGCCTGATCTAGATTAACAGTATTGTTTTGATTTTTACAGTAGAAAATGAAGGGATATGGAGTAAATGTACAAGGGACAAAATCGCACACAATACATAGAAAACATACAAAATTATCAATGAACAGGGCTTTTATTCCTGTTCTTCATCTTGACTGTTGATGTAGGGTCTTCAACAATGAACGAATCATTCATACCCTAAACAAGGTCAAGACAGCCCCTAGCGTCGACTTAAGCGGTACTATTGATAAAAATAAACCACAGTTCAGCTTTAGTTGAGAACTGAAATAATTGTCATTATATTTATAAAAAAAACAATTGTTTGAAGCTGTCAGAGCTGATGACATTATTTGTAAATTAGAAAGTGGAATTTGATGTCGACAAATTAGTAGCTTTCATTCTTTTTCTCGCCTTGACGGAGTCAAAAAGCGAGACATAGGTATGCTGTTTCCGGCGGTGGCGGTGTCAACAATGTATTAGTTTGTGATTAGGTCTAGTTTGTGGTGAACCACTAATGATATTTGGTATGCAGTTGTATAAGGATTAGCACATCTCATTACCATGGAGATTATTTGGCCCCGTCCCCTCAGTCATGGTCTATTGACTTTGAAACTTTGCTTAGTTTACATGTATTAGTTTTTGATTAGGTCAGTTTATGGGAAACCACTAGTGGTAGGTCAATGATATTTGGTATGCAGTTGTATAAGCATTGGCATATCTCATTTCCATGGAGATTATCAGGCCCTGCCCCCTCAGTCATGGTCTATTGACTTTGAAACTTTTGCTTAGTTTTCATGTATTAGTTTGTGATTATGTCAGTTTAAGGGGAACCACTAGTGGTAGGTCAATGATATTTGGTATGTAGTTGTATAAGCATTGGCATATCTCATTTCCATGGAGATTATTTGGCCCCACCCCCTCAGTCATGGTCTATTGACTTTGAAACTTTTGCTTAGTTTACATGTATTAGTTTGTGATTAGGTCAGTTTAAGATGAACCACTAATGTTAAGTCAATGATATTTGGTATGCAAATGTATTGGGATTTGCAAGTTTCATTTCCATGGAGATTATTTGGCTCCGCCCCCTCAGTCATGGTCTATTGACTTTGAAACCTTTGCTTAGTTTACATGTATTAGTTTGTGATTAGGTCAGTTAAAGATGAACCCCTAATGTTAAGTCCATGATATTTGGTATGCAAATGTATTGGCATTTGCAAGTTTCATTTCCGTGGAGATTATATAACCCCACCCCCTCATAATGGTTCATTGACTTTGAAACTTTTACATAGTTTACAAGTTAATGTATGTGTTTAGGTTTGTTTTTGAAAGGGAACAACTTATGAAAAGCCAATGGTATTTGGTATGCAGTTGTATTAGCATTGGCACATCTCATTTCCATGGAGATTGTTTAGCCCTGTATCTTGAGTCATGGTTCATTGACTTTGAGTATTTGATTAACTTACATGTTAAAGTATTGCTATTTTAATTTCAACATTTGCATTATCAAATTAACAAATAGGCAAGACATATCTGTGTGTTAACAGTTTATAAACATATTTTTTTTCACTTTCAAAAACTTGAAATTTTGTGAATAATTAGCTCACAGTATTACATGTATATTAAATAATTTTTTCAGATCTTTCATATTTGCTGTGCGTCCACAGCCTAGCGAGACCAGTGGAAAAGCCATACATAATCTAAATGTTAGAGGAAAGAGAGGAAACATTGTAGAAGTTTTCCCATCAGTAGAGTATGATTTTGTACCCAATAATTTAGAAGCTGCAAATGGTGACTACGTCCATATTCAGTGAGTATCATAATGAAAGTAGTAAATGGCCCACTGGATTTTTTTTAATACTTGGCTTTATTATTTTATATTTATATATTTTCATTAAATAGATGTTTCATAGAATTCTATCAATTTTAATTAGAAGATAGCAATCAAGTGATGTTCTAAAGAAGTGTTTTATATCCCAGTGAATTGCAACATTCATGCATGCTCTCCTTGACAACATTACAACAATGAGTAGAAGTAATAAAAAAAAATTCATGCGTTTTTAATTTTTTTGACATCTAATTTTTTTTTGGTCTTGCTTGTCACAGAAAATTCAATGGAATTTATTTTCATAGTTTTACAGTAATATGATATGTATCTTTGAAAAACATTTTTTGTAATGCTTAAAATTTGTAAATACATGTTACATGAAAATAGCAGATATTTGGTACACCAACAAAAAATTATTTCTTTTATAGTATCAATGTTTTGGTTATCTTACAGATGGACAGGGTCCAATACAAACAATGCGGGGAATGATGGGAATGGTCAGGCTAGGTCAGATAGAAACAATATTGTCTTGCTGAATTCTCAAGTCTACCCTGAAGGCAGTGGCATTCAATTTGGTCCTGGTGCAAAATATGGACAATACGGAACTAACTATCCAATGCACCTTGATAATTCTACATTCTTAGGACTATCTAGAGAAGATAGAGAAAATCTGGCTTTTAATGTTCCAGGTATTGCACATTTTATAAGTAGTAGCATCAAATCTTAGAAATAAACGATGCAAATGAACAATAACTGGTCACAAAAAGTACAGAATGATACAACCTCAGCATGTCCATAAGAAATCATGCTTGAAAATGTGGTCTCATTCTAGTACATTTTCCAAATATATTACTCTATGTGGTTTTCAAGTTAACCATGAAAAGAAAAAGATATACTGATATTTGATTAATGTTGTAGTATACAAGTTGAAGTAGTTAAAAATATAATGTGTTACTGTAAATTCAGAAATGTTTACGTGAATATATATTTTTAATGTGATTGCTTAACTATGGTAAAAAATGCAAGATTATTTATTGGGACTTCAGAAATGCAGCATAGAATAATGCTATCAAATTGTAAAATGCAGGATTTTATCTTTGCGAAAACTGTCCTGTCACAAATATAGCATTAATTAAAACATCACAAAAATTTCTGTATTTACAGTACTTATTTTGATGCCTTTTATTGTTAGGTGCCTTTGGAGGAGAACTATCACAACTAGATGATGCTAGCCCTTACTTTAATCTTGGAATTAGAAAAATCAGTCAGCTGGGGACCTTTCATTACATGTGTACTAGAAACAATGACTTCTCCAATCGTGACCAGAAGGGACGTATAATGGTATCCAGTAGTCCAACTGTATATGAGTCGATTGGTTGGATGGGAGGTCAGCTCAAGATACCAGATAGGTATTTAATTATTAGATACCCCTAGTTTAAGCATTGTTATAAACACACTTCCTAACTTTAAATAACTTCAGTTTTGACATAGTTTTGATAGATGTGTATCTAATTAATGGTTTATTATAAAGATACTGAATTCTTTGTTCTTTATTGTTTTATTGTATCCCAATTATATTGAAAAGATACAGATAACTGGAACCTTAATATGTTGGGGGTTTTTTGCCAGACCTAAATGATTCCTTAGAGTTTCACAGCATTTCAGAACAAAGTTGTCCTTGTCCTTTTTGACACTGGAGGATGTAACTTTGATTTTTAGGTCAATTATGATTGCTGAGGTATATTGTTACGGCAAGAAATCACCTTTAAATTGTAGCCACTAAAAGACAAAAATCAAGAATAAATTTAACAAGATTTATTATACAATTTTACACGAAATATTATACAAATTGAAATGTCAACTTAACTGTTAAAATATATGTCTGATCCTTTGTCTTTTCTTTATCCGGAATTCTTCTCTTAACTGTACAGAATCCAATGTAATATATATGTCCAATAAGTTCATGATCACAATCTAGTATGATGTTGTTCGTAAATAAAAATGTCAATCCAACAACTCTGGAGATCTTCTCAGAATCCAAGTATATTAATGTCTGTCTGAATTTCAGTGTCTGTATATATAGTTGTCACGGAAACTTCTAGAACACTGTAGAAGGGAAACTCCTAGAAAACTATAGAAGGGAAACTTCTAGAAAACTTTAGAAGGGAAACTTCAAGAATACTGTAGAAGTTTAAATTACTAATTGTAGATTATGATCATTTGGGAATTATTATGCAAGTCAAATAGAAAGTTCTAATCGTTCCATCAGTATCTATGATTGTTCGAGTGATTTCTAAACTGCACAATTGTAACATCATTTTGTAAACAACTACCGGTATAACCCAATTAAATAAACATTATAAGGCCAAGATAAATAAACATGATAATTACAATATCAAAATATATTGAATAAATCATAATTCATTAATATCAAAAGACTTATTTTGGTTATTCCTTCCTAAGGTAGCAGATCCTCTTTTACCAATATAAATGTTTGTTAGACACAGTGTCCATTAAACATTTTACTTACATCTGTTTATACTTTATATAGTAAAGCATGGGTGAAAGTTGAACAAGGAACATTCAGTAAGCTTCATACACTGAAACTAAATGAATGGAGTTCAAATGATGGATTGAATCTTATGAAGTCTAAAGGAGGAGCTATATCTGTGAGTATTATTATTGGATATCATTCAAATTTAAAATAAGCTGAATCAGATCCAGTTATTTTATTTATTCATAAGTTTAAACAAAAAAATACAGATTACCTTTCCTAGTCTTGTGTTTAATTTTTAATTCAATTCAATTCAATTCAAATCTTTATTGCCATTACACCATACGTTTATAGCATGTGACACAACATAACAAAATAAAAACAAACAATATCAACAAGATCACTTATATACATAATGAAAGTAAATATTTCAAGAGTCCCCTGTCCTCAGTTCTATAGACTGTTTTAAAAAGGATCCAAGCTTATTAACCTGAATGTGTGATCTTGGGTTGATTATATATGTAATTTTATCTGAATTTTTAATACATGTATCACTGATTTGATTTGAAGGAAAATACAACCAGAAAAATGTTTACATAGCTTTACCTTATCCGCCACTAATTAATTAAAGGAAATGCTATTAGATTAGTATACTTCTGGATTTTTGTACCATTGTGACCACATAGTAGAAAAATTACCGTGCATAATGATTATAATGAGAAACAAAATCTTTTAGGATCAAACCAAGAATATGCTAGTATTTAACCTTTTCATCTGAAAACTTTTACATACTTCTTCATTCTGCTTCATGTTGTGTAAGAGACTTGAACATCAACAATGCTTCACAAACCTTACATTTAAGAAATTGGAAATTTAACTAGCTTATATGGTTTATTTATTCCCTGTAACTCATTGATTGTAATTCAGTTATAAATTCTTTTTTTTTTTAAATTCTCTATTTATGGTCATATTGTTTTGGTATGAATAACAGTAATCGTACATGATTTTTTCAAGCAAAGGAAACACAAATTCAATCACATCATATGTAAAGGAGTTAATTTTTTTCAAAGTTGTTTTATTAAAAAAAGTTATCTGCTTTTTAATTTCAGTTTTACTCATTCTTGATATATCAGCATCACAAACTAGGTCACTAGCCCAGAATTGCAAATTTCAAAAATGTCAAAATTTAGGCGTTGGCAACAAAAATAAACATTTTACAATCAAGGTATTATTTTTACTCTTTGAAGATGTTTTGAGTGGTCTCATGTACATATTCCACACATCTCTTTATATTCATATTCTAAAGATTTTATGAATGATTTTATTAGGTTGGTGATGATTTTGCAAGTGATTTTATTGTTTTGGCCCCAGAAACTAAACTGACAGATAATGGGAAGAAAGTTACCATCGGGATAGACATTAATGAGGACGCTAGTGATATTGGTATTTATAGATCAAATACAGAAAATTTTGGTGGATGGACAAAGGTTGACGCATCCATCAATGGTGGAATGGCAGAATTCCAAACGGATCAGGGTGGAGTTTTTGTTGCCAGGTCCCATACTAATGTTGGACCAATTATTGGCATAGTAGTAGGATTATTAGTTGTAGCATTAATTATAATAGCAGCAGTGGTTTATTTTAAGAAAAATCCAACAAAATGGATGGCTATGAAAGGAAATGCTAAATATGTTGAAAAATCTCTCTCAAATAAAGTATGAAAATGAATTATATCTGTAATAATTGATAAATTTTAGTAAATTGTAGAAACGGGTAAAATATCTTTATATTATAAAATATTTTGTTAACAATAGAGTACGGTAGTCATTTAATCTGAAGTGGAGAAAGAAAATATGCTTTCTGATATTCGATTTTAGGCCCCCAAAAATGAAATAGAAGATTTTATGCAAAAAATAATGAAAACACTCTTTGATTCATTAGTAAGAGTGTATTTATTATGGTTCTCAATAGTAACCTCTCTTGAAAATATGTTTTTTTATTGAATGTTAATTAAGAAAGGATTGTCTTTGATTTGATTACTTATTTTCAGTATTTTTAAGAATTGGCATAATTATTTTAAATATCAAATACTCAGTATTAAAATAAAATTATGATTTTGTTATGAATTCAATGATGTTTTGTAAATGATTTTAAGCATATCATGTTGACATGTCTCAGAACCAATAATCAATTTTATTTTTTTCTGTTTTTATAGCGTAAATGCTATATATATATTGAGTAATACACAGGTTTCTGTGTATTTTGTTGTTACTGATAGGCATTAAGTACATGATGAAATTTTAGACAAAAGAACAAACTTGTCACCATTGTGAGATTTTTAAAAAAAAATTTCTATGATATATATGGTAACAAATACTACAAATGCAATAATATTAGAAAGGATACCAAGCACTACCTAAAATATTGGATAGTACAACCGACCATGCCAATATGCTACTCCCTACATTCCTTTATAAACATATGTTTATAAACTTTATCATATCTAAAGCTTTTTAAAGCTGTTATTTATTGCGGAAATGACCAATGTTTTGAGGTGGCATGCACCATCTTGATTAAAAAAATTCATCAGGACTGTTATAACTGCACTTGAGATGTTTTCTATAACACTTTTTTTTTTATTTCTGCGCAAGTATTTATTGCTTGTTGTCTTGGATTTACCAAATGAGATTATTTAATGAAAACAAATCTTTGTATTATATTATATTATGTATAAATCTGTTGTCAAAAAATTAACACATATCTATGCAAATCTTGGAACAAACTAAGCTTCAGGAAACTAAATAAGTTTAAATTTAGTGAATCATTTATCATTCTCATATTATTGTTATTATTTATTTGTTTATAAGAACAGGAACATAGATTTTAGAGAGAGAAAAAAAATTAATATAAGTAATGGTAATTTGAAAAATGTTGTTTGTTAATTTTAAGTCAATTTACTTTTGAAAAAAAGGTAATGCAGTCATGAAAGTAATTGAAAATTAATTTTTAGTTTTATATTTTTTTTAAATGTCAATTCTATCTTAGTTACGTAAATATTTCCTCACACTAAATTACACAGATACAAAATTATGAAGTATTTTATAAGGGCAAATAATCTCAGGGATTCTTAGTAATCATGCATTGACTAGTATTATGCTTCCAATGAATATCAAATTTATTAAGAAATGTATTAAATTTACTAGTGCTGTTAGTATTAAATGATCATCAGTGTGTGTGTTATTGAAAAGGTCTAGACTTTATTTCTGATATTAGTATTCCAACCTGAAATATGATATTAATATCTGCATCATTTTGACACAACACTGTTTAGAAATTATTGAATATTTGTATGCTTAATAAACTATTCTAAAAGTAATTTTAATAAAGGTTAAAGGAGATTTTTGAAAGAAATTATCATATCTCGGACAAAATGAAATGTACAATTTTTTTGACGTACATGTAGTTTTGCTTCATTTAAAAGCTTATAAAATAAACCAGATTTTTGTGTGTCATTTTTTCTGACTGGAATGAATAATTCATATAATTATCTCTCATTATATTCAATATTACAACTTGCCACAACAGCTAAAAATGTCATTATGCATTATAGTAAAAACTTCTTTTTTAACAATGAAATAAAAATGAAATCATCATAAAACATATTTTGGGATTGTAATTAATAATCATGTATCTGTTATGTTACATGAAGGGATATTTGTCACAGTCATATCATACAACAGTTAGATTATATATTGATATGTTTATATATTAATGTTTTATATATGAAAAGCTGCTGGTCAGCATTAAAATATTTTTACATAATCATTGTGTATTATTTCCTTTGCCAATCAAGTTTAGAATGAGATTTAACATATTGCCCAAGTTTGTATGTTACAAATATAAGTAGGGAATAGCAACTAAACATCCAGAAAGTATATTCTAAAAAAAATTATGTATATACATACTGGCTTGTTTTGGGAAAATCTCTTTTAACAATCTTTATGTTAACAATTTGTGATTGACTATTATAGACTGACTTTGTACAGCCACTTTTGATTGTAAGTGGTTGGTAAAACAACCAGTGTTACAGCTGTCTAAACCTGACTTGTAAGTCAATGTCTACAAGGGATGGGAAATGTATCCACACAGTGTGGTCCTCTGGCCGAGTGGTCTAAGTACATGTAGTTTAACTACTGTATCAGTAGCCTGTCAACACTGAAGTTGCAAGTTTGAGCCCAGCACTTGGCGTTTGACTCCAATCTTAATTGACCAGGAATGCCAGTTTTCCTGCTGAGGTCATGGTTCTCTCCAGGCACTTTGGCTTCCTCCACCAATAAAAACTGGCTGCTATGAAATAGTCAATAGTGTTCAAAGTTGCATTAAAACACCAAAAAATCAATCCACACAGTGAAACAGACTTGGCTGTGTATTTAAACATCTTGAACACCCCTCAGCAAGAGTAGTTGCAAAACTTTGTGTGTCAACATAGTGTATTTAATTTTACACCCCTAATCATTTCAAGCATGGGTGCATATTTCATTCAATACACTTCATTGACAAGAGTGCTAGGGCACTGCACATCATAGAGAATGCAAAGTAGTTATGTTGAGACAGACCTTTGAAAAGCGTTTTTTTCAATGACTGCTTTATGGATAATGAAGGTTTTATACAAATAGTTAGATCACCTTGACTAATAAAGTTTTAAGATTTATTGAAAATTTGAGATAAATCAGGGTAGACATTTAATCAGTGGTCACATGATGAATTGATAGTGATGAAAGATGAAACAACTACAGGTATTATTTAAAGTTTGTACAACAGCAATGTTAGTCATTAGCAAAGTTGAGTGGGATTTATTAGGGTACATCTGCTGACCAAGTCCATGTCCGTGGCACTTCCACAGCCAGTCCACTGAAACTATTATTTCATATTAGAATATGTATCTTAGGCAGTACTGCAGATGTCCACAAAAGTAGGCCACTCTAATCTACATTTGATGCCGCACTGACTTATATTTAGTATTACATCTTAATTAATTTTTGAAATACTAAGTTTTGGTTAAGGATGCGTGTAGAAAAATATTACCAGGTTTCTCTAAATAGTAGGTCACTCATACCTACACGTAACACTTCATTTGAGTTATACATTGTTTTGCTCCAGAGTTTCGTGCTCGTATATAAATAACCTGCAATCATACAAGTTGCTATAAAATATCCTGTAAGGGATAATAATGGCAAATAAGCAATTAACTCTGACCTACATTAAATCCATCACTTTTTTGCATATAAGGTGTATTCCTTTGTTACTCAGTATTCATGACAATTGAACAATGTTTGGTATGCAGATCGTCAGGGGAGTATATATGTCAGATATACTTCGTTTTCACATTCCTGTTTTCAGGTTAAGTTTAAGGATTCATGTAGTTCTTTAATAACTATGCATGGCAGATCAGCAATATGGAAGAAATTACTAAGACGCAATCACAAATCATAAGTAGAAGAAAGGTAAGACAACGCCAAAGGGAAAAAATAAAAACAGTTCCACAAAACACTACACCGAAACCTGAAGATTTAGTAACAAGAATCCCAACCTCAACGATATTCTTTGGTAACTATTCATGACAGATCAGCAATATGAAAGAAAACACTGAGGAGCAATCAAAAATCAAAAGTGGAAGAAAGGCAGACAACGCCAAAGGGAAAAATATTTAAAAAAACAGCTCCACAAAACACTGCACAGATATCTGAAGGTTTGGCAGGCAAAACGAACCCCACCCACAACCAGGTTGAACTCATTGTGACTGAGCAAGCAGTTTCTGTTCACATGAAACCCATCGTGTTGCTCATGGCAAACCAAATCCGTTCAACGTTTAGTGAATAAAGAAGCATGGGTTCCGTTGTAAGGAGAAATTGTACACTATTGTAAATTGTCCTCTTGAAAAATAACACTGGTGGAAGGAATACACTGTTACATTGTTGTCTGTCTGTAAAAAGTCATATTATGGTCTACTTCACTCTTACATATATTTTTGTCAATTTTGCCTATTTCTCAGAAAGCATACAAGGCAATTTAGTGTACCAACTCTGGTTATTTATTTTGACAACCATTCTACTATTGAATGAAGAGTGAGTATAGAGTCGTTTTCGAAATAAAATCGAAAAGTAAAAGATTACCAAAAACTATAGTAACTGTCATTTGCATATACAATATTACGACGGGGATTAAAAGGTGACTGTTGTTTGATATTGCTGCCATCATAGACGAGGTGAGATTTTGTTGTTATTTCTTTTTAAAGGTTTTTTTTTTGGTAGAAAAATATTTGAGCCAACAACAGCAATGTCCTCTTTTCTTACGTTCTAACCATCACACTGTATATTCTCATATAATATATACCAATTATGCTCTAAAGTGAATATTATGTTGAAAAAAAAAATATTGACATCAATGTATAAAACTTAGAGACCTGTTCAGAATAGAAAATGTAAAAACGACTGTAAATGGAAGTGTAACAATAGCGCATTGATGAAATACATTTTTTGAAAGTAACATGTAGGTACAGTATTTGTTAGGTTACCTCGACAAATGACATAAAGGAGGTGCCAAATATAATTTTTCAAAATTGGTCCATATTTTGAGAAAAAACAACGAAAATTGTCCCTTTACGTAAATTTAACTATAAATAAACGCTATATTTGCCATATCAGATGTACAACACAATAACAACAAACCCATTTTTCAACCCAAATTTTGTACCAGTAGTTATTGTCAAACTGTCCCAGAGGCGGATTAATGTGTGTGTGTGTGTGGAAAGGGGGGGGGGGGGGGGGGGGGTAGGGGGGCAATAATAGAGCTACTTTTATGGTTAATACAGACTTTACCTATTTCGCCTCTAACCGCTGCCTAGTTCAAAATCCCTGATCCGAATATGTGTCCCACATTGCCGGATACCTTTTCTTTTATATGTCTCTCCCTAAATCCTATATTTAATGTCCTCCTCGTAAAAATTACATATATTTCGTACATTTGCGGATACTACAAAAATCCTTAATTGGTATAAGTCAACACCACTGTGACGAAATAAATAATCATCTTATTTTTAATTGGGAACATTTAGGTTGAATAACTTGTTCTTGTAGAACTTCAAAACTTTTTTTTACGCAGACGGTTCATTTTTACATTGAAATTCAACTCAATTTTGATTTTAATGTTTCAAAAGTTCACAGTGAATACATTTATATTTCATCTCTTGTTCAAAGACAACTGGAGCCTTACTGAACATGAAAAACAATGAATTATGGACATCTTTAATGCAAAAAAATGTAAGCCATTTCATTTGGAACAGCTGACGTAAAAGTCAGTCTAGAATCTTTTATTAATATATATCTTTATTTCCAAAGTCTATATAAACTATAGGTGCACATTTGAAATACATCCACATCGATAATACATATATAAACACAAAATATGTGACAGAATAATAGTTTTATTTCTAATCGTCCTTGAAGTTTTAATCAGAACACGTCTAACAAGATAACAGACGGATCGTGTGTAACCTCTTTAATTGGAACCATTCACCTGAAGTCACAATGAGGGTAAGGTTCTCAATTCCAGCTGTACTGACTGACAATCGTATTGAACTTTCACATTACAATTTAACAATTTCCATTAAAATGTATTCAGATTTTTTCAAACGAATGTTGTACTAAACTGTGAGGTTTGATTTCCTGTGAGACAATGAGACGACAGGAGGTGAGGTTTGATTTCCTGTGAGACAATCCAAATGAGACGACAGGAGGTGATGTTTGATTTCCTGTGAGACAATCCAAATGAGACGAAAGAACATGGAGTGAATATTTACATTTTTACAATTGACAATGAAGGTCGATTCAGAACAAAATTTTACAACAAAAAGGATGATTTCAGCTTTCCAATTGTGTGAACTTCCCATTTCTTTCTAGCACCCCCAGCAGC
The DNA here is from genome assembly GCF_021869535.1 of Mytilus californianus. Lineage (NCBI taxonomy): Eukaryota > Metazoa > Mollusca > Bivalvia > Mytilida > Mytilidae > Mytilus > Mytilus californianus. The sequence continues at coordinate 109,948,234 of NW_026262581.1, forward strand.
ACCTGTATATCCATGTTGATGCGATATACCCGTGCTTGCGTTTCCTGTCATGATTTCCTGGACAGAGGGTTGCTTCCTACAAGGGTTTCTAGTGTAAAGTTATCCCTTCGAAAGCTTTACGAGCACCATCATGAGTTGGTTGAGCTTTATGGAATATCTGTTTCACAAATGAAAACGCATATGTTCCAAATGTCGAAGCCATTATACCGTTCTCTTTTCCTCGATTGTGACATTCCCGAATGAGACTTAACATCGAATTCGTACTTACCACAAGCAACAAGATGGGTGCAAAATGTGGGAGCAGGATCTGCTAATTCTTTTATACTGGAAGTAATTCTGTATATGTTCATCATTTAATTACCCGAAAATACAGTGTGGCAACGGAATGAATTCACACGTTGTTACGTTTACTGTTCTGATTATCTTTCAGAAAATCCAATCCTTCAGCGCTTTAAAGTTAGGCCTGTTGCTGTTAACTTTGACAATAGCAACACAGTTTCTTGATGGAGCAGCACAATCACACGAACTCAGAAGTCCACGTTCCGGACACCCTATATTGGCAGGAGCATTCAACCTTAACCAGTTTAATCAAGATAAAATGAATGATCCTGAAATCGCTAATTTCATAACACATGTTAGTATTGAAAAGATAGATATTGTTTCCAAATCATTATTCTAACTTATGCTATGTTTTAAGATATATTTTATTTTGCATGCATATTTCCTAAATATGACTGAAACTATGCTTTTAACTTTTATATGTCATCTATGTTATCTTACCATGCACTGTATGTTTAAAATTGTGTTGTTTTCATGACTTTTGTATGTGTGTATATATTTTGTTATTCGGTCGATTTGAAAAGCTCACTAGAGCTTGTGTTTATACAGTTTATTGAATATCGACTTTAAATAAAACTCTGCATTGAGTTAAAGCAAGGAACAAAGTTAACTATAGAGATCAAAGAGAATTTAGATAGTATATGTTAAACATTGTTCGTGTTATAAAGAACAATTATGTTATTATAAGTTGATGGGGTATACGTCAACGAAACTGCAATCTTACGACACAAATTACAAAAAGACAGCTAGATGACCACATACATTCTTCAACAAAAAAAAACACGTCCATTACATGAATTTTGAAAATAACAACCAAAGAATTTTTTTTTCTAAATTATTGTGGAAGGTACTACTTCTGTTCACAATTGAGTTCCTAGAGAAATTCTCATGCTAACAATTCAAAGGTTTAATATTTGGAATTGTATACCATACTATGACAAAGGGAAAAATACATGGAGCAAAGACATATTTGTTCATATATTTAAATGTCTCAAATAAATATTGTCCAGAAACTTTTCCGTCTTAAACTATAAATAAAGACATAAGCAGGGAACACGTTCAGTTCTAAATTACAAAAAATAACATTGATATAAAGCATCTAATAGCTCAGGATGTTTTGCAGATTGTTACGCGATATGACTTGATTCTCATACAAGAGGTGACAGATCTTACAGGAAGTGCTCTGAATGCACTATGGTCGATGGTAAACAGGCAAGTATTGTTTCGTCTCTTTGGTATTTGCTGAACAACATTTAATTTTAAGTACTGTCGAACAAGTGATTATCATATATTTCTGTAATACAAAAGCGACAAATTTCTAATGAATATTCCGTACGCCAAGAGGTCAAAATATTGTTCAATCCTGCCATTCCAACTAAGTTCTTTTAAAGTGTCTGTTCTTCCTTACCTAAGAATGCTATTGGTCACAAGGTACTGGACAAGTACTTCCTTTCATACAAGAATTGATTGCTTGATTGATTAATTGATTGATTGATTGATTGTTGTTTGCTTGAGATTTGAAAGACAAGTTAATGAATTTCACGGGGAAAGTCTGCAGAAAACTAGATGTAGAGTGGTTGTATGATACTACTAGTAGCTTAAGTCTATAATTGAATAATACGATATACCACGGTTTTCAGTTTTTTTCTTGTCTCCCCTTCAACAACGACACCAATTTATGTAACTACGTGCAAAGTCATTATTGTTTCAGTCTCTGCTCGTGTCCAAACTTTATGATTTATATTGGTCCCATTGTCTCATTTATTTGCAGGTGGGCGAATATTTCATGTGAATTATCACATTTTGTTTTCAAACTGCTCATATCATTTCTAGTTTCATCATAGCATTAACTTTCGTGATTTTTGTAAATACATGTAATAACTTTTGTTGTAGAACCGAAAGTTATGGAATGATAGTCAGCGCCCCTGTCGGAAGAACCTCGTCTAAAGAACAATATGCTTATTTCTACAGGTATGTGTTCAGTAACCGTTTTTCAGGATTTAACACTTCTTTTCGTAATTTTACTTCAACGTTAAAGCGTTGCCGGATCGGAGCACAATTTTCGCGCTTCATACTAAAATGTGTGAGCAGTCAACGCTTTATCAACTCGGCTATAGATCTACATGTACGGCATTCAATTATAATTACATTTTCAGTTTGAATATTCTACCTATTATGTACAAATAATATGGCGTACTATATGGTTGGAAAGTATTTGTATACTGTCATCTGATATACAACACAGTAATTGTCATATTAACTAGTAAAAGAGCAAAGTCAGTAAAATCTTTGTAGTTTACACGAGTATGTCATACATTTGTTCTTACCTCTAAAGGTATGCGTTTGCAATCATCAAAGAAACGAAATGGTAGCGCTTTTGATAGGATACATTTTCGAGTTTACTGGATGGTGTTGTTTTTAAAATTGTTACAATTCGTTGAAATCCGAAAGTTTCAAAATGAAAAAGGATCAATTGCATAACATTCATATCGCGTTAATTGTCTCTGGTTAAACTTATATAAATGCAATTGTTTGTATTTCAGCCTGATTTACCCAATTACATTTCAATTCAAAAGTTAAGTGTCATTAGAAACATTACAATAGTTTGTCATATACAATTTGAATGAAGTTGAGAATGGAAATGGAATGTCAAACAGACAACAACCCGCCTAAAGAGCAGAAAACAGGTTCGGATTTTATCAGAGCTTGAAGGAATCACAAGGATTTAATAAGATATATAATACATGTATATTAAACAAAGTTTATGTTGTCTAGAAAGAAATTACTCTAATCAGGATTGTAACGACATTCATACGAATGTAGTACTACTAATATGGAATAAATCAATGGTCCTTAGATGTTGATGGGTTACAGTGGCGGATCCAAGGAGGGGGTTGGTGGGGGGGGGGGGGGGGGTGTTCCGGGGGGTTGGAACCCCCTTTTTTTGGACGATCAATGCATTTGAATGGGGATATATGGTTGGAAACCCCACTCTTTATCCTGGGTTGGGAACACCCCCCCCTTTGAAAATGGCTGGATCCGCCCCGGGGTTAAACTTATATTTGTAGGCTTTTGATTTTGCCATCCTAGTATTTTGATGAGTCTTAATGAGTAGACGAAACGTAGTACTAAAAAATGAAAAATAACACTAAGCACTTCTCTGGATTTACCTTCATCAGGAACGATCAAAGCCAATTATAAGCCTGATATATCAATGATGAGATTTGTTTCGATATCATACCAGATGATGGATACATTATACAGGTTCCAAATTATGCTTATTTAAAACATTATTGTTTTTCGTGATAAAACGTTTGTTGCATTTCATTGGCATGTTGTGGCATGTTTGGTAAACAAAAACAAAGTTTTCGTATACTTAAATTGCACATGTGGACTGCACTAGTCGTTTCTGTGATGTTTATTTTCGCAAAATATTGCCTTTGCGACAAAATATAACATCTGTAGTAGTTATGCAGCTTTTTGCCACTTTCATGATGCATAGTTACCGAATAATTGTAGCAAATGATTTCTTTTCCTATTTACATAACATTCAATTTGTCCGCAATTTATAAATATTGATCTGATTGATATTCACCAATTTCTACCTTTGTATTTGCATGGTTTTATTAGCTCACCTTTCCTAAAAGGAAATGTGAACTTTTGCCATCACTTGGCGTCCGTCGTCGTCCGTCGTCCGTCCGGTGTAAACCATTTCAAAGATCTTCTCCTCTGAAACTACTGAACCAATTTCAACCAACTTAAGCTGAATGAACATTAGGGTATCTAGTATAAAGTTTGTGTTTTGTTTTCTGTTTTGTCAAAAGACATGGCCGCCATGGATAAAAATAGAACATAGGGGTAAAATACAGCTTTTGGCTGATATCTCAAAAACTAAAGCGTTTAGAGCAAATCTGACATGGGTAAAAGTGTTCATTAGGTCAAGAGCTTCCTGCCCTGAAATTTTCAGACGAATCAGACAACCGATTTTTGGGTTATTGCCCATAAATTGATAATTTTAATGAAATTTTGCAGTTTTAGGTTATTATCTTGAAAATTATCATAGAAAAAGATAAACTGTAAACAGTAAAAATGTTCAGCAAGGTAAGATCTACAAATAAGTCAAAATATCCAAAATTGTCAATTGTCCCATTAAGGAGTTGTTGACCTTTAAAGGCAATTTTACACAATTTGTTCATCATGATGAACTTCAAAAAATCTTCTCCTCTGAAACTACAGAAGCAATGTCAGCTTAACTTACGCTGAATGATCCCTAGGGTATCTAGTATAAAGTTTGTGTTTTATATTATGTTTCATTAAAAAAACAAGGCCGCCATGGCTAAAAATAGACCATAAGAGTAAATGTGGTTTTTGGCTTATATCTCTAAAACCAAGGTATTTGAGCAAATCTGACAGTGAGTTAAAGTGTTCATTAGGACAAGATCTACCTGCCCTGAAATTTTCAGCAAAATTGGATAACTGATTTTTAGGTTATTGCCCCTGAATTTATAATTTAAAGGAAATTTTGCAGTTTTGGATATTATCTTGAATATTATTATAGATAAAGATAAACTGTAAACAGTAAACATGGTAAAAATGTTCAGTAAAGTAAGATCTACAAATAAGTCAAATGATCAAAATTGTCAATTGATCCCTTAAGGAGTTTTTGCCCTTTAAAGGTTCATCATGTTTTTTACTTTCAAAAATCTTCTCTCTAACTATTGAAGCAAATTTAGCCAAACTTGGGCTAGACGAAATTTAACCAAACTTGGCCACAATCATCATTGGGGTATCTAGTTTAAAAAATGTGTCCGATGACCCCGCCTTCCAACCAAGATGCCCGACATGGCTAAAATAGAACATAGAGGTAAAATGCAAGTTTGTATCTATTAATTTGAAAACCATTATAAATAAAGAAAATCTACTTGAGCAAAAATGTTCAGAATGTTGAGCTCTACCAATTGTCTATATACGTCAAAACGAATTTTTTTTTTCAAATTTTTTATGTTTTTGCCTTATACCTTAAAAATTAAAATAGATAGATATACACTTTAAATCACAAAAATGATCAGCAAAGCAAGATCTACTAACAACCCAAATTTTGCCGATATAATTAGTAGACTGTCACTCTTATAGGAGTGATTGCCTTTAAATGAGGATTTTTTTTTACCCTCGTTTGTGTTGTAAGCAAAATCTAAAGAAGATAAAGAGAAACTAAACAGACTAAATAATCAGCAATTTACAAGATCAACAAAACATAGATTTTTGTCGTGAATTCTATTCTTGTCTAAAATGTTGGAGTGTGTCCTTTGTTGAATATGCACATTGACCAAGGTGAGCGACACAGGCTCTTTACAGCCTCTAGTTGGAATGAATTATCTGTCTACAATTTGGACCACAAATATAGAATATATATAGCAAATTCAAGTTAGATAACTGTATTACGTTTGCCGTCTTAAATTTTTGGTTACTGTTTTGTGTATGCTTCAAAATACCAATTGTAACGAAAAAAATATCAATGGTTTGATCTCCTTTTACATGCGTCTATCAACCAAGAGTATCGTGGTTTTCTAAATAATAACATAATCATGAATCCCCGAATTTTATGATGTTTTACAGGTTGTTGACTCTTCAACTTGTAAATGAACATCTATTCGATGATAGTCTACATGACTGGTTTGAAAGAGACCCATACACTGCATTATTTGAAGTCAGACTAGCTTCATCACGTATGTCTTACCAGTTATATTGTTTGTTCATACTACTATAATCACCCTTTGCATATAGCATCCTTTGTTTACATCTATGACATTTTCAAAAATAACAGCGAGTTACACTCGTTTTCATTTTTTTGTTACACAAGAGGGTCACACAAAAATGAATTTCATACACTGATTGATCATGACTACAAGTGCTCCGATTTAGATGAGTTGGAAAGCGTATAAGAAAAAGATAAAACAAAAGATGTTTTGCCCTTCTGGACATTTTGTGAAATTTGTACAAATGAAGCCACGTAGACTCAACTAATTGATTAAAATTTTGATGAGAAGTTACTGCAATTAATACTGACCTTCCTTTGTAAAAAAAACAAGTTAAAGAAACGATTGTCAAATATGATATGGCTTTAAAGGAACAATAAAGAGGATTCAAGTGCGAAAACTATTATTTAAGTCATTCACGCAATCCTTTAACATTGGATAAAAACTAATGCGGATGGATACGCAAACCCTTTAATTCCATAAACTATTGGAAAATAGGCGAAACTTACTTCTAAAGCCGTAATCTTTATTACAAGGCAACTTTTACGACAAAGACAGGCTACACAAACTTTCATGTTAAAAAATGATTCCTTGTCTTTCAGATACGAAGTTTGCTGCAATAGGACTACATGCTAACCCAGGAGACACTGTTCATGAAATGGGACACCTTCACGACGTGTATTATCAAATGATGAATACTTGGGGGGAAGTAGTACGTTAATCATTTTTATGAACATAAGTCATTTTGTTAAAAACTAATAAATTAAGTATAAGGCAATACAACATAATAAAAAAAAGACGTGGTTATACCAAGGATTTGTATAGTATACTATACAAATCCTTGGTTATACGCATACACGTCAATCAAACAGCAAGAACACCGGGAATGAACTCGTCTATTTTTACTATATGGACTTATATGATTTGCAAGACCTCGCACAATGTAACTTAAAAAAACACTCAAATTACTAAACGGATACCCCAATGCATTTCTTACATTTCATCGATTAATCTTCAGTATAAATTAGTTTACCGATGTTAAAATTTTTTTTCACAAATCCATAAAGAACATTCAAGAGCTCACCCACATGCTTTACTGCACCATATTCTTTTTGTGCCTGTCCAAAGTCAGGAGCCTGAAATTAAATGGTTGTCTTTAGTTGTCGTCTGCGTTTACCATACTTGTTTTTTCGTTTATTGTTTGATTTTTTTTACATTTTGTCATACTGGATCATTTAGTAACTTACTTCACGGTATGGGTTTTGGTCATTTTTGAAGTCCATGCTGTTACCTATAGTTGTTTATATCCTCGCCGTTTGGACTCTGGTGGGTTGTTATCGCAATCATACCACATCTCCCCATTTTTCTAAATCAAGGTAAAAACAGAATCTAAGAGAATCGCATGGACTCCAAACTGAGAGTTACCGGGTGTTATGACAGGGTAAAACAGTTATTGTTAAATCTTAAAGGAATATTAATTTTCCTTTTAGTAGTTTTTTTTTGCATATTTCACTCAAAATACGTCCGAAACCGAAATAAGTTTATAAATATTTGAGCAAAAAAATACACGGATGCACTTATTATGCATTTGATAGAATTTGAGCTTTGTGTATTCTTCCTTTTAATTTTTCAGATAGATATTTAAAATTTACCAAAATATCAAGATTCGAGTTTACAGACAGAGATAGATTTACTCGTATTTGACTCAATTTTTGGAATTTCTAGTTTCCAATGCTCTTCAATTTCGTATTTGATTAAGTTTTCCAAGTTTTGATTCGAGCTGAACTGATAAGATTTCTGTAGACGAAACGCGCATCTGACGTACCAAATTATAAGCCTGGTCTCTTTGACGAGGATTAACAGTCTCTTAGCAGGGGAAGGGAATTTAAAACAGTAGACACATAAAATACAGACACTACCATAGGATAGATAAAAAGGACGCAGAGACTAAGAACAATCCACAAAACTGAACAACACGAATCCTGACACCGGGAATGAATTCTTGTTCTCCGAAATGGGGGAAGTTTGTGATCCACTTACAAGTATATTATATCAACTAGTGTCAATCTTACTTTACCATGTATCTTCTAGAACGCACTAACAATGGGTAACTTCTATGCTGATTGTGAATACGCTAATCCAGTGGAACTGATGTCAAAACCCATTTATTACGATCGAGTTGACTATCATTGGTATATACAATGGGAAGCCGATACAACAACCAACAGCACTACAGATTGTGCATATGACAGGTATGTAATATACTTTCCTAGTGTGTAAAATCTGGAAGTCGATGTGAATATGAATTATAGTAGATCTTGGGATTAGTGTTAAATATAGGGTTAGGGTTCAGGTAAGGGTATTAATAGTAAAAGTTCGTCACAAATCACTCAAACGACTTCCTTGCCTGGCTTTTTATACGCCCGTCAAAATTTTGACGGGACGTATTATGTTATACAAATGTCCGGCGTCCGTCTGTCCGTCTGTCCGGCTTAAACATGTCGCACCGTAACTTGAGAACAACTTATCCAAATTTCATGAAACTTAACATAGTTGTTTCGTATGATGTTCAAACGATCTGTATACTTTTTGTGAAAATAAGATTAAATAAAATTTGTTGAGTTACGGGACTTTGTAACTAAAACAGGGGTGTGTTTTTTCACATGTCGCGCCGTATCTCAAAAACGATTTATGATTATTGCTTAAAACTTTAAACACTTCTTAGTTATATTAATCTAAAGAGCTGTATACTTTTTGGTGATGATTCAAAATTTTATTTTAGAGTTATTTTGTAAAAAAATGGGGGTTTTCACATGTCGCGCCGTGTCTCAGAAACTATTTATGATTATTGCATAAAACTTCACACACTTGTTAGTTATATTAATCTGAAGATCTGTATACTTTTTCGTGATGATTCTTTATTTTATTTTTGAGTTATTGAATTTTTATTGAGCTTTTTGGTAAAAAAAAAGGTACGCGCCGTATATCAGAAACTATTTCCGATTATTTTTTTTTATAAATTCCTGATAGAGATTGAAAAGTTATTGAACTTTATTCTTTGAAAAAGCGACGGGCGTATCATGCGCTCATGGCGCAGCTGTTTATTCTATACTTTTTGTCCTTTTTGGTTTTTATGTCCATTATTTTCTTTGGGGGAGGGGAATATTCAAATGTCTTGGTCTCGGGTATCACTGAAGAGGCATATTTATTGTCGCAATGTGAATCTGGTGCAGAAAAATTGGTCAGTCAATGTTATTTCAATAATGGACAAGTATCTGTGCATTATTTCTAGCTCCTAATCGCCATTAATATAGAAACTTTATGAACATATACTATCAAATATCATCAATAAACACCAAATTTTAAAAATTAAAATAATTAACATAAGGCATCCATTTTACACTGTTTCTCTCTTGGGACAGGCATATAAACATGTGGCAGGATATAACTAATGTTTAAGTATTCAACACATCCCCTTTTTAATCTCATATCGATAAGTACTAATAAAAGATATAGTAAAGAACATAAATCAAAATCAGTTCTGTAAAAAACCACCTAGCTCAGTCACGCCTGGTAAACCATCAAATCTCAACCAAATGGTTAAGCGAGAAAAAAAGTTTACTGGCACTTCCTGTTGAGCTTTTCTGGTACAAAATATCAAAAATATAGATAGGGTAGGTCGACTTTTCATCAATTTATTAACCAGAAACAAGTTAAAATTGCAACCACTATACAGAAAGTTCATGAATTTTGACGGTTGTATCCGATTGATACGTAGCTAGTTAAAAACTTTATTCGACAGTAGATCTCAACATTGTTCTAGAATATCACCACCGATACCAGACAATCTCAACCTGACATGCTTTATAACATTTTCAGCTTAATAAAACTATATTCGTAAGAAATAGAAAAAAAACACTGTTATTATACGTTTGTATTGATTCAGGAGAACACTTATACACTGATATATACGTTACGTATTGAATAACTCAATGTCATTTTGTCAAAAACTCAATGAGCTGGCCGCACTAACCTGCGGTAGAAAAGTCATTTCGATGTCATTTTAAATTACATTGGGTCCTAGTAATGTACTAGATAAGCTCTCATTTAGTTATCTTTGGCATGGCATTCTCCTATTTAACAAAATATTTACAGATTGACAATGAATTGATGAAAAGTCGAACTGTCAACGTATATTTGTTCCGCCTAACAGAAGTTCCACTGGAAACTTTGTTATAAACAATGGCATAATATCTGTTCCTGTTGGAACAAATATTCTATACCATTTATTCCGTTAGGAACATTTACTGTAATATTTATTCCAGTGGAAATAATATTCCAGAATATTGTTTCCATTTGGAACTTATATTATGAAGGAACTTCTATTCAAATCTACCCTATCTATATGTTTGATATTATGTACCAGAAAAGCTCAACAGGAAGTGCCAGTAAACCTTTTCCCCGCTTAACCATTTGGTTGAGATTTGATGGTTTACCAGGCGTGTCAGTGATAACAAATTTATATTTTCAGAAATTTTCTGGATCTTGTTTGACATTTTTCATTCTTTTAACGTTTATAATTGTGACTTTATCTTTGTTATTACCTGCAAGAATTTTTATTTCAGCAGAAAAATGATTGAATTGAAAATAGATTGAATAGATTGAATATTGAACGGTGGACAATGCCAAAAACTTTACAGTCGAGTTCACATTTTGATAATCTTTGATAGTACACAGATGTTTTCTACATGGTTTTTATAAAACGGAATAACTATGCCAGTCTGATGTTCGAAAAGCTTGTCTTTTAGATTATGATGTAATGACTCTCGAATGAATTGTGAAAACTAATGCTAAATTCACTCCCTACTTGCGTTATAATTGTTGCTAAAGTTTTGTTTAGGGCAGTTGGTTAATTGCAAATAAAAGAAAATGAGTTAATTTATCATCTTCGTTTTTAAAAAGTTGTCAAATTACCATAACTCAATGTAACATTTTTCGAAAAAAAACTAGGAGAAAGACAGTAACCGGAATTGCATCGATAGGAAAATCTTTTTCACTGTATTTTTGTTTAAGAATTTAGATGTAAATACTTATTAACCTCGTCAGACAAAATATTCTGAATGTCATAAGGGACAATGAATCAATAAATATTTTCTAATTCGAGCAAGGTTAAACACGCAGATGTGGATTTACACACAGTTTTAGAAATCAGTCATCCCTTTACGATTTAGTTCAAACGGTAATCACACATAAAAAAAATGAAATACGAAACAAAGTTTATCGATTTTTTTTATGGTTATACAACTTCACACAAATTCATTCTCGATACGATTGGCATCAGAAACTATATATCAGTTTAAGATTTGATAAACACTCTAAACATAATGTTATTTTGCATATATTTTTTTTCACTTTTTTTTATTATAAATATCTTGATTGTGACTTGTAATTGTCGTGTGATGTAGATTTCTATTCGGTTGATGATTGTTGATTGTTGTTTGTCTTTTTCCTTTTTCGTTTGTCCATGATTTTGGATATTCTTTTATATGCCATTTATTCAATTTAAAACTTTTGTTACAGTACGATTAAGTCCATATCCTCGTTTAATAGCGTCAAAAAATTTGACTTTCCCAACACATGCAGTCATTATACATACTGGAGTTTCTCAAGAGGTATGAAAACAAGCCAGTTTTATCCTTCAACTTCACGTTCCGTTAGATAGATGATGCCCCTGTATTGAATAGTTTAAATGGGATTTTGTTGATCGCATCTATCCCATTAACTTGAAATAAAGGATATCACAAATACATGTGTGGTTTGCATCAGTAATAATCTCACCTTACATCTTGCATAAAATCCGTGTTTTCATTTCAAACTTTCACATTTTCACATAACGGCCAACCAACTCTTGATGGCGTCCGTAATGTTTTGGAAGGGACGAATTTAATTTCACCACTTGAAACTCTTGGTTTGATAGCTTCCTTGTTAGCAGCAACCCTGTTTCAAGGAAATCTTGATAGGAAATGCAAGCTCCAGAATATTGTATCGACTGGGAGATATACACCCCATATGTAGACTGGTGGAATTTTGCTACATAGAAAGAGAAAGTTTGAAGTTGGGAAACTTGAAATCATCTCTTTTGTCGTAAAGTTATATTTTCAAATAGTAATTGTCATCGTCTATTTCTAGAGGTAAGTCAATATCTGAGGCAGACTAAGCTGTATCTGTGGTATTCATTATTTCAAGTTCGATAGGATATATGAGTCCAATATGGTCACCAAACTTATCAAGTGAGAGGACATCATCTTTATTGCGGAACTCGAGGTAGCTTCTTTTCCTTCTTCCTAAGAAGCTCCTGTATGAAGTCAGCATCATATAAATAAAGGAACAAGTTGACAAGAAGAGGACCACAGTTGGTTCCCATGGAGATGTTGATTGTTTGTTGAAAAACACGTCCTCCAAATGCAAGAAATATGTTGTTGATAAAAAAAAAGTCATGAAGCTTGATATTTTTTTGTTTGAATCATAGTGATATTTTAAAAAATATGATTAGTCCCTCCCTAAAACAAGTTATTTATATCTACGTCGGCCATTCTTGTTTTTATAAAACAAAGTCAGACCACTTCTTTCAATTTGTCTTTAAGTTTGGAATCGGGAATACTTGGTAAAAGGCTAGAAAAGTCAAATGTTTTAGACTATTGCAAGAGGAAAGAAACTTAGATTTTATTTACCCTAACAGATTTTGACATTTTAAGTATCAACAACTGATACGCGCCGCCCCAAGAGTAAGTAGTTCCCACGAACTCCGAAGACCGGCTTTAATGGCTGATAAAATTGATGTTAATAGTTTAGAAAGCGATTTTGTGGAGCATTTCGAAGACCTCGCAATGTAACATTGTTTTTTCTGTATACCATTTATTACTAGTACACTCAGGTACACAATTTGTGCAACAAGAGCAACATCATACAATATGAAAATAACAAATTGACCAAACAATATGATAAAAAGAGAAAGCAATCATCTATCACTACGAGTGAAGCAAGACGTTTTCATTTGTAAAATAAATTCCGTATAGCACTGGAGTAGAATTATATTTTCTTAAAATGTTTATGCACTTCGAATTTCAAGGACACTTGTGTGATTTGGTATCCAATAAAGTGAAAGAAGATCCAGTTCTTCATCTTTGGTTGAAATTCCAAAGGAACATAGCACAAAATTATGATTGTTCAGGATTTCCTGTTTGGTAGGTTTCGTGGGGTGTATGTTGAGTTTCCAAGAAAATACATAATTCCGTTATCAAGCAGTTTACATTATGTGATTTACACACACACACAAAGTGTTTGGGTCTTTATCTGTGGGGACAACAACACTTTTGTCATGGAGGTAAGACATGTGCTTAGCAACATTTATGTCTTCGAAGATCGATGCAGCATGTATATACACATTCAATTTTTAATCTAATTTGTATCAGCATTAATCCATTCGTAAAGAGTATCTACGTCTACTTTCTGTTGGTGTCCGCGCAGAAAAAAACATCATGATTCCTCATGAACAGTAATCAATTACAAAATGAGGTGAAGCGTTCCTGGTATATCAAAGTGGATCTCTTCTTCATCTTCTCAATTGAAACCAACCTGAAAGTATTGACCAACACATGCCACCTGTTAGCAGATAGTATTTTTACCATATCATATCATTTGTGTGTGAACAGTAATTTGGAGGGCTGATGTCATAGGGTGAGGGGCTTTTATCCAAGACCCATAAAAAACTAAATGATAAACCATACACTTAACCATTATCTCTACCGGTTTCCAACTTGTTGATCGATGGTTGTCACATTAAATGTTATTCTGTATAATCCATCCAGTCAAGTTATACTAAATAGATCAATTGTTATCATTGTGCCTACACTCATCCTTTTTTGAACTGCAATGCAAACTTCAATCATTTATTGTGTTGTGCTATCAACTTGGTTTTTTTTTCTCGCCCTTTTTTTAATTAAGAGTAAGTCTTATGTACTTGTCACTTTGTCGGAAAAAAAGCTCTCTAATCATCGTGGTTTTTGGTCCCTCTCGACTTAAAAACAAATGAGTGATAACACATATTTGTTTTTGATACAGAATCGTTGGATCTGGAATAACACTTCAAATGGCAGTGATACCTGGTACATCTAATGTATTTAAATTCGATAACAAATGGCAACTTCCAGATGAAAAGGTAAAAAAATAATGTTATTTTTTGTATAAAGTAATAAAAATTCCTTGGATTATTTGTTTCTAATTAAAAAAAAACATATATGTCAGTCTCTGCATACAGCCGTTTGCACCTGTAACTGACACTGAGGATAAGTGAAAAAATCCATTTTTATTGAACAAAAGCTATAAAAAAAATCTATTTTTATTGAACAAACGCTATGAAAAAAATTAATTTTTAGAAAACATCCTTCAAAAGCAAAGCAAAAAGTGTTACAATGCATCTAAGTATTTTGTTAAAAATCATGTTTTATCGTTATTTTCGGAATGATGGATCAATTTATATATTTATACTTTTATCATTTCAGTTGATGAATGTAACCGACCACTACCCAGTAGAACTACAATTAAATTTCTTTTAAAAGATTTTTTGATTTTTTGTGAATTTTGTATAAGGATTTTAAATTTCAGAAAGGAAACGGTTGAATTTGGTGATTAATGTAATATTGAACCACTGATAAAAACAAGAGTATCCTGCTTTATATTAAATAAATATCTGACGGCACATAACTGATCTAAATTGTCTTAATGAATGACATGGTATAATGATACTTACTATGCAACTGTGGTATGCAAAAAGGTTGTCGCAGTCAAACTGTCTTAGACTTATAACGGGGATGACTTTCGAATGATTGTAAATACTATGCATGATGACATTCTGTACTGTCATTTTAGCATAGATCAAATGTTAAGGTTTATAGTATTTGGTTAATTGTTAATATACAATAAATATTCCCTCAGTGTAATATTTGTTATTTTTAAAGGATATACTCCTTACTTGAGACTATAGTCAACAGTAGTTTAACGATGTTCAAATTTTATAAATCGATTAGGAAGACAAAGTACCAAGCAAAAACTGATGGAATCGCGTAAACTCCAAAAAGAGAGAGACCGGTGCGTCGACATAGCAAGCGTCTCCTCATATGCATGCATGACCGCCATCCGAATCCATACTCAGTCTCTATGTCAAAATCAGGAATAGGGTACAATCGGTAAAATTACAAATTAAACGACTATTCTGGTATCGAAAGATCTAAAACTGCAAAAACACATAGTTTAATCAGAGTGTATGTTACTGTCGAGAAATGGAAAGTTAACAAATGAAAAGTTGAAATCAGTACGCTTGCAATAGATTCTAGTTTGAAGTCGTCCCTATGTGTCAATATCGAGGAAAAGTCAAGATATGAAGCAGACCTTCTAGTTTCGATAGTGTTTTAATATCAAGTCGACTGGTATGTATGTAATGACAGCACTCACTAAAATGTGGGTTATTGAGTGACAAGACATCATAAACTTATTTGAAAGAAACATTGAAAATCTTTGCAAGATGTTTTTGTCTTTGACAAAGTTTTGTATTATCTGCTTCATATGTGTAAAAAAAAAACAAATCGGCCAGTAGGGGTGCACAATTATTGCCCGTTGGTGTCTTGAAATATCTATCCACCAAACTGAACAAATATGTTGTCGTTCTAAACGTAAATCTGTCTTCAGTGTACTTGTTTTTGAGATCATTGTTGTTCTTTACAAAGTACGATTTTTCATGACGATAAAACAATTCTACGATTCCCATTTTTGTAGAAAAGTTATGTTAGTGAAACGATGTATTCGATCTTTAAATAGAGCATAGGCAATAGTAGTGTAAAGCGTAGAAAAATCTAAAGTTTTATATTACTGCTAAATTGTAAAGAATGTGATTGAAGATTTTCCAATAGATCTTTAGAATTTTTAAGAATTTATATAAGAAAGACACTGTCGTTTAAATATAACTCGTCATGGTATTTCTGAAATTCGTTCTATTCTATAGAAAGAATGAAAGTAAGAATTTTAGAAATTTTTAGTCGGGACATCTTGACGATTTGGTTCTATTGCGTTCTTTATAATTAAGTTTATGTATCCAGAATATAAACGGCAGATTTTCATTAATAATAAGAGAAAAGGACGGATTTTTGATTTTTCTCTTTCGTCAATGATGAAGGGGATTCCCAGTTTCGCAGTGCTTTCCGAGTACTTAAGTTAGACGTTCCAAAACAATATTGTCGTGAAGAGAGGATAAAGCATTCACAACCTTGGACTTTTTAAAAGGGTTAAAAGTCCGTGTGCTCGATGAACGATTTTGAATGCGCTTCAGAATGCATGGACCAATAGCTTTGATTCATTCGGATAAAGTGTCCAATTTGGTTTCATCTGGCTCTCGCTTTAGCCAAATAAAGGCAACAGTAGTATACCGCTGTTCGAAACTCATAAATCGATAGAGATAAAAACAAATCCGGGTTACAAACTAAAACTGAGAGAAACGCATCAAATATAAGAGGAGAACAACGACACAACAAAAACACAACATTAAAATGTAACACACACAGAAATGAACTATAATATAACAATGGCCATTTTCCTGACTTGGTACAGGACATTTTAAGAAAAAAATGGTAGATTGAACCTGGTTTTGTGGCATGCCAAACCTCCCGCTTTTATGGCAACGTCAAACACAACACCAAAACGAATACTGGCATAATCCTGAATTGCATCCATCAGTTATCTTAAGTTCTTCCTTTTGATTGTCTAGGAATTTGATATTTCTGGGTTTTGGTTAACAAGTCTCTAAATTGTTCATTGTTTGCAGTCTCCAGTACTATGCAAAAGAGCGTGTGTTTGCTATGAAGATTCTTAAAATAAGGGATCCTACCTCACCATGGACATAAGCGAACTATAAATGTTATCACTTCGATGGTTATAAGGACGCCAACAGGACTTCCTGGACCTTACATAATACATGTATATGTTGGCAACAACAAGTTGTTGACGCTACAGTCCCGTCCTTCTATCTTTATTTACAAGATTTTAATGGTACTTAACATCACTACGGGTGTCATTAGTAGAACTGAAACTGCTTACCCTTTTGGAGAAACACAATCATCCACTGTTTTAGTGTTTTTCCTTATCTAGATTTCTGTGTTACGTTTTGCGTGTCTTGGTATAAGTACTCAAACAACAGTACATCCGCCTTATGGTTTATCATTCCAGTCCGTGGACAATATTTTTTTTAATTAATTGTCAGTCAGGAGGAATCCATACGGCAACAAAACTGTCTTAAAACTTGCAGTTTTTGTCAAAACCATAACGAGAAATTATTATATGGAACGGTTATTTTTGTGTGTCATATTGTTTTTCTAGACAATCAACTGCCTTTTCTAAACAAGATTTGTATAAAGTTATCGTCCAACTCGTTATCCCAGCAAAGCAAAACATTTATATATTCAAACATAAGCTTGCGCTGACGTATGACATAGTCTGGAATAGGACCCAGTTCAGAAATGTAACCTTTGTCCTCGTCAACGACGGTTTGACCAATCAGAACGTCTGGACTTTCATTTTATGAAATATCATTTTAGGAATTGGCCAATTTTATCTAATATGATCTAAAATTAGATCGGAGTTCGTCACCCTCAGAATCATTTTATATTTCAGAAGTCAGAATGAATCTCGTTTAATATATAAATATAATGCAAGAGGACATATCTGTTTGCAGTTTATCCGTGCTTATCTGTCTGGAACGTTTAATTACAACATTATTAGCTTGGAAACAGTTCAAGCAAAATCTGACATCGGTTAGAGTAGTTATTTAGGAATGTAATTTCAATTGACTATACAAGCGGATTCCAGTTTATAAACTTTTGTGGTAGTATTGGTATGTCTTCGCACGAACTCGAACAAAAATGCGGGTTTCGTTTTTAAAAAAATCGACAGATTGTCATGAACCATGCACGTTAAATTCTTCTCAATAATAATGGTAACGATTAATTATTTGAGACCTCCGACGAATCACGATAAGGATATTTTGACGAATAACTGAGTACCAAAATATCCTACCACAATGTAGATAGGTAACCTGTAGAAAAATTATTTATTCGGGAGTCAAAGTTGGTAATATGAAAAAAGTCTATTGCCCCTTTACCTTTTCCGATTTATCCGAAGAAAAAAAAATGCTTTTAAAATGCAGAAACAGGGAAAATGTTTGATGTTTAGACGAAAAAATCAATTATTCACATGTTAAGAAATGATATCCGTAATTGCAACTCTGCATTTTTCAACATTCCTTTAGTAACATTTTGTTGTTTTTCAGTAGCAGGTGTTGTCATTGTAGCACATGTTTTAGTAACGACATAAATAATTAAAACATTTGCATATACATCCTTTATAATGCCTTTCAAAAACGAACTCTGCCTATGTTTTTACGTAGATTTACTTATTATCTAGAAATAAGAGGTTACCTACGTTTTTTACGTAGATTTACTTATTGTCTAGAAATAAGAGGTGCCTACGTTTTTTTACGTAGATTTACTCATTAGATAGACACAACAGGTAAGTCTGTAGCATGTTCCCTGAATTTCGGATTTTATTTATTTATATTTCCCCCCGTCATCTCTGTGTATCATCGCCACCACAAAATGGGTACCAACGAGGCAGAGAGAAAGGAGAAGAAAATAAGCAAGATAAGAATTCCTTTTATTTAAACCATTTCTACTGTTTTTATGAGGTGACCGATCACGAAACGATCTTCTGATATATAATGCCTTATTTTTTTATGCCAACAAGTAGTAAACAAAGACCAGATTGTGTGCTGTACTCCAAAAATGTACACTTGATACAGAAATTTTCGAGGCGATCACATTCCGACGTCCCGCTGGCCAGACATTCAACTGTTTTTCATTCTTTTTCCAGACAAAGTTTTAGATTATGATAGTGTGACTTCATATTTACTGAAATTCGCTATCAAAAAGATGTTTTCTCAAGAATATAGGTAAAAACCAATCAAACCAAGAGTACGACAACTTGCTCTTGTTTACAGATTTACAGTACGGTAACTTGTTTTTCAACTGTATGGCAACTCGCTAGTTTTATAATATTTATATGTCGTCCTTTTCAAGAAATAATGCAAATACCTAATTATAAATTTAAGAAAAATACAATTCGCTTGACTGCATTGTAGATTTTACAAAATAGAAGGCTGCAATGTACATAGTCCCATTAGATGTCTAGCAGTATACAAAAAACAAATACATGTTTTCCAGATGTATACATTTTATGTCAATATTTTACCCGTACTAAACATTAAAAACAACGTTTCATTAAGTGCATGCAATACAATCAATTTACATGGAACAAATGAAAAATCAGTTCATCTTTTCAACCTGTCATAAAATTTTGATAATAAAAAAATTGTTAATTACGCGTGTACAGCTGTCATCTATTAATAATGGCAGTTGAAAATCAGATTACATCCTGAAGGTGTATTCTCATAAATTCTTTGGAAAAATCTACGAAATATTAAAGATTGATTTGATATAAGCGTAAATTTAGATATCTGCTCTTGGAGACAGTTTTGTTAAAATACTGAAATCTTTAAATTCTGATCGTTTCATGAAGTGTCCATAAATGGAACTATTTGAATCATATCATTTCTAAAGTTATTATTTTAATTCCTATATATCCGAGTTTACATAAGATATGAGAGGCAATTGTAATGTAGTCAATTTACATTGAACAAATGAAAAATCAGTTCATCTTTTCATCCTGTCATAAAATTTCGATAATATAAAAAAAATTGTAAATTACCCGTGTACAGCTGTCATCTAATAATGGCAGTTGAAAATCAGATTAGATCCTGATGGTGTATTCTCATAATTTTTTTGGAAAAACCTACGAAATATTAAAGATTGATTTGATATAAGCGTTCATTTAGATATCTACTCTTGGAGACAGTTTTGTTAAAATACTGAAATCTGTAAATTCTTAACGTGAAAGGGTAAGTCGGGTAAACTTTTCACATTTAGGGATGCTTTCGTGCTTTAGTTGTACCTTTTTCTCCTTATAATAAATATATATGAACAAAATAATTGATTTAGCATCACATTTAAGATTCGATTATTTCCACTGCACTATTTTGTTTGAATTATCAAAAGTAGTGATAAACCTTGGAATATATTGATATCAAGTCAGAACCGTAAGGGTTTTGATTACATTTCATGCATCCCAAAAAATTCAGATTCACACTAAAAATATAAAACTACATTAAGTAGCTTCAAATATGAAGATCCCGAACAAGTTTGTTTTAGTACGAAAAGTTTTGCAGAAGATTGAAATGTGGAAAGTTTACAATGTACAAAAAGTCATGACAATACCTGGCATAACTTTAGCTAATACGAAGATATTTTGTTAAACGGAAGTCTCACTTATTTCAAGCTAAAGTATAATACAGAAACTATATATTTTTGGAATCTGTGTAAGTCAAGTTATCTTCTGACACCGTTTTTGTTTACAAAGGTTATTTTTTGTAATTAAAAAAAGTTAAAGCATATCTATGGAAATTTCATTTCAACCCTTTACTATCAAGATGAGGTAAGAACCTTCGATTTTTCAATTTTATCAACATTTGTTAGGGAGGCGAAAGATACCAAAGGGACATTCAAATTCATAAGTCGAAAATAAACTGACAGCGCTTGAAAAGAAAAAGAATTATTTTCTACAGTATCAAAGTATCTAAATAATTGTTCACAAATATTATCAGTTTAATCACAGTACATAAATAAATCACATTCATCGTCACTTTAATGTTTACAATTGATGCATAATCTTCTTTTGACAGTTGTTTATATCCGCCAATTTCAGTAAGAAGTGTACCTGTGTGATCTATACATCTGATTCTAAATTTTGTGAATAATATAAGAACCCCAAATTTTGATGATTATGATAATAGTCAATAATAAAATGTTTTTATAATTTTGCATACATGTATCTCCTTACTTTCCTGAAAAATTTTCAATTTTCGTAATAGATTTCAGGTTCTTTTTAGATTAAAGTTTTTAGAATTTTTAATGATTAATGACTATCATGCTATATAAAGGATTGAACATCTTTTAAACCTATCTATATTGAAAGACAGATTCTTGGGTAAGTCAACTAAGTCTAAATGCCCACTGTATCATTTTTTTTCAAAATGTAAAAGCTTATTCCACATTTGTAATAAATTTTGGATTTTCAAATATTTTGGCCTTGAGCATCGCTTAGAGCATAAGGTGTTGCAATGTGCATCTGTTGCAGTAAAATAGGTTCTGTTTATGTTATTCAATTGATAGGTTTATATTTTGAGAATGCTAGATTGGCAAGATATTTCATACCAACACCGCAATATATTTTTCTACTGGTCAAAACACTTGAATGGTACCTCAGTTCCTGAAAGTGAACGTATGCGGTATTGGTTTTGCTCATTGTTGAAGGCCGTACGGTGACCTATAGTTGTTAATTTCTGTGTCATTTTGGTCTCTTGTAGAGAGTTGTCTCATTGGCAATCATGCCACATCTTCTTTTATAGTAACTGTAATCATAACAATATATGTAGGCCAAAATCTTCAATTTGAATGAAAATGATGCACCCTTATATTTGGCCTTCAAAATTTTGATGATTAAGATAATATTCAACTATAGATTGATCTGCTTTTGTAAATTCATAAAGTACAGTTTATAGAATTATAATGATTTAGTCTAATAACAAGATTCAACATCTTTCAGCTTAATATCTATATATATCTGTATTTAGACTCCTCTACCAAGAAATTTGTTTTGCTTGCACACGTATAAAAACTGCGGTTTTTATCCAACGCAATCATAGGTTTAAACGTTGTTTTCAATTTAGACTTGTTTATATTTTTTTCGTTTGGGCTTGTATTATATTTGCCTTCGGGTTTATATGATTCGTTCATCCTATTTCGACTCTTCAAAATTCAAGAGTCTATCCTAAATTGAGGTAAATTACATGGCCTTCCAAATACCGTTTCGATTCCTAACATCACTGAAGAGACATTAATTGTCGAAACCCGGATATGGTGTACTAATTTTTGCACCTTTTGTTAGCGGTATACCATCTTTTCCGCAAGTTTATTGTTTTCTGTTTGGTATTAAATTTATAGTTAAGATCCATTTATTACACCTCGTGATCCGTTTATTTGGCAATCGCCAATGGCAGTCAGCAGGGTTTAAGAACATTTGTTGTTCGACCTGTTAGTCAAATGCGTTTTGTTAAAATATACTTTTTTCACTTTTTTGGTCTTTTGGAAAAATGTTGTTTGTGCTGTATTTAGACCCCTCTAACAAGAAATTTGTTTTGCATGCACACGTATAAAAATTGCGGTTTTTATCCAACGCAATCATAGGTTTGAACGTTGTTTTCAATTTTGACTTGTATATATATATATATGTATATATATAAACAAATCTTAATTGAAAACATATAAAAGGTGCCTAGAAAAAAAACTAACAGTGTTAGAGTAGATTTGATTCTTTACTTCGTCTCCGATCGGGGCTGGAACCTGTACTGTTCACTTCTCACTTCTACGACAACAGACAACACCGCCTAGCATTGCACAGACGCCTTATCCCCTCCTCTAACTATAGCTGATAAAAATCGGCATTCGTTTCGGGAGGTGTTACCTTCTCGTAGGTATTAAAGAAGGACGTCAAGTTACAATACACGAAGTATGCTCATCTCTTCAGTATAATTGCAGGATGCTATTCTATTTTTTAGAAGCATACAATCACTATGAATTTATAATGCGATAAGTCTACCTGTGTGTAGTGACAACTGTAAATTATACATTGTCCTTCGGATTTCTTATGAGTAAGAAATACCAGTCGTTTTATATATATATACTAGTATATAATTAAATGACTGAATAATAGCCAACGATAAATCTTACGGGGCGATGGATCATATAATTAAGATACAATACACTACAAAATATAATATATAACCAGTCTAAAAGGGTACAACATCACCAAAAAATAACAATAAAGTGAACAAATGTAACTATAAATATTTCGGATAACAGATATCCTTCATCAGTATGATCATGATGTAAAATATCTTATCAACCTATTCTGATTATAAAACTATAGCAATCTTGAATTCTATACAAAAAAACAGTTTTACCAGAACATCATAGAGACGCTAGTACAATTCTAAAATTTCCAAACACGGCGAAACGACATACCTAAAATAAAAATAGTAATAATTTGCGATATGAGCTTGCACAACTTTAAAAGTCCAAAGGTGAAGACAGTTAAGATGTTACAACAACTGCGTGGAAATACATTCCCAATAAACAGCACTGACCGATCTAAGCTTGTATAATATTTCAAATTTGACAACAGTAGAGTAATTAAAACAGAGGTTGCGTATTTAAACACCCCAAATAAATAGCAGCTTGATAATGATAAGAAAAATAATTGAACGTGACTGCGTACTTTTTCATCCATCCCGAATGAGTAGAACCCTGTAATTAAAACTAGTATAATTAAAAAAATCCTTAAAAATGTAGGAGTCTAGTACAGAAGCCGGAGTTACTGGAAACAAGTGATGGCAGGAAAATAAGTGATGGCAGGAAAATGAGTGATGGTAGGGAAAATGAGTGAAACATTCTATGTTTTTTCATTTATGCCTTCTGAGGAAACTGTCCTTAGCTTTCTTATCCAAAACCTTTCCCGAGCAAGTCTGTCGGCCCTTAACCAACCCTTGTTGTGGTCTATGATTGTGATGGTAAGGTTTTTGAGATCAGCTTGGGCGTGCCCATGTGATGATCTCAAATGACGACTTACGGGGAGGTCGGGCTTGCAGGTGTAGTCACTTCGATGACCATTCATGCGTTTGTTGAATGGCTGTTCTGTCTCGCCAACATACTGCATGCCACATCGACACTCAAGAAGGTATACAACATTTTGGGTTTTGCAAGTTACATTACAAAATATAGTGTACACAGACCCAGTTGAGTGGCAAGTAAATGTTTGAGTATTTAGTATTTGTTGGCAAGTCAGACATCGTCTGTTACCACACGACTTGCACCATCCTGCAGTTGAACCGCTTTTATTAGAGGAGACGTCAGCTCTCACAAATAAGTCTTTCAGACTTGCCGGTCTTCGAAAAGCTAAGACAGGAGGATTGGGAAAGATCTTGGATAATTTTGGGTGCTTGGCAATAATTTGCCAATTAGCACGGATCAAACGTGAAAGGTTAGTAAAGGCAGGATTGTATGTTAAAACAAACGGAACTATTTTACTGCGACTCTTCTGTTTGTACTGTAACAGGTCATTGCGGCTGTTATTGTTGGCACGCGCAAACCCCTTATCTATGTCCCATTTTTTATCACCTCGTTTAGTAATCCGCGAAGTTCATGTGACCGTTTAGTGACAGCCTCCTCAGAGGAGCAAATCTTCCTTATTCTGAGAGCTTGACTGTACGGGATACTTTTTGTACAGTGTTTGGGGTGACAGCTTTGGGGAGAAAGGTACTGATGTTTATCTGTAGGTTTACAGTAGAGGTCTGTTGATATGACACCGTCCTTTATAGATGTAGTAGTGTCTAAGAAAGATATTTTAGAGTCGGAAATTTCATATGTCAATTTAATTGACTTGTGGGCGTTGTTTGCATATCTGATAAAATCATCCAATTTTTGTTGGGATTCAATCCATGTATATATAATTATATATAAAGGCAGATTCTTTTTTATAAATAAAGCAAGCATAAATGCCCTCCGTTTCCAGATGCGGATTTAAGAGGGAGGCAGTGGGTATTGCCCTCCCCCTTATAGAGCAATATGGTTAACGCATAGACTTTCAAGTCCCACTCTTAACAGTGTTGTTCAATGCCTCCGCTTTTAAAAACAATCCTGTACCCACACCTGGTTTCTGTTTAATTTTTTTCAAAATGTGATGGAATCTTGGAATAAATATTAAAAAGTGAATATTTCAGAGTGCATTCTACATGTAGCAAGGTATTTTTCTACTGGTGATAAAAATCTTCAGGGGAAAACACTTATTGTTGAACCATAAGGAGGGTAGGTGCCCTGTTTCTGAATGTAACTGTACCTGTTTAATAAATATATATGGAAGCCCGGGTCCCTCCGAAATCTTCAACTTTAATTTAAATGTTGCACCATATAGAATATCAACTGCGTCACATTTGATGACTTAACCTTCGTGTTTATGTAATAAACCCTGGTAATAGTGTACTGTCCATGATAACTGCACTTAGGTCATCCGCCGCAACAATTATCAACATGAAGTCGAAATACAAAACTAAATTGAACTGCTAACTTCTTTTGACTAGTACATATCTCGGTCTCCTTCGTGATTTTTCTTCTTTTCCCACTTTGTTTCAGCATTGAACGTTTAATATTGTCTCTTTAATCGCTGTGCAGGTTAGTCGATTTAGTCTAGGGGTAAATAGAAAGAATTTTACGGTAATACAACGTAATAAAATAAGATTTTATTTAAGGAATGGAAATAGAATACCATTTTGACTGTTAAAAAGAATTTTTGATTGTAAAATGTAACGATATGTACAGTTTGGAAGTACCAGAAACAAATAATACCCACTACGGGACATTTAAGGTCAGATTTATATATGCAGAGAAAATGTCCACCCGTCAAGAGGAGCATTGAATGGGGAACCCAATAACGAATAACAACAAAAAAATTGCTTGAATTAAAGATAACGAAAAATATTTTACTCTATTTAACACCTTCAGTAATTGACAAATGCGATTTGTAGAATGACAATATTTTTAAGGCTCATTTGTTGCAAAATATATATTGAAAAGAGGGCATTTGAAATTTGACGTTAGAGACCATTGCCACCCTCTTGACTATCGGAAATTTTTAAAACCTCGACCCAAATGGGCAAGATCAACTTTCTTATGACAATAGTGAATGTAAATATGACCGCAATAAAAAATCAAGTACTTCATGCAAAGGGGATGGGAGATGCACGTTTGGGCTAATTGTTGTAACATTTGGGCTAAAAATAAAGTCGACATTTATGCTAATCCTCCTATGTATAGGTATATTTCATGTAACATATCTATATTCTAATTACATATTAATATTCTATATGTAATAAAGACATTCTATCATAACATGTTCTTGTTGTGTGTACGCATTCCGTTTGCCAGATAATGTCTCCTACCTGCTCACCACGGGGTTGTGAAAGTTTTGAGCAAGACATGTCGATCTTTATAGCACTAAATATGTTTAAACTATATACAACATGAAGGTATAAAACAGCTATGTTGAGATATAATAAAGTACAGCCAATAGGTTTTTCTCAAAGTTTGGTTCTGGTCCTAAATTTAAATCTGACAGCCATTAAAAACGGTAGTCTTGTGATACTATGGTACTGGCTGATATTCATTTTAAACTCATTTGAATTAGATGGTGTAAAACTCAAGTTCCTTTTTTTTTAAAAAGCATTTTTTTCTACATGAATGGATTTTTATGTAAGGTGTTTATATAATTTTTGTATTTAATATTATATATATTTCATATGAAATATTAATATTGATGAACTTTTCCTGCAATTTACCTGTACAGGTTAGAAAATAAATAATAATCCCAAATGTAAACTTTACTCTAAATTTTTTAGCCCAGATGATACTATGGTCACGCTTTTGATTTAGCCCAAATGGCTTGCGCCCAAGCAAAGACAATCTTATTCAATTAACAATTATGTAATATTTGGTCTTCTTAACATTGATAAAATCACTCATGATTGAATTTAAATTTAGACGGTTCCAAAATGTATTCACATGTTCAAAGTATTATTATTACCGTTACATCTGTCGTTTTCTCACTCTCCAACTACTTCAAAATATCACCATGCTATATAAACAGTTACCCATAGTAAACTTTATCTCGGGACTATCGCGTTTTGTAAACTTGTTACACTGTAAGTATATGTCTATATTAGGTCATTAATATATTTTGATTTCTACTTCTTATCTACAAAGGTTCGTTGTTCGCTTTACAGCATTCTTTGTTGGTTAATGTAATAATTATACCGCTCTATTTCAATAACTACGTCTGGCATTTAGGGAGATTAACATCAATTCACTAAATTAGAGTTTAAGACTAAATATATTTCTTTTGGTTATTCTTTTCTACATTGAAATTCAGTACAGATTTGCCCTATCATGTCACAAGATTGTGTCTACTGGTGCTTTTTTTTTGGTTGTTGGTGTACGAAATCTACCTGGACGTATATCCACCAATATAAACATGGAAGGGCGTGATTTCGTATTTCAGATTAAGTGCGTTTAGCTTGTTTTTAGAAATTCAGGGCATTATTTGGAACCGCAATGTTTATTATTGTTGTGCTTGTAGTTGAATTTATTCATATCATTCTGTTATCTATCGGAATTATAATATAATTGATTTCCCTTTCCTGTGTTTCTCTTATTTTTTCTCTAAATTTTTTTTTGAAAACTGCCATTCTTATTTTCTAAGAATGTTAAAGCGTACATTTCCATATGTCATGTAGTGCGTACTAAGTTATGTACTATTCCCAACCAAGATTAATGAGTATTTTAAAAGGGTTGGAAAGCATTTATTATGTATATGTTTTTTTTTTATTTTGCCATGGCCTTGTCTCTCTTTCGTCGACGTAAGATTTTTTCATTGCTCCTCTCGAGGCATTTCCTTCTTTCTTATATTTTTTTTAACACTTTATCTTTTTTTGATATTGTAGCAAGTAAAAAGATAAGTTGAATTTATGAAATTTGAACATCGGTAAACTACTGTTTTTCAACAAACAATCTGCATTCCCATGAGGACTAACTGTGCACCTCGTCTTGCCGACTTGTTCCTATATTCAAATGTTAATAGGACAGACTTCAGACAGGAGATTCTCAGAACGATAAAAAGAAGCTAACATTATCCTTTATCTTCATCTTCCTATATATAGATGTTGTCCTCTCACAACAGAACTCGCAGTTTACGACTATGTTGAACGCATCTATCATATCGAACTTGACATAACTGATACCACAGATATAGTGAAGTCTGCCTAAAACTTTGATTTACATATAGAAACTGACAATGAGGGTCGGCTGATAACAAAACTATACGACAAAAGAGAAGATTCTAGCTTCCGAATTAAGCACTTTCCATGTCTGTGCAGCAACAAACCAGCAGTGCATGCATATAGGGAGCAAGATATGCTTACCTTTCCGGAGTACCTGAGAGCACCCCTGGTTTTAGTGGGGTTCGTGTTACTCAGTCTTTAGGTTTCTATGTAGTTTTTTGTAAACTGTAGTTTGTCTTTTCGTTGTTTTTCATTCTTTGCCATGCGTTTTCAGTTTGTCAACAACTCATGAGTTTTAAATGTCCCCTTTTGGAATCTTCCGCCTCTTTTTTTTCTAATTTCACCATATCTCATTGGATATGCCTGTCTTACATCACTAGCTCGTCACTGATTGTCTTCATTTATATCTTTAATGTTACTTTTGTCATTTAGGGAATTTGGTGTTGATGGAAGATCTCGGTAGTCTCTATTGAGTTTTCTAGATTCGGAACAACTTAGAGCTTGACATATTCTATAGACACTTATCTATTGTTGAAGGTTGTAAATTGACTTTCAAATGTCATTTGGTGATTAATAATCGCTGTTTCATTCACGTTTACCCTACATTTATTTGTATTCATATTTATTTTCAGCACCTGCAATGTGTAGATATCTTGTGATCGGCTTAGTGCTGTATACGGCATTACTGATTCAAGCAAAACCTAGAGGTCGTAATGGTCCAAAATGCCGTAGTGGGGCTCCACTTTTGGTATCGGCCTTTAACATCAAAACGTTCGGAAAATCTAAAATGAGTGACCCTGAAATAGCTAACTATATCAAAGAGGTTTGTTGAACTATATGTATTGAAAAATTATAGACCCTTTTCACCGGGGATAATAACACTACACTACCGCTTGTCCATATCGTTGCTGGTAGCTGTACCCCAATGTTGTGCGCACATGAACACCTGGTATATTAGTAAAAAAATAATAATACTCTTGCTTTTTAAATCTATTTTTTTATAGATTAATAATTTTACCAAAGTTAGTGTTCATCTATCATATTTGCAGATACTTTTGGAGGATTCTGTTTTCTCCGTATGAAGTCCAATAATCTTTTTGTCATTCTTAAACTTATTCTCTAAGAATGGCATAAAGCGTATATTTGAAATTTCGTTTAGTACGTTATAGACTAAGTACTTAATTAAGTACCATTCAAATCCAGATTAATGCAGAAGATAATTAGGGGTTGGAAAGCATGATATTAAGTTTTAAGTGGTAGTTCAGTATCTTTTTTAGTTTGCCATGCTTTTGTCTGTCTTTCGATGACGTAACATCATCCATCAGGAATTATATTTCTTAAGTTGCCTTCTATATCTGCGTTCGGTCATCTTACGTCTTCGTTAAAGTTAAACAAAAAAAATAAACTTCCAACATAGCCAGTCTTACCGAAAACGATATTTTGCTACAAGATATTATCTACGTAACAGCTATGTTGACATGAGTGCGATATCTTTAAAGGAATGGTAAAATAATGCTCAAACAATACATTAATTGCAAAAAACTGTTTGTAAAATGACAATTTTTGGTCTAATATACAATTTGTTAAGTCCTCGAACAAAATTTAAGGTTGTCAAGTTATGTAAATGAAAATAACAGTGTAATAAATTGCATGTGTCCGAAGCGCTAAGCTGGATTTATTACTAAAAACGCCCAAACCTACACATTTGAAAGCAAGGGATGCATAAATACTGAGAAACGTTTTGAGCTAGATAACCAAAAGAGTATAACAAAAATATTGAACTCCAAGGCAAATTCAAAAAGGGGAAGTCCATAAAAACTGACAAAAATCAAACGCTATCAGTCAACGGAACAAGTGAAAAAACAACTGTCATATTCCTGACTTGGTACCGGCATTTTCCGAGAAATTGGTGGGTTAAACCATGTTTTATAGCTAGTTTTACCAAAAGGAACATAAAGAATAACCAAATTTATCTAAGGTCAACTTTACCTGAGGTAGTTGGAACCTTAGTTGTTTTGTGATTTCTTAATCTATCAAAGGCAAATTTTAGAAAAAAAATGCTCATTACAGAAGCACTAACTACTAAGCTGATGAGGACTCACAGTCAATAAGCAGGGGTATCGGTCGACCCAGAAAACATACAATGTATCAATTTTACCAAAAGCTATTCCTAAAATGGCATTTTTAAACTAAATAGTTTAACCAGGTTGTCAAGTTATGTAAACGTATAATACTGTCTTTAGTACGCAGGACATTTTCTTGAATAGTCGTTATGAAATGCATTCGATACCAAAGAAGCTCGATACATAAAACATTTCGGAGCAAACAAGCTTAAACAGATGTCTTGTATAATGACATATTTTATCGGTTTTGTGTATATCTTGTGTTGTTAAGGTGATGTTTGATCATTATCAAAGATCCCAATAATTTACATGTACATGTATATTCATTAATGATTGAGTTTCTAAAAATAATGAACGATTATGTACGATTTTTGGATAAAACAATACAAAATAACCAATGCATTTAGGGCAGGAAATTTAGGCTTGTATTCAATCGATTTGCTAAATGGTGTTTGAATTACATTGTTTTTGAAAATTTACTAACAGACATAGTTTTTAAATAAACAGATAGTACTTAGGTATGACTTGATTTTGATACAAGAAATACGAGATATAAGCGGTGAGGCGTTACAAGATCTTTGGACTCTCGTTAACAAGTAAGTTTTATACTGATAAACCATATTTCTTGTACTTAAATAACACACACTTAGGGAAACTAATCATGTAGGCACACAAACAGATGTTTGCATGAATAAAAAACCGAAAAATAAAAACAGATTACTAACACTAGAGACTGAAGTATATGACCATGACTAAATGTGCTACACTAGTACCAAAAGGTATACAGCTTAATTTCTTATAATCACTTTGTAAAACACACAAAGTCATGTCTTGTACATTAGATTTATGAAATGAACAATAGAAACGCCGCAATAAATTCTGTTTTATTTCAATAATTGTTTTGGGGGATGAAATAATAATTCTTTTTACAAAAATCCTTCCACTGCTAGATAAATTGACCGATGGACACTGTTTTATTACAGGACCGATAGTTGCGGTATGGCAGTAAGTGAACGTCTTGGAAGATCTTCATACAAAGAACAATATGCTTACTTCTACAAGTAAGTTTTCTACTGGTATTCATAACTTATAAAACAATTTAGTTGATAGTGATGCCACAAGAGGAAGTTTTGGTTTGTACTTAAATGTTTTATTATAAATGCGATTGATAAGAGTCCTATCCATTTTAATTCTTTTGAATGAAATTGCCAACTACGAAAGTACTACAAGCGTAGGAATGATAGTAATGACAACAACAAAAAATGAATAAAACGGTGGATAACAATCAATTGTCGCTTTACAATTTAACCATTTGTATTTTAGAATATCAATTACTTCAGCGTGTTTGTTTTATAGATTACGTACGTTGGAATTATTAGATGTTCACCAGTATGATGACGGTCCTGATGATTACAGTGACTGGTTTGAAAGGGAACCATACAGTGCTCTCTTCCAACCTGTACACGGGGGAACAGGTAGTTCTTTGTGCATTGTTAATTTCGATGTCTCGTGTAGAGAAAGTGCCAAGCTCTTTGCACGTTAAGAACATTTGAAACAACTTTTTAGGGGGTCCGTAAGTGGCCTGTTTTAAAGCAAAATATCTGTTCCTATCCACCATACCCTCATTTTCCAGTGGCAGTCCAAATTTCCCCAATCTTCATCCCAGACGATCTCTATTATAGGAAATAACTATTGAGGATGCATGAAATATTTGCCACTGGACGTTAAGCAATCAACAATCAATCAATCAATTAAGTTAGCCACCGGTCAACATTGATCAATATTTATTATGATTTTAGTCGCTCGACTACAGAATAAAACTTGAATTGTTTGGACGACTCGTTTCATGCAATGAATGGCTTTTAAAAAAAACTCTCTACGATGGTTTAGTTCGGTGGTTTGTTACTTGGCTCTATTAACCCTATCACAATGTTTGGAGAGTTTTGGCCCAAATTTCTTTAAACAAGTATTTTTCAGTTATAAGATATGGCATGCCTAGTAAATATCCACTGTTGGTGGAGGTTTCCTCCCCATTGGAATTAGCCCAGTAGTTATCACGTCTGCCTTGATACGAAATATCATTTAAAAGGTCATATTTATAAATTAAATGTTTACCAATCTTTGCATTGTTGGAAATGCTTAAGACTTTCAACCCAAGGAATATATTACCTTACCTGTATTTGGCAAAACCTTTCAGAATTGTGGGTCCTAAATACCATTAACTCGTACTTTATTTCATCTTTTAACTTATTTTATTCGCGTGTCACTTATGGGTCTTTTGTAGACAAAACGCGCATCGTCTGGCGTACATGCAAAATTATAAGTCTGGTATATTTAAAGAGCTGCTGTGCTTAGTATATATAATAGTAATAGTTATAATGTTAAGATGCAAAAATTGTCGTGCTGGTAGGTATGGTAGTTAGTTTAGATTTTTTTAAAGACAATATCTTCGATCCTGGTTTATATGGTAGTCAATTAATGTTTTTGTATAATGCTGTTATAAATGTAAGTCAGTAGATGTCTATTTTCAGATACGAGATTTGTTGTGACCGGTATACATGCTAAACCAGACGATGCTGTCGCAGAAATTGGTTATTTGTATAATGTGTACAAAGACACATTGGGGAAATGGGGAATAACGGTGAGCTAGCATATATAATTTATGTATGTGTTTGTGCGTGAAGAAGGTTTTTTTTCTCCTGATTATTATAATGTTTCCAGTTCACATTCCGAGCCATTTCAAAAGAATAATAATAAAAAAAGAGATTGAAAACTAATAATTTAGTAATTAATTCAATTCAATGTTTTATTGCGATTAAACACTATAATAAGGTTAGTTACAAAAAATGAATTAAGATAATCAAATCAAATAACACTAGCTGGTATACAACTGGTTAAACATAATATAAAAATAAGGAGATGTGGTATGATTGTCAATGAGACAATTATCCTCCAAAGTTCAAATGAAGTGCATGTAAGCAATTATAGGCAACCGTACAGCCTTCAACAATGAGAAAACCCCATATATAGTCGGCTATAAAAGGCCCCGACATGAAAAATAGGAACCAATTCAATTGAGAAAACTACGGCCTAATTTATAACAAAACAATTTACGAAAAACAAATATGACAGCTATGAAATCGACATCCACTGAACTACAGGCTCCTGACTTGGGACAGGCACATAAAGATAATTAAATCGATACAAAGCAGAAAACAACTAACAAAACCGGACGTGGCAGAGAATAACTAAAATAAAAATCAATACACATCCATATAAGTCAATATTAAAAAGGGTAGTCACCCGACCTCCAGACCAATGAGAATCCAGACCAAGTCAAGAGAATAAAAACAAGACAAAAGAGAGAATGGGTTGTTTCAATATGATATTGAATAACACACGAAACACGGTTTTGAAAACTCTATGGTATTTTGTTAAGACACTAAAAATATAACTTTAAAAGTCCCCGTTCATAAATTAAGAAATTATTAAGAAACTATGGTTCAAACTCCCTCAGGCAAATTGAATTTGGCTATCCTGTTTAGGTCATATAGCTCCTAACGTTGCAGCTTATCAATCCCAATCCCTGGCTTTCTCTATTTCAGACCAAGGAAAAAAATGTTCTTATTGTCTTGTTAATTTCTACTAGTTAAATTTAGTATGAAAAGAAAGCTAATAAATAGCAGATTTTATTTATGTATATAAAAAATCAAAAAGAAAAATCCCTGGCTTTCAAAAGTTTTGTTTTGAGCGTTCCCGATGAAAATGAATCCAGAAAAGCATGTCGAACACACAAAATTTAAAAGTTTATTTCATCAAATAATTAAGCCTTAATTGAAAACACTTGAAAATGATTTAAATCTTTTTAAGATACTTCAATTTCCATGAAAACTATATCTCTGCGTTTCATAAAATGTAATAGAACCTACCCCTTGATAAATAATAAAACATATAAAAATAAGAAGATATGATATGATTGCCAGCGAGACAACTAAAATATGAGGCGCGGATTAAGTCAAAATTATTGTATTTAATGACTTTTTGGAGTATTTCAAGACCTCAATAATTTAAATTCAGCCTTATTCTGAAATATTTCAGGACTTCCATATTATTCGATTTCAGTAATCATCGAGATAAATCATCATTGTATAGACTCGTAAATATGATTTCATCAACTTTCGAAATGTTAGATGTAACCAAGGAAACAAATCGAGGGTTATTTCCCACACCTCTTTAACATTGATAGCAGATTTAATGTATTCAAAATTATTTTTATCTTTCAAAAATCGGGTTCAAAGAAATAGTTCATACAATTATAATTTTCCACAGTTGCAGAATATTTTGTCACAATTATATTATAGTGATAAGTCACCTACATATATATGAAATGATTAACTAAGTATGGATTAATTATGTCGTTAATACAACAAAACTGATAACATGTTGTCTTTTTACCCTTAAGAATATATTGACATTCGGAGACTTCAATGCGGATTGTTCGTACGCCAAGGTTGAAGAGTTGGCTTCAAAGACATTTTATTATGACAATGTTGACTTCCATTGGCTGCTTGATTGGAATGCTGATACTACCACTTCTCAAAACACTAACTGTGCTTATGATAGGTATGCTGAATAGATACATTATTATCTAAATATAATACAGCATGTTTAGAAATATTCAAAGTTCTAATATTATCTAAATATAAATAGTATTGCTTCTTTACTGTTTTAAACTCACGCAGATAGCTTTGTACCAACCCTCAACCAATAAAAACTAAGCTGTAGGGATTATATTGTATAATTTCGGGTTGATACGGGTGTGATATTGAAAAAGCCATATATCTCTCTCTCTCTATATATATATATATATCAAATATGTGCGTGTAATAATATGAGTTTTTGTTCTATGGTAGAATCGTAGTCTCTGGAACCAAGCTTCAGCAGTCAGTATATCCAGGTTCAGCTAATGTGTATTTGTTCGAGAACACCTTTGGATTAACTTACGAAAGGGTAGGTTTTGAAGTATATTTTGATGGTATAATATAATTAGCAGACGTAAGAAACAGTTATAATTCAACAAAGAAAAAGAAAAAAATCCAGAAGTGATAAAAAGTGAAGTAAACCGTAGAGGAAATGTTTGTGTGTTAAGCTGGTGGTTTGAAATCAAGTGGCGAAAACGAATTATTGGCGCAAAGGGGTTGTGATAGAAGGACATTTGTTTTAAGCAAACAGATATTTCCCACAATTTGGTTGTCCTTAAGTACATTTATGGAACTTTGTATAACCATAATATGATAAATTCGTCATTTATCCCCCCTCCCAGTTCGATCAAGAACTGCTCTTTATTTTAATCATTATTTATCTGCAACTGTACGCTCATGGAATCATCTCTCTGAGAGTGCTAAAGCTAGTTCTTCAGTGAGAGCGTTCAAGAGTTGTGTCCAGTCTCTAAACCCCCATATTGTTACTACATTGGAAAGCGATCAGATCAAATATATCACTCAAGACTTCGTATGTTCTTTGAATCAGCATCATTTTATTAACATATTGTTGCCTCACCACTTTGTTTATGTGGTGCTAAAAACACATTATTTGTTGCACTGCTCTCGATTTCACTTCATACATGAGCAGCGGTTTTATGACAACAGAAACCACCATTTCTTATTAGACGAAATTTTGCTATATGGTTCAACGGAGCTCAGTTATGAACAAAACATAGAACATTCTTTGCATTTCAAACATTCATGCTTAGTAGAAAAATATTTTCAATATATATGATTACAAACCTCCTGTTCAACAGGTCTACAGTGCATGTTCATGCCAAATTGCGTTTGTTATTTAACGTGAGTTTAATTTTTTTTTAAATACGTTTACACTGAATACATACATGTTATCTATAACATATGCAGTTTTATATTTCAGATGTTGGATGTTAGCGACCATTATCCTGTAGAAGTGCAACTTATCTTGTAAGAAACCTGTCGTGGGACAGGTCATGGGACAAGTGTCTTATTTCAATAAAAATCACTCTTAATAACCTATCATTTTATTGTACCCCCATTTGGTGGACGCATGAATCATACAGTTGAAATAAGAACATAATAATTTTTAGTGAAAAAATTTTACAGCCTTTCATGTATATTAAACAATAACACACCCATGTGAAGAAATTCTAACAACATTAAGTCAAACCTGATTATTGATGCTATGAAGATGACTAAAATTTTCAATTTAAGCAATTTTATAAATTTTAAATATTGATCAAAATGATTTTTTTTTCAAAGAAGACATGTGTCGCCTACCGTATCCATGATGCAATAATAAAACCCGAAATGGTGTATTCCATGTTTTGGTATTACAAACCTAAAACATCAGTCAGATCAAAAATTAGAACAGCAGGTTCATAATTTTATCAGGATTAAATGAAAGTTTGGTGTTATTCTGTTGAGAAGTGTAATAACAAAGTTTGGTGTTATTCTGTTGAGAAGTGTAATAACAAAGTATGGTGTTATTCTGTTGAGAAGTGAAATAACAAAGTTTGGTGCGGACGAAGACACAAGAGGACAGAAGTTATCCCTATGTGTAATGAATTCCGTACCAGTCTTGTTAACAATGGGAAATTACAGCTAATAATTTCGGAGTAGGTCCGGTAAGACCCCTTTTTGACCCCAAAATACAGCGTTTTACAAAGTTGTTGACAATGTAAACGTTTAGATATTTATTGGAAAGTAGAATACTTTTGTTACATAAATATGGGCTTTTTTTGACAGTACAATGGACATGCATCAGGTACTAGCATCATTATTTCATGCAAAAATACTGAAATCTTCACATTTTTGGCTTTTGTGCTAATTTTAAGACGGTTTTTGTTTAAATTGGAAGTGGCCGCACTTGTGTTCAGTCTTAATATTTAAATATATGTTGTATTTATCGATAATACATAACATATATAAATGTTGAGACTGAACACGAATGCGGCCACTTCCATTTTAGACAAAAACCATCTAAAAAGTTGCGTTTTATGGCATATTTGATAGATTTTTCATATTTAAGCTTGAATTTGAGCCTCTTTGATGACCAAATCAGTTAAAACCTTTAACATAATCTAATTGAATCGACTGAAGAAGACACTTAATTGTATAAAAAATGACAAAAATCTTTCATCAGATGTACTTCGAATTTTAGGCCAAAATTAGCCCTTACCGGACCTTCTGCTTTGGTGACTACATTTAACGCATCTATCCCATCGAACATGAGATAAAGGATACAACAGATACACTTAAGTCTGCCTCATATCTTGACTTGCATCAAGAAATTGACAATGAGGGTTGGTTGAAAACAAAACTTTACGACAAAAGAGATGATTTCAGCTTCCCAACTGTGAACTTTCCATTTCTATGTAGCAACATTCCAGCAGAGCCTGCATACGGAGTATATATCTCCCAGTTGATACGATATTCCAGGGCTTGTATTTCCTATTATGATTTCCTTGGTAGAGGGTTGCTGCTCAAATGGAAGCTATTATACCAAGAGTTCCAAGTTGAAATCATCCCTTCGTAAATTTTACGGACGCCATCACGAGTTGGTTGACCGTTATGGAATATCCGTTTCTCAGATGATAGCGGATATGTTCCAAATGTCGTAACTACAATCCGTCCCCTTTTCCCCGAATGTGACCTACCGAATTAGACATATAACCGGGTTTGTACTAACATGAGCAACACGACGGGTGACACATGTGGAGCAGGATCTGCTTACCCTTCCGGAGCACATGAGATCACCCCCAGTTTTTGGTGGGGTTCGTGTTGCTTAGTCTTTAGTTTTCTATTTTGTGTTTTGTGTACTATTGTTTGTTTGTTTGTATTTTTCTTTTTTAGCCATGGCGTTGTCAATATAAAAATAAGGAGATGTGGTATGATTGCCAACGAGACAATTATCCACCAAAGTTCAAATAAAAAGAATGTAAGCAATTATAGACAACCGTACTACCTTCAACAATATACAGTATAGTCGGCAATAAAAGGCCCCGACATGAAAAATATGAAACAATTCAATTGAGAAAACTAACGGCCTAATTTATAACAAAACAATTTACGCCAACCAACGACAACCACTGAACTACAGGCTCCTGACTGGGGACAGGCATATAAAGAATGTGGCGGGGTTAAATATGTTTGTGAGCGCTCAACCCTCCCCCTAACCTTGGACAGTGGTGTAAGAGCACAAAATAAGAACAAACTATAAAAAATCAGTCGAAAAAGGCTTAACTCATCACATCGATACAAAGAAAAACATCAGACAAAAACACAGACAGGACGTGGCAGGGTATATATCCATCCTTCATCTCTAACAACAAAAAAGACATTAAGTACAGATCTGAGAGTACTCGCAGTTACTGACAGCTAGTACAAAGCCAATAACAGCTAATAAAAAAAATCAGGTCTCTAAGACTAAAATATCAATCAGTGCACATCCAACATCCAATGAAATTAGTTAAAGATGTCATTAACAGTCAGAGAAAGACATGACCTTGTGCAATGCCAAAATATAGGTATCGACATATTGTAGTACCGTGAAAGTACATATGTGTAGTATTTAGTATGGTTTTAATTTACTGATAACAAAATCATTATTTATTCCAATAAAAACAATATTTAAAGATTTAACTACAGTGTGGAATAGGTAAGCTTTTAGAATAAGTTTATTTCAAGGATTTATAAGTTTACCCGGATCGTATCTAAATTTCCGGGCACGGTTAACAACATCACCGTAAAATTTAGGATGCGCTATTCCGTTTGAAATAAGTTTTCTACAGGTACAGCCAAACTTGCAAACCAAATCTATGTTGTATTTATGGAAGAATTTAGTAAAGGTTTTAAGTAATTTGTGGTTGCGAAATTCCTGATTTAATAATTTACCAGTAATACATAGATTACGCTCATTGAAATCCAAAACGTCACAGACATGGGCATAACGAACGAGTTGAGATATATAAACACCGTAAGGTGGTGCCAGAGGAACATCACCGTCCAAAAAAGGGAAAATTAACAATAGGGAAAGGAAAATCATCCGTTTTATCGTAAACTTTTGTGTATAGTTTCTGGTGTAAAACTGAAATGTCTAAATCTAGGAAAGGACACTTATTGATGTTAATATTTGATTTATTTAAGGTAAGTTCCTGTGTAAATTTCGGCCGTATATTTAGAGAATTTTTCATTATTTTGTTGAATTTATCAATCAAATGGAATTTAGACTAGACTTTACTGAGTTTGGCCATAAACTGTGATTCAT
Organism: Mytilus californianus; assembly: GCF_021869535.1. Lineage (NCBI taxonomy): Eukaryota > Metazoa > Mollusca > Bivalvia > Mytilida > Mytilidae > Mytilus > Mytilus californianus. The sequence goes on from NW_026262581.1 coordinate 109,987,902, forward strand.
AACAGTACAGGAACAAGTCTGCTATTAAAGGGGCACAATTGGTACCCATAGGAATACCAGCAATCTGTTGATAAACTTTATTGTCGAACCGTACATAAATGTTGTGAGGGAGAAAATTTATGGCTTTAATTATCTCATCACACCTCCAGTTAGTATATTTAGCATATTTACCTTTCTCGTTTAAGAAAAAGGCTTTATAAGAGCTGCAGCAAATAAATTTGCAATCAGATTTATCGGTCGACAATTTAATTAAATAGGAAAACTTTTGTTTGATAAGATTGTGTGGGAGTGTAGTGTAAAGAGTGGAAAAGTCAAAACTGTCAACCAAATCAAAAGGACCATCAAAAGCACGTAATCTATTTAAAACATCAAAAGAATTTTTTAACTCCAAAAATGGTTAATTCCACTATTTTAATATGTTTTATTACAAAAATTAATGATCAGTTTTTTTTATAGTAGCTAAGAAACACGTTAAAGGCACTGAAAGTCTAGTAGTAGAAGACTTACTAGAGGCCGAGATGAAACGATATTTTACGGGTTTTTTGTATAGTTTAGGTAACCAATACATAGTGGGGACCGTCAAATGTTCAGAAGAGCTGTGGTTGTGACATGATTATTTCAGTTTATTTTCGACTTTTGATTTGAACGTCCCTTTGGTATCTTTCGCCTCTCTTATTAAAGTGAAAATAAAAGTAAACTTAATTTTTATAGTTTGTTCTTATGTTGTGTTGTTACACCACTGTTCTAGGTTAAGGGTGGGATGAGCGCTCACAAACATGTTTAACCCCGCCGTACTATGTAGTGCCTTTCCCAAATCATGAGCCTGTAGTTCAGTGGTTGTCGTTGGTTCATGTCTGTCAATTGCTTACATACACTTATTTGAACTTTGGTGGATAGTTGTATCATTGAAAATCATACCTCATCTCCTTATTTTTATATTAACTACGAGAGAAAAAAAAGCAGCTACAAAATCAAATAATAGAAAGCTTACATTACAGAACCACAGTTACAAAATAATGACTACATATGTGAAGTTCGTAAACTACTTGCAGATAGAAGAAAAACAAAAACATAACAAAAATACCAAACTCCATGTAAATTCAAAAAGGGGAAGTCCATAAAAACTAACAAAGTCAAATGCCATCAACCAACGGAACGAGTGAAAACAACTGTCACATTCTTGACTTGGTACAGGCATTCTCCAAAGAAAATGGCGGGTTAAACCTGATTTTATAGCTTGAGTTACAGTTGTTTATAGTTCCGCTATATTGACAATAATTGGGATCCAGCAGCCAAAACTGTGGAAACATACATCACAGATATACAACACAACAAACTAGAGGCTATAAAGAGATATAGGAAGATGTGGTATGAGTGCCAATGAGACAACTCTCCATCCAAGTTACAATTTATAAAAGTAAACCATTATAGGTCAAGGTACGGCCTTCAACACGGAGCATTGGCTCACACCGCACAGCAAGCTATAAAGGGCCCCAAAAAATTACTAGTGTAAAACAATTCAAACGGAAAAACCAACGGTCTAATCTATATAAAAACGAGAAACGAGAAACACGTATGAACTACATAAACAGACGACAACTACTGTAATCAGATTCCTGACTTGGATAGGTGCAAACATTTGCAGCGGGATTAAACGTTTTAAAAGAGAATGTTTTACTCACTTGCATGTATATGCATTTTAAACAATGGCTACTCTCAAACGTTAAAGACTAGAATAAAACTCTTTTTTGTTGATTTGTATTACGGGTCATGTCATGTTTTCTGTTTCCATTTTCTCTCTATCTACTATAGTTTTTGCCTAAAATACAAAAAAAAATGGATAAAATCGTCATTCAAGGTTGATAACTTTTATAAGAAGTGTAATTTTAGCTTTGTTGACACATTTGTAGATCATGTCTTGCTCATTATTTTTGCTGTTTACAGTTTTTCTATATCGATTATAGTTTTTGCATAATATGCAAAAGATAGGGTAAAATCCTCATTGATTGACAATAACGTCTTTAAGGATATACATGTTGAATTTGCATATCTTGTCTTGCTGGTCACTTTGGATGTTAACAATTTTTCTATATCTACTATAATTTTGGCCAAATATGCAAAAAATAGGTAAAAATCACAACGATTTCGGTCATGTTGACAAATTTGTAGATCTTGTCCTGCTGATCATTTTTTTTCTATTTTAAGTTCTCTTTATCAAATTCTCAAGATAATAAGCAAAAGCGCAAAACAATTGGCAGAAATCCTCATTTAGGGGCAATAACTCTAATAAGGAGTCGACTCACTATTTAAGTCATATTTGACTGATTTGCAGATCTTGTCTTGTTGATCATTGTTGATATTTGAAGCTTTAGATCAAGTATAGAATGCGTACGTGTAGTTCCATCGGCAGTATACAACTTAGAGTTTTGAGTAAATCGGTTTTTATTAGATTAAAGTTAGACAGGTTGTCTGGTATAGACAAGTTAACAGGTCGACAAGTTGATAGGTTAATAGGCAAGATCATTGGGACATATTATGTAAACAAGATAGCCAAGTTTGATTCTTATTAGTCTAGTAGTTATAGAGAAGATTTTTGTAAAAGTTGACAGACGTGGTTAAACGACGATGGACGCAAAGTGATGAAAATAATACACTTGACTCTTTGGGTCTGGTGAGCTTAAAATAACTCGACAAATTCGAAAACTTTTAAGAGACGTATAATCATCATCATCATCAGACGACGACGATATTTAAAATATAGATAAAGTATATAAATAACAATCTGATGTAAACCAAATCTCTCACTGTTCCGTTATATTTTTATTATGTCCTCCATGGCGAGACATCCAAAAAACAACCGAGCAGAAATGTGAGTGATCCGGTTTTAATCAGATTTTTATAGGATAATGCTTGGCTTGAGATATCATACTAAACGATTTTAAAATACTTCACTGTATAAACACATCTCGATCAATCAATGTTCGCCTAAGCCACAAACAAATACAAAAAATGTTTGTATTATATACAAGGACAGTTCGTACTCATAAAATCTTTTCATCGTCAATATAGTGTTAAATCAAGTGAAAATTATTTGTTCAAAACATTGTAACTTTTTGCACAAATTTACGTTTTAAAATTTTATTTACATTTATTCAACTGCCCTGAAAAGCGTAATGTCGATGAAAATGAATCTTGCCCAGTAACGGATGCTTACTTGTTATCAGTATCATTTGTTGTTTTAATGTAAAATCAATCGTTACAGTTCAGATCAGTTCAATCCAGACAGAATGAGACGTGGATGTAAAAATGTGACCAAATTTCTTATAGGTCTAACTTTGCTCAGCATTATAATGTTTTTCAACTATCAATATTCAATATTGATAACTAAAGAAAATGCAAGTGTTCAATTTAGGCAACCAGAAACTCGTGGTAAACATGGTGTTGATATCGTTAATCCAAACAAGTTAGTATATAGTAAAGGAATTAGTCAAAGAAATAAGGATTTACATGTGTATGTAGTGGAAGAACACCATGCTGGTAAGTATATCTTTAAAGTTTTTCCTCTGTTGCCATTGGCAGATTGATTTCAAATTAAACACGAAATTGTTATGCATTCCACCCGAAATACATGTCCAAAGTTATTAAACATATATATCTTGATACCCGAGGTTGTCTGAATATTTTATTGTTTCTACATTTTATAGTGAGAATGTCGGGCTATCCATGACTATTAAATTCATTTGATTTCTTTGCCATATATGATTTATAATTGGTTGACATTACCCAGCCGCTCTGTTTTTCGATGCACATTGATTACACGTGATTGACATGTAAGAAACAATTCCTCTAAAACCGGTGTTGGGCCGTCTTGAACTTCCAATGAGGAAATCGTTTGTGTTCCATGTTGAAGGCCTAGCTGTGCTTTGAGATGAAGAACGGATTAAAAGCGCTATTTCTTTGCTTTTGTTTTTGTCTGGCCTGCGACATAAGATGCAGAATGTGAGAAAAAGGAATGCTAATCCGGCGTCGGCTGCGTTTGGTATTTGTAAAAATCCGTTTATTTTTCAGACGGAAGAAGGCATGGAGCTTCATACCTTGTATAAAGATACCTTATGTTAGAATGTTTTTGTCTGTCATAAATCTGTTGTCCATTGCCTAGTTTTATTGATGCAGCGACTGCTTAATTGCAAGGTCTACGTGTCTGTCATACATGATAAGCCTGACCTCGAGCTTGGTTCGTGGATCAGTGATCAAGGTTAAGTTTCGTCATTAGTAGAAATAAGGGACATGGGGTATCCATCCATGACACAATAGGTTTGTTTCAATATACTTGGTGTATGGAATGATTGAAAGGTGCACATGTCCATGAAAATGCTAACAATAATATTTCTAACAGGAATGAATCATATATCTCAGTTCGGAAGACAGAACTTTTAAATTTCCTGTCTTACAACTAAGTATGTTTCCGCTCGCTTAATTATACACACATGATAATAAACACATGGATACATAAGTTTATATTATCAACAACATTTTACATATGATTTTATGAACACGGTTTTAATTAGTCACAGACTACCTTAAACTTTTCAAAGTCAACCAAATCTTAATTAAAACCATCTATCTATTGCACTGGTTATAATGGTATTCAAAATTTGTTTTCAGTATTGAAATACTGGTTTGATGCTGTCGATAAAGGAATGATACCCAGAGAGGGCAACATATTGGTAAGTTCCATCAAACAGATATTTTACCCAAAAAATTTGAAATAGTTTTCCAAAGGAATTTTTTTATTTATTTATCCTGTTCTGATATCAAACAAATGTCAAAATATGCATTTTTTGAAATGTGTAGTTTTTGATGTTCTGGTACTTGAATACGCTTTATTCCGCATACGAGTAAAATGAATATTCATGCTAGCAAGTGATTTTCTGGCGCAAAACAAATAGTAATAAATTGGCATGCGCACTGATACATTCTGGCATTTGCGTTTACACATACATTTTTGCTAGACCTTATTCTGATGTAAGTTGAATAGTTTGACTTTGGATTCAGATTCATATATACGCATTGTGACATTGCCGACTTATCACCGAGTTTGTTCTCACATGAGAAACACAACAGGTGTTACATGTAGAGCAGGATCTGTTTACCCTTCATGGGCTCCTGATATTACCACCGTTGTTAGGTTGGGTTCGTGTTGCTCAGTCTATTGTATATTTGTATAGTGTCTTTTGGTCGTTTTTCGCTTTTTTGTTATGGCGTTGTCAGTTTTTCATCGACTTATGAGTTTGAATATCCCTTTGGTATCTTTCGTTAATCTGGAACATGTGTGAACGCAGACCGGTATTCAACCGGTTGTCAAACCGTATATTAAATCCCATTTTGTTGTGTCGTTTGAATACACTGTTGCTTATTCCCTCCAAATGGCAATAAAAATATACAAACAAAATCAAATAAAATCAAACAGCACAGCTACTTATTATCATATTTTTTTTATTAGGTACATATTGACGGTCATTCAGATCTAGCTATGCCTTTCAATACAGCATTCTTTCCGACCTTCCGTAAACCCAGGACACTGCGTGATTTAGAGGCTATGATGCAAAGTAACGATGTTTTTATAATGGTAAGTTGTATAAATTTTTATGTAAAGCGTAAGCTATGATTATGCTTTTTATATCGGATAAGGCAATCTAATTAAAATATAGAACTCGGATTTCGTTATATGTAGTATAACGAAATCCGAGTTCTATATTTTAATTAGATTGGGGATAAGGAAAAGCTTTACACATATGATGTTAACGAAAGAACAGCAATTACTGATAAATCAAAGTGAGACCTTAACAGTCCACAGAAATCTGGCCTCTGTGCTTCGTTTTTATAACATAAATATCTAAATGACATAACGGAAACGGTACATATATTCAAGAAATTTGCTCAAAAGCTGCAATTCCATGAATTGTAGGTCATCCAAAAGGAAACGAACATGATCTGTAATTTACAATTATACCCTTCACTTTGACGAATCTGAGACTCTAGGGAATATTTAGACCAAAGAGGTAGGGCTAATACCCCCTGATCTTATTTCGTACCAAGGGCATTTTCAAACTGAAGGTCTTTTATTCCTGGCTCCAATTCATAGCACCGCAGTCCAGAGTGTGTATTTATAGGTTCTTAAAATATAATGGCGTATTTTTAAACCGATTACCCTGAAGATAGCTGAATACCGCACTTATGAAAGATTTTTTCAATTTTAAGTATTTTGACAAAAAATGCATAAGAAAGATAGTGTTAACCAAAATCAAAATTATGTTGGAAGTAAAGCTACGTATTGTCCTTAGGATGCACATTTATTTATTATGGTTAGCAAATTCATTCGGAGAAAATTTGACAAAAACATGCAAGGATTTCAATTTTTATAAAAATGTCCTCAACAGCAACAACAAGTAAGTTCAAGAAGCACTGAATAGCATATTGATTTAATGGAAATATGTAAAATTGTGAAAAAATATTTAAAGAATATGATATAGATTCTTTAATATTCACTTTCTAGTAGAGTTGACAACTTTAAAATGTTGATCCTGTGAGTAAACCAAATACAAGGGAAATTCGTTTTCATTTATTTCACATATATATTTCAAGTATGCAAGATATAAGCCAAAAATAAAATAAAAAATGGCAGTATCTCTTATGAGGAGTCAATTGATGATTTTGGTCATGTTTGACCTTTGCAGACCTTGTCTTTCTAGTCATTTTTAATGCTTCTCTGACAAGATAATAGCTAAATTTGGGAAAATGATTTATCTTCAACAGGAACAATTAATCCCAAAAATTTGGAAGCCAAGGATGTATAAATACTTGAGTACTTGAAGAGCTATATGACCAAAAGGAAACTAAATAGAATAGCCAAATTCATCTAAGGTCAACAGATTTTTTGTTCGTTATGTTAAAAAAGGGCGTATTTAACCTAATGTGTATTCAGTATGAATACAAGTATGTTACTGAATTTTTAGGTAGAAACATAATTCAAACCCCATCTCGATTAACACTCATATTAATTTGGGAAAACGCTTTTCTGAAGATATGTTTTAAACAGATTAAATTAATAACTCTTAAAAAAAGATAAAAATAGAATGCAACCATTTTGTTTTGAAAACGTTAAATAGCCAATAATAAACAAGTGCATAAAAAATCCGTTCTAATAGCACAAATATCAACCATAACATATAAAATATGAAAAAAGGGGGAAAAAAGAGAATGAAAATATGGAAAACAGAAAATCGAACTTAATGCTTCAAATCTTTACTCCCAAGGTTAACTCTTTAATTTGTCTGAAACTGGCGGCTACCATTTTACAGTATTTGAATATCGCTTTCAACTGTTTCTGTTCTTATGCATCCTTGGCTTTCAAAATATTCGGCTTTGAGCGCTCCTGATGACGGTAAATCAAGAAAAGCGCTTCGGACGCATAAAATTTATATAGTGTTGATCAAATGATCAAAAGCTATTTATGAAGTAGGCATGTCGGAAGTCCCTGCTTTCCACTGATTTTACCGTTGGAAAATGAAACTTATCGTATTTTATAAGTTTTGCTAAAAGTATTTTTATATACATCTTTGTAACTAATTGTCTAGTCTTCCGTGTGCATTAAAAAAAAATTGCATGCAATTTTTGCATTCATTTGCTAGAATACGAAACACTTGACTTTAACGACGTTTGTCGCTAGGAGTTTGAATTTCGTTTACGGAACGGCAAAAATTGGAAATGGAAAAATCAAATATTTAAATTGTTGGGCTTTGAAAATTATAATTTTGTGTGACTGTATGACAGAAAAAAATTGTCATCCTTTACGATTTTTGAAACATGAACCGGACAGATATACAACTCCATATACATTGTACACCATGCTAAACTTAGATTATGCCGATGTGGAAAGGCATCACCTGCTTAATGTTATTATATTCCGTTCAACCTACATCAGTACATGCAGTTGGTCGAGTGGCCTAAGGCTCTGGGTAATGAACAGGCCATGTCTCAACAGCTTGAGATCGAATCCATAGAATTTGATAACTAACTATTTGATATCTGACTGTGGTGAAAACTATTCATATTTGCAACAAAACAGTTTCAGCCGTTGAATTAGCGTAAATTCGATAAGGACATCATAAATAAAATATTACCAAGATCATTCATTCAAATTTTCGCAAATTATAAACTTGCCCGAAGTGCACAATACGATTTTAAAACTATTATACATATTGTTTGTTACGTCTGAAACTTTAATGTTTCTTTTTTATTCTGTCAAACCTTTGCAATTACAATGGTGTTTACTATTGATAAAAAGTGAGATACAGTCTCATAGATTTTAAGAAACATTAATACTTGCTGAGTTTATATATAATGATTATATAGCTGAAATATAATTATTTTGTAAAGGCTGCCCATAATTGTTGTATGCATGATTTCTCAGCATTTTGACACAATAACGTGCGTAACGTAATTGAAGAAAAACATTATCAGGTGGTTCTCATGTAGGTGACAGGTAAAGTCATCTGAATCAAGGTGATTCAACTGGCCAATAATGATTTCAATAACTATAACTAATGTGAATTTAGCTTTAGGTTATATTCAATTTGAATTGAGCAGTTGCAAACAAATAGTAAACCTCTGTATAAGTTTGGATGTGAAACCGTTTTAAATTTGTCTATATCGTCTCATTTTTTTTCTGTATATCCAAAGGGTGCCGCAATGTCTGGCCTTTTTAAGAAGATTGTATGGATTTGGCCTCAATGGGATAAATCTAACCATGAAGAAGATGAAGCTAGTACTGATTTTAAAGTAGGTTTAACGACGCTTGAATTTGACGATTTGGAAGAATACGGGAGAACGTTTTGCATGTGTTTTACCAACTTTACGACATCAAAGAACATGTGCGTTTATACGCCAGTGAATGGTGATCGAGCAAATATGGTTCAACTTCCCATTACTTCATGTGATATTCATATAGAATTTGAAGTCATTCTTTTAGAAGAAAGAGTAGCAGCCGATTCGCTTACAGACAACTTAGGAAATGAAAATATTGTGCTTGACATTGACGAAGACTTTTACGGATGCATCCTCCCTGCTCAAACTCTTGTTGACATTGGAATCACATTGTCAGAAACGGAGAAACTCAATGAAATTTTAGATAGCATAGTTTGCCCTAAAACTTCAGATCATGACATGAAAGCCGATAAAATATTATTTGATGTTTTAGAGATTTTGAAATTTGAGGAAGCTTGTAAACAATTTGCAAAGTATTCTTTGTGTAAAGGAGTTGCTCGTCGCCAAACGGCAGTGGACTATTTAAAACATCAGATCCAAACGTTAAAGCTAGATTGTCCGCAAAGCGGAAACAAATCATTAATTCTAATTAGAAAGTTCATAAGTAAGATGTCACTTTTTACGAATGCTCAGTTATCAGAATTGCAAAATATTGGTTTTTGTTTGTCAACAATGATGCCTTCCAAGACTACATTTTGGGAGTCAACATTCGGAATTTGTCATGGCAACAATGTTCCTGGTTCTACTGCAGTATTTAATCATCCCACCAATTCAACCGAAATTAGTTATCGGACAGAAATTTTAAAAGAAATTTTAAAAAGATTAAAACCGTCAAAATTACCAATTACGACAATTTGTCGATCAGTTAGAGATGGATATACCCCTAGACACCTTTTCCATCAAATAGAAAATGACGTCGTTAATTCCTTAAATGTTTTAGATCGAAATAAATTACTTTATTACGATCCTTGGTTACTAGGAGGGAGACAAGGTTGGTACGGAAGGCATGAAAAAACATTCAATAAATCTTAGATTTTTATTGAAAAATAACGAGGAACAAATTTGCATGTCCGGCGTAAAATGTTATATGGAAAGTATAATGATGTTAATGAATCATCAACAAACAGTAACACTGGATTTTGATTTTCCTACAGTGCTAGAATATTTTACTAATAATCTTTACAAACCACATAACTAAAGGTAGTGATCTCAACCAGTATGAACAGGGCCAATAAACATTAAAATAGGAAAGGCGTAGAATAAAAAAGAAAACAAAACAAACCTATAACCTGCCAACCCAGAGGCTGAGCACAAGAATTCATCCCCACTATTGGTCGAATTCTTGTTACCCAACATTTAGTTTTCTAGTTAGTGTTTTGTGCACATCGTGTTGCTTGTCTTTTCGTCTATTTTGATATTTTTGCCAGGGCGTTGTCCGTCATTAGGAAAAATAACAAGGAAAATGCATTATACCTTTTATTACTAAGAAAACACTAAATATACATAATAAATAGTAACAATAATAAATAATAAATATCAAATCTAAATAAATAATGGTAAAAATAATTAAAGTAAACAAATATTTACATCAATATAAAAAAATTGTGCCCTTCATAGAAAATTTCTTCTGATGTGAGGTAATAATGAACACTTAATGCATTTATAATATACATAATTATTCATAAATTTGAATTTTTCACTTAATCTACAATTTGTTAATTTAAGGTATATGAACACAAGTATACTTATAACTGAATGTGTGCTACAACTTACTATAATCGTAACTGTGAAGGATGTCATCAGTTGTTGAGTAAATACTCTTCAACTCTTTTTTGATTACTCGCACCGCGCATTTACAGGTTCTATAAACTTAATTGAATTTAAAAAAAGTGTTTTATATATATATTTATTTTAACACAATGCTTTGCAGTAACCTTCTTTGTTTAAAATCATGGATAAAGAGTTATTAATCAAAGTACTGAAGTACTGAACATCGGATGACCACAAGTTCTTGAGGATGGTCAAAAGCACTTGTCTCAGAAAAAAACAACATATCTCTTTACCTGAAACTGAGGTTAATGTACAGAGATATATTTTTTTCTGAGACAAGTTCGTGCGAGGATGATGAATAAATGACAGGAAATTCAACTTCACCGTAATAACTATTATATTGTAGTGATACAAATCAGTATACACTGATTTGTTGTTTATATTATATTAAAATAACAGTTACATATATATGATTTGAATCCATTTGTATATCATTCTATTCTACTATTCTAAAAATAGTGCAATGCAAGTGCATGGTGGACACTTTTCTGTAAAAATTCGATTTTTCTAAGATTGGATACGAGTAGGCATTCATATTTTCCCGCAAAAACAATTACAGAGTTACCGGTCCTTGACGGTATTTTCACAAAACGTTCTTTGAGATATTCTTCCGCATGCTTTAACACAATTTTTCGGTACGTGTGCATTGATATTATCAATGATTTTTTACTTATATATATATATCTAACTACAAAACATTTTCATATTATTAATTTATGTTGTTAACAAAAATATTTTTATCGGTATTCATTGAAGAGATGTATTTATATCAAACGATAAGGAATGTTATTTTGCACTCGTTTATGTGCGCATATTTATCATGTTTATAGATCGGTTACAAACCCAAAACTAATTTACATAATGGAAATCTAGGCGATAGCAATACATCGCAAATGACCTCAAGGTCATCGCGATGTAAAAAGCACATATTGCCAATACCAAAGACATATAGTACTAGTATTATGTATCTGTACTATATGTCTCTGTACTATATGTCTCTGGCAATACCAATTATACACATTTTCTCCATTTGACAGATCAGTTGTAATAATTTTTTTTTTATTTTGAGAGTGATTTCTAGCGACAACAGTGGAACGACATTAATTTTCTTCATTTTTTTCGTTTCGAATTGTAAAATGAAGATAATTTCTTATTGACAACTTTCATTGACAAGAAATTCAGTGTCCTGAATGACTGGTCAGGGTTCTTCTGTATCGTTCAAATGTTTACCAAGACTATGAAAAGAATCTGTGTCGCTGAATGGTTCTTCGTCGTCGTCCGCAAATTTTATTTGATCCATTATTCTATGATCAAAGTGCATCCCCTTTCTTTTGTCGCTGCTTTTAGAATGTGGTCGTGCTGGTTCTTCTTCCAGTTTTCCATCGACAGATAGTATTGGATTGGCTGACAGTTGATCTTGTAATTCTCTCAGAAATAGATCGGCGGGTAACCCTGCTAAAATGAAATATAAAATATCATTAATTTGACCTAAAATTTAATTTCCCCTTTCCTAGGGACCTAATGATTATGATTAAACTTAAATATTGTTCAATTCTTGAAAGACTGTTATGTTGCACGGGGAAACTAGATGTTTATGTTGATGTCTTAAGAGGTAATTTTTCGTTCTACTTGTCTATCCTATTGTATAGTGTATTTTCTGATTGATTGTTGGCTACATAAACTCTCGTATTGTACAGTCAGCTGCTGATATTAATAAGGACAGTAAAATAGAAGTGATTGTAGATTGATTGATTGATTGATTGATTGATTGTTGCTTGCTTAACGTTCAGTGGCAAGGGGATTGTAGACGTAATGAGAGTAATGAATTTGTCATATATTGCGCATATGGATCAGTTCATTCTGTGTTCGTGAAACCAGTAGAGTATTTGTCAGAGATGAAGGAGTTAAAAGTCTCCATACTCTCTATTTTTTTTTTCATCTGCAAAGATTTCCAAATGATCTTATAAAAAAAATCAGGAAAAATCGGTATCTAGTACTGTCTAGTACTATCTAGTACCTTAATTGTTATTTTCTAAACCTAGTCTTTCTTTTGTAAAATATTACTAACAGATCTTCATTTGGTTACATATTGCAGACCATAATTGTATTATAATTATTAATGAGTATTGTTTTGTATGACGCCCGGTCCGACAGAACGGGAACATCAACTCTTTAGTCTTGCGATTGAAATTTCTTATTTAAATCTTTGCATATTTTCAGATTAATTATTCAACTTAATGTGAAAAATGACAATACTAAACAATAAGGATTGATACACCGGTTATCTTTTTTATTCAGTATAAATGTATATTTGCATCAGTTCCTTTGACGCTAATACTACAACAGCTTGTTCGAATCAATATATCATGCTGTGTAATATTAGAGAATATATTTGATACCACTATATCATGAAAGGTAAGTTGAAGTTTTTCCGAAGTGTAATCAACACTTCTATTATTACATTGACTGTATAAATAAAATGATCACATGAGCCTGACTCGTACACCTGACAAATTTACCACCTAATTGTTCAAGAGAAGATCATAATTTCTGACATATTTAACTACAGATGATTTTAACTTTTTGCCTTGTACTATTGTTTTTAATTGGTGAGTCAGAATTGTATGTTTGCTTCTGATGGAAATGTTTACCAAATGAGGATCGTTTTTAGAAGATAATATATATTTCATTTCTGAAAATTTTTGTTAAATTGCTTAAAATATTTTCCGGTTTTCGATAGCATTTTCTATACGACTTCGATAGGGATAAAGAGGGGTTGTAATATTTGTGAGCTAGTTTAAAGGCCCACCAACTTATACCCTGCTAAGTGCTAGGAATGTCTGTGTGTACACTCTTTATACCGGAATATGTTTCGGTTACAGATGTGGATGGTATTGCCGTAACAAGAACCTTTATTGCCGTCTACTTAAGAAAAATGATTTTGAATATAAAAATGTATATTACCAGAGATGTAGTCTCCGCGCATTGCAGCATCTACGGCAGCATAAATATGATCCCCGAGTATTTGTCTGTGAACGTGCTGAAAGGAAGGAAACATTATGAATTATATTATAGTATTTTAATAATGGTCGTTTTAATAATGGCCCTGTTATATGTCTACGGTCTATAATTATGACCTGAGAATGTTTGTAATGGCAACTCAGTGTGACATTTCAGCCTACAAGACCATTGTTACTATCCGAATACATAAAAAATTACTTACTACAGTTATTAACCAACTGAGAAAAAAATATTGCTAAAATGCCCAGGTTGAACTAGAATACTTGTTTAAGTGGATGAAAACTTTTTTGCACAATTTTTTTCCAAGTTACTTTTATTCAAAAGTGTCTTTGTTGTATATCAATCGATGTTGTTGATATTCTTCTTTTTGTTTCTTTAGACATGCTGTTTATATTTACGGCGTATTCTAAAGAACAGCCAGTAGAAAAATAAACTAACTAGGTACGTGAGGAGTTTATTACAATGGAAATTCTGTTTTCATTTTAGTTTTATTTTCATTATTACTATTTTCCAGAACGTTTTATCTTGAACTTATAATCAGTAATGTCCGCGCGGAGAACGTGCAAAAAATGAATAGTTCCACGTGCAATTCTCAGTGTTTGCACGGCAGGAAATGTATTGCCACGACATTCTCCACTCAGGATGCTACAATAACCACATAACCAAAAACATATTCATAATTCATTGTTATGTATATATATGGCCGGAAAAATAGCATAATAGCAGAGTTCTTTTTTAGTCGTTTCACATTCTGTCATCTTTGAACCTTTGATAGCTTACTATGGGCTGGGTTTTGCTCAAACATGAAGACCGTACTATAACCAGTAGTTGTTCACGTACGTATCCTTTGATCTTCAGTATTTAGTTGATTCTTTGGCAATCATACCACATCTACTTATTTTCTATAAAGTGTTATGATAACAATTCAAAAAATGACTTCTTTTTTCCATTTTTGGATGTTAGTGAGAAGTCATAAAAATCGCTTTATCACACAGCAGATAGACACATGATCATTGTTAAAGGTTATCCAGCTGTAACAGATATGAAACATATTTTTTGTTGTATATGTATATAATACTACGTCAGTACCTTTTCCTTGGACCATTTCAACAAATTGACAATAGAAATAAGTTGATCTTCCATTGACAACAGCCGGCTACATTCTATTTCAACAGCCTCTAACTGGAACTGGGTACTAGACATGTGTTTTCTACACGACGAAAGGTCACTGCGGAGTCGTTCAATTTCCTTTAAAAGATAATGAAAAAATGAAGCATAGAAGTATATGGAACACATATATGATCCATCATATCATATGGAGTCTTATCTAAAATGAACATGTTTACTTTTATAAATTGTGACTTGGATGGAGAGTTGTCTCATTGACACTCATACCACATCTTCTTATATCTATGTGCTTTTCAGCAAACAAGAATAAAGCTGCAGTTTAATATATATATATGTTAAAATAAACATTTGTTTTAATAGAATAAAATTTTAATCTGTCTATATTTTATGTACACTTGAAAATGAATGAAAATAATTATTATTGTTATTTTCAAGTGTTAAACAAACTCATGGTATGAAAATATAAGTTTTCCCTTTTTTTCCTAGCCTATACATACCTGAGATTGTTCCGAATTAACTAATGATAGAGAATTTACATCTGCCTGTAACCTCATTAGCAGCTGTCGATCAGCCATTGGTGTTGGTGACATTGTGCCATTTGAATCCTCTCTACTTTGTCCGCATTCTTGGTAGTCATTTGATTTGTTTTCTTGGTCTTGGTTTTTATTGTACGTAGAAGTATGCAATGAGTTTTCACCATCACCTATTATACCAAAAGAATTGTGGGCTTGGTAATGTTGATACATCTTAGAGAACAATTTAAACATTCATACATCATATTTCATTTGCCGTGTGGTATACCTAAACTGTTATCTTGAAACTCTTTGACATTTAAAAAGTGAAAGACTGGTAAGAAAACAAAAAATTAAAACTAAATAATGAGAGTACAATATGAATAATATGACTAACTGAGCGTCTGTCGTGGTTTCGACCCCCGATAGGTCCAAAAGAAAGACTTTCATATTGATCGCTTTTATACTTCATTCATGAGCACGCCGCATCTAAGAAATAAGAGAAAAGCATGGTCGACCTGGAGTCTAAATACTGTTTCCTGGCAGGGCTATACATGTCTTCATGCAGACATTTACCGTGTGAGCTATAACTTTGGCAATCAGATACAGCATGTCCTTATAGTATAATGAACATGCAAATAATAGTTGCCACTGGACATTAATCGCCAATCAATTAATCGATATATTAAGATATTGATTTAATACTGAAATAATACTTGCCATCGTAACCGTTGACAGAAGTTGATATAGATGAGGCATCTGACATCCAAGTGTTTATACCCGATGACAGACTATCAGCAACAGCTTGGAAGGTTTCCACTCTAAATGTAAATGAGAGAAAAATATTTATCTTTAGGAAACTTGAAACCATTGTTCTATTGTTACAAAATAAGATATTTTCTGAATATCACATACAATTATACCCTGCAGTTATAAATTTCACAAAAAAACAACGGTTTAACAAAAAGATTTGACAAAAATATACACTTTTTATATATTTATAATTTGAATAATATAGAAGAAAAAGAAATAGCTACCGAAGCATTATAGACATACATGTTATGTAAAAGTATGCTGTCAACAGTGGGAAGAGTTGACTGGGGTATAGAAATATGGACATATATGAGGGATATCCATTTGATTTTGTGTGATACATAAATGTATTAAATACTCAGCCACGTGCAGTCTTAATGAATACGTTAAGTCCGATGTCTCGTTATAGTAAGAGAAACACACGCCCCTGAACTCTTGTAACAACTCTATGAGGTCTATCAGGGATCTGTTGGTAGTTTCTCGGAAGGCAAAATTTCTGCCCCTATCCGTTATACTTTTTTTTAGTGACAGTCCAAATGTCCAGCCCTTCTAAACGGCGACCCAATTTGCAAAACCTATCTTTGGATCATTGTAAATTTGTTCTCGTCCTAAAAACGTACGAAATATTCGCCACTGGACATTAATCAAGCAATAATCAATCAATCAATAACTTTCAGTGCACATGGCATGTGTCTCTGTATTCGTTGCCATCAGGTTGTGCTTAATAAAAAAAATTGTGTTTGAAATATCGTGGACCTTAGAGCATTGTGTATTTTCTCTTAATGTTACAGGCTAAAGACAAGTATTAAACTATTTAGAAATTACACCAACAGATTACAAGTTTCGATAAGAATGACATGTAAATTTTTCTACAGTTACATATTTTTTGTTGAAAGTCAAGTTCAAATTCATTCTTGAAAAGTCTCCCCTTATAGAAAATTAATGATTTTGATTGTTCTTGGTTGTGTTGTTCTAATTATTGCAGCTAGTTTTATTTTCAAACGTTTGGCTCAAAAATTTCTGCATGAAAACTAATCTAGAAATGCATTCAAACTGAGAAATTGTGATTCTGATATTATATCCCTTTTGGCAAACGAAATATTCGTAATAATTAAGTATTATAAAGACGAGTAAAATTTCAATGGATTAGTTGTGACCACAATTGTTGATTGTTTACAAAACTAAAAAGAAGGGATCAGACTAAACGTAGTACCAGACTGAGTATAAATATATGAATTTCTTTAGAAGCTAGCGTAAAATGCATTATATGAGGTACACAATATCCTCAGAACTTTACCCATGAAATGATACTAACAGTTAGTAAACAAGATAAAAATATGAATCACCACGGAGTATCTTACCATGCAACACGTGGAGATGGTATCATATTTATGTTTTAGCATGATCAAAAGCGCAATCTATCTTCTGGAATTCTTATCTTTTAATCACTTGGGATCATCGCTAATGAAATGATTCAACTTAATAACTTGGTCTGGATGTAAAAATAGATTCCAATCAGAGAGTATACTTCTACGTAATAACATTTCAGATTTATTCATTTTGAGAATAAGATCATTTAACTTCAATATAGAAGACAAATGTTTTGCGATGAATTAATCACAACTGTTGATTTTATATCGAAAATGTTTGTTTCATTGATTGATTAGTATTTTCTTAACGTTCAGTAGCAAATGTTTTATGTAGGACAATAAGTTAAATAAATCAACGATGTAAAGCGGGTCAACAGGTGGGACTGGGGGGTCGAAAATTTGGACTACCACTCGTAAAAGAGAACTTTCAGTAAAAGGAAAGAACTTTGCCATGCTATATGCCAACTACGCAAAAGAGTTATTGTAAGAGTTTTTAACATTCATGACACTCTTCAAGCACGAAGCATAAGATTCAAACTCATCATCCGATCGTGACTATATATACGTACTTATACATCCCTCACAGCCAAACGGACCATATTACTACACCCCAAATTTCCATCTGATTAGTTCATTTACTCTTCATTTTTATAACATATATCTTACTTTCTTGGGTACGACTATAAATGAAAGTATGAAAAAAATCTGTAGATTAATATTTCTTAATTCAAAATTTATTACAAACAGTCGTAGATTACATGATACCAACAACTAAAAGTAACATCAGTCATAAAGCGAGTTAGTAATAAAATATGACCTTTATTCGTGCTCAGCTAAAAAAAACGTTTGAAAGAAATGCTGTCTTACCTGTGTATAGATTCATCATCCGAGTTGTTTGCTGACGATAATCGACCGATACATTCTAAATCTTTAACTTTTGTCAAACATCTCTTCAAATTTTCACGTATTCGTTCGTAAACTTTTAGCATCTCATCATATTTCTTTTCTAAGATGGCATTCTTTTCTTCCAAACTGCACATTTCTCTATCATTATCCAACAAATCATTTTGCAGTTTACTGTTAAAATGTAAGAGACTGCGAAGCTCCTTTTCTCGTACATCTCGAGCATATTTCAATTCCTGAGCTAAAATTTCCAATGGTGTCCCTTCGTGACTCTGGTTAAAATATGGTAAATCCCATGGACAAGAAACCCGCTTATTATACTCGGGTTGTCTCTTTTCTGATTCGAAACTTCCTGGTTGGTCCGAAATAGCAATTTCATTTCGTTTCGATTGCTTTTCTCGATAAAATGCCGAAATGACGTCTCGAGGTGGTCGTCGTTGTGATCGGTCAACAGTCGAGCGTCGGTGAATTCCTACATAAGACCTCCTTAATCCGTCTTCATTTTGTTCTTCTTCTGCAGTTTCGAAAGAAATATCTTCAATGATACCTTTAATATCCTCTGCCAGGAGCTGAAGCTCTAACGGATTTCGCTTTAATGGCGTTCGTCTATGTCTAGAAGTTCTTTGTGTTCTCTTGTTGTTTGGAGATCCAATCCTTAAAGTTTGCGGCCGTGGAGGTTTTTGATCCATTGCTTACTATTACAGGATATAGAAAATGCCTTTCATACCATTTTAAAAATTGCAGGGTGAATGAAACCATTTCAACATTACTCCCAATAATTAAGAGACGGAAATACACTTTGATGAATAACTAAGTTCGATGCGATGTTATCTAGTTGTATAAATATATAAGTCGCATCCTGTGGTTACAGAAATCATCTTTTTTATCTGCTTTTTTAAAGTCGAATCTATTATAAGGCACGTGCCAACAAGGTCGGAATAGAAAGATGTGAAATCTGATACAAAATGAGCGGAACCCCATACCGATACTTAGATAAGATATAGTCTATACTAATTAAGTAAGCAACAACTAATTCCTTCCTTAAATATATCAGAAAGCATGTTGCTGTGAAACAATTTTTCAAAATCATTTCAATTTTCCAATAGAATATTTTCGCAACTTGTAGTTTTTAAAAGAAATTATAATTGGATACAAGTGTGTATGTGTATATTCCGTTATATGTGGCTGGATAAAGAAAACATTTCGTAAAAAATGTTTGATTTTATTTAATAATTTACACCAAGATATCATAAAACGTAATTGGATAACTTGATTTTATCATGATTTACCATAAAATTAGATCAAATTGCTAAAAGACGTGCCCCCACTCACCCGCCCCCTAAATTTGATATCTATCTTTTTGCATTAATCATAATATCTTGATGTAAATTGGATACACCCAATCGGACTAACGCCCTCATAGATATATCTAATACTTACGGTGCTTATATATTATAACTCGTTCGCTTTGCCCCTGTCCGTACTTACGTTTTAGATTTCAATGATCGTAAGCAGTGTGTCACTGGTAAATTACTTGAAACCTGTACTAAATTCTTTCAGTAAATTGAAAGACAAATTGAAAGAATTGGTCCTGCTTTTTTTCATAAAAAAGAATGGCCATCGTAGATACAAGTATCTTGCCTTATGGAGGGATAAATTGTACTTTGTAAAATATCACTCTGATTCAAACAAGAATTATCTGAAACTGACTTTATAAAGATGCTTGATTGACAACATTTTGTAACGTTTGGATGACGTGTTTTTCAACAAAAAATCGGTATTCCCATGAGAACCAACTGTGCTCCTCTTCTTGTCGACTTGTTCCTTTATTCATATGAGAATGACTTTATACAGGAGCTTCTTAAGAAAAATGAAAAGAAGCTCGCATTATCCTTTGACTTCACGTTCCTCTATAAAGATGACGTCCTCTCACTAAATAATTCAAAGTTTGGTGACTATGTTGAACGCATCTATCCCATCGAACTTGAAATAAAGGATACAGTTAAATCTGCTCATGTCTTGACTTGCATCTAGAAATTGACAATAACAAAACTTTTCGACAAAAGTGATGATTTCAGCTTCCCAATTGTGAACTTTCATTTTCATGTAGCAACATTCCAGCAGCGCCTGCAACTGGAGTATATATTTCTTAGTTAATATACGATATTGTAGAGCTTGTATTTCCTATCATGATTTCCTTGATAGAGGGTTGCTGCTAACAAGTAATTTATTAAACCAAGAGTTCCAAGTTGTGAAATTAAAGTCATCCCATCCAAGATTTTACGCGCGCCGTCACGAGTTGGTTGACCATTATGGAATACCTGTTTCGACGACGGATTAATTCATATTGTCGTAACCATTATACTGCCCCCTTTTGCTCGAATGTGACCTACTGAATTAGACTTCTCACCGGGTTTATACTTACATGAGCAAAACGACGGGTGCCACATGTGGAGCAGGATATGATTACCCTTCCGGAGCACATCAAATCACCCAGGGATTTTGGTGGGGTTCGTGTTGCTCACTCTTTAGTTTTCTATGTTGTGTTTTGTAAACTGTTTGTCTTTTGGTCGTTTTTCATATTTTGCCATGGCATTGTAAGGTTTTTTTCGACTTATCAGTTTGAATATCCTTTTGGCGTCTTTCGCATTTCTTTCCCAGATACAAATATTTGGTTTGGAAATTAATTTGGCTGTTCCGGTAGAAAACTTATTACAAACGGGATATCACATTCTTATTCTTACGGCGATGTTAATAAAGCCCATAAACTTAGATGCGATCCGTGTAAAAGAGAGGCGAAAGATACCAGAGGGACATTCAAACTCACAAGTCGAAAATAAACTGACAACGCCATGGCTAAAAAAGAAAAAAGACCAACAGACAAACAATAGTACACAAAACACAACATAGAAAACTAAAGACTAAGCAACCCGAATCCCACCAAAAACTGGGGGTGGTCTCAGGTGCTCTGGAAGGGTAAGCAGATCCTCCTCCACATGTGGCACCCGTCGTGTTGCTCATGTTAGTACAAATCCGGTAATAAGTCTAATTTGGTAGGTCACATTCGGGAAAAGGGGACGAGATTGTATTTACGACATTTGGAACATATCCGCTATCATCTGTGAAACGGATATTTCATGACAGTCAACCAACTCGTGATGGCGGCCGTAAACCTTACGAAGGGACGATTTCAACTTCACCACTTGAAACTCTTGGTTTATAGCTTCCTTGTGAGCAGCAACCCTCTATCAAGGAAATCATGATAGGAAATATAAGCCCTGGAATATCGTATGCAGGCGCTGCTGGAATGTTGCTACATAAAAATGAAAAGTTCACAATTGGAAAGCTGAAATCATCTCTTTTGTCGTAAATTTTTGTTTTCAACCGACCCTCATTGTCATCTCATTGTGTAAACTAATCGATCCTGTAAATAAACTTACTATCAAAGGTAACCAATTTAATACTGAAATAAATTTTTTTAATATTGTTTTTATCGGTACAAACAAAGTTGATTTTGTTATCAATGAATTAAAACGTATCTAATTATTATTGCTATACAGCTATTAATATTCCTGATCCTACATTCTGTCAATGCTTATATTTGGCATTACACAAAATCATGTTTACTCTGACTGTTTATGTCGTCTTAATACTAAATCCATAGGATTTGTACCGATTGATATTTTAGTTTTTGATACAAGATTTTTTGTATTTGTTGTTATTTGTCTTGGATTAGCTTTCTGTAACATCAAGTTCTCTTAAATCGGCATTTTGTGTCTTTTGTCTTTTTGTTTATTTGTTTTTTGTGTGTTTTTTGTGTCGACATGACGAGTCAAGCCTTTCAACTGATTTTTATAGTCCCTTTTATGTCGTACTGTTACACCACTGTCCCAGGTCAAGGGAAGGTTGGGCGCCCACAAACACGTTTAACACCGCCACATTATGTAGATGCGTAACCCGTCAGGAGCCTGTAATTTAATGGTTGTCATTTTTTGTTTTGTACATAAATCAGGTTTTTTGGTTTTCTTATTTTTTATGTTGAACATTTGTCATCTCGGGGCCTTTTATAGCTTCTTTTATGGTGATTTTTACCATTGTTGAAGGCCGTACTGTGACCTATAGTTGCTTACTTCTACGTCATTTAGTATCTGGTGGAAAGTTGAATAGGCAATCATACCACATCTTCTTATTTTCATGTTAACACTTATTAATAAATGAATTTCAGTATGAATCTCTTGCACATACAAAATAAACCCATTTTATTTACGGTAGTAGTCTTTCAAGTTACATCGCGATGACCGTGAAGGCATTCCGGTGTATTGTTGCCAGAGAGATTTCCATTACGTAACTTTCGTGTTTGACTGGTAACCGATCTATAATCTATAAATACACTGACATCATCGAGTGCAAAATTACATTCCTTATCGCTTGTGATAAATTCATTTCTTCAATGAATACTCATAAAATAGAACATAAATTAATAATAAGAAAATGTTTTGTTATATATATATAAGTAAAAACTCATTAATATCTATGCACACGCACAGAAAAAATCATTTTTTCTGTGCGTGTGCATATATATTAATGATTTTTTACTTAATATATATATATATATATAACAAAACATTTTCTTGTTAACGCGTGCGGAAGAATATCTCAAAAACGTTTGCAATCTCCCATGCAGAGTTATCGGTCCTTGCTCTCTCTCAAGAACCGATAACTCTGCATGGGAGATTGAACGTTTTGCGGGAAAATATGAATGCCTACTCAAATCCAATCTATAAGAAAAATCGAATTATTACAGAAGAGTGTCCACCATGCACTTGCACTGCACTATCATTAATATAGTAGAACAGAATGATATACAAATGGATGAAAATTATATATACATGTAACTGTAATATACAAATATTAATATAATATATAACAACAAACCAGCCGTATACTGATTTGTATCACTACAATATAATAGTTATTACGGTGAGGTTTAATTCCCTGTCATTTATTTATCATCCACGCGCGAACTTGTCTCAGAATTTTTTTTATATCTGTACATTAACCTCACTTTCAGGTATAGAGAGGTGATTTTTTTTCTGAGACAAGTGCTTGTGACCATCCACAAGAACTTGCGGTCATCCGATGTTCACTACTTCAGTACTTTGATTAAGTTTATTAGTGGGAACGAAATTGTATTAACACTTTTACTTCAAAATTTACGAATAACAGAAGGATTTTACCGTACACAGTATCAGTAAATCAAACGCGTATTAAACTAAAAGTTTTTACAATTTTATTTAGGGGCCAGCTGAGGACCACCTCCGGGTGCGAGATTTTCTCGCTGCGTTGAAGACCCATTGGTGGTATTCGGCTGTTATCTGCTCTTTGGTCGGGTTGTTGTCTCTTTGACATATTCCCCATTTCCATTCTCAATTTTATTTAGGGCAATAATAATAAACCAAAAGTTATAATTCGACGCGCATGCAGACAACACGCTGTCAAAAGTAAAACAAGTTTACAAAACATAAGACTGAAAACTGTAGAGAGGAGCAACACTAACTCTAAGGTAAGGGACAGGTGGTTGGAGGTGGAATAACATTTATAAAACGATGGACTATGTAGTAGATTTTGAAATACTTGTTAAAGTTCTAAAAATAAAATCTGCACCACCGAACAGCTTTTTCTTTTAAAAAGTCAATTCACTTCACTGCTTATATAGTTTCCTTAAACAATGGTATCCTTTGGACAATGATATTCTGAAAAGATCCCACAATTAATCTAATTAAATGGTTGTATCCATTCTTTTCAATTAAATCGCACCTACGAAGGAGTTTAAAAAGAGACACACGAAGCTTTAGAAAACAATAATGCATACAATCAAACAAAACTTTATTGTACTATTCGAACAATTCTAAAAAGTAACACTTTTAAACTTTGCAAAATATGCTTTCGATTACAATGAATAAATTGGTGAGATTTATGAGTATATCTATATATAATTGATTCAGTGGTGTTTAATTATGTACCCTTAATAATCTGTGTGTAGAAAATTAAACCGCATACATTGTCTTTATAAAAATGTTGATAATACCACATGACAAAATTAATTGTAAATAGTTACTTAAATCATTACTGCTATTTCTTTTTGTGTGTGTTGAAATTTATGCAAACAATTTTCTTTTATGGAGACGAGGTTGTTGCTTTCGAATCATCTCCATTTCATCCAAAAGCTGTCGCTCTCTTTCTCTTAGTTTTCTGGTTTCATCATCTCCAACATTTTTAGCTGACCTCAGTTGACCCAATTGGCCTTTCACCCTGTCAAGTTCTTTTCGAAGTCGCTCTACATCAGCTTGTAGTGTACTCTCCAGCTCTAGTCGTTTTTTCTCTTCTTCAGACAAACGGTCCTTCTCGTGCTTTAAATCATCTGTGGTCTTTCTTAGTTTCATTTTTAAATTACTGATGTCTGCTTCCATTCTTTTAAGTTCTTTTTCTTTTGTTTCAACAGAATCAGGTCTACTTTTGACAACTCGTTCCTTATCGAGTTTGGCTTGAAGAATTTTCTTTTCAAGACGGAGTTGTTTGAGTTCCCGTTCTCTCTTGTTCAGTTCTTCTTGCAGTTCTCTAACCTTTGTCATTTTGTTTTCAAATGCTTGTTCTGCTGCTTTTACTGCCATTTTTTCAAATTCAGGTTTTAACTGTTCAATCGCCATCTTGACCATCTGTTTTGTAAATGTTCCAACAATTCTGTAAAACACAATATTTTTACATTGTCAAATAACATTTGGCCCTTTTTTGATAGAAAGCATTTGACTACCTGTAATAGCATGTATAACGTATTCGAATACTTTTAAAATGTATTTAGTTATTGTCATGTTGTTCATTTGGAAATAAAACGTTGGTGATCATTTTATATTAACATCATCAAGGATTTTTCTTTAAGAATTTTGTTAGGTCCAAAATGCCGCGAGACTAATCCATTTTGAAACGACAAAAATCCGTTGAGATTCGTGTGTAGATTATACGTTCTATTGGGAAAACGTGAAACAGAAAAAAAAAAACATTTCTCTCACCTAAACAAATCCAAGAAAAACCAAAACGACGATTATTTGCAGAAATTTCTATAGGCAATCATGATTTCTGTGTTCTAAATTCCATTGGAGTTTAAACCAAATTTGAAGAACTTGATATATATATTCACTCTACTGGATACCAAAGTTTCATACGACTACATGTCATTACAAACAACGTTATATTGGTTGACCTCACAATTTTTCCACAAGACTTCTTTCCATACTACAGACATCGGATCTACTAGCTATTAAAACAGTGGCTTAATATTTACATTGCAACTATATACTGTGAGGGTAATGTAAATCAGACGATTCTAACGAATCGTAGAAGTATATATAATTAAGGTCCATTTCGCATGCAATAACTCCAATAAATGTTTTATCTCTCTATTATATATGGTATATTACTCATTTAACTCTTACAGACATATTAAACGGAATTTTTAATGAAAAGGCAATTGGAGGTAACATATCGTTCTTTAAGAAAGGAAAAATATTGCTACTTAGTACGTTAAAAAAATGTTCTCTGAAAAGATAATCACAAAACTGCTTGATTTTCTGATCAACATAAATGTGGGTGTGCCAGTTTGCCGAAGACAGCAACACCTGTATGTGGATTTGGTAAAATATACCATGCCTTATTTCATGTTTTATGCAACTTAT
Organism: Mytilus californianus; assembly: GCF_021869535.1. Taxonomy (NCBI): domain Eukaryota; kingdom Metazoa; phylum Mollusca; class Bivalvia; order Mytilida; family Mytilidae; genus Mytilus; species Mytilus californianus. The sequence goes on from NW_026262581.1 coordinate 110,014,035, forward strand.
TTTAAAATTTCAATCTTTATTCTTACGGAGAATTTAGCACATTTTGTATCGTATTGTTGTTTGAGAGTTGCTGCTTACCATGAAGCTATGAACCTCAGTACTTACTTCAAGGTTACATCTGTATTCTTTCCATGTCTTTGTATATATTCATTACATTTTTTTTTCTTGTAAATTCAAGGACGATCATTAATTTTGATATTACGAAAACTAAAGCTGCAGTCCCGCAGGCAAAGTTGATCTTTTAACGGTTTCGTATTTTGTTGAAAGGATATATATATACATTTTGTTTTATCCGTGTGTTTATCCAGATTACTTTGTATGCTGATTTATCATTTAACTTTTAGCTTTTATCATATTTATGATTACACCTTGCTATCTCATTATTATTTTTTGAAAGGATACAGTTGCACAGTGCTATGACGTCTGCGGGCTATCTATGATGAGTTTTTACATCCTCTGGGTCGATGCCACTTTTAGTGTGTATTTTGTTCCCGAGGGTATCACCAACCCAGTAGTCAGCACTTGCGTTGACATGAAAGATAATTGATATGATAATTTTTCTGTAAATTTACAGTTTAAAATGTTGAATTATATAAAAACTTCTGTGGACCAAGGTATAGATTGTCGTAGCCATATTTGGCACTTTTCAGAATTTTCGGTTTATAATGCTCTTCAACTTTGTATTTGATTTGACCTTTAAAAACTCACTATTATACCGTACTCTTAATAATATTTAGTAGAATACAATAGGGAAAATTTTTATTTAATAGATTTTTATAATATTTCTTTGTGATATTCAAAATTAAGAGGTAAAAAAGTGGCAATGCCATACCTTCTACTTTTCATTGATTATGAATTACCGATGCTTGAACAGAGACTAATCTGACTAAAAAAATACCGAACTCCAAGGCAAATTCATTAAGGAAAAGTCCATTAAAACCTGACAAAATCAAACGCTATCGATCAACGGAACAAGTGAAAAACAACTGCCATACTCATGACATTTTCCGAAGAAAATTATGTGTTAAACCTGGTTTTATAGCTAACTAAACCTCCGTTGTATGACAGTTGTTTTAGTTCCATATTGACAAAATTGTGTGAGCAACCCAAACAGACATAATAGGTAATGTTTAAGTTCCAATTGAAGGTTTGGCTATTATTTTTATGTCTCTTTATGTAAAACATATCATCAAGTATTTATACATCTCTTGCTTTTAAATTTTAGATTTGAGCGTTCGTAATGATTGTAAATCAAGGAGAGCATTTCAGATGCACAGGGTGGTGAGTTACCCCAGTTACCCATATGTGCATCTATGACTACTGCATCATGCAAAGTTGGCCGTGGATGAATTTGCCTATTTTGTTCCTTTTGGTCATATAGTTTCTGACATGGGTACGTATTTTTGTATCCTCGGCTCTCAAATGTTTAGGTTTGAGCTTTCCCGATGAAGATAAATCTGGAAAAGTGCTTCGGACGCATGAATTTTATAGCGTAATTTTTAATTTCTAGCACTGGATCGATACCATTGTTAGTGGTCTGCTTGTCTCCGGAGGATATCATCAGCCCAATCGTCAGAGTTTTGCCATTGACATTGTTTATAGCATACATGTCTGAAATTTTTCGTTGATAAATTAAATTCTAATTATAAACTAAGGTACCAACTCGCTCTGGCAAAGTAAGATGGATTTTGGTTATTCTTTTTATGTCACTTTTGTCATATACAGTAGTTCGTCAGATGTTTATACATCCCTTGCTTTATTTTTTTTTTATTTGAGCATTCATCTTTAAGGTTTATCCATAAAAACGCTTTGGATGTTCCATATTTATAAAGTGTTTGTTCGCATTTTCAACAGTACACTAGTATAGATACACACAAAAGAGTTCACACATTATCAATTTGTTCAATATATCCTAATTAATATCCCAAACTGGTTACATTTCCTTAAATTATCGATCAACGTTCTATTTTTGTATGGTGGAAATTAGAGAACTTTGATCAAAGCAAACCAATTTTCCATCGCGGATTGAGTGGACATACCCGATACTCCTTCTGAATTCCTGAAACTCTTTACCTTCTTCTTCTGTCATAAATTCAAGAGCATTAGTAACATGATCTAAAACATAAAAATATATTTCAGTTGATATATTGCTTTTAAAATAGCAGTCAATAATAACTGACTGTAAAGATGTCTTGAGCATTTTGAAGAAGAAAAAAACTTTGTGTTCCATCCATTTAGACTTTTTCAGGCGTGTATTACGTTGAATACCAAATGTACGTATATATTCATGTTCTCAATTCCTTAGACATTTTTTTCTAAAGTAGAACGAGCATCGTGGTGCTGGACCACAATATTGAGGACATCAAGTCTAAACCTCCTGGTTGCACCTTTGCTAGTTTTCCTATAATCCATGACTGGCCATGATATCCATGGTGACCTGAAAATTATCTACAACACCTCTCTGCAGAATGTGTACCAATGGACCGAACTACCCACATCCATTAATTGGAAACACAACTTTATATACTAATGAAATCAAACAACGAGGATCATGCCAGGCAATGGACTAAACGCGAAAAAGGTGACGTAGATAATTTTTCTGAAAGGGTTAAGGCTGTAAGGTGGTTGATACAAATTAGAATTTAAAAAAAAGGAATGGGTCCATGCATGAGCACTCATGCTAAATCTATTTGCAAAGACCCTAATGTTGGTAGGCACCTGTCCTACCTCTTTAACAAATATGTTGTTTTCCCCTCCGATAAATTATGGCATAGTAGTTTAACGATGTCCAAGTCTCATAAATCGATTAAAAAGACAAATCAAAGTAACAAACAAAAACTGAGGAAATCGCATGAACTCCAAAAGGAGCGAGATCGGGTGTGTCGAGAGGACCCGAAAACATCGTTATTAACATTACATTTACTGCTTGATAAAGGAATTAGATATTGACAATTCACTTGGAAACTCAACAAATACTGTCATGATACTTAAAAAAGAGGAAATCCTGAATAATCATAGACTGTTTAATTTTCCTTTGGAATTTCAACAAATGATGAAGAACTGGATTTTGCTTCACGAAACTTCTTTCAAAATTTAACATCTATTGCATCAGCAATAAATGTCGCGCTTCAGAGTTAATATAAAACTACCTACTTTAGGGGCAGCGTAAATTAAATGTTGATACTAAGATCCAAAGATATGTTAGAGTACGTACAATTTAAGTCCCTTTCTTCTCTACCCTTAACACTAGTATTCCTGATTCTAACCTTAAAGACAGATAAAGAATTAGTCCAGCTTTCGTTCAATAAAAAGAATGGCAAACGTATATACACTAATCTGGTTGTAAGAAGGGATGAATTGTATTCTATAAATAAAACACACTCTGATTTAAACAAAAAGACAAAATTTTCATTGAAACTGACATCATCAAGGTGTTTTTTTTTATTGACAACGTATTTGTTACGTGTTTTTCAACAAACAATCGGCACCCCTGTGGGAGCAAACGTGCTGCTCTTCTTATCGACTTATTATTTTTTTTTCATTTGAGGAAGATTTCATACAGAGCTTCTCAGGAAGAATGAAAAAAAAGCTAGCATTATCCTTTAATCTCACGTTCCGCTATGTAGATAATGTACACTCACTGAATATTTCAAATTCTGTTGACTATGTCGAACGCATCTATCCCAGTTAACGTGAAAAAAGTACATGTATACTACAGATACAGTTTAGTCTGCCCCAATACTGACTTGCATCTAGAAATTAACACTGAAGTTAGGTCGAGAACAAAACTTTACTTCAAACGGGATGATTTCAGTTTCCCCAATTGTAAACTTTCTATTTCTATAGCAACATTCGAGAAGCATCTGTATATGAAGTATAAATTTCCCAGTAATACAATATTCTAAAGCTTGCTTTTCTTATCATAATTTCCTTGATAGAGGGTTGCTGCTTTCATGTTTTTTTGGGGTTTTTTTCATTTTAACATGCCCATTTTTTTACATTTTGTTGTTTAACAGTAAATTTAAAAATATAGTTTTATATGCAAGATATTTAAAATTAGATTTTTATGAATATTAATATCTCTTTTCATAATTTGCTAAATTTTTATCATGGGCTTTCCTATTCTATTAAATACTTATATATGTAAATTGAATTATGTTTCAAAGAGCTTAGAGTAATTTTCATATTATATAATGCGCTGTTAAAATACTGCATAATAATAATAAAGGTAAGCGATTAAACCTGGTTATATGACCGTTGGGAGTCTTCGGATGTCATCTCGAAGGTTAATACTCACGAAATGCTGACACATTTTATAGAGTCCATGTATTGTTGATTGTTTATTTTAGACTTTCTGTAATTTGAATATACGTTTTAGTATGTTATAAATCAAAAATGAGAATTTGAGTCAAACCCGTGAACATGAATTTTACGGCTGATGTCCCTTTAAGCTTTTATCGGCTCCGGTCCTAGAAATAAGAGACAGAAGATACCAAAGGGACAATAAAAAATCGAAGGGATTGTAGTAACTACATTTGGAACATATCCGTTGTCATCTGTGACACTGCAGATACTACATAACATTCAACCAATTAATAATCACATTCAACTTACTTAAAGACTCAATATTGATCGTAATATTTCTTTGTAAAACTATTTGTAAAAAGTGAGAATATCGGTCAGACATTTTTTTTACAACTACAGTTTTTAAATATGTTCATGTAGTAGCGCAATCTTACATTTATAGATCCGATGATATGATATTAAAAGTATTTATAAAGTACCAATTATTTTTGTTCAGATCGGTTATTTTTCCATTATGAAGTCATAATTTCACTCTAAAGCGTGTTTCGCAATATATTCAAATGCTTTTTGGGTTTGACAACATTTAAGAATATGGATTGTTGTTTTAAATCCACACTGAAAAGACGATATTTTGAATTTATTTAACGTTTACGTATATATGAAAGGTTCAAATGTACCGGTAAAAATTGTCCGAAAACCTGCAATAATAGTAAATTACGTATGGTAATTCTATAGATTCAGAATTTTTCGAGGTCATATCAGTATAAACGGATAATGACATTGGTGTGTAATTTGAAGATTTATCGTTGAAGAGTATCTAAAAATCTGTAGTTAATTAAATGATTTTCAGAAATGGTAAAAGAAATATTGAAGTTTAACATGAAAACATGAAAGATAATATTTTCTTCAAAACAACTTACGAGAAGTTCCATTGCTCATTGTATCGTCATCTGAATTACATGCTGCCATTCCTGTCAATATAAAACAAAAGATAAATATGAACCAGTTATCTGTTAGCCAAAAAATTAGGTTAAATTTTTAGTTTAAAAGGTCGAAGTTTGGCGGATTGCAAGTTTAATCCATTTTATTTTGGACGCACGGTTATAGACTTCCATTTAATCTAAAGATAAATAGTTATAAGGCGACACATACCGTGAAAGGCTTCAGAATGAATGTTGTACTTTAAATTTTGAATCCATTATTATGTATTATATAAGTTTTTTTTTATCTCACACAAAATTCTTTCTAAAACAGAAATGGTAGAACAGATGTGATCAATAAAAATATGTTATTGTAAAAACTTATTGGGTATACTGATCGTTGTTTGTGTTTTTGTTGAACTGATTGTACTGTCTGCCTATTCCGTAAAGGGTTGTAGCTTTAGTATATAAGGTATATAGATCGTAACCCTTGTTTGTGAAAGTGGCATATAAGCAAAATACTAAAAACCCTGCTCCTTCGATACATATATTTATTTTTCGGTATTTCATGAGAGTGTTGTCTCATTCATACATCCCAATATTCCTTCTTCTGTAATTCATAAACCAAAACTAAAATATGGCAAACAAAACTTATATACTTTTAACTTACTTCGTATTCTAGACATAGTATATTTCTTTGTTTTAGTTCAAAATTTACAGTGCATAAATCTTATAACATGCAAACAATTTTATATGGATGTAATTTGCATTACACAAAACAACTTGATACTTAAAATCAACACAAAAATGGCACTTGATTGCCATTAGATTTATTACTATAAACTTATCTCAATGGTTGTTCTCGAGTATATATAAATATTCCGTTGCTAGAAAATTTCGTCTCGTAGGTTTAAAAAGCATTCAAAATTTGGAAGGTAACACATTTCGAGTTAACCTGCAATCAGGATTTTCTAAAGAGGAAAAAAATCGTTTACTTTGTTTTCATGTATATCCAAACATAGATACGGGCGGCACATCGTTGAGGGGTGACACGGGGTGCTCATTTCCCAAATCCCACTTTTTCGGAATTTTTTCCCACTTCCCACTTTTTTCCTTCTTTTTCCCAGATCCCACTTTTTTAACCCTCTATATCTAACATCCCAAAAGCGTGTCACACCCCTAATTAATCTCAGAGTCTAATATGTAATTTGCTTTCATGTTTTTCACAAAATGGGATTAAAGAACATGCTATTATTCTTTTAAATATAATCAAATATAGGTTTATTTCTTTTTTAAATGTAGTGTTTTAATGTAAATACGATAAAAAAAAAATATATCTACCTTATCTTTGATTTTCCAGTGCTTTCTTTTGAAAAAACAATTTAGGAAGTGGAACAGATTTTAGCTTTCATCTTTAAGAGGTTATTATTGCATTTGTAATAGGACAGCTCAGATTGAGTGAAAATAAACAATAAAATAGTTGTGAACGTCAAGGACCTTGCTCTAATAGAAATATGGACAAATTATTAGTTTGACAATAGTTATCTTCCTTGATTATAGTGCATTCTATTAGAAAACATCAAACGCACATGTCTAATAAAACAGAAAATCAACAAATCTGAAAATAAATGTTTTAAACAAATACAAAAGGCACATTTAAGAATATAAAAAATAACAATTTTAATCAATTGCCAACAGAATTTAGTTTTTTTACATGAAGTTTTATATTGTACTTGTATCGTAAAACATAATTCATTCATTGGGACAAGGAGTGGAAAATTTACTGCTCTTAGTACAAAGCCTATATTTTTTATTGTTTGAAAAATATAAAAACAAGAAGAAAATTCAAGCAAACTATATAAACGTACCTTTTGGTTGAAAATATTCCACAAAGAATGAAAGCCTTTATTATGGTGTAACAAATATCATTGGCAAAGTTATGGTTATTTATTTGATTTACTATTGATTTCAACGTTTGAACAGTTATCAAAAAGTCGTTTTTAAGTCAAGAAGAAAGTGATAAATGCTTCCGAAATACCATATTTGTTTTCCATACCAAGGGTTTAATCTTAACTTTGTCAACAATGGATTAAAACTACGCATACATGATTGCATGTTTCTGAATATTACATATAATTTCTACGTTTTATTTTCAAAGTCAGATTATTTGGAGATATAGTACTTTTATTTGTAGTTTTAAAGTACACACTGAATTTGTCAGTACTGTGGTGAATATTAACATGAGTGTCCAATATTTTAAATGGTGTATTCGCAATAATAATGTTATTGTAGACACTTCATGAATAACAGGAGATAATACGTAGACCTTCCCTTTGGTATCTTTCGCTTCTCTTTCAATACAACAGATTAATGGAGAAGAATAGAGAATCAACCAAGACACAATAAATAATATCTGCGATGAAGTTCAAAACGACATGCACACATGCAAAAATAAGCCAAATGCGATATTACTTAGAAAATCTAATAATGCACCCGTATTTAAAGCTGTCACAAAATTTCGCAAATTTCAAAAAAGTTTTACCCGAGTATGTGACAAACGTAAACCCAAACATAATGTGATAAGATCCACCATAGTCTCGTATTAGTTTTATCATTATTTATTTTTATCTATTTATATTTTTCCGGGCCCCGGACATTTAAACGAAAAATTCAAAACTACTATAGTGAACAGTTCAGCGCTGACATTTAAGCCCATTTTATCGCCTTTAAATCCGTTCACCGGTATTTTCAATAGCCCATTTTATATGAAACTTACCAAGTCTAACCGTTTCTTATGTTTGGTTAGTTTAACGTGGAAGTAAATGTAATTGAAACAAATCCGAAAGGAGGCGTACTATGTGAAAGATCGATAAAGCATTTAAAGGCCAAGAAATTCGATAATATTATATAAAGAGAAGGAATAGTTCTTACTGCAATTCCATGATCAGAGGGAATATAGTAAGATTCAAATATATGTACTATCCCTGATATATAGATTCCAAGCTAGAACATTTTTGTAATTATTGAGATCAGAAATGGATGGCTTAAAAGACATCATTGGCTTCGTTGACATTTGTCGTACGTTGACCTCTGTCATTAAGTTATTCGCATCGTCGGGTTGATTTATCAATGACGTATACCCCACATCTCCTTTTATTCACAAACTCACGGTATGGTATAAAAAATCGAAAGTAAAAATCACTTTCAAACATTTATATTGATAAGACTTGATCGGTTTTCGTGTTTATGTGCTTGCGAGTAACATATCGAGCAGCTCGTCTTTGCACCTATTCATTTTTTGATAATATATTTGGCTTTGCTGGTATGGTTCAAATGTATACTGTCCTGACCTATTCCATTGTGGTCTTACTAATGTTTTATTAGAGAATTTACAATAACTGTCGGACTCAAACCCCCAAGAGTGGCTGTGAAATAGAAATATGGTCACCATTTGTCCTCCTCCGAGCGGCAGTAAAAACCTCGCCAAAGTGAGGCGTCCGTTTGGCTGTGCGGGATGTACAAGTTCGCGGCCACATCCGGTCAGAATGGGGACGTTTCAATCCGATGCCTCGTGTAAAGAGAGTAACACGCTCTTTGCACTTTAAGAACCCTTGCAACAACTCTTTGAGGGGTCCGTAGGTGGCCTGTTGCACGGCTAAATTTCTGTCCCTATCCAATACATCCTCATTTTCCTGTGGCAGTCCAAATTCACCTACCTTCATTCCGGACGGCCTCTATTACATGACCAACCTATTGTATTTATTTTGTTAATTTGTTTTCGTCCTGAACATGCATGAACTATTTGCCACTGGACGTTAAGCAACCATCAATCAATCAATCAATCGGACTCGGAGTACGAGTACGAGTAAGACTACAAATCTTACAGGTAAACATTGTACTTTAATCATTATAGTACAAAACAAAATGTATTAATAGAAAAGTTGTTTTCAGTGATTGGCAAAAATACCACAAAGTTCAACTATGGCTTTAAGTTTGTTGATTTTTAATGAAAATTGATCGTGAAAGATCAGGCAACGCATTATGTTGATCGTGAAAGACAAGGCGTGACCAGACTTAATGATCAGAAAACAACATGTATTTTTCAAATTGACATACTTGTAACTGGTTGAAGCGTGTAATTACTTACTAAGAACGTAAATTAATGATTTATTTTTTTTAATGATATATATATACATATAAACCCATCTTTGTATTTATAATGCTAAATCTGACAAAAGCAGAAATTTTCAGAAAGTTGAGATTTACTTATTATCTGTTTACATCAAAACTGTCAGACGACTTCTTACAGGAGTTATTGCCCTTGAATGATGAATGATCATGAATTTTACCATTTATTTTTCTTCATTTTTGCCTATTGTCTTCAAAATTATTATAGAAAAAAAAAAACAGAATATTCGAATTGTAAAAATGATCAGCAAGACAAGATCCGATACAAAACCAGCAATAAAACCAGGTTCAATCCACCATTTTCTACATAAGGAAATGTCTGTACCAAGTCAGGAATATGACAGTTGTTTTCCATTCGTTTGATGTGTTTGAGCTTTTGATTTTGCCACTTGATAAGGGACTTTCCGTTTTGAATTTTCCTTGGAGTTCGGTATTTTTGTTAATTTACTTTATACAAATAAGTCAAATGATTGACATCGTCCGACGACTCCTTATTGGAGTTATTGCTTTTAAAGACGATTTTACCAATTTTTTGTGTATTTGTCCAATATCTTAAAAACTGAAGGGCCTAATAGATAGATAGAAACTTAAATTAACAAAATAATTAGCAAGAAAAGATCTATAAGGGAGCTACCATTTGATTTTAGGGGGGGGGGGGGGGGGGGCTAGGATGAAAAATTGTGTCCTGCATTTTTTTTTAGTTGTAATCTCGGTCCTGCATTTTTATTTTTCACTTTAGTCGGTCCTGCCTTTTTTTTTGTTAGTTTATCATGACTTTTTATACATAATTTGTCATCCTGCCTTTTTTTTTTTGCCAAGTTGCACATCCTGCCTTTTTTTTTACTCAAAACTTCTTGTCCTGCCTTTTTTTCAAATTTCATCCTAGCGCCCCCCCCTAAAAATCAAATGGTAGCTCCCTAAAGGGTACAAGTCAAATCGGCACCCGGTCAAATCGGCACCTAAAGAAAAAGTCAAATCGGCACCTGGTTAAATCGGCATCCGGTCAAATCGGCACCTATTTATAGTCAAATCGGCATTTAAGTGGTCAAATCGGCATCCGATAATATTTGATATAATATAAATAATTATGAATATGACTTGTATAAATGATCTTTCAATTTCTAATTATGTTTAACAAAATTTAGGTGGGATTTATTTTATTCATTAAATCGTTGAAAATCATCACATGTTAATTATTTAGCAGTTAGAATACATAGGCTAAGTTAATTTGTTTGAAGTTTTCTCAACATTTTATGACTGATGTTTTGATTAGTTTTCTTTTCAATTAATTAAATAATAACTTTTATCAATTAAATAATTAACATGTTTGTTGTGTTAACTCTAAACAGGTAGTTATTGATGTTTTTTCTTCAAAAACTTAAATAAAAAAACAATGAAGCCATTACCCAAGCTGTTATTAAATCATGAGAAAATTAGAACCAATAAAAGGGAAAACTATGAGCCCCTCTCTTCACTATCACAATGACAGACGACAGCTGTATTAAGTGTACCAAACAGCATTAAAAAACCAACAATCATGCAAATTCTCAACTGTTCAAAACATGCATAACAAATATCCAATACCTCGAAGACATATCAGTAAGTTGAACAACAAAAAAAAAACATACTGAAATCCACAAAGATGTTTTAAAGTCAATATTTGTGGATAACACCTACTTTAAATTTTAATTGCAATCATTTTACTGAAAAAAATAGGCATATTCCACATATTTTACATGGGTGCCGAAATGACTACATTAGGTGCCGATTTAACCAGGTGCTGATTTGACTAGGTGTCGATTTGACTATACCGGGTACCGATTTGACCAGGTGCCGATTTGACTAGGTGTCGATTTGACTATACCGGGTACCGATTTGACCAGGTGTCGATAGTAGAATTCCTCCCATTTATAAATAGGTCAACATGACCAAATCTTCCGACGACTCTTTATTGGAGTTATTGTCCTTTAAAGAAGATTTTACCAACTTTTTTGTGTTATTTGTCCGATATCCTAAAAACTATAAAAAGATAGGTAGACACTTTCAATAGCAAAAATGATCACAAGACAAATCATTAGTAGATCTAGTAAAAATTTGATTTTCAATTCATCTTATCCCTTATCTTTAAACAAACATGCAGCAATAACCTTCGTAGGCTCATCAGGTAGCACCTGTCTCATATCATAGCAAATTTTAAATGACAGACAAACAAACAAAAACTTTGAATATCCCGCCTTAATAAACTAATAGAAAAAAATGTGACGTCTGTCTGTTATTCAAATCGGAAGTAAACAATAATAATACGATGGCAGACTATGGAGAACCAATTTTTCAGTCCACTCTTCACATACAAAAAATAGCACACCAAGTTGCATTAACCTCTAGTCATCTTATTTGGGAACAAGCATCGAAGGGTGGACCCCTTGACAGTCCGTCTTCTGAACCACTTTTTTGTATGTAGCTTTACAAATACTATTCTTCTTTGTCTTTTGTTCAATGACATTTTTTATCACTTGAACAACTGTTTTCTTCCTGCTGAGTGCTGTAATCCTTGACCCCTATTGGCTTGTTTAGTGTTATTTTACAATTTCAGCTAGAGATACAAAGATGGATTTTCCTTCACTACTGAATTCACAAAGTATAAAAAGTTGTCCTTAACAGGAATAGAAATTAAAATTTTCATTCAAGCAGTAGCCTAGTCCAAATAATTATGACACCTTGAAAGGCTATTTTAATTGTTTGCTGTGACACAGCATAGGAAGGCTTCACAGTAAAGAAAATAATAACCTTCAAGACATTATTATTATTTGGACCAAGGATCTCCCTGGATGAAAATTTAATGATAGAGGAACTTTCACCATGACAAAACCCCATGTCTACGGCGTGGCGTGATCGAAAGTATTTCATTCCTTCATTTCCATGTAAAGAATGGTGAACAGGCTGATATATTGCTTATTAGATTTATTGCATTATAGAATAACCAATATTTTCATTAATTGTCATTTGAAACAATTCCAATACCAAGCCTGCATACCTCCCCCTTAGTCAAGAATGACCACAAGCTGTCCTTAAGGATCCCACATCATTGTCTTGCTATTTTGGTAATTGTTTAGGGCTTCAAATTCGGGGGAGTCTATTTTTCACTGTCAAATTCAGAAGTCATGAACCAGTATCGACGATTTGCAGCATCAACAAAAAGTTTCGTACTGGTTTTGTAAAACGTTGAAGACATATTTGGAGGGCAAACTTTTATAAGTTAATAGGTTTTAATTACTTTAAATAGCAAATTACATAGTAATAAACTATTCAACAAACATCTTTCGATTCTGAATGTGAACCTGAAAACCGGTTGTATTAATTTGATTATAAACTACGAAATGAATTTCGGAATTACGATACAAAATTTCTTCAGATTATCAAGTTGCAGTAAATTTTCATTTATTTACTATAAACTTGTAAAGTGATTCCATATTATCGATTATTGCTGTACTCATGTTATTTTGCATGAAATTAGGTTCTGTTTTACGTCTTATTTTGAACTCGTATAAAAGGGGATGCTGATTGCGTAAGTCAATATAAAAGCAATCTTTAGCCAGATATCCCTCATGGCTTTAAAACTGTAATCCTTGGAATATAGTACAAAAAGCCTAAGGGTTATGCAATTACAAGCAATTTATTATGGGGGAGACTAGAGAAACGGAAACAAATTTTGACAATGGCGGGGATCATTTGACGATGGCGGAAGATAATTTAACGATGTCGGGGATCATTTGACGGTGGTGGAAGATATTTTAACAATGGCGGTGCCCTCATAAAACAGGTCATGGAGATCCCTGTTTGGACTAGCCGAAGCCCAGTCAATAATTTTGTTGGCCTAGTGTAATATGATTGTTATATAGTTGCAGATATAAAGGTAGTCTAATTTGTTGAATTGGGGAAGATCCTCTTTGGCTCAATTAGAGCGCTGCCTCTAGATCCCGAGACTGGGAATTTTGAATCCTGTGAAAAATCAATGAATTTTCACAATATTGGCACTGCGAGCATCTACTACTGTCACATAGGAGTTTTAGTCCTATAATACAAACCTTCTTGGGTCCAATATTGTTTTCTTTTAACATTTTTTATAGGATATTTTTTTTACTACCAATACTGAATCACAAGGACTTATGAGAAGTTGCCATTTTCTGGTAGCAAGTTTCCAACAAATTTTTGTGGGAACTTTGAATGGGCATTTGACAATGTTTTAAACAGTATTTAGTTTACTTCTGTCATTATTATTATAGATAACCGTCTTAATTATTTAAATAAATGTTTTACCTAATCAAATGGTGGAGGTATATCCTATTTTGAAGCACTTTTCTAACTTTCAAATGGTCAAGTGGATCATGTACCAGATGTTCCACAGTCTTTACTAATGAATAATTGGTAGAATATATTTCAGAATACTCCTTGGAAATTTTTTTTTTTTTTATTTGCGTACGTAGTGGAAGATAATACCTGGTGAAATGATTTATTTCTGATTTCTTCATAAGATGGTAAGCGAGCCAATCATCAAATTTTTCTTTATACAAAAGGGCGACTATATAGCATTCATAAAAAAAGAGAGGGGGAGTTAGGATGATTATATATATGGAATTGAATATTCTGTTCTGATTATAACAGAAATGAAGTAATCATTTGCCCAAGACAGGTGGAAAATAAAGTAGCTTTCCCATGAAAATACATGTCAATGTTGGAAACAGTTATAATTTATATACATGAATGATGTGGCCTAAGGGGTATTAACAGAAGTTATTCAATATTTCAATTGAGGCGATGTACTTATGTTTTTTTATTGGAAAAGGTCATATTTCTTTGATCTGTATGTATAATGCAGTTAATGCACAGTTCACTGGTCAAAACTAAAGTTATAAACGATAAACTGTAATTGATTCTAGGACTAACTCTATCTATACTACAAAAACTTTTCATACCTCATTTTATACAAATAATGAAGTGAATATTTCATGTAAGGATGTTACCTGAATTACCCAAATCAATATATAGAATCCTGCCAATTTATGCACTACACAATATTTTTCAAAAAGTTTGCAAATAACAGACCGTGATTGTGGGTCATGCCATGACACAGGCGCTTTAAGACTGGACCCCTTTTTCCTTTTCTTTTTTTCTCATTTATATATCTAAGACTTGAAGTACAATTTCCTACTAACTTATTTTCCTGTTTTCTTGCTGTTATATTTATGATTTAACAATATAAGTATTTTAAAATGTTGAGTTGTAGCTTGTAAGCAATTTATACATCTGCCATTTATCCACTTCCTGTTGGCAGATAGTTTGAAATTTTACAAAATTTTACACTACTACTAAATGTACAAGGAAAATTTTCTTGGTTCCGGGATTGAATGGAATTATCTAATATTTGGTCTGCAGCTTGATATGTAAAGTTGTAGAGTGTAAGCAATTTTTACATCTGCCGTGTATCCACTTCCTGTTTGCAGAGAGTTTGAAATTTTGCAACACTCATTGTACAAGGAAAATTTTCGTCACAGTTTTCTTGGCTTCAGTGAAAGGGAATGATAAGTTATGCTTCAGTATACAAGCAACCTCAATCAATTACAGTCAGCGAGGCAGGTCATGACCCGGTATTGGTCTTGTTGACTTTTATCCTTGCTTTGCATAAAGTTTCAGTACATTGTACCAAAACTTGAAAGAAATAAAATTGAGAATGGAAATGGGGAATGTGTCAAAGAGACAACAACCCGACCATAGAACAGACAACAGCAGAAGGTCACTAACAGGTCTTCAATGCAGTGAGAAATTCCCGCACCCGGAGGCGTCCTTCAGCTTGCCCCTAAACAAATATATATACTAGTTCAGTGATAATGAACGCCATACTAAACTCCAAATTGTACACAAGAAACTAAAATTAAAAATAATACAAGACTAACAAAGGCTAGAGGCTCCTGACTTGGGACAGGCGCAAAAATGCGGCGGGGTTAAACATGTTTATGAGATCTCAACCCTCCCCCTATACCTCTAGCCAATGTAGAAAAGTAAACGCATAACAATACGCACATTAAAATTCAGTTCAAGAGAAGTCTGAGTCTGATGTCAGAAGATGTAACCAAAGAAAATAAACAAAATGACAATAATACATAAATAACAACAGACTACTAGCAGTTAACTGACATGCCAGCTCCAGACTTCAATTAAACTGATTGAAAGATTATGTCTTCATCATATGAATATCAGGCACAATCCTTCCCGTAAGGGGTTTAGTATTATACCATCATAACATATATGAGAAGAACATAACCCGTGTCATGCCAACAACTGGTTTTTAAATAAAGTCAGTTTGTTAAATTTTTTTAAAATCAGCTGTTGGAAAATTAAATATTCACATTGATGTTTATTATTCCATTTTATTTTAAAAGTTGATTATCAATTCATGAATATTAAATCAATACAGAAATTTTCAATCTGATCAACTAGCCATAATAAAATTTATTCTTACCTACATTTAGGTCCATTCTGTGGGAACATGTCTGAATCTACCATTAAAACAATTTATGCCAGCTCCATTGATTGTCTATAGAGTCACTTGAATTTTTGTATTCCTATTGGTCTTTCTTTGTAGTACAAGAATGTAATATACATTACATGTATACATTCTGACTTTGTGAAGTATTCATGTATTGGTAGACAGTTAGAATATCTTCTAGGAATCTGAGAAATTTGTTTATTTAGTGAATAATTTCCTAAAAGTCTTCATGGTTAGTGAAACATTATCAATATTATGTAACATGTTTATACTGCTGCATTTTACATCAAAATATACTATATATCCCTTATTCATTCTTTTTTCTCCTTCCAGGTCATAAAAACGCTAATGCAGTGCCACTGAAAGAAATAATAAATGCTACACATGAAAAGGATAGACACAAGCCAAGTCAGCCATCGGTGAACAAAAGTCAAGGGACAAAGGCAAAAGATACAACACACCTATACATAGAGTTACAATGTCCATCTTTTATGGTTTATATATTGAGCAGAGGATCAAAACATAAATGGAAGTACAAAAAGCTATCCTTTGTCTGTCAGGATTCTCACTTATGCAGTCAGTGGGTCAGAAATATCAATGATGCTCTTGATAATCCAGGTCAGATTCTTCAAATAAATGTTTTATATGTTAAAATAGAATTGCTGTTGAGAAACCTACACATTCACTTAAAATCTCCATATATCATTGTTTTGATAATGATTAAGGCAGATTATTTAAACCAATGTTTGTAAAAAAATCCTACAACATTTGAGGCAGAAAATACCAAAGTGACAATGATAAATAACAGAATTATAAAAACATGTCAAAAAATGATTACATACAATGTACATTCATGTATGCTGCACCTATCTTGTTGTCATGGCAAGTCTCAATCGCTGAGAATCAAAAATTAAAATAGACAAAAAGGTGCGAAATTTTAAGTCACAGACTTAAAAAAAAATAGTATTCAATGATAAGAGTGGGTGACTGTGACTAGCCTTAATCAGCATAATTACTGATATTTATTTTTTGGTATAGGTGAAATTCTAAAATTAAATGAAATAACAGACTTAAAAAAAAATAATATTCAATGATTAGAGTGGGTGACTGTGACTAGCCTTAATCAGCATAATTACTGATAAGTTTTCTTGGTATAGGTGAAATTCTAAAATTAAATGAAATAACATAAAATTTAACAATTTTTTTTATGCCCCCGCTGTAGCGGTGGGGGCATTAAGTTTTACCCTTGTCCGTCTACGTAAGAACGTACGTCCCACAATTTTTTCCGTTCTCTAACTTAAGTTTGCCTCAACCAAATGTTATGAAAATTATACACAATGCTTATTACACAAAACACAGATCAAGTTTGAATTTTGGTGGCGTCACTTTAACCGTTCTAGAGTTATGCCCCTTTAAAAATGGCAAAATTTCAAAATTTTTCTTTTCTTCTAAATATCAAGTAATTTTTAAAATTGGAGTTATCTTCCTTTGTCCATGATTATAGTTGAATCAACTACAATCAATGCTTTATACAATGCAATGTTTAATTTTGACTTCCACTGATAAAACACAGATCAGGTTGAATTTGGGTAGTGTCACTTTAACCATTATTGAGTTATGCCCCTTTATACATTTTTTAAATCGAAATATTGCAAAATTTTTAGTTTCCATTCTGTTACTTAAGTTTGCCCCAACCAAACATTATGAAACCTATACACAATATTCATTACCACAAAACTAAGATCAAGTGCAAATTTTTTGTTTCCGTTTTCTAAATTTAGTTTGCCTCAACCAAATGTTATGAAACTTATACACAATGCTTATTACAACATAATACAGATTAAGTACGAAATTTGGTGGCAACACTTTTACCATTCTTGAGTTATGTCCCTTTATAAACATAAAAATTGTTGCATTTTTCGTTTCCGTTCTCTAACTTTAGTTTGTCTCAACCAAATGTTATAAAACTTATACACAACCGTTCTAGAGTTATGCGTGTTTACAAATAGAAAAATTACAGAATTTTTAGTTTCTGTTCTCTAAAGTTAGCCTCAACCAAATGTTATGAGACTTACACACAATGCTTATTACCACAAAACTCAGATCAAGTTCAAATTTGGGTAGCATCACTTTTACTGTTCTTCAGTTATGTCCCTTTATAACTATATGATATGCAAGCGGGGGCATCATCTGTGTCCACATGTGGACACTATCCACATTTTTTTTTCATCTGTTGAAACTAATATACTTTCAATTGAAACTGTTGTCATAAAACACTACCATACATACATAAGTACAACGAATGTGGCATATGCACATTTTCTACCGACGGGGTTCCTGAGGGAACTGGCATGTGAACATTTACCACTGATGAGGTTCCTGGCTTAGGACAGGCACATGACGTGGATTAAACTAGTTTATTGATATCTGAACTTGCTCACATTTAATCTCAATTAAGAAGCAGCAGGGTGAAACTAGTTGTTGAGATCCACCCCAATCAAAAACAAGCACAAACAAAACATTATTGAATAAGAAATATGTTATCGGAGGATGCTCACTTTGACATCTTTTAATCAAAGATTCTGACTGTTTTATTTCAGTTTTTAATCGACCAAAACATCTTCTGGTATTTGTAAATCCATATGGAGGTAAACAACAGGGACCAAGTTTATATAAAGAAAAAGTAGCTCCATTGTTTGAGATGGCTGGCATTAAAACAGAAGTTATTAGTAAGTACAGAAAATGACAGTTCAATTGATAATAACAAGAGATATGTTATACATTTGTGGAATTATAACTTTCACTGTATACAGTCATACATGCTAAACATCATAACAATGAATTGCCCTGAATAATGTAATCACAATTCCTTCAATCATATTTGAATATTAGGTTGAAAATCTTTAATCCACTTTTATAAGTTATAGTTATTAAACCAGATATATTTTAGTATCAACATTTGGTGCTATTTTGGAGAAAAACAGTAAAAAAAAAAAATTGTGTGCCTAATGCCTACCAAATTACTCATGCTTTATTTTTACTATTCATTGGGATGTAGTTTCTTAAAAGAAACATAATAAATGTCTCTTTTATGGTGTTTAGACAGATCCTTCGACAACAGAATCTTAGTATTGCAAGGAGGAGATATGATAAGAGCCATTATCTGGATCATGATACTGCAAGAAAAAGTCAAGGCTTTCAATTACATCTATATTAATTTCATTGATAAACCAACAGGATATAACCTCGACGCTTTTGTACAGAAATGTAATTCGCTATGTTGAAATTTATAAACTTCCCCTAGAATGACCACCAAACACATGTTTCAGTGACCTTTTGATAACTCCGGATTCTCATCAGGAGCTGCACTTAATTATACTATTTGCTGAACTTAATATATATTTAAAACTTTCATTTTCCAGCTACACAGAGAGCTAACCATGCCAGAGACACTTTACTTGAACACGACCTTCATAAAGTTGATGGGTAAGAACAAAAAGTTAAGAAGTATTATTCTATTTAAACATAATATCTACCCTAGGAAGGCAGATAATTTACTTGCAATTGATCAATGAACTCATGAAATAAATAAATTAGTAAAAGCAGCATTACAGATAAGAGCTTACCAAAATTTAAGCTTCATATAATTTGACCTTTAAATCCATTTGGTTTTTTTAGCCGGAAAATATCATTCTAAGGTCTCAATTCTGCATCTAATAGTTAGTCTATGTGTCCTGGTCTCCTTGTTAAAACGGAACAGATGGTAATATAAATTTATTAGCCAAAAAATATTATAGAATTAATCAATAAACATGTCTGTTTTCCATTTAAACATCAAACATCGTAAATTGGTTGTTTTTTATGCCCCCGCCGTAGCGGTGGGGGCATTAAGTTTTACCCTTGTCCGTCTGTACGTACGTAGGTACGTACGTCCGTCCGTCCGTCCGTACGTCCCAAAATTGGTTTCCGTTCTCTAACTTGAGTTTGCCTCAACCAAATGTTATGAAACTTATACACAATGCTTATTACCACAATACACAGATCAAGTTTGAATTTTGGTGGCGTCACTTTAACCGTTCTAGAGTTATGCCCCTTTATAAATGGAAAAATTGCAAAATTTTTAGTTTCCGTTCTCTTACTTAAGTTTGCCTCAACCAAATGTTATGAAACTTATACACAAGGCTTATTACAACAAAACACAGATCAAGTTTGAATTTTGGTGGCGTCACTTTAACCGTTCTAGAGTTATGCCCCTATATAAATGGAAAAATTGCAAAATATTTAGTTTCCGTCCTCTAACTTAAGTTTGCCTCTACCAAATGTTATGAAACTTATACACAAGGCTAATTATCACAAAACACAGATCAAGTTTGAATTTTGGTGGCGTCACTATAACCGTTCTAGGGTTATGCCCCTTTATAAATGGAAAAATTGCAAAATTTTTAGTTTCTGTTCTCTAACTTAAGTTTGCCTCAACCAAATGTTATGAAACTTATACACAATGCTAATTACCACAAAACACAGATCAAGTTTGAATTTTGGTGGCGTCACTTCAACCGTTCTAGAGCTATGCCCCTTTATAAATGGAAAAAATTGCAAAATTTTTATTTTCTTCTAAATAGCAAGTTAATTTTTTTTAAATTGGAGTTATCTTCCTTTGTCCATGATTCAACTACAATCAATGCTTTATACAATGCAATGTTTAATTTTGACTTCCATAGATAAAACACAGATCAAGTTGAATTTGGGTAGTGTCACTTTAACCATTATTGAGTAATGCCCCTTTATAAATAGAAAAATTGCTGAATTTTTAGTTTCTGTTCTCTGCTTAAGTTAGCCTCAACCAAATGTTATGAGACTTACAC
Source organism: Mytilus californianus (assembly GCF_021869535.1). Classification (NCBI taxonomy): domain Eukaryota; kingdom Metazoa; phylum Mollusca; class Bivalvia; order Mytilida; family Mytilidae; genus Mytilus; species Mytilus californianus. The sequence goes on from NW_026262581.1 coordinate 110,034,857, forward strand.
ACAAAACTCAGATCAAGTTCAAATTTGGGTAGCGTCACTTTTACTGTTCTTCAGTTATGTCCCTTTATAACTATATGATATGCAAGCGGGGGCATCATCTGTGTCCACATGTGGACACTATCCACATTTATTTAATTCATTTCCTGAACTTAACACAAAAAAGGTTGATTTAAAATTGAACAACCTTGTATATTGAACCATCAAGCATTTTTTGTACTTCAAGAATCAGTTTAACAAAATATATGCATACACTTTCTTTTAAAAATAAAATATTTCAGATAATTTTGTGAACTTTTTTATTTTTCAAAGTGGTTATAAAATAGGAATGAATCATTACAGGGTTGTTTGTGTAGGAGGTGATGGTATGTTCTCTGAGTTACTAAATGGTCTGTGTGAAAGAAAATTAAAAGAGGCAGACCTTGAACAAACACAGGAACAAAATCCTTTACCACCTGATATAAGAATTGGAATTATACCAGCAGGTAAGAATGCAGACACAAACTTTCTTCCTCAAAATCAGCAATAAAACTTATGAAAATGATAAAAATGAATAGAAGGAAATAATGGGTAATGGTCAATGAGACGGCAACCTAACAACACAATAAAACCAACAATATCTAGGGTAAACAAATAGCAAACATCAAAAGAGAGATGTCTATGCAATAGATCAAGCTCTAGACCTCCAGAGTCTTGAAACATAGTGAATAAGTCATGCTTTTATTGTATTTTCCAATTTGGATAGAATTTTATTTAAATGTTTCAGAAATAATGCAACAAAAGTCCACATAACTTTTACAGTTAAAAAGCTACATAAGGTTAACAGGGCTTTTTACATGATACATATTAACAGATTACTATGTCCAACTTTTTACTGTTTCAAGATCAATTCTGTCTTTATAGATTTAGGTTGTGAAATATTGTGAGGTCACTTTTCTATTATTAAAAACCATATATGTTAACCTCAATACATCTTTTTGTTTTTGTTTTATTTTTAGGTTTCTGTCTGATTGACTTATTATTACCAAGATCTCTTTCTATTGATATTGCATCATGTATATAAATACATACAGAAAAAAAAGACATGTTATGCATACAATAAAACGAATAAAAAGTATAAACTAAATATCTTACTGAACAATCGATCTGAAATATTCAGTTACATGATTTTAGACTGAAGAACTGGGTGACTGTATGAAGCAGTGCCAAAGCAATTACATTTTTCTAATGTTGTAAATTTTGGTAGTATTATATTTTCTTTTCTTTATAAAACAGGATCAACAGACTGTATAGTTTATACCACTGCAGGAACAAATGATCCTGTTACTTCAGCATTACATATTATACTAGGTAGGTTATTGTTGTTACAAAAATGGTATGCATACATAAGATTCTTTTATAATATTTCTGATTGATCTTATTTTAGGTTTAAAAAAAATTAGTGCACAAACAGGCTCATACAATATTTATTATTACCTAAGAAGATGGATAGTATGAGAATGCTTGCTTTGATATAAATCAATCTTCAGAGTTTTACAAGGCCTGAATAGACCCAAAGTCATAATTGAAAAGTCAAGCTCATATTTTATGCATTTCAACTTAATATTGTGTGTGCAGGGCAGGGTTGGCAAAAACCCGGATTCTATGAGTATTGCCCAGCTGGAAAAACCCGGGTTTTACTGGGTTTTACCAGGTAATACTGGGCAATACTGGGTAATAAGAAATACTGGCCTGAATTTTAAAGAGGATTCAGAGATTTATCACAAATGCAATACATTAAAGTCTAAGAATTCAATTTGGTTTTTTTAATAAATATAACTAATATTAAGAATTAACAATTCTATGTAAGGAAAATAACTTTTAAACATTTTTGTTCATTACTAAAAATGTTTACTAAGTTTTAGCATATGTTTATGTACATCACTAATTAATAAGTAATTATTCAGATTATAATACAGATTTGTATATATAACAATAGTCAGCCTTTTGATTTCTGTAAGTGTTCATGGCCTGTCCCCTAAAGGTGTTTATTTAGCAATATGATTGTATAACAATTAAATTTACAATTCACTTAAACACTGCAATAAAATGCATTTTTTCAACTTGGATTTAATATTGAAACAAAGCTTGGAAATTAAAAAGGTATCCTGAAATATTCAAAACTAGTATTCTGCCTACATAGAATTAGTGGAGAAAATGAAGAAATTGAATTTTCAATCTTCAGGAATGACTCTCAATTGTTATCTGTATAAAATGTATATATTTAGCTATAATACTATTAAACTACAACAAGTCTGTACTATTTTGTGTAAAAATAATCTTGAAAAATCATATCCAGTATTGCCCAGTATTACCCGTTTTTAGGAGTATTGCCCAGCCCGGGAAATCCCGGGTTTTCCCACCCGGGATTTTCCCGCCCAGGTAATACTTTGCCAACCCTGGTGCAGGGCTCACACTACTTCAGAATCATAGGGAGAAGTGCTCATTCGCTCGCGGCGCTACAATGTTTGGTTTTTCCTATAATACAAAGAGCCATATGAATCATTTTTATACGACCTCAAAAATTTTTTGCGGTCGTATATTGGTATGACGATGGCGTCGTTGTCGTCGTCCGAAGACACATTGGTTTTCGCACTATAACTTTAGTTTAAGTGAATGGATCTCTATGAAATTTTACCATAAGGTTAAATACCACAAAAGGAAGGTTGGGATTGATTTTGGGAGTTATGGTACCAACAGTTAAGGAATTAGGGGCCAAAAAGGGGCCAAAAATAAGCATTTTCTTGTTTCCAGACAATAACTTCTGGAACGGTGTATGGATCTCTCTGAAATTATACCACAAGTTTCCATACCACAATGGGATGGTTAGGATTTGCTTTGGGGGTTTATGGCTCAAGCCGTTTAGGAATTAGGGGCAAAAAAGGGGGAAAAACAAGGTTGTCCTGGTTAATGGACAAATACTGTAGTACAAAACATAATTTAAAACAGTGTAAGGGAGGTAATCCAAATACAATGTTTTGATTACTTCCCTTACACTGCTTTTAAATTATGTTTAAAGAAATGCATATTTATAAAGAAAGACCAGTAAAAATATCTGCAAATGTTGCATCTTTTTTTTTACAAAAAAATCAATATGAAAGATTTGACACCATATTTTAAATTCTATTATAAAATAGATTAAGTAAGCTCTATGGTAAATTTAAATGGGTAATTATGGTTGCAAATTCCATTGGAAATTTGAATTGAGATTATGACCATATCTTGAGGGAAAGAATTTTTTGGGGGAAAAAGGGGGGGGGGGGGGGTCAATTTTTTTCTCATTTCAGATTTCAGAAATTAAAAAGACTTATTCTTCAAATATTATTTTTTTTTCAAATTTCAAATATTTAAAAATTTCAAGAAGTAATCTTTAATTGCACAGTATGGCGCATTAGATTTATAAAATCTTTGACCACATTTATTTATGTGTTATGCCGAATCTAACCGTGTATTTAGATTTTTAATTTTGGGTCCAGTTTTCAAATTGGTCTACATTAAGGTCCAAAGGGTCCAAAATGAAACTTAGTTTGATTTAAACAAAAATTGAATATATGGGGTTCTTTGATATGCTGAATCTAAACATGTATTTAGATTTTTGATTTTTGGCCCAGTTTTCAAGTTGGTCCAAATTGGGGTCCAAAATTAAACTTTGTTTGATTTCAACAAAAATTGAATATATGGGGTTCTTTGATATGCTGAATCTAACCATGTATTTAGATTTTTTATTTGTGGGCCCTGCTATCAAATTGGTTCATATTGAGGTCAAAAGGGTTCAAAATTAAACTTTGTTTGATTTCATCAAAAATTGAATTATTGGGGTTCTTTGATATGCCAAATCTAACCGTGTATTTAGATTTTTAATTTTGGGTCCCGTTTTTTAAATTGGTCTACATTAAGGTCCAAAGGGTCCAAAATTAAACTTAGTTTGATTTTAACAAAAATTGAATTCTTAGGGTTCTTTGATATGCTGAATCTAAACATGTGTTTAGATTTTTGATTATGGGCCCAGTTTAGTTGGTCCAAGTTGGGGTCCTAAATTAAACTTTGTTTGATTTCAACAAAAAATGAATATAAGGGGTTCTTTGATATGCTGAATCTAACCATGTAGTTTGATTTTTTGGCCCCGTTATCAAATTGGTCCACATTGAGGTCAAAAGGGTCCAAAATTAAACTTTGTTTGATTTCATCCAAAATTGTATTCTTTGGATTCTTTGATATGCTGAATCTAACCATGTATTTAGATTTTGGATATTGGACCATAATAGGTAAATTAAAAAAAATTAAGTTCTTAGATCACATTCATTCTGTGTCAGAAACCTATGCTGTGTCAAATATTTAATCACAATCCAAATTCAGAGCTGTATCAAGCTTGAATGTTGTGTCCATACTTGCCCCAACTGTTCAGGGTTTGACCTCTGCGGTCGTATCAAGCTGCGCCCAGCGGAGCATTTTATTTTTATATTGTTCAATTTGTACCTGGGTATACAATTAAAGTAACAGTTCAAATTCAAAGTTGTTTAATTTTATCATATCTAGTTGCACAATCATATTAGTCCTCTTGTCAGAAAAAAACAATTAAATATCTGGCAATAATAAAAAAGATTTTTTTTTATATCAAAAAGGAAAAGAAAGTTGTTATATCAATTAAAATTCAATTAAAAACGACTCTGTTATCATGTTAATGAAATTAAGTATTTCTCATTAAATGATATTTAAATTTAACAGTTTTATTTAACACAGTTAAGCTTGGACATAATATAATTATATTAGTGTAATAGTCCCAGAGTTGAGCAACTTTAATTTATAAATTGAAACAATGAATATACATGGAAATATATACATTAATCAAGTAGATCTTACCAAAAGTATGTTAATGCTTGTGGAATGCATAATTTTTGTCTTGCCTTGACGGAGTGAAAAAGCGAGACATAGGTATGCTGTTTCCGGCGACGGCGGTGGCGGCGGCGTCAACAATGTATTTGTTTGTTATTAGGTCTAGTTCATGGTGAACCACTAGTGGTAGGTCAATTATATTTGGTATGCAGTTGTATTAGCATTGGCACATCTCATTACCATAGAGATTATTTGGCCCTGCCCCTTCAGTCAAGGTCTATTGACTTTGAAACTTTTCATAGTTTACATGTATAAGTTTGTGATTAGGTCAATTTATAGGGAACCACTAGTGGTAGGTCAATGATATTTGGTATGCAGTTGTATAAGCATTGGCATATCTCATTTCCATGGAGATTATTTGGTTCCACCCCCTTAGTCATGGTCTATAGACTTTGAAAATTTTGCTAAGTTAACATGTATTAGTTTGTGATTAGGTCAGTTCAAGGGGAACCATTAGTGGTAGGCCAATGTTAATTGGTGTTCAGTTGTATAAGCATTAGCACATCTCATTTCCATGGAGAATATTTGGCCCGCCCCCTCAGTCATGGTCTATTTACTTTCAAACTTTTGCTTAGTTTACATGTATTAGTTTGATTAGATCAGTTTAAGATGAACTGCTAATGTTAAGTCAATGATATTTGGTATGCAAATTTATTGGCATTTGCAAGTATCGTTTCCATGGAGATTATATAGCCCCACCCCTGATCATGGTTCATTGACAGTGTTCTCCCCAGGCCGTTTTAGCGTCGCGGTACCGCGACGCTATATTTTTTCCTGTGATGCTATAATAATTTCCGCGATGCTATAATTATTTTGAGGATGCTATTTTTCTTGTTTCTATATCCAAAATCCATGTCCTAAATTTTGAACTTTCATCTAATTACCGCGTATGATCATAAAAATTATATCACCTTTAAGTGTAATCCCTTCAAATCGGACAATAGAGGCATTTAAGAGTGATTAAATAGGTGTTAATTACCCTTTGGGTGATAACTGTTTGGATACGAATACCCCAAGCTGACACTTGTGACATGATTAATACCACGTGGTCTGTCTGCAATCGCAAATTAAGACATGGAAAAAATGTAATCATAAAACAATTCGAAATCTACGTTTTGTATTACGGAAATTCAAAGATACAAACGATTTTTCTCTTTATAAATGAGGTTTGGTCGTTTATTTTGACAACTTTCATAAAATTACTTTCTTTCTCTTCCGCCGGTACTACTTGTTAATCGAGAGCGAACATATCGGTTTTGGGCGAAATAAGTTGGCTTAAGTTTATGTTTCATCCATTTAATACATCAAAAGCGTCACATTCTTTCCCAATCTCTTGTCAAACATTGTTTATTTTCGTTAATTTTTCTTCGGCCGCCATTGACTACTTTTGTGTAAACTACCGATCGGAACCGGACCAGATATGACAAAAATCCGCATTTTTACGATAATAACTACAGATGCACAAATGGCACAGCAGACAGAAAAAAATATACCAAAAAGAGAAAACTATGCATTAACAGACTATTTGTTAGATAACTTTGTTAAAAATATCTATCACCTTGATATAAAGAAACAACTGGGACTAATTCATTGAGTACCATGAAACAATGAATTTTTAGACATGAAAATTTTTTTTTAATTGAAATTTTATTGCTTTATGATACTTTCTCTTTTTTTACTTGATATTTAGTATTGTATATATATAAAGGTTGCACTATAAAAACCATTCACTCATTCATTTAGTTGGGTAGGTAGGGTAACTAGAACCAGAGACATATATTGTATTATATGTCTCTGCTAGAACCACACATATATTGTTATATGGCCCAAGAGGAAAACAATAATTCTGTACAGTAACTATAAATGAATATAGAAAACATAAACTGAAACAACTGTTATCATGGTTATATTTTAATTGTATTCTCAGTTATGAATTGAACAATATAAACATATATACCATAAAGGAAATAGAGCATCACCGCGACGCGACAAATGACATTGAAAAAATACAGTTTATTTTTTTATGCCAAATGTGATGCTATCCAAAATATCTGGTGAGAACACTGATTGACTTTGAAACTTTTACATAGTTTACAAGTTAATGTTTGTGTTTAGGTTTGTTAAAAGGGAATGACTTATAATAAGTCAATGGTATTTGGTATGCAGTTGTATTAGCATTGGCACATCTCATTCCATGGAGATTGTTTAGCCATGTACCTTCAGTCATGGTTCATCGACTTTGAATATTTGCATAACTTACATGTTAAAGTATTGCTATTTTAATTTCAACATTTGCATTATCAAAATTACAAAAAGGTGAGACATATCTCTGTGATTCCTTTTGAGATCAATTTTCTTCTGTCAGCTGTGCCATTCATGCGTCCGTAGTCATTATCGCATGAATCCGGATTTCGGTCATAGCTGGTCGGTTTCCTATGAAATCCCGACTCCGATCCGTAGTTGTACAATAATTTGTCCAAAAATTTCAATGGCGGACGAAGAAAATTTACAAAAATAAACGATGTTTGACACGGTATTTGGAAGGGAATATGACGTTTTTAATGCAATATAAGGATAACAAATTTACTTCAGGCAAATTTCATCACGTTCTTATGAAGTAACAAGCTTATTTTGCTGAAAGTTTGAATGATTTGATGTACGCTCTCGAGTAAGAAGTACCGGAAGTGATAAAAAAATTGTCTTTATGAAAATAACATGAACCAATTTTAAAATCAATGCTTTAACCTCTTTTCTAAAGAAAATAAATCGTTTATGTCTTTGAATTTCTTTACTTTCAAATGAAAAATTGCTGTTTCATCAACTTGGTAAATGTTGAATATTGCCGATGACGAAAGCGACTAAAAGCGAGTATCATGAACAACAGGGCGACTAGATTTCGCTTTTGACGTTCGGGCAAAGCGAAGTGACGGACGGGAAAGCGACTTTGTCGCCCCAGTCGCCTGCTAGCATGAGCCCTGGAGTGTGCCATATCTTTGTACTGCATGCTTGTATTTATTCCCTTCTCACAGTTTTTGCCATGTGTTCCAAGGGTAGTGAGACCTTGTCTTAATATTCACTTTTAAACAGTCATGGTCATTTCGATACAAGCGTTGTAATAGTTTAAGTCTATATCTTTGTAGAGTCTTGTTGGGTCAACTTGATTTATTGGAGTGTATTTGTGTATTTTGCATGATATAAACAAGTGTTTCAGCAAACAGAAAGATGACTTGATAAGAATGGGTCAAACTTATCAAAGTCAGTTCATTCATTATGACATTGGTGATGTGTCCAGGTCAAAGTTATTAAAGCCAGGTTAAGGTACTTGACGTCACAAAGCCGTGATATATAATTTGATGAAGAGCTGAATAGAGTGATGCAGACAGTGGGAACACCGATAAAAGGTCATATCTGGAAGATTAAGGTCACAGTTAGTAATTATAAAAATCATTTCAGATTGAAACCTGAAGCAGGATTTTCTTTCATTGATTCCTTCTAGTTTTAAGTCTGTGAAAACTAGAAAATTTTGCCTTGATCAGCAAACACTATTTTATGTTATTCTTCTTCAATGATTTATTGTTATCTCCTGATTAGATAGGCTGTATTGTCAGAGTGGTCAGTGGCCAGTAGTGGTAGAGGTATTAGAGGACAATTATGGTTTTGATAGATTGGTAAAGATACGTCATGTGATTAGTAGATATTTAATGTAACAAGTAACATGTATCCTTATCTATATTTTCAGGTGACAATGTAGGTTTAGATGTCTGTTCAATATACTCAAATGATAAATTTCAACGTTACAGTGTCTCAATGTTAGCATATGGTTACTATGGTGATATTTTGTTAGATAGCGAAAAAAATCGATGGATGGGACCAAAAAGATATCATGTTGCAGGTAAACACTAATTTCACTTGCATTTCATCTGTTTCAAAGTGAACTGTCAAACTTAATTTTTGTATAAATATGGAGAATCTGGAACATTCATTTGACAGAAGCATCACAGTCTTACTTATACCCAAGCTTGAGGAAAGCTTCACACATACTACACATATATTGCTGTAAAAAAAGAGGAGATACCAAGGGAGCAATCAAAAATCATAATTTCAAAACCATGGCCAAAAAGAAAAACGATAACAATGACAAAATACTTCACAGAAATCTACAGTTTTTACTATGAACCATCATTCAAGTGAGGGATAGAAGCTTATTGTTATAGTTTCATAATTTTGAATTTTGCCTTAAGAGTATGCAGTACTAATTGTTAAACAATTTGTCTTTGGAAGATGGCAATTACAAACCCAACTAATTTTACTGCTTCAAGTTTTCATGGCTGTTTTGGAAATAACATGAATATTATTTGATTGTTACAGGTGCCAAAAAATTTCTTGGAAATAAGGCTTACCATGGAGAAGTCACATTTAGATTATCTTCAGACTCGGATAGTAATCCAAGAGATAAAAAGAAATGTTTAAATGAGTAAGATATGATAAATACATTGTTGAGAAAGGGGTCAATTTCATAAAAATGTGCATGAACAGAAATCCTAATATTATTTCAATTACTACTGAAAGACAAAACAGTAGAAATAAGTCATATTGTATATTTTTTCCTCTTTTCCACTTTATTCTGATCCATTATTATTTTGTTACCCATACACTCTTATTAAGTATTGATATGTGCAATATTAAGACAAGAGAGACATGTGATCATCAACCTAAGTAGTGATAAGGACTTTTGAAAAAAGAACATACTCAGAACTTGATCCAAGATAAGCCTATAGCTTGCTCATCGTTACTCTGCTATTGCTTCTTTAAGAAGCCTTCTTATTGATTTTTGGATGCCCCTTAAAATGCTTTTGTAAATTGCTTATAAATTTTCTTTAGAAAACATTGCATCGTAGTAATAAACAATTTAATAAAAGTAGTTTTTTTAAGCTTTTAAAACTGTTATAATTTTGTGAAAACTTAGCTATATCTCTGTTTGACAGGCACAGGTGAGGTAGTATGCTCTTTTTTTGAGCTCAAGAATTTTGTATGCCTTTCAAAAAATTTTAGGCTGTAAAAAGTGATATGTATCAATGATGATTTTATATAAATTCATTGACATTATGATGATATTTCACATTTCTGATACATGATCAATAACCATTTTTTGCAGGTGTAATACTTGTTGTCTGGCTGGTTCCAGGGCAGTGGATAAGCACTCCAAGATGAATGATGGTATAATATTTTGTAGAAATTAGATAATTATTAACCTACCTTAGTTCTATAGGTGTCTAAGTTTATATTATACATTTTGAGCCATTTGGAGTTCGATGATGGTACTGGATATGAATGTTACCAATCATTAATGAGGGGTTACACATTAAGTTCAAATGTCCACCTACAAGTCCTAGATCACAGATTTGACTTTAGATTTAAAATCATATGGCCACAAAATAATTTCTGGCATATTACTTAAGTCTTATTAGATATTGATAATACTTTTTTTTTAAATGATTTTCAGCACCTCAAAAGATGTATTTTGAATAAGGTTGCATTAAGACAAAGTGACAAACCAAGCTCATTTGAGGGATATTTATAATTATAAACAATCCTAGATGAATGACGGTAAATCAGTTGTTTATGGTATATAACTTTTTAATCCCTTTAAGTACTTTGATGCTTGTTATAAAAGAGGGGCGAAAGATACCAGAGAGCAGTCACACTCATAGATCGAAAACAAACCGACAAGGCCATGGTTAAAAAATAAAAAGACAAACAGACAAATAATAGTACACAAGACACAACATAGAAGACTAAAGACTAAGCAACACGAACCCCACCAAAAACTGGGGGTCATCTCAGGTGCTCTTGAAGGGTAAGCAGAATCTGCTCCACATGTGGCACCCGTCATGTTGCTCATGTTATTACAAATCCGGTAAATAGTCTAATTCGGTAGGTCACATTCGTGGTGAAAAAGGAAGTGGATTGTAATTACGACATAAGGAACCTTGACTTCATTAGATGGATATTCTCTACTATATATACTTTAGTGGACAGGAATAATCTTACCAAATATCACAGGTATTTTGAAGTGGTTCAAAAGTTATACTGTTGAAATGAAACCTGTTCACATTGTCTAATATAGAAACTATGATTAAGATGTTGACTCTAGGTAAATACTCAAATCTTGTAATCTTACTGTAGAGATTGGGAACAACAGTAAAATCCATCATTACTCTACTGTATTATGGTTCTATATGTATACCATTTTCACTTCTAAAGTTTTTATGTGATAAATCTATACCGTAGCAATACCTCATGAAACCTAGGAAACATGTTTTATGTTATTGTCATTACACTAAATCTGTTAGATGTGTACTGATTGGTACTTTAGTCTGGGAGAACATAATTTATTTACTAGTAGTTATTGACATTGAACTAGCTTTCAGTAAATGTGAGTTTTCTTAGATCAGTACTTTGTGTCTTTTGTCTTTATGTTAATTGTTTTTTTGTGATCTGTGCTGATCTGATGAGTCAAACCATTTCCAACTGATTTTAACAGTTTGTTCTTATGATGTGCTGTTACACCATTGTCACTGGTTAATGGGAGTGTTGAGAGCTCACAAACATGTTTAACCCCACCACATTCTATATGTGCCTGTCCCAAGTCCCTGTAATTCAGTGGTTTTCATTTGATGCTGTCTGTCATATTTGTTTTTCGTTTATTGTTTTGTCATAAATGCAGCTTTTTTTTTGTATGAATTGTTTCACATTTTGTTATGTAGGGGCCTTTTGTAAATGACTGTGGTATGGTTAATTCTTATTGTTGAAGGCTGTACACTGACCTATAATTGCTTCAATCCACATTATTTGGACTCAATCGGATGGTTGTCTTATTGGCACTCATACCACATCTCCTTATTTTATATTAATACATGAATTGAGTGCAAAACTTTATAAATTTGTAAATATTTTAAATATTTGTTTCAGAATCAGATGGTGTACACAAGTTTAAGGGTAAATTTATGGCTATTTGTAGTTTTACAATGTCATGTGTTTGTGCGCTGACTCCTGCAGGTGCTTCACCTTACTGTCATTTAGGTGATGGAACAACTGATCTCATGCTGGTACAGGAATGCTCAAGGTTTAATTTTTTGAAACATTTGATGAGGGTGGCTGACAGAACAGCTGATCAGGTAACTTTAATATCAAATAGTACAACCTTCCTAATATTTTCGCCAAAATTATAGATATACCAGTAATTATAATTAGATTAAAAGAACAATAGGTATTTGTTAAGATGAGGTCTTTCTGTATAGATTTAACCAGTAAAATCTTAAACCCCTCCCCCTCCCTCCCCTCCCTACACGCAAGTTTTGAGCATGGAAGTATAGGAATCACCCTTTCTGTTCTTGAGTCTAACTGTCTTTCATCTGTCTGTCTGTCATCTATTTGTCCATGTTTTTATGCAGTTTTTGGCTTAACTCATTGAAAATATTAACGCTTCATGCTGATTTTTTTGATAGATACTCACCATCCATTGGCCAGCTGTTTGTGCAAAAAAGGTTCCACCTTAACTTGAGTACAATTCTTGCCAAATTTTTATAAAACTTATATCATAGGTTTATATCAGCAATGTTTAAGACAAGTTTTAAAATCAGTGGCAATGAATTACTTTTAAAAGAGTTATGCCCCTTGGAAATATTAGTTTTATTGAAAATTGCATTATTAGCGCTCTCAAGTGTAAAATTCTGACACTTATATCATAGGTTTATATTAGTAATGTCTCGGACATGTGTGAAAATCAGTGCTAATCAATTATTTTAAAAGAGTTATGAACCTTGGAAATTTATATTGAAAATTGCATTGTAAGTGCTCTCATGTGTTTAATTCTTGCCAGATTGTTAAGAAATTTATATCAGCAATGTCTTTGACAAGTTCTAAAATCAGTGCTGATCAATTTTAATGTCCCGCCATAGGCAATGGGGGCATTAAGTGTTACCCTTGACGTCCGTCTTTCCCTCCGTCCTTCCATCCATCCCATTTTTGTTTCCGCAGTCTAACTTAAGTTTTCCTCATCCAAATTTTATGAAACTCATACAAATGCTAAGAACCCAAACATGCAGACAGAGTATAAATTTGGGCAGTGAGTCACTTGCCATTCTAGAGTAATGCCCCTTTATAACTTGGAAAATTGAAAAGCTTGAGTGGGGGCATTTGTGTCCATGACACATTTTTCTTTAATTTTTAAAGAGTTATGCCTCTTGGAAATATTGATTATATGGGAAGTTGCATTTTTAGTGCTCTCATATGTACAATTCTTGCCAGATATTTATTAAAATTAATATCAAATGTTTATATTGGCAAAGTCTCACAAAAAAAAATTTGAAAATCAGTGCCCATCAGGCCTGAGAAAGTTATTTCGTAGTGCATTTCTTTTAGACAAAAAACGCAAATTCAAAAAACAGCACCCGCTCTATCCAAAAAAGATTGTTACAATGTAGTGTACTACTTTTGGGACAAATTATATCAAAATTATAGAAAAGTCTATTGGCTCTAACTCAAAATATGGACAATTTTATGTTAACGGGGTCTGTAATTCAGTTTGACAGCTTCAGGCATGGTAATTTGTGACCTTTTCAAACTGGACCAAATCACTACTTTACCTAACAATTCATGCCCCAAATTTTGTATGCCCCCGCCGAAGCGAAGGGGCATTAAGTTTTACCCTTGTCCGTACGTCCCTAAGTTGGTTTCCGTTCTCTAACTTTAGTTTGCCTAAACCAAATGTTATGAAACTTTTTGAATTTTGGTGGCGTCACTTTTACCGTTCTAGAGTTATGCCCCTTTACAAATGGAAAAATTGCTGAATTTTTCGTTTCCGTTCTTTAACTTTAGTTTACCTCAACCAAATATTATGAAACTTATACACAATGCTTATTACCACAAAACACAGATCAAATTTGAATTTTGGTGGCGTCACTTTAACGGACCTTTAACAATTTTTAAAAGAATTCAGTTCCTTGGAAATATTAATTGTATGGAAAATTGCCTTTTTAGAGATTTCAAACCTTCATTTCTCTAAGATATTTATAAAAAGTCTTAAAGAATTTTTTTTTAGTTATTGTCCTTGGACAGATAAAATATTTGCATCGTGGGGAACAATGGAACTCTGTTCTTTTATTATATTTTGTATAACTATTACTACCTCAAGTTGGTATTTTTAAAACCTATCTGTATTCAAAATGATATACATTGTAATGTATTACCAATGATTTCTCAAATTAGATAGGTGGGAGATAACTGTGTCATCAACTGTACTAGTGCACGTTCAATTTAACATTTGAGTGTTTCTAAAAAATAAATCTATAATTTGTAATATCCTGTAGTTGTAGTCTACTCCATAGTCACTTACCTAAAGATGTACTATCACTAAAATATCCTATGTCTTAAAACCCCTAAACATTATGTATTTATTATAATTTGATCGTATTTTGTCATTACAGTTTGATTTTGACTTCATTAAAATTTACCGAGTGAAAGAATTTAGTTTTCGTCCCTTTCCTGAACATGAAGAAGAACAAAAGGAGGATACAGCATCAGGAGGAATTAAACATTCCAAACTTCCCTCATCTAGAATGAAGACAAGTGTATGGAATTGTGATGGTGAAGTTATAGCACACCCTTCATTACAAGTCAGGTCAGATTATAATCATACAGTTCTATTAGATAAAATAAATGGAATTAATTTTCTGTTGTCATGATGTTCTAATTTGTAGTCGTAAATATCCTTTTTCTACACTTTTTCTCTGTAATGCCAGAATCAATTGGTTAATATTGTGGTATTTAGTCACATCATAAAAAGTAACAAGATTTAGCTATGTTCAAATTGACTGATTTTTGCAGAAGTTGTTGCTCTTGGACAAAGAAAACTTCTAGAAAATATTAGTATTACCCACATTTTGACTTTTGTGCTGGAATAAGTTGATTACTATTTGGAATATAGTCATGTCATTAGAAGTTACAGATCAAGATTGAGTTTTTTCCTGGTTAAAGATTTAAATAGAAGTTCATATGGTTCTTGGACATAGAAAAGATCAGTGACTGCACCTTGTGATTTACCATGCCTACAATAGAAGCTGGGATTATGTTTTCGGGTCTATGCATTCATCCATTAGTATGTTTGTCTGTCCTGTATCATGTTAAAGTTTTGGTTTATTTAAGGTAATTTACCATAAAGTTATTATCATATCTAATACAAACTTAGTACATATGTTTGTTATGATATAAACTTTTTAGAATACATGCCAAATTAGGGCTTTTACTGAGATTTGACTGTTCACTGAACATACACAGTTGGTGGTGTGAGTGGGGCATGGTTCCCTATGGACATATATTCTTGTTTTGTAATGCCTGTATCAAATCAATTAGATATTTTTTTTAAAGTCGTATCATATGAAGTGACCACACAATATTGAGTCACGTTCCGGTTGAGTGATTTTGCTGAAGTTTTGTCCCTATAACATAGAAACAGCAAAATCAAACAAGTTTAATAGCAAATACTTATTATTTAACCTGCAAAAAAATTAAGTCATTGTTGATAAAAGAAATTGACACCAATTTTTTAATTTTTTCAGAGTACATTGTCAGCTTGTAAAGCTATTTGGACGAGGTATAGAAGTGATGGAATCAAAACATATGTGTACTTGTTGTTGTTCTCTAGGAGAATTACCACCAGATACTCCATGATATACACCAACATATACACAAGAATAGTATACATAGTATACATCCATGCCAAACAGTTAAAAATCATCAGTGATATGCAGGACATATTAAGTCCCAAAAAATGTTTTAAAATACAACTATGGATATTTTTATGACATAGTTTGTGGAAAAAATTACTTTGTTAAATTATTTCTAAGGTAGTAATTATGTTAATCAAGAAAAAGTTTTAAAAAGAAAAATCTGTCATCTTTGTTTGAAGGTGCTTTTTATGTTGTTAATAAATGACAGTATACTAGAAGACATGAAAGGATGAAAATGTGTATTTAAGATTAAGGTTTTTTTGGGTAAAGACAGTAAATCTTATGCTTTCAAGCCTTTCATGTTATAAATATTTTCTTTAATTCAACTATGACAAGTTTGACTTTATACTGGATGTCATTTTCAACAACAATGTGCATACATAATCACTTTTTAGATTCTCAAACCCAGCCACCATTAATTTACTTTCCAAAGTTTTAAACTTATTACTTGCAAATATTCAAATTCTTACACTTGTGACTATTTTCTTTAAATGATAAGCATGCAAAGGTCCAGAATTTGGTGATTTTAACATTAAAGTGTTAGGTATAAACAAGTAGATGTCCTTAAAAAAAAAATGCTGTTAAATCAGCTCTAAAAATCTTTAATAGGCAGAAAAGTCTATAGATACCAAAAAAATAGTACACATGAGAGATTCCTGATATTTTGGAGCAGCTGTCTAATCCTATTTGTATAGTAGCATGGTTAAGCCTTCCACCTTTACACAAATATCTGCACCTGGTTTTTTTACCTTTTTTTTAACTGAAAAGTATCGCCACTGGAAATTTTTGTAAGAAAATACTATTATTTATATTTCCAATATGTCTTATGTATTAGAGATGTTGTTTTATTCTTATTTATCCTATACCCTTAAGTTCTTTACCCCAAAAGTTATCGTCAGTTTAGTATTGGTTGATGAAATAAACTTTAAATGTGATGAGAATAGTCACAAGGGTAAAAACAAATTAGATTATATGAAATTAAATATCTTTTAAGAAATTTACATGTAAACAGTTCTTCAAAATAGTTGATGACATTACTGTTAAATCAAATAAATTTGTAAAAAAAGTTTACCATTAATTTCTTTGATCCATTGGTCATTATATAAACCCTTTTATTGTATCTGTGTTTCTATTTAAGTAAGAACAAACCACCAAAACTAACTGTAAAAACCAAATACTTGCAATTATGAAGAGAACATAAGTAGCCATTTAAAAGTGTAGGAACAAATGGTAGATAGTAAATGAAAATTTTAATAATCCATTTAGATGTGTTTCATTTTTTTTTCAATGTTTTAAGGACAATTACTCATATCATTAAGTACTAATAAAAAACATTGATTGAATGGTAGATTCTTTAATCAGTGGCCTTTTTTTTTTAATTCATGTCCAGTCTTCTAGTACATCAAGTAAAGCACTGATCTTATTGTCAGGTGAGAATTGAGAATGTACAGGTAAATATTAATTTTTAAATCCAAACTCATGATTTGTTATGTTTTAAATAATCCGTAGATATGCCAAAGCATATGTTGTATGCTTGTTTATATATTGAATTTTATTTGGAATCTAATGGTGGGAAAATTTGATGAATATGTTAGATTAATGAATTCAATTCTTGCACATTTTTTAGTTGGAATTTACTAACAAAAATTCATATGTGAGTAAAATTTATATTGATGATAAACATGTTGCATTATTTGCATCAATGAAAACATCAAATTATTTTCTAAATTACAATTTTCCCATTATACTGATTACATCAGAACACAGATGTACAAGTTTGTTATTAGACATGTATATATTTGTTGTCGTTGAAATGTATGGATCTGGTATCATATAGTATGTTATCTTATAGAGAAAAGGCTGTGATATTTTTTTATGTTCAGATTGTATACATTTTTTTTTAATATCCATGTAAATAATGACTCCGTATTTAATTTGATTACAATATTTGTGATAAGCTGTGAGTTGAAGAGTATGCTGATGTCCCATGAAACTTTCTAACAGAGAACAAAGATGTTGCCTCAATCCCCATCTGTCTGAAACAAAACATTTTCAAATAAAAGCAAAAATTTTAAAATAGCTATGGAGGAACCCTTCTACTTTTGTATGATTATCATAAATCATATGTGGACTTCAGTTTTCATAATGAATAAAAAAAGAAATGCTAAGAAAATGAGGAAACTTTGTAAAATTAACCAGGGAAAAATTATTTGAATATTACATAATGTGATAACTTCTATGGTGTTTGGGTGCTTAAGAAATGCTATTTATTTAACTTTATTTCTTTTTTTGCTGATGACAAAGTTCATTTTGCTGTCTTTTTCCTTTGTCATATCCTGTGGATTCATTCATTTTTCATAGTTATCAATTTCCATGAAATGACAATGTAATTTTAACTTAAAATTAATTATGTTAAACATATCTATTTATGCCGTTTGTAACATAATGACCCTCAGTATATTCTGAGATGTTAAAAAAACGGTTAACATTTAAATTTTCATATTTTATTTTGATTTTCTTTATAATTGTATTCCCTATGATATTATTTAATCATTTCTGATACAAGTTTGATAAAATAACATACCTTCTATCAGGCTAAAAATGGTTTCTGAAATTGTAAACTGAGAGGTACCAATGACTCTACCGATTTATTTGGTATACGTAAAAATTTGGTAGAGGAATTTATTTGCAGTGCTGTTGTTTTCTGTCTGCAATAATAATGATTTTCATGCAATAGCTTTTATTCTTGTCAACTAATAATAACTGACTGATCTTTTCCATCCTCAGAAGGTTTTCAAAAGACGATTTTTGTCAAATCTTTTTCCAGCAAGAGGCAGAATAGATTAAAAAATAATGTTACTCTTATTATGATATGAAATATTTACCTGTAATCTCATTTTGATCTGAATGTGTATGAAATATTTGCCGATAGATGCTCAGCAAACAACAATCAATCAATCATTTCTATCTTTCCCCCTTTGTATTCCATGGTAAGTTTCAATCATGTAGTGTGGCAAAAAAACTGAGATGGATCTTTGATACTGCCTCAAAGATATGAATACCAAAACTAGTTTAAAAGTTAAAAAAAAGTATTTTTATTTTCAATCTAATATTTGTAATTAAATGCTCACTTTATATTTGAAATCTGATTTGACCAAGCTCTATAAGTGTGGAGAAATCATCAACTATTGATGGTAAGTCATGCTTTCTTGATATTGTTTGATTCTTTTTCTCCACTGTTTATCATTAGAATAGATTACAAAACAAACAGAAATCATGGGAAAATGTGTGTGAAAGCTGTCTCTCTGAAGAAGCTGAGTGAGACTGGAATATTTTAGTCCATAGCAACTTTGCTATAGTTGCAGCAACAGGATGAGAAGAGGGCTTAAATAGATAGATGCCAAATAAAGGAACCTTTTTTATGACCCCCGCAACAAAGTTTTCGGGGCAATATAGTTTTACCCTTACCTGTCATTTCATCATTCCACAACGAACAGTTATACTGACTTTTTTTTAAAACATTTTCACATATTGAGCTGATTTTTATACGACCGCAAAAATTAAAAAATTTTTGGTCGTATATTGGTATGACGTTGGCGTCGTCGTCGTCGTCGTCGTCGTCGTCGTCGTCGTCGTCGTCGTCGTCGTCTGGCGTCGTCCGGCGTCGTCCGAAGACACATTGGTTTTCGCACTCTAACTTTAGTTTAAGTGAATGGATCTCCATGAAATTTTACCATAAGGTTCAATACCACGAAAGGAAGGTTGGGATTGATTTTGGGGGTTATGGTACCAACAGTTAAGGAATTAGGGGCCAAAAAGGGGCCAAAAATAAGCATTTTTGTAACTTCCAGACAATAACTTGTGTGTAAGCGTATGGATCTCTCTGACATTGTACCACAAGGTTCCATATCACAAAGGGAAGGCTGTAATTGATTTTGGGGGTAATTGCCTCAAAATTTTAGGAATAAGGGGCCAAAAAAGGGGCAAAAAAGAAGCATTTTTCTAGTTTCATGACAATAACTTGTGTGTAAGTGTTTGGATATTTCTGAAATTGTACTACAAGGTTCCATATCACAAAGGGAAAGCTGGAATTGAGTTTGGGGGTAATTGCCCGAAACGTTTAGGAATTGGGGGCCAAAAAGGGGCCAAATTAAGCATTTTTCTAGTTTCCAGACAATAACTTGTGTTCAAGTGTATGGATCTCTCTGAAATTGTACTGCAAGGTACCATACCACAAAGGGAAGGCTGGGATTGAGATTGGGGGTGATGAATCATAAGGGGGTTCAAAAAATTTGGGGGGGGGGGGGATTTTTTTTCTTTTCTTTTTTTCCTTTTTTTTTTCTTTTAAAATTTTCCATTTTAAGTTGGTTATTTCTGATTTATATTTAAAAGCAAATAATAATGATATGGTATGTAGGAGATACACACCAAACAGGATGTGTAAATTATTATATAATAAGTATTGTGCAATAGCAAGAAATTTTCAATTGCACAGTATTGCACAATAGCAAGAAATCTTCAATTGCACAGTATTGCGCAATAGCAAGAAATCTTCAATTGCACAGTATTGCGCAACAGCAAGAAATATCCAATAGCACAATATTGCGCAATAGCAAGAAATTGTCAATTGTACAGTATTGCGCAATAGCAAGAAATATTCAATTGCACAGTATTGTGCAAAAGAAGATACTTCGTATAAATTGCTTATTTCTTGATCAATTTCAATGGGGTTTTATTCTTGAATTCTTGGGGTTCTTTAATATGCTGAATCTAACTGTGTATTAAGTTTTTGGATTTTGGGACCCGTTTTTTAATTGGTCCACTTTGAGGTCCAAAGGGTCCAAAATTTAACTTTGTTTGATTTCATCAAAAATTGAATTATTGGGGTTCTTTGATATGCCGAATCTAACCGTGTAATTAGATTCTTAATTTTTGGTTCCGTTTTCAAATTGGTCTACATTAAGGTCCAAAGGGTCCAAAATTATACTTAGTTTGATTTTAACAAAAATTGAATTTTTAGGGTTCTTTGATATGCTGAATCTAAACATGTATTTAGATTTTTGATTATGGGCCCAGTTTTCAAGTTGGTCCAAATCGGGGTCCAAAATTAAACTTTGTTTGATTTCAACAAAAATTGAATATATGGGGTTCTTTGATATGCTGAATCTAACCATGTATTTAGATTTTTGATTTTTGGGCCCCTTTATCAACTTTGTCCACATTGAGGTCAAAAGGGTCCAAAATTAAACTTTGTTTGATTTCATCAAAAATTGAATTCTTGGGGTTCTTTGATATGCTGAATTTAACCATGTATTTAGATTTTGGATATTGGACCATAATAGGTGAATGTCCAATTTAAAATTTTTAAGTTCTTAGACCACATTCATTCTGTGTCAGAAACCTATGCTGTGTCAAATATTTAATCACAATCCAAATTCAGAGCTGTATCAAGCTTGAATGTTGTGTCCATACTTGCCCCAACTGTTCAGGGTTCGACCTCTGCGGTCGTATCAAGCTGCGCCCTGCGGAGCATTTTATTAATATGTGAGTCAGTATATTCTGAGATGTTAAAAAAACGGTTAACATTTAAATTTTCATATTTTATTTTGATTTTCTTTATAATTGTATTCCCTATGATATTATTTAATCATTTCTGATACAAGTTTGATAAAATAACATACCTTCTATCAGGCTAAAAATGGTTTCTGAAATTGTAAACTGAGAGGTACCAATGACTGTACCAATTTATTTGGTATACGTAAAAATTTGGTAGAGGAATTTATTTGCATAGCAACTTTGCTATAGTTGCAGCAACAGGATGCGAAGAGGGCTTAAATAGATAGATGCCAAATAAAGGAATCTTTTTAATGACCCCGCAACAAAGTTTTCGGGGCAATATAGTTTTACCCTTACCCGTCATTTCATCATTCCACAACGAACAGTTATACTGACTTTTTTTTAAAACATTTTCACATATTGAGCTGATTTTTAGTATGTGAGTCTACTATGATGAGTTACATATTGAGCTTACGTCTGGTTCCGCTCCACTGATTTTTGCAGAAATTACTGGCTTTGGACAGTTATACAGACTTTCATTCTGAAATTTCCACTCCTAAAAATGGCTTTCAAGCTTTTTTTGCAAGGAGGGCCATTCGTGTCATTTTGACAAATCTAGTTATTTCATGTTGTACATGTACTTGGATGTGTTTTTTTATACTTTAAATTTTTCTGCAGAAAAAAAATGGAATTTGTATATCAGACTGGTTTGCTTTATGCAAATTGAGCTTTTCCATTTCTTGTCTGTATCGAGCATATTATGGTGTCAAGCACATAACTGTCCAAACTTGCTGTTAATTCCCAACTGTTTAGCATTCTTTATTGACATCATATTGTTTGTGTCCAAACACAGCAAAGAAAGTTTAAGGTGCTAACTGAAAGCCAACCCGTAATGAAATTACCCTGAATCAGTTATATTTTTTCTGATAACAGTTACTGAGAAAACATTATAAGTTTTACCTTTTAACTGATCCTTGGGGGAAATGAAAAAGTTGAAATAATTTTATGCCCCTTATCAGTATTTTTATAATGATGAAAAATGGAAGGTTTTTATTCAAATATGGAAACTTGACCCATTTATATTTAGTACACTGATATTCAGATGGATATTTTTTTTCCAGAATTTTTTATTTACCTCCGGTAATAAAACATGTTTAGGCTGTCACCGATATCTTGCAAGTTAACACATATGCCTTGATTTTCACATATGTCAAATTATTTCTTCTTTTAATTGCATTTTAATGTGTAATTTACCATTTTCCCAGTTTGATAATAGGCCAAGAAGAGTAATTCAGATAGAGAATTGTAGAATCTATGTATTTAATGCAACTTTTTTTATAGAATGCTTATTTATTCTGCTTTAATCAGGATATTAATCAAGGAATTGTTTCTTGATATAGGTAACAATGCAATTTAGTGACATTGTATGTCGTTGTTATTTTTTTTTTATTACATGTAACAGTAATAGATGTAATTATTTTTGTAATTGGTTATTTTTATGTAATTTATTTGCTAAGCTATGTTTAGGTTATACATTCCTGTGTTTAATAACATCACAGTACTGGTTTATCATGTAATTTTTTGTCATCCATTTTTTATGTAGAATTAGAAGTGAAATTTTTCAATGCAATTATTAACTGACAATGCAAAATTAACAGACAATGCAAAATCCATTAAGTATTTTAAATACCATAGATTAGAAAAAAATATGTACTAATCAATGCAATATGTTGTCTTACAGCACGTACTGACACAGTTAAATAAAGTTTTCTTTATAATATAAAACCAATGCAAATGTTTTGTACTAACTACTATAGATATTTTAATGCCCTAACACAGTATATTGCTTTTTTCATTGTGGGCTGTATTATGTATCAAGAATGCAGGTTGTTGACAAAGATAATTGTAATTACCCAGTATATTTTTTTTTTGACAAAAATGCCATGGAAAAATTTATCATATTCAAACATGCTTAAGGTAGCTGGGGTGTCTAAATGTTCGACGAGTTTTTTTTTCTTAAACTTCTGTGAAAGACTTCTAGGTCAATGCAGTTTAAAATTTTAATATAAAATCTTTTGAAATTAATGAAATCACAGCTATATTTAATTGGTTATGTAGGGATAACTATTTCTGTATTGAGGAAAGAATAAACGATAGAATTGGTTAATATTCAATGAGAGAATTGCTTTTCATAAATACTTCCGAATTGAAAAAAAACCCAAAAAACAAATATCAATTATCTGCCCTTGATTTTAAAAGGATTTTTTCTAAAAATTTAAATACAGTCAATGGCACTTAATTTTTTTGATAATTTAATCCTTAAATTTCAAAATTTAGATGTTTTGTTTTATATATTGAATGATAGTTGGTAAAATATTTTTAAACCAAAAAAGTATTTTTGCAACATGCCCAGAAGGAATACTCAGAAAAAGACACCCAATCTACCTTGAATGGTATTATGAATAGCAAAAGTAACCTTTCCATTCGAATAAAAAATTCTGTTCATTTAAATATTTCCATGAAAATGTAGCACTTTGTCATTCTTAAAGTTGTATGAATGTGCCTGCATACTGTTAGAAATAGTCTATTTGGAAAACAAAAGATTATGCACAGAAAATATTGAATTAATGATAGGAAAAACTAAGTTGTAATGTATTAAGCTGAAGCAGTCATATCAGCTTTTCTTTCTGGTATATTATACTGCTTGCAAAGTATCTTAAATCTTCATTTACAAGCTTAATTTGTGTGGGCTTTACATATCTTTTGTTTCTTATGTTTTTTTTTGTCTTGATGTTTATTGTTGGTGTATGCTATTACAATTGTGAAGAGCTGAATAAAACAAATTTAAAAGTTAAATGCATTTTTATTGAAATAACTACACACAAAAAAATGAAAGTGCTATAACTTCTGCCAGATATTATTACTTTATGTGCTATTCAACTTAAGCCAGTAGAATGCCTACAGTTTGCTTTGTCTGTAGGTCCTAGGTAACACAACTGCCTTGATTACCTTCTTTGGTATACATTTTCTCATTAGAGTACCATATTAAAGGCATTCTAGTACTTTTGAGTATAACCTCAAGAGGTTGAGCCTAATCCAGAATTTAAGTCTTTATTTGCTGCTGCATATGATTTTTTATCAGCAATTTGTTTATTTTCCCTTTGATCTTACTGCCTAATATTTATATTATCATGGACAGGACCTGGTGCTTGAAAAATATTAAGCAATGACGTCATGGATAAGTGTAGTAACGTCACATGTTCATTTCTATCTGCTTCAATTCATCCATGAATGCGTAGAAATAGTTTTGCTAATTATTTCATTTTATTTCATATTCTCAAAAAAAAACCAAAAAACATATTGTCGTCTGTTTATGTAGTTCATACGTGTTTCTCGTTTCTCGTTTTTATATAGATTAGACCGTTGGTTTTCCCGTTTAAATGGTTTTACACTAGTAAATTTTGGGGCCCTTTATTTCTTGCTGTTTGGTGTGAGCCAATGCTCCTTGTTGAAGGCCGTTCCTTGACCTATAATGGTTTACTTTTATAAATTGTTACTTGGATGGAGAGTTGTCTCATTGGCACTCATACCACATCTTCCTATATCTATATACAGTTAAGACAAATTAGCCATAAAAAGAATAATGACATTTTATTTTATTATACTGACTTAATCAGCTGGAATATCGACTTGCCCTAGCAGGCTCTCTTGATATTCTTGCCAATAAAGTCAGTATCAAATACAAAAATGTCATTATTCTATATATATTTTGACTGACTGTTTATATCTGGTTATCTAAGTGGTAGTATCATGTGGCACTTTTTTTTCCCAAAGCTACACTTATCTTGAACACCAGATGGAAATTGTCACTGATGTTCATATAGGCATCTTGGTCTACTGGTAAAATATGTTAACCCTCATGTTGTTGTTCTCTGATTTATTAGCATCTTGAGCCTGTGAACACTAAGGTTTAGAGTTTTGAACCCTGCTTGTAGCAGGTGGGCTGGACTCTGATATTAGTTGGCTAGGATTGCCAGTTTTCCTGCTGCAGGCCATTGGTTTTCTCACCAATGAAAACTGGGCCCTACGATATAACCAAGAGTACTGAACAGTGGTATTATACACCAACAATCAATCCACCTTTGATGGTTTAACATCTACCATTTCTGAACAATTGGTTTGAAAACAACTATTTTCAACAAGGTAATTCCTAACAATGGAATTGAGTGAGGCAGGGAAATAAGGATGAACACACAACTGATTCAGTAATAAAAGGTATGATTTTGGGGCTAAATTGGTCTTTAATTGAATTTATTTCCACCATTCTAATATTTTCAATATCCAATATTGAATCTATGTAGTTTAATAAAAACAATGCAGTTTTGGTTGAATATATACTCTTCATGGTTTGATTTACCATGAAACGTTAGTAAACTATCCAAATTATGCAACTGTGCCAATATTTTGACTTTCACCTGTACATGCTAAGAAATAATATAGAGCCATCGCCCAAAAAGATAGATAAACAGTAAGTGTGTTTTGTGTTTGTCTCTTTGATGGCATATTCTTTTAAAGAATCTCACCTATGACATCACTTTAATGGTCAAATTATGTTATCAAGGCTTGGCCAATATTCATATTTTCTGAAGACTTTCTTTTGATGTTTAAAAAATGTTATTAGTTATGATATCATGCAACGTTAGTGGGTTCAATCCCTGGCTTGGTCAAACAAAAGACTTTATAAGAATATTGACTGCTGCTCCACTAAAAACATGACATTAAGAAAAACTGGTTGGCTATGAGTCAAAATAATGAGGAGAATCTTCCTGTTAACTACCAGGTTAAAAATCCAGCCTAGTGTGTCAGTTCAAAGCAGGGTTCATATTAATATTACATTTATGTGTTTTCAAACATAATGTACCTATTATGCATGTAATATTTGCCACATCACATTATACATCTATCTACCTCAATTAAAACATTCAGCAAGTGTCCCGCAACTTTAATGGGTTGAGGAGTATTATTATTAATAGCATGAAGGAATACATCTACCATCAAAGCCGGGACGTAAAGGTAGATTCAGTGTGTGCACTGAATAGTTTCATTCCTAAAGAGAACAGAACTCTTTGGAGTTTGTTTTGTTCTTTATTTAAGATGGCTTCAGTTTAGTGACTCATTTTTTTATTAGTGATTTCTTTGTAATTTAAATAAGAACAGTCAGTGCTGAGTAAGACGACGTCCCAACAATTGTTACATGATGCTTGTACAAGAGGCAACATGTTAAGAATACAACATAGATGAAAGACTGATGTGTTTGTAAGAAATTATTCCTGCTTACCGTATTTTCTAAGCCAGTAGGTTCAAAAGAGATTCATGTCTAAGTTTGCTATACTAACTAGTGGCAATGAAACATTATACACTTCACATATAAATCATTCACTCATTCCTGTCACTGCATAATTACTGTTAACTCTATGGAAAATTAAATCCTAGTTAGCTTTTTATTTTTATTGATATCTTATTACAAGTATTGCTATTATGACCGTAACCATTGACCATTCCTGATAAGTATTCATTGCTCCATTTTCTATGAGGGATTCCCAGAAACGGATAAATTCTTTTTGGGATGTAGATCTATCTGAAGAGAGACAAGAATTAGTTTGTTCTTCATGTTTTTGTTCAAGATTTTATAGGTGTATGAGTGTTTATATTCCTTGGTTGCCTTTAAAGAAGTATAGCTTAACTACTGTAGTAAGATACTTAATGGCTTTTCATATCCTCCAGTATTAACTTCTGCTGATTTTTAAATTATTATTTTAGACAGATTCAAGTACTTACTAAAATATTTTTCATATCTTCTATAAGGTTTAAAAATTAATGTTAGTTAGAACTAGGTATTTAAACTGAAAATCGGGCTTTTTTTCATTTTAATACTTGCACATTCTATAAAATTTGTTTTTATTTTTCTGACTAAACATGTTGTTAAGAAATATTGTATGGTACTATTGTTATTTGGTTAGCATCCCTTCATTTCAATTTCAAAGCCTTTGCTACTTAGACATAATAATCTAATTTTTGCATTCGTCTCATCTGTACTATGTGCAAGGATATTTAGCGGATTTGATCTTTTAATCATGGTCTTCTAAAACACATTGCTCACTGTAAACTTTACTTATAATGTACGCTATATTCACTTCCAAACTAACTTTACAGCTTGTCAAAAAACTGTTTTTGATTTTGTTCAGAATAAGCGAAGCCTATAACTATGATAGCAGTTGTATTGGGTTTGTTTAGTTTTGTGTTTTGTGTTTTTTGTTTTTGTTTGTTTTTGTTTGTTTTTGTCTTTTTAAACAAACAATTCATACCCGGTTCTTGGCATGTCATTATTGAGTTCATCTGTTCAAAAACCGTGTTCATCATATCCGTCACAACATCTACAGACGACTGTTCACAAGAGTCACTCACAGACTTCTCCATACACTGGTAAGAATCCAGAAGTATTCTGAAACAGTACCATCACAATATTACATTCTCGAATAACTATAAAAAATATTATAAATTCATATGACAAATAAATGTTACCACCATGTATTGTTGAATGTGAAAATATTAACAATTGGAAAATATTCCCTGTGGCCTGGAACGTCAATCTGACGAGGGGTGTAAAAATGAGTTTAAACGTAAGTTTAAGGAAATTACATTTTTTTAAATTGTTCTTCAAAATTGATTTAGATGAATTCGATGTGTTATTTGTTGTATCATAAGAATTTAATTATTGTAAATTACCCTCACTTTTCAGCTTACCCGACCCATTGACCAATGAACCATGAAAATGAGGTTAAGGTCAATTGAAACCTGCCATTTTTTTTCAACTACTTCGCCGGCGCCGCAATCTATATCTTTTTCTCAGATTTTGAATTACTCCTATTAAGCTACATAATCATGGAATCGCTATTGTTAATATATCTTTCAAAAAAGCAGGAAGTTGGCTCTTTGCAAATATTAGGTACTCTAAGAAAGGGGCAAAACTAGTGCAAGTTTAAAAGTGTCTGGTAAGGATTGTCTGTAGCAGTGTATAGTGTTAAATTTCTAAATATTCTTTATACTGTTAACAGTCTTACTTGCACCATTCTTGTTTAACTAGATCAGTGTAAGCATCATCTAACATAGATATATGTTCAAGTTGGCTCTTGACAGTTTCAACATGGTCCTTATAACAAGCATTTGATCTATTCTGTACCTCTGATTTTCTCCAACAATCATCGTGTAAAACCATATCTACAAAACAGACTTTTAAGAACTAAATTTTTTGTCTTACATTTTGAGTCATTTAATACACAGGGACTCGGTCAGCAGATTAAAAAATTCTATTTTCAGTATACGGATATGAATAGTAAACTGCCCTTTGCTAGAAAAAAAAGAAATATTGATGTCAACGTTAAATACGTTAATAATGTGATACAAAAAGACAGGAAATACGAACAAAAGAATGATTATTTTTTTTAATCTGTTTACCGAGTTTCTGTGATTTAAAATACAAACACCTAGGACGCGCGATATACAAATGAACGATAGCAAATGAGAGGTATGATTTTAATCAGACTGAGGCGTTTGGGGAATGGACTCCGCTTTCTCTATATTTTTTTTTTGTAATTTTGTTTAGTAAATATTCCCTGGGACTATTATACTAACTAAGTTAGTATAATAGTCCCAGATATTCCTTACCATTTTAACTTATTTAATGTGTTCTTGTTTTAATCTATACCATTTTACAATAACAGTAGTTAATATAATATGCCCTCTATTCTTATTTGCACATGTCTGAAACAAGTTAAAAACGATAATGTTGATATGTTTATTTAGTGGTTTTGGTCACTTGAGACTTGGATATATCGAGTGACTTTGCTGTGGTAATATCCGTGGCAGTTTGTTCCAGTCCTTGACTGTGTTTACAAAGAAAGACCAATTCCGACATCGTTTGTAGGTGGCTGTAGTAGTTGGTATCCGAAGTAGGTATGTATGATTGCCTGTACGACTAGAGCTTCTTATTGTTTTTTTGTAAGCATTTGTCCTTGTCTATAGCTAGAAGGTTATTTGTTATACTGTATAATACATAATAATTCGTGCTTCTTTACACCTTTATTGCTGTTTTTTTATACTAGGTCATTCATAATGTTGCTCAAACTGGATATATTTCTATGTCTGCTTGTAACGTATTGTGTGCCTCGTCTTTGTAATTTCGTTTTTATCTATTTTAATGGTTATCAATTTAGCATTGTAGTAGGGCCTTTTATATCTTACTACTAGTATACGGTATGGGTTGAATCATTATTGAATGCGATGGTGACCTGTATAATGTTAACATCTTCTTCCTTTTGGTATATAGATAGTTGTCTCATACTAGCAATAATGCCACATCCTTTTGGTATATGGATAGTTGTCCCATTAGCAATCATGCCACATCCTTTTAGTAGATGGATAGTTGTCCCATATTAGCAATAATGCCACATCCTTTTTTTCACATAAAAAGAATAAAAATATTTTGTCTGGTGTCCTCCGTGGCCGATTAACATGCAAAATATAATGTATCTATCATTATTTATTTTATTTATCTAACTTTCAGACTTATTGTATACCTGAAAAACCAGACGTGCATATAAAGTTGACTGTTTTCAGTGTCGTCGCAAAAGTAGATGCATACATCAAGTCATCTGAACATTTTGATAATTTCGGCGTGTAACAGTTCTTGAATTTTCCTCTGTATCTGCAAATTGAAGTGATATGCCAAGATTTCGATGTGCGTTGAGTTATATTGTTACATGTTAGTATGCAGTGTGAAATAGCTTTCTGAATATGTACTGTGGTTGAATGCACCTTGGCTGAAAGCATTTATAAGAGAAGCCCTAATTCAATATACATTGTTTCGTGGAGTGAGTTTAAATTAAAGAATCAGCTTGAGTGTTGTGGGCTGTGTCTCTAGTAATGGAATAGAGCAGCAAAGAATATTCTGAGGCAATTGACTGGTAAACGATATACAATACAACCGAAAAAATTGATTGCTTCTCAATTTCGTCGAGTTTTTAAAAAAAATATTTAATGTGGAATTATCCCAAATTATGAAATGACTCGCCATATATCTCTGACTCTCATAAATGGTCTGGTACTCACAGTTATCTGGTAAATGCGTACTTACGAACAAAGATTTTCAATCTGTCTCTTATGAGGTAAAACAGTAAATTCTTCCGATTCAGATACATTTTGTGACAGTTTCCAAGTACACAAATTAAGTCCAACAAAATCGCATCCGTTTACTGTACTCAAGACAACTGAAAAGAAAAATCGTCAATCAAAGTTCTGTGGTGTCCGGAACTCTTTCGTCAAAATACACCATGGTTGAATATTTACGAGACTGACAAGAAAGTACTGCGTTTGCTCTTAATCTACCGAATATCCAGAATATATAGAATATTGATATACTAGTATGTCGATTGTGTTGATTTTTTTCTTCAAATTCTGTAAACGTTTCCACGAGTGTGGAAATAAGGCGGCTTCCTTTAAAGGGACATAAGCTACGAGTTATCAAAAAAAGTAAAATTTGATTTTTTTTTTTCAATCTTTTATGAAAGTGAAAAAGTGAAATAATAATTCTCTTTTAGCAGCCAGTTTGGTTCAATTTTGTCTAAATAAGCTAAGAAATATCGCTGATGAATTATTCACCTGCAAGTGAATAATTCGACCTCATTGAATCCGTATTCATGTGACCTTTTATTTAACTCCATAGCTAGAGATGGTTTACGCATGAACTAGGCGTGTTCAGCTATTAGAAGGAAAAGAATGTCAACATCGAAAGTGAAAAAGGGTAAATCATTTGATTGACTGATTCGATCCACAAAAACTCATTCTTATACAGGTAAAAACGACGATCGACATATTTGTTTAACCTATAATATGAAATCAAACAGACCTAGAAAAATCCAATTGCACGTGTTCGCTGTCAATTGTTTATATCGGGTTATATGACCGTCGACAGTCTTCGGAGGTCACCTCGATGGTTAATTAGATGGCGCGTTTTTAGACGGCGATGTTCCTTTGGCTCCATCATACGCGGTGTTTATATATCCCAACTCGTTCGTTATCCCCGTGTGTGTAGTGATGTCATAGATTTTAACGAACGCAATCAATGCATCACTGGTAAATTATTAAGTCAGGGATTTCGCTACCATAAATTGCTTAAAACTTTTACTAAATTCTTTCATAGATGCAAAGATTTGATTAGTAAATTTGGCTGTACCTGTAGAAAACTTATTAAAAACGGTATTTCACATCCTAAATTTACGGTAATATTGTACTAAAAGCGTGGAAATCACTATGTGATTCGTGTAAGCTCATCGAACTTTTAAACAAACTTATTAGTAAAGGTTATCTTAGCAATGTTGTAATTAGATCTTTGAATATAGTTTACATTGGCACAAATATCGATTTTGTCATCAGCAAATTAAAACATAACTAAATTTGTATTCTTTTCAAACGTTTTTTTGGGATGTATAAGTACACATCCACGTTCATTTTCTATATAGAGATTACTCTATCTATATATCAAATTATACATATTTATTAACAGGTTAACTCCTAACTATCCTATTGCCTGTCGATACTATATATTTTGGCATTGCACAAGTCATGTCTTCTTTGACTGTCCATGACGTTAAAACACTAAATCCCTGGGGTGTGTTTTAGTTGATTTTAGTCTCTGATGCATGATTTTTTACTATTAATTGTTTTTGGCTTTTAACTAGCTTTCAGTAACTGCGAGTACTCTCAAATCGTACTTTCGTGTTAATTTGACCTGTTGATACAATTTGTAATGTATTTTTGTTATTTAATGTTTACTTATTCAGCGTTATATCTAGCTCACTATTTTTAATATATACCACCTTTGATAATCGTTTAGTATGACGATAAATTTCCACTATTGTTCTCGTACTAGGAACAACTAAATTATTTATTTTGTAAAAATTATTTCCGTACTCCATGTATACCTCACAACAAAATTATATTTTATTTACCTGTGTACATATTGTTTTACATCTAACCCCCTTGTTTTATTAATTTTGTATTTACATTGTGTCATAGATCAAATTTATTCGTTCAGTGTATGTTCACTTGTTTTTGTTAATATGTCTTTTGATTGAGTTAAGCCATTTCAATTGATATTTTTAAGTGTGTCTTTCTATGTTGTGATGTTACACTATTGTTTCAGGTAGCGTGAAGGTTGGCGCCTATTAAAACGTTTAAACCCGCTGCATTTGTTTCCACCTGTCCTAAGTCAGGAACCTGATGTTCAGTGGTTGTCGTTTGTTGATGTGGTTCATTAGTGTTTCTCGTTTCTCGTTTTTTACATAGATTAGACCGTTGGTTTTCCTGTTTGAATGGTTTTACACTAATAATTTTTGAGGCCCTTTATAGCTTGCTGTTCTGTGTGAGCCAAGGCTCCGTGTTGAAGGCCGTACTTTGACCTATAATGGTTTACTTTTATAAATTTTGACTTGGATGGAGAGTTGTCTCATTGGCACTCATACCACATCTTCTTATATCTATAGACTAAAATACACACGAAATACGGATACATATTATCGAGTCCATGCATTGTTAATTGTTCATTTAAGACTTTTTGTAAGTTGGATATACGTTTCAGTAGGTTATAAATCAAATATGAGAATTTGAGTGAAATCGGTGACCATGAATTTGACAACTAATGCCCCTTTAAATCTTACTTTGCCATGATTATGGAAAGTCGGAAGATTGTTTTTTTTATGAGGATCTTGCTTCACAATTCAGCCAAACATGCCGCACACCAAAATATTGATGTATTATTAAAAATGTATGGATATTGTTTTCGACTTTATGAACGTTTCTTCAGTATCTTGTACTATTTAGTCTATATAATATTTTTGTTCATAAAAGTTGAAAAATTATTATTATTATTATTAATTATTATTATTATTATTATTATTATTATTATTATTATTATTATTATTATTATTATTAACCATACTAAAAATGTACCTACATGCAGACGGATATATCCAACCAATGATTTTCCCGAGTGACTGCATTTTCACTGACAGAAAGATCGTTTGTTTTCTCACCTAATTCTTACACGATCTATTGAATTATTTACACACTAAGTGCAATTGAATGTTCCTGGTACAGTTTTTTTCTTCTTACATGAAAACAAACTTTATTTTCAACACAACGTTACATTTCCCGTCATTTTCATTTCTTGTTTTTATTGGTATCAATTTAGATGTTGTACATTAATGTATTGATATGTTTAGTCATGATTTGTTTTGGGAAAGTCCTATCTTGTAAGCATATAAACTCTTTAGATGGTTGAACTAGCATTTGCTAATACAACTAGTGGAAATTAGGAATTTCTGCCGGGTTGTCTATGCCAAGTAATGACTCTGGTGATTATTTTCCCCTTGTTAAATTTTCGATTGTTTGCATGCAGCTTTTTCGCTGGATTTACAAGTGTAATTTGAACATCTTATTTTACTTTAAGTTTGTGCATTTTACAGAAGTTTTTTCTGTGTCCTTTAACTTTTAATACGTTAATTAGGGAAAAAAGACCTTAAGTCCGTGTCACGCGTGCTTGGGATATCAAACTAACCGTACATTTGACTCTTCTTGAATGTTACTCCTTCATCATTATTATGGGATAGACAATCGGCTTCATTTTAAAGAGCTCGCGTATTGACTTATCTTTCTCCATGAACTTTCGTTTGACGGTTCTGCATGGTGTATATGCGTGTGATATCTGTCGTTGAGAAAACACTAACAATATTGTTTATTCAAGTTAAGCGGCTTTGTAATTTATGGGGTACTAACATCTTTAATTTCCCTCAAATAATCGGACTTCAGATTGTACAATAATTCCAAAAATCACAAAAAACAACAAAGATTATTATAATTACATGTTTACAGTGTATGATTGATATATATTATGTATTTTGTTATACAATGTACTTTTAGTTGTGCTTTTACTTATCATTACGATTGCGTTTGTGCTAAATAAGTACTGTCTATTGTTTATTGCCTACATGTTCCTGCTGAACAGAATAAGGTCTATATAAAATTACATATTTACAGATTTAATAAAAAAAAAATTGTTTATCCGTAAAGTCAAATGTTATTCCTCTCTCTTTACACGGCTATTAGAGACATATGTTTTTTGTAAAATTTTGCACTGACGGACATCCTTTACTAACACAAATAAAGTTGTATCAGAAAGACAAAACATCGCTTTACTTCTCGTAATGTTAGTTTCGGTTAAGAATATCCTTTTAACTTATTCGTTTATTTCTGATAAATACTCGAAATTGGCATTTACGAGCCGTATCAAAAGGCATTTAAACTTTGGTTAAATGTTTGAAATACTCCATAATTTTGTAAAAACCTCAAAGAACACAAAAAGAACTGTATTACTGAGAAATTTTGTAAAATAGGACGGATTTGAAAATAACCCTATTGTGAAATTAACTTTGGTGAATTCTATATGTAGCACCCAACATAATCACCCCTTCATCGATTTTATTCTTGTAGAATACATCTCCTTTATAGATAAAATTAGACATGTATAATATAATGAAAAAGCGTGTTCATTAATACGAATGATTGTTTTAGATACTAGTGAATAAAAAGGATATTCAGTGTAACATTATAATTTCAGATATCCAAGATATTGATAAAACATATTTTTTAAACGAATTCTGAAAAGTGACATCTGAAGTCTAATTTTCTAGAGTTTGAGATAAAATTTCGGGAATCCGCATAGCTTCTCATTCTACTATACACAAGTAAAACTATAATGGTGCAGTTTGCTTTGTCAAATTCATGATGATTATGGAGTTTTAACGGAAAAGAGAGTTCAATTTGTACGAAGACATTTTTCTGTCTAGTGCTGAGGTAAATCACCAATGCATGTCCCTATTTTCATACGATAAATTCTACATTTTCAGACCCTTGAACTACTAGTATGAAAACTGCATCCTTGCTAAACAGATCATTAAAACATTTGGATACATTTAATGTTATATTAGAGAGAACTGGAAGTGGTTCTAAGAAGTTCCAGTAGGAATTTCAGTTGAAGACATCCATTCTCTATATGAGCTCAGAAAATTGCACATTTAATATGCTTATTGTTAAGGTAGTGAAACTTGAACACATGTTTGAGCTTTCATTTGATACTCAGATTGCTAAAATGTTAAACATTATTCAAACGTTACATAAATAAAAGTAGGAACAATTTTGTATGAAATCGGCTGATGTTCTCAAGCCATGTATTGTAAAACAAAAAAATATCTAGAAATAAGGGAGCTCTATTCACCAAGCGCCTTGGAACCATGTATGAAATTCAGACTGTTACGGAAATCTGGTTTTGATAAAGCATCGTACCCGTCAAGGATTTCAAAAGTATAAAAAAAAACGTGCGTTGATGTACCTCTAGAATCACAGGTGCTTGGTGTATGATCGTGTATCATCAGACTATGGTCCATATGCGCCTACGTATTAGCAGGTAATGATTTACTGAATGTTACCCTCTCGTATTAACCAGAAACATATGTATTAACAGAGACATATATATGTAACGTCACAGTACCCAAATTGCAACCATTTAGCAAAAATAGCAGCGGTAATCTTACAAGTTTCCTTAGAGACTAAACAATTTGCATTTTTATGATTTGACATTATGCACGTCTTTCAGCATAGCTAATTATATTTAAATACGCACAAAACTTTCACAGTATATACCAACAGATGAAGTTTTCACTGGAAAAAGTAAAATCTACGGAAACGTCGCTATGCGACGTCCACAAAAAGTTAAATTTTAAAAATGAGCAATTAAAATATGTTACAGGCATCCATTTCTTAAACAAGAGACTGTCAGAGAGACAGCAAACCGGATTTTCCTGCAGAGGTCAACCCTGAACAGTTGGGCAATTTAAGAATGGACACAACATTTAAGCTTAAAACAGCTCTGAATTTGGATTGTGATTGAATATTTGATACAGCATAGGTTTGTGACACAAAATAAATGTGGTCAAAGAACTGAAAAAATTGAATTGGACATTTACCTATTATGGCCCTATATCCAAAATCTAAGTATATTGCTGGAATCAGCATATCAAAGAACCCCAAGAATTCAATTTTTGATGAAATACTGCTTAGTTAAACTATTTCTGTTCAAAGGGAAATAACTCAAACTTTATTTCCATGAACCAATAATGTAAATCTAAAATTAGATATGATGTAATTAGATATGATGTGATTAGATATGATGTTATATTTATTTTCAAATCATAATTAAATATTATAATTGCGTGATTACCAGATGGTGTGTTATCATGATAAAAGGCGAAAATCATTTAAAAACACTTAGTGTAATCAAATTTTATATATATAGTTAATAGCAGAGACATATATACACATGTGTATATATGTCTCTGTTAATAGTTACCAATATTTTTTCTTTCATTTGTAACAAACTTATATAGATCTGCAACTTATCTATCTGAGAAATGGATTAATTCATCACAAATTGAATTCTTGTGAAAAGGCTATAACTGAACAACGAGAAAAGCTAAAATCGTGAAAATTGAACTTGACCTTCATTTAGTCACAGGAAACAACATATCTAAATTTGTAAAAAAAATCATCAAAGCGTTTTCATGTAAATGAACGAACACTGTTTGGCAGCCGCCCGCCCGCCCGCCGTACATCACCAAATCAATAACTGATTTTTACTTATAATAATCCGTTTAAAATGCGTAGTAAGCATGGATTATTGTTATCTTGTTCTAAATATTTAGAGATTTAAAACAAAACATGATCAGTTATTCGATTTTTACGGATGTGAATTTAAGCATGGGTGCAATTTGGGTACTCTTCAAAGGATACATCTACAAAATAAACACAGAATTGAAATTTTTGTCTGAACCATAAATAAACGTAAGTGAAAAACTGTCAAAATAGGTGCAATTTGGGTACCCTCACGTTATAATATATGTCTCTGGTATTAACCAATAAAACCGACTAGACCAAAATTTACAAGTTAAACGATAATATTCACTATTGTCAGAATTTTGATTAAATTTTTTATGATAATAGTGTTTATGTTTGTGTGTGTGCTCTGAGACTACTATGTTATTGTAGTCTTAGGTGTACTTTTCCTGGTGATGTGGGTTGCAAGTGGATTAGTATAAACAGAGATATGATACAACTGTATTACATATATATATATGATATGTTTGGTATAAATGATAGAGAAAAATACGAATTAAGAACAATGCTTTATTTGGATTTGAGTCTGTGGTTTACTTTAGATATTTCCGGTTGGATAAAAAGAAAACAGGCAAAGTTAACGAAATAAAATGGATAAATATTTGATTAAGAAACCAAAAGACATTAAACAAGATTCAAGTAAAAAAGGCTACAGGAAGCAGATGAAACAGTCTACCATCGAATCTCTCCAGGTAAAACACATACTCCCCAAATTAGTAATTTTTAATGAACATTTTTAAGGTTCATGTGGACCCTTTGGCTAAAATGGCTGCGTTTACACATCAAAATTTACTCTGAGTACAGACAAACCTGTGCATCTGGAAAAGTTTTAAGGCATAGCATGCCCTATATTAATAAAATTCAAATGCATTGTATGTTTTAGAAAATTTAAAACTTAACTGGGTTTTGCAGGGTATCGGGTCCGTTCGCGCCCAATACACGTTCGCACCCTACACGTTCGCACCCCGCACGTTCGCCCCCTGGGTCCGTTCGCACCCTTTTTTTTTTATTCAAAAACCCGATGAATTATAAAATGTTTTTTAAGATGTTAATCTCAAAATAAAGAAAATATCGGCAATTTTTGAATTTTTTAAATGAAATATTGTTTTAAATTGATTTGATGATTAATTATTTATGATTACTGTTAATTATATATATGGTGTTTACACAGCTAAACTTGATGTAAATTCTGCATGTAGTTATATTAGCATGTATTTAACTTGGTATGAGTAAAAACAATTAAGATTCAAAATGTTATTGTTGTTGAGTTTACAGCGGTTTGGTATCTAAACATTTAAATAATATTCAACACAAAAAACCTTTTTTAGAAAGTCACTTTATTTTGAAACAATGAAAAAAAAAATACAGCAATACACTAACCAAAACACGATTAAAAAGATATTCAACACAAAAAACGTCACTTTATTTTGCATGTTTTGAAACAATGAAAAAAAACTTATTTATAGCAATACAATAACCAAAACACGATTAAAAAATTATTCAACACAAAAATCGTTTTGTAGAAAGTCACTTCATTTTAAAACAATGAACAAAAAAAATATTTATAGCAATACACTAACCAAAATACGATTGAAAAATTATTTAAGACAAAATCAATAAAAAGGGTGCGAACGTGTAGGGTGCGAACGGACCCGGGGTGCGAACGTGAAAGGGGGCGAACGTGAATGGGCGCGAACGGACCCGGATTCGTTTTGCAGTGCACTTTTTTTTCGTCCCTGCAGAAGACTGGGACTATTTTACTAACGGGACTGGAAACCGTCAGTGTAATAATACTCAACATCACGGTCGTTAGAACAAGACTTTACCTGCACACGATTTATCGATACGCCATATTGTTTTGACAGTGACAGCGTGCCTTGATCGTATAATCTTTGTAATTTGTTTTTATTGTTTATAGTTATTCGAAATGATAATCCTTAATGTAAACAGGATTACTATAATAATAAAAGATATCTCCATCTATGACAGTTGTTATTAATCACCAAATCCTGGCTTAAGTGTAAAAAATGACATCCAAAGGTTGAATTTTTTCAGGATGATAATAGGGTGGGGACGCTGTGAAAACAAGTATGATTCATAAAATTTCTGAAAACTGTTGATTGAAAAGAGATACGTGAGTTCCGTTTGTTGTAAAATCATATTTATAGGTTATAGGTTGGATTGGCCTATTTTTATTGTCACTTTTTAAAGTGAAAAGTGGAATTTAAATCTCCTTCTCATTACAAATGGAAACCACATGCAGGGCTCAAATAAATTATACTGTTCCTATAAAATTGCTTACTCCTTTTTATATGTGCAAAATTTGTATTAAAATCAGGGTGTTTTTTGCTTAGTAATGGTCTTCAGGTGGCATAAGCATATGACTTCATGAAAGTATGTACAATAGTTTCCACAATCAGAACTACAAAAGTAGGCCCTTTCACGGTCAAGTAAAGTGCCGGCATTTCGACTATTTGTTTTATTTTCAACACTAATATATTGACTACTTATTATTAATTTTTCGTAAACAATAAGAAAAGTATTTATCTTTAAAAACTTCTTCGACGATTAAGTTGAAATAAAGAAGAACTTGTCCCAGTTTTAATCGGCATTAGTTTATCCCCGTGTGAAAACATTTATTTCAAGTCAATGTATTTAATTTGTTAAAATAGTTTTATTATTCATATATTTTAGTTTTTTACATTTATTTTTTTTTTTTTTTAATTTCAAATCCACCAATTTAACGGTATTCTATATGCTGAATTGTTCGCCGAAATCTATTGTTTACATGCACCAAAGGCTAATTAACCACGTGGAACGATAAGCTGTCAATCAATACAAAAAATCAATAATCTGCTATCAGGGCAATGAAATCTCAACAGATCGATCAGTTTCCAGTCCCGTTAGTATAATAGTCCCAGCAGAAGATGATGAAATTAACAAACAGTTGAGTTTCACTTGATATGGTCCACTCAGGTACACAGTTTAAATCACCAGTTATTACCAGGTACATGTATCTATTGTCCATGTCAAACAATACAGTTCACTTCAATTATTACCCATGGGGAAGTTCTCAAACCTCTTTCCCAACTTAGTTTATTTTGGCACCTTCTGGAGGAATGAAAAAAGAGCACTGTAAAATCCTGTTAAGTTTTTAATTTTCTAAAACCTAAAATATATTTGAATTTTATTTATCTAGAGCATGCTATGCCTTAAAACTTTTCCAGATACACATGTTTTTCTGTACTCAAGAGTAAATTTTGAGGTGAAAATGCAGCCATTTTAGCCAAAGGGTCCACATGAACCTTAAAATATACTTGAAATGGCAGCAATTTTTTTCTAAAATATCTTGATGAATATAGCCCTAATCTGATTTACTGAGAAGTTACATGGTGATGAAAACTTCGCAAAATCAACAATTTTTAAGGCTCCTAACTTTTTATTTAAGACTCAAATCAAAATATTGTTTTTTGAAGAAATTGTTCTGTTTTTTTTTATAAATTTTGTTCCCAACCTGTCAGACATATCAGAGGGCAGCCAAATCAGAAAAAAAACTCAGGACACAGAATCCTAAAAGGGATTATGAGTCTCACTGTCAGATGCATAAATGTAAAATGGGATGTCTCTGTTCCTCTGGGGTCCACTTCAATCTTTTTGTGGGAGGGATGAGCAGCTGAGACATCCAGTATCCAACCTTTTTCTTATACTTTGAATATTAAATAATCTGTCCATATATTGTTTGACAAAAAGATGCACACAACTTCCCTAGGTTAGAGGAGGGATTTAACCATACATTATCAAGCTCAAAATAGTTAACTATTTCAGGGGCTTATCCCTACCATTCTTTACATTATGATAGTACATGTAAGTGGCCCCAAGCTCTGTTCTCGTCAAGCAGGAATTAAAAATTGAATATATTTGTACTACTCATAAAATTTAATGTGCTTTTTATTGTTCTGAAATTTTGTTTTTTATTATGCCAGTGAGGTCCCTTGATTTTGTATGAGACTACATGTAGCTGTGAAACATGAGCTCTTTGGCTGTGCCGATTTTTGGTTTTCAAACATCACATACAAATGTACACTGTACATGTAGAAATATACATGTACATTGTAATGACCAAACAAACAAGTTAGAAAAATTATACAAATTCATTCTTAGAATATTACCTGCATGTACAAATGATGTATGTAGACTCCATTCATGTCTCAGTCTGACTAGAAATTTGAATTTGAATATATATACAAACATATACTTGATGTTTATGGCCTTTTTAAGCTGATATCTGGTTTACCATTTAACCATTCATCTGTTAGTTTAATTTGGTTTATTTTTGCTATAAAAACTAAAGTGCCATCAGTGTTGACTAAATGTTGATAAGAAATATCATCTCTGATATTATTATCTATATTAGGATATTTTAGGCTGATATTAAAGATATATGTTGTGAAAAACTATTTACATGTACCCTGTAGTACAATATTATTTTTTTATATTTATTTATTTTAATATTTTTGTAGGGTGTTGTTGTGGTTGAAGAAATAAGAAGGCTTAAATCCAAATTGGAGTTAGAAAGTACTTCAAAAGAAGAAATGGTTGACAGCCTGAACAAACTGGGACAAAAGATTCCTCCTAGACATGTTATGTTAGATACAAAAATAGGTATCAACTTTATATCATTGAAGTTAAGATAATCAAACAGAGATATGTTTTCAGAATAATGGAAGGTGTGTGATTCCTTTCTGTGATGTCTGTAGTTTCCATTAGATAAGTTCTAAGATCTCTGTTGGTATAGAAATGCTTTTATTCATTTGTTCAGGGCTGTGCAAAAAGGAGACCCTCGACAGATCAGAAATGTTTCCCTTGTACATTAGAGATGAAAGAAATATTTTGTACATCTTTTCACAAAACACTTAACACAAAATAATTTTGTGTGTACCAAACTTCTAGAATATGAGCATGTGCTCAAGATTAATGCCTTATTTCGACAACATTAGTACACTTTATAACTGAAACCGCTTTGGTGGTCTAGTGGAAGCATGTTTGCCATGAGTTGGAGAAGTAGTGGGTTTCCAACCTAGTCCAGTCAAATCAACCACTTTAAAATTAGCATTTGTAAAATAGATTGCATGAAAATGAACCTGAAGTTTCAACTTAAAGAAACAAGGCCAGGTAGAAAGATACTGTGATCATGGTGATAGTGCTTTTATCGTGGGGTACCAATTTTCGTGGTTTTCGTGGATGTCTTTATCCACAAACTTAAGTGTCCAACGAAATATAACAACTGTTGTCCAAATCAAAACATGGAAAGATCCTCATGTATGTTTGACTACATGGATACAGGGATATAATCTAGAGATTACATCAAATATCAGCAAAAGCTTTATGGACTATAAATACAACTTCTGACAGGATTTTACCCATTTTATCTTTTAAAAACCTAAAGTGTTTGACTTTTAACCTATTAATTCTCATAAAAATTTAATTTTGATCGATGAAATTCAGACTTCTGGTGATGGTGTGCTATGTTGCAGTGTTCATTTTATCTCCTCATAATTCTCATATGAAAAAAAATCATATTGGGCTTGCTTTTTGATTTAATAAGAATTAATTTTACAATTCAAAGTACATTTGTAGCATTTATTTATGTAACCATTTTCTTAAAAAGGGCATTAGCTGTCAAATTCATATTCACTGATTTGACTCAAATTCTCATATTTGATTTATAACATACTAAAATGTATATCCAAATTATAAATAGTCAAAATAAACAATTAACAATGTATGGACTCGATAAAACATGTATGTATCAAAATTTCGAGTGTATTTTAGTCTTGACGCTATCTAATTAACCATCTAAATGACATTCGAAGACTGCCAGCGGTAATATAACCCAATATAAACATAGATATAGATTTAAATAGAGAGCGAACACATGCAATCATATTTTTCTAGGTCTCTTTAATTTCATAGCATTGGTTGAAAAATATGTTAATCATCGTTTTTACATGTATAAGAACGATTTTTATGTGGATCAAATCAGTCAACCAAATGGTTCACCCTTGTTTTTACTTTCAATGATGACATTTTTTTCCTTTGAATAGCTGAACACGCCAAGCTCATGCGTAACCCATCTCTAGCAAAGGGGTTAAATTGAAGCTCACATGAATACTGATTCTATGAGATTAAATTATTCACTTGCAAGTCAGTAATACATTGTACATTACTGACTTGCAAGTGAATAATTTAATCTCATAGAATCACTTGCAAGTCAGTAATACATTGTACATTAGCAATTTCTGAAAGCAATTATTTCATTAAAAATTTTATGAATGTTGTCAGTAAATTAATGAAAGATGAACTAGTAAGTGAAAATGAACACCTTATTTTGCAATGT
Source organism: Mytilus californianus (assembly GCF_021869535.1). Taxonomy (NCBI): domain Eukaryota; kingdom Metazoa; phylum Mollusca; class Bivalvia; order Mytilida; family Mytilidae; genus Mytilus; species Mytilus californianus. The sequence continues at coordinate 110,078,372 of NW_026262581.1, forward strand.
CCCACAAATCATAATGCAACACTTAATAATTATTTTCAAGAATTTTCGTTTCTGATTGCTTCAAATTATTCACTTGATTTTTTTTCAGAAAACAAAATTCCACAAATTTAAGAACCCTTAAACATGTAACTTTTGCTCAAACCACGAAAAATTGATACCCACGAATAAAAGTACTTTCACAGTAACCTAAAATTTACCTGAGCAGACAGGTACCAGTAATAAACAATGAAACACAACAAGGGAGGGAATATCAGGGTAATACTGCAATAAAGTGGCACACATTGATTGAGGATCGTTTTAACCCAAGTTTGATGAACTAACATATTTGCTCAATTATCTTTATCTGTGCAAAACAAAACAGATTTTTTATTGAGAATGTCGAAAAGCACAAGACGACATAGGGTACCTTTAGTGAAAACTAGGGTGATCAAATCTCTGCTCTGATGCATTTTAAAAGCTAAATTTGGAATCCTAGCCTCCTAGGGCTATGAATTAATTGTTCAAATATACAAATTAATGTAAGCATTGGTTTTTGTCGAGCCTTCGACTTTTGTCGAAAAAGCGAGACATAGCAATCCTACATTCCGTCGGCGTCGGCATTGTCGTCGTCGGCGGCGTCCACAAATATTCACTCTGTGGTTAAAGTTTTTGAAATTTTAATAACTTTCTTAAACTATCCTGGATTTCTACCAAACTTGGACAGAAGCTTGTTTATGATCATAAGATAGTATCCAGAAGTAAATTTTGTAAAAAAAAAATTCCATTTTTTCCGTATTTTACTTATAAATGGACTTAGTTTTTCTGCCAGGAAACATTACATTCACTCTGTGGTTAAAGTTTTTGAAATTTTAATAACTTTCTTAAACTATCCTGGATTTCTACCAAACTTGGAAAGAACCTTGTTTATGATCATAAGATAGTATCCAGAGGTAAATTTTGTAAAAAAAAAATTCCATTTTTTCCGTATTTTACTTATAAATGGACTTAGTTTTTCTGCCAGTTAACATTACATTCACTCTGTGGTTAAAGTTTTTAAAATTTTAACAACTTTCTTAAACTATCCTGGATTTGTACCAAACTTGGACAGAAGCTTGTTTATGATTAAAAGCTAGTATCTAGAAGGAAATTTTGTTAAAATTTTGTTCCATTTTTTCTGTGTTTTACTTATAAATGGACTTAGTTTTTTTTCCAGTTAACATTACATACAGTCTGCAGTTTAAGTTTCTAAAACATTTATTAGATTCATAAACTATCCTGGATTTTTACCAAACTTGGACAGAAGCTACTTACAATCAAAAGATAGTATAGAGAGGAATATTTTTATTAATTTTTTTCCTCATTTTTGTTGAGCCTGTGATTAACAGCAAAAGTAGGCGAGACACTGGGTTCCGCGGAACCCTTACGAATTTTTAAAGGTCAATAATTATCCATATTCTTATTCTACCATTTCAATTTTTCACCACCTGTTCAAAAGTTTTAGACTGAAAATAATGGGGACAAAAACATTTCATTTGAACTTATTTGTTTTTAAACATTACATGCAAGATAACTTTTTGAGAGTTGTGCAACATTTTTTCCTGTATTTGATTTTCATGTTGTAGGCAAACTGGTCAATAAGTTAAGAAAACATGAAGATAGTGACATTAGAAAAGCAGCTAGACGTGTCTATGTTAAATGGAAGGAACATTTTGTCAGTCATGCTGAAAGACCAGTTATTGAAGTCATGTGTGATACTAAAACAGAAAAAATGAGAACATCTGGCAAGAAACTATTGGCTGGATCATTAGATCTAGAGGTAAAATCATTATAACAGTTTATATAGTTCCTAGTATGAAAAGTATGGATGATACAAAGTATAGAAACAACATAATTTTGGTTGGTTTAATGTATTTGTATATGTAAATATGCCTACAACTGAGTGTAATGTTAACAAATTTAATAAAAGAAAATGTGGGATAAACATCAATGAGACAGCAACCCAATAAAACAGAAAAAAACAATATACATGTACTAAAATATTGATTAGAACACTGATATTAAATGTGGAAATGTGCTCAGTATACACAAGGTAATTATTTTAAAAAATATTGCTGTATATTCATGATCACTACAAGCAAGATATTTTATTGAAGAATGGTATTACAGTGTGAAATACCAGCTTCATGATTTAGATGGAAACTATACTGTTGATATACAAGAGTCTCATGAAATAAAACCTTCAGAAAATCTTTAAGAAAAACAAGCATTTGATATAATTTTAACATGAAAACACATTAATTTGATTGATAGCAGTTTATCATCTTGTCAGATGATAGGGATTATGTTGACGGAGACCAAAGATATAAATATGTTGATATATATTGATACAATACAACAGTATTGTGTAACCAACATATCAATTCATTACTGTAGAAATATGGTACATATCATAGCTTGGCATCCAAAATGTTGTATATGACTTTTTATGCCCCCGCCATAGCGAGGGAGCATTAAGTTTTACCCTTACGTCCGTACGTCCCGAAATTGGTTTCCGTTCTCTAACTTTAGTTTGCCTCAACCAAGGGTTATGAATCTTATACACAATGCTTATTACCACAAAACACAGATCAAGTTTGAATTTTGGTGGCGTCACTTTTAACGTTCTAGAGTTATGCCCCTTTACAAATGGAATAAAATGCTCCGCAGGGCGCAGCTTGATACGACCGCAGAGTTTAAACCCTGAACAGTTGGGGCAAGTATGGACACAACATTCAAGCTTGATACAGCTTTGCATTTGGATTGTGATTAAATATTTGACACAGCATAGGTTTCTGACACAGAATGAATGTGGTCTAAGACTAAGAACTTAAAAATTTTAAATTGGACTTTCACCTATTATGGTCCAATATCCAAAATTTAAATACATGGTTAGATTCAGCATATCAAAGAACCCCAAGAATTCAATTTTTGATGAAATCAAATAAAGTTTAATTTTGGACCCTTTCGACCTCAATGTGGACAAAGTTGATAACTGGGCCCAAAAATCAAAAATCTAAATACATGGTTAGATTCAGCATATCAAAGAACCCCATATATTCAATTTTTGTTGAAATCAAACAAAGTTTAATTTTGGACCCCGATTTGGACCAACTTGAAAACTGGGCCCATAATCAAAAATCTAAACACATGTTTAGATTCAGCATATCAAAGAACCCTAAGAATTCAATTTTTGTTAATATCAAATTAAGTTTAATTTTGGACCCTTTGGACCTTAATGTAGACCAATTTGAAAACGGAACCAAAAATTAAGAATCTAAATACACGGTTAGATTCGGCATATCAAAGAACCCCAATAATTCAATTTTTGATGAAATCAAACAAAGTTTAATTTTGGACCCTTTGGACCTCAATGTGGACCAATTTAAAAACTTGGCCCAAAATCCAAAAACTAAATACACGGTTAGATTCAGCATATTAAAGAACCCCAAGAATTCAAGAATAAAACCCCATTGAAATTGGTCAAGAAATAGGCAATTTATACGAAGTATCTTCATTTGCACAATACTGTGCAATTAAATATTTCTTGCTATTGCGCAATACTGTACAATTGACAATTTCTTGCTATTGCGCAATATTGTGCTATTGGATATTTCTTGCTATTGCACAATACTGTGCAATTGAAGATTTCTTGCTATTGCGCAATACTGTGCAATTAAAGATTTCTTGCTATTGTGCAATACTGTGCAATTGAAAATTTCTTGCTGTTGCACAATACTTATTATATAATAATTTACACATCCTGTTTGGTGTGTATCTCCTACCATATCATTATTATTTGCTTTTAAATATAAGTCAGAAATAACCAACTTAAAAATTTTTTGAACCCCCTTATGATTCATCACACCCAAACTCAATCCCAGCCTTCCCTTTGTGGTATGGTACCTTGCAGTACAATTTCAGAGAGATCCATACACTTGAACACAAGTAATTGTCTGGAAACTAGAAAAATTTGTTTTTTGGTCCCTTTTTGGCCTCAAATTCCTAAACGTTTACGGCAATTACCCCCAAACTCAAACCCAGCTTTCCCTTTGTGATATGGAACCTTGTAGTACAATTTCAGAAAGATCCATACACTTACACACAAGTTATTGTCCTGAAACTAGAAAAATGCTTGTTTTTTGCCCCTTTTTTGCCCCTAATTCCTAAAATATTGAGGCAATTACCCCCATCATCAATCCCAGCCTTCCCTTTGTGGTATGGTACCTTGCAGTACAATTTCAGAGAGATCCATACACTTGAACACAAGTTATTGTCTGGAAACTAGAAAAATGCTTATTTTTGGTCCCTTTTTGGCCCCCAATTCCTAAACGTTTTGGCAATTACCCCCAAACTCAATTCCAGCTTTCCCTTTGTGATATGGAACCTTGTAGTACAATATCAGGAAGATCCATACACTTACACACAAGTTATTGTCATGAAACTAGAAAAATGCTTTTTTTGGACCCTAATTCCTAAAATTTTGAGGCATTTACCCCCAAAATCAATCCCAGCATTCCTTTTGTGATATGGAACCTTGTGGTACAATGTCAGAGAGATCCATACACTAACACACAAGTTATGTCTGGAAGTTACAAAAATGCTTATTTATGGCCCCTTTTTGGCCCCTAATTCCTTTACTGTTGGTACCATAACCCCCAAAATCAATCCCAACCTTCCTTTTGTGGTATTGAACCTTGTGGTAAAATTTCATAGAGATCCATTCACTTAAACTAAAGTTAGAGTGCGAAAACCAATGTGTCTTCGGACGACGCCGGGCGACAACGACGACGCCAACGTCATACCAATATACGACCACAAAAATTTTTTTGAGGTCATATAAAAATTGTTTTATTTTTCTTTCCGTTCTCTAACTTTAGTTTGCCTCAACCAAATGTTATGAAACTTACACACAATGCTTATTACCACAAAACTCAGATCAAGTACAAATTTGGGTAGCATCGCTTTTACCGTTCTTAAGTTATGTCCCTTTATAATGTTATATGCAAAGGGGGGGGGGGGGGGGGGGGTGGGCAAATCTGTGTCCCATGGACACATTCCCCATTTGTTATTTCTAAAACTACTTTTTTACACAAACGTGCTTGGCGGGAAGAAATCTCTAATATTCCAAAATATCATGCATTAAGACCAATCAAAACTTTCGAATAAAAATTGTGACAAAATAGCCAATCTCAATTGTTTGTAAAGTTTGCTTCCAAAATGTTGTATGTAAACTTGAAAATTGTTGTATAGTTTTTGTGTTATGCAGAAATTTTTGTGATAAATGATCTATTTTGTAGGAGAGTCACACTCTACCTGATGCCATAGAGAGAGAAGCATTTTACCACCATAAAAGATTAATCAATTATGATTATCGTAGAACTATGAGAACTCTTGTATTTACACTGAAAAATAATGAGGACATTCGACAGAAAGTCATAACTGGAGAACTTAAAGTACCAGAATTTGTATTAACATACAAAAAATGATAATAAGTATTGAGATTATCAAAATCTGTGATAAAATATACCTATACATGTTGTACAAATGTAGTTAAGGAGAGAAGAATATTGTCTGTATGGGTCTTATGGCAATCCCTGATCACATTAAAATGAGCCAAGCAAAGTGAAAAAATTTCAACAATTAGGCAGATGTGTTTCTCGATAAAGCAGACAGAATATTCTTCAAAGAGGAAGACAAAATAAAGTTATATGAACTGCTAACTCATTTCCAATTTCAAAGTCAATATAAATGAACTTATTGGGATTTAATGCATTTGCATGAATTTTAAAAAAAAAATGTAATTCTATAGACTTACACTGGTTTCACATGAACATTATTTTGAAAACCAGTAATAATTTAAATTGTTTTATGTATCTGTAATTATTTTTGATTATTTTTTTTATGTTTTTACTCTTTCATGTTGTCTGAATAAACTGGCATTTATGCATAATATTAACCCAGTCTTTGAACATGAACGTAGAAATTGTAAAAGTAAAATGGGTCTAGTTTTTGGAATATTTGCAACAACAGTTGCTTGAGGGGAGAAGACAATATGGTGTACTATGTCAAGAGGACATATGCGGTTTCATGGTTTCAGCAGGGGGTTGTAATGCATGACAAGGAGGAAGTAAGATAGGAGCCATTATCTTGCCACTAGAATGAGAAAAATAGTACAATTTGTTAGTCAGTTGTGATGTCGCTTTGAATTTCATCTTACTCGACATTATCATACATATTATCAAGCTTGAAATAGTGACCTATTCAAGTGGCTCATTACATACAAATGTCTCTTCTAATTAGTTGATAGTAATTGAATACCGGTATATGCAGTCTATTACATAAAGGATATTTATCCAGAAAATTTAACATTAATCAATACACAATGAAAAGGTTGATTAATTGATGCTTGTTGAAAGGTGGAAATTTGGACTGCCACTGAAAATGAAGAGATCATGGATATAGAACAGAAATTAAGCCATTGAACAGGCTAACAAAGGACCACTCATAGAGTTGTTGCAAGGGTTCTTATACATGCAGAGGTAATGGCACTCTCTACACAAAATATAATATTTAACATTTATATTCCAACCCCACATGGCTGCACAGCCAAACAGAGGCCCAACTTTAGCAAGGGTTTTAATGCCATACTGAGAGAAGTCAGTGTCCTTATTTCTATACCCCAGTCAACCCATGGGGTCTTCAGTAAAAATGAGGTCCGAGTCAGGTGATCCCTTTCAAACCATTATGTACAGCTTGTTTTTAAAAACATCGTAACTGAAAAAGTTACCTCAGCAAGAAAACTGAACAGTGACTCTTATCAAATTTGGTATTGATGGCAGATCTTGTATACATATACATGAATACCTTGCAATGATATATCCTATTACTAATAAAAGAACAGATTTCCAATGTCCCCAGCATTGCACATATTTTATCTATCCAAATTACAAGGACAATAACTAAAAAAAGCACTTTTTTTTCTTCTTTAAAACTTCTTTTTATTAATATCTTAAGAGAAATAAAGGCTTCAGAGCAAATGCAATGGGATTTCCATTATATTTTATATTTCCAAGGGGCAAAACCTCGTTAAAAATATTTGATCAGAATTTATTTTCGAAAGTGTCAAAGACATTGCTGATATAAACCTATGATATAAGTTTCATAAAATTCTAGCAAGAATTGAACACATCAGAGCGATAACATTGCAATTTTCCATATAATCAATATTTTTAAGGGCATAACTCTTTTTAAAAAAATTGCTTCGCTGAGCGCAGCTGGATACGACCGCAGATGTCCAACCCTGAAAAGTTGGGGCCTAATGGACACAATATTCACGCTTGATACAGGTCTGAATTTGGATTGTAACTAAATTTTTGACACATCATAGGTTTCTGACACAGAATAACTGTAGTCAAAGAACTTCAAATTGGTTATATGATTTGAATTTATGTTCAATTTTTTGCTTTTGTGCAATACACTGCTGTTGCGAATTGACCCCCCCCCCCCCCCAAAAAAAAAATTTTATCCCAGTTTTTTGCTTTTGTGCAATACACTATGCTGTTGAATATTACCCCCCCAAAAAAACATTTGAAGAAATTTTCTTTTAATTTTTGAAATCTGAAATGAGAATAAAATGCTTCGCTGGGGCGCAGCTTAATACGACCGCAGAGGTCGAACCCTGAACAGTTGGGGCAAGTATGGACACAACATTCAAGCTTGATACAGCTCTGAATTTGGATTGTTATTAAATATTTGACACAGCATAGGTTTCTGACACAGAAAGAATGTGGTCTAAGAACTTGAATTTTTTTTAATTTACCTATTATGGTCCAATGTCCAAAATCAAAATACATGGTTAGATTCAGCATATCAAAGAACCCCATATATTCAATTTTTGTTAAAATCAAACAAAGTTTAATTTTGGACCCCAACTTGGACAAACTTGAAAACTGGGCCCATAATCAAAAATCTAAACACATGTTTAGATTCAGCATATCAAAGAACCTTAAGAATTCAATTTTTGCTAAAATCAAACTAAGTTTAATTTTGGACCCTTTGGACCTTAATGAAGACCAATTTAAAAAACGGGACTTAAAATTAAAAATCTAAATACACGGTTAGATTTGGAATATCAAAGAACCCCAATAATTCAATTTTTAATGAAATCAAACAAAGTTTAATTTTGGACCCTTTTGACCTCAATATGAACCAATTTGATAGCAGGGCCCACAAATAAAAAATCTAAATTCATGGTTAGATTCAGCATATCAAAGAACCCCATATATTCAATTTTTGTTGAAATCAAAAAAAGTTTAATTTTGGACCCCAACTTGTACCAACTTGAAAACTGGGCCCATAATCAAAAATCTAAACACATGTTTAGATTCAGCATATCAAAGAACCCCAAGAATTCAATTTTTGTTAAAATCAAACTAAGTTTACTTTTGGACCCTTTGGACCTCAATGAAGACCAATTTAAAAAACGGGACCCAAATTAAAAATCTAAAAACACAGTTAGATTTGGCATAGTAAAGAACCGCAATAACTCAATTTCTGATGAAATGAAACAAAGTTTAATTTTGGACCCTTTTGACCTCAATATGAACCAATTTGATAGCGGGGCCTACAAATAAAAAATCTAAATACATGGTTAGATTCAGCATATCAATGAACCTCATATATTCAATTTTTGTTGAAATCAAACAAAGTTTAATTTTGGACCCCAATTTTGACCAACTTGAAAACTGGGCCCATAATAAAAAATCTAAATACATGTTAAGATTCAGCATATCAAAGAACCCCATATATTCAATTTTTGTTGAAATCAAACAAAGTTTAAATACTGGACCCTATCTTGGACCAACTTGAAAACTGGGCCCCTAATCAAAAATCTAAACACATGTTTAGATTCAGCATATCAAAGAACCCCAAGAATTCAATTTTTGCTAAAATCAAACTAAGTTTAATTTTGGACCCTTTGGACCTTAATGTAGACCAATTTAAAAAACAGGACCCAAAATTAAAAATCTTAATACACGGTTAGATTTGGAATATCAAAGAACCCCAATAATTCAATTTCAGATGAAATCAAACAAAGTTTAATTTTGGACCCTTTTGACTTCAATATGAACCAATTTGATAACGGGGTCCACAAATAAAAAATCTAAATACATGGTTAGATTCAGCATATCAAAGAACCCCATATATTCAATTTTTGTTGAAATCAAACAAAGTTTAATTTTGGACCCCAATTTGGACCAACTTGAAAACTGGGCCAAAAATCTAAATACATGTTTAGATTCAGCATATCAAAGAACCTCATATATTCAATTTTTGCTAAAATCAAACAAAGTTTAATTTTGGACCCTTTGGACCTTCATATGGATTTTTTTGTAAAAAAAAAAGATGCAACATTTGCAGATATTTTTACTGGTCTTCCTTTATAAATATGCATTTCTTTAAACATAATTTAAAAGCAGTGTAAGGGAAGTAACCAAAACGTTGTATTTGGATTACCTCCCTTACACTGTTTTAAATTATCTTTATTGTTCATTAACCATTACTTTATACATAATTTAAAAGCAGTGTAAGGGAGATAATTTCAATGATGTATTTGATTTATCTCCCTTACACTGCTTTAAATTATGTTTTGTACTAAAGTATTTGTCCATTAACCAGGACAACCTTGTTTTTCCCCCTTTTTTGCCCCTAATTCCTAAACGGTTTGAGCCATAACCCCCCAAAGCAAATCCTAACCATCCCTTTGTGGTATGGAAACTTGTAGTATAATTTCAGAGAGATCCATACACCGTTCCACAGTTATTGTCTGGAAACTAGAAAATGCTTATTTTTGGCCCCTTTTTGGCACCAAATTCCTTAACTGTTGGTACCATAACCCCCAAAATCAATCCCCACCTTCCTTTTGTGGTATTTAACCTTATGGTCAAATTTCAAAAAGATCCATTCACTTAAACTAAAGTTAGAGTGCGAAAACCAATGTGTCTTCGGACGACGACGACGACGCCAACGTCATACCAATATACGACCACAAAATTTTTTTGCGGTCGTATAAAAATTGTCCCCCCCTCCAATTTTTTTCACCTCCCCACTTTCCCTTATTCCCCAAAAAAAAATCTTTCCCTCAAGATATGGTCAGTATCTCAATTCAAATTTCTAATGGAGTTTGCAACCATAATTACCCATTTAAATACATCATTAAAGTTTTAAAATATAAAATGACATACATAGTCATGGCTAAAATTAATATTAATTAATAGTAACTGCTAAAAATAAATTGACAGCTAATTGCCTCAAGACAATCATCATTTCTTAATACATAAATTACAAGCAGTGTAAGGGAGGTAATCAAACAGTGTTCTTTTAATTGATTTGGATTACCTCCCTTACACTGCTTTTAAATTGTCTCAATTGTCCTTTAACTAGAAAAACCCTTGTTTTTCCCCTTTTGTTGCCCCTAATTACTAATTGGTTTGAGCCATAACCCCCCAAAGTCAATCCTAACCATCCCTTTGTAGTATGGAAACTTGTGGTATCATTTCAGAGAGATTCATACACTTTAACACAAGTTATTGTCTGGAAACTACAAAAATGCTTATTTGGGCCCCTTTTTCCTAAACAGTTGGGACCATAACCCCCAAAATCAATCTCAACCTTCCTTTAGTGGTTATAAACCTTGTGTTAAAATTTTATTGATTTCTAATTACTTATACATGTACTAAAGTTATTATCTGGAAACCATCTGTCTTCGGACGACGCTGACGACGTAGCCGGACGACGACGACAGCGTGATACCAATATACGACCAAAAAATTTTTAATTTTTGCGGTCGTTTAATAATTGATCGGCACTGATTTTTGAACTCTTCAAGAACATTGATGATATAAACCTATAATATAAATTTCATAAAAATCTGGCAAGAATTGTACACATTAGAGGGCTCATAAGGCAATTTTCCATATAATTAATATTTCCAAGGGGTTAACTTTTTAAAAAATTATTGATCAGCACTGATTTTCAAACATCTAAATCTGGCAATATTTGTACACAAAAGAGCGCTAACGATGCAATTTTCCATATAATAAATCTTTCCAAGGGGCATAACTCATTTAAAAATAATTGTTTTGGACAAATTTTCAAACTCGTCCAAGACATTGCTGATATAAACCTATGATATAAGTTTCATAAAAATCTGTCAAGAATTATACACATGAGAGCGCTAATGATGCAATTTTCCATATAATTAATGTTTCCAAGGGGCATTACTCTTTTAAAAATAATTGAATCGGCCATGATTTTCGAACTCGTCCAAGACATTGCTAATATAAACCTATGATATAAGTTTCATAAAATTATGGCAAGAATTGTACACAAAACAGTGCTAACGATGCAATTTTCCATAAAATTTATGTTTGCAACTCTGAAAAATAATTGATTGGCACGGATTTTCAATCTCGTCCAAGACATTGCTTATATAAACCTATGATATAAGTTTTAAAAAAATCTGGCAAGAATTGTACATGTGAGAGCGCTAACAAGAGCAGACAGACGGATGGTATTTCCATGTCCACCGCAATGCATTACGCGTGGGGACAATAATAAGTGAGAAATTCATTTGACAAACAAAAAAGTAATTTTTTTTTCAAGCAGTTGCTGAACAATGAAAATGAAGGAAAGGACAATGAACATATGACTGACAGAATTTTCATAGCATAAGGCTTCTGCATACAAGATATTAAGCATCCAGGCGTTCTTTCTACCTTCTGAAAAATAAAGCTTTTAAACAAATAGTTTACGCCATTGCACCGCCGGATTGTAATCCCTATGTCTCTCTTTCTGCACTTTCGTCGCAGGCAAGACACAAACTACCATATGTTGATCTCTTAGATATATTTAGCTTTTTATATTGTTGGTTGCTGTCTCACAAAACTATACTCCATATATGTTTGTGTTTATATGTATAACCCACAATTATTCTATGAAAAAATAGAAAGTACCTACTTCTCATAATGACAGAAAAAATGACCTAACCACTAAACCTTTACAATGATCATTGAGCCATGAAAATAACAAACATATTTACAATGATATTACAGACCAAATAATAGTTGACATATTTCTCATAGTAATTTACCTAAAAGCTAAATAATACTGAATTAGGCCAAAGGAGTCATTAAATCACAGCTGTTGTTTAAAACAGGTAGGAAATCACTAACTAAATATGTTAATCACTTTATTTAGTACATGGTACCATTAACAAGACATATTTATAACATTTCAGGCAAAGCATGCATTTCTTTTCTGGAAATAGTACATTTAATTATATACATACTGCCTATCAAATCCAAATTTTAAAGAAAAATTTTACAATTTGGTCAAGAAAATTGTTGTGTGTTGGTCAACAATGTTACAAAAATTACTGTGTAATAAATATCAGTAAATATTTATAAAGTTTGAAGATAAAGAAGTATTTATCTATTTTTGTAGAAGTTTTCAATTAGTAATTTAAAACACAAGAAATGTATTCATGGTTTTATTTCTTCCCACAACTCCAGATTGAATGATGGGATACTTAACATCCAACAACAAATTTTACAAACAAAATCAGTATTTTTTATGGATATACTCTGCCTTGTACTAGAAAAAGAAAGCAAGTCAAATATTTGCAAGTGCTAGTTCATGGGTAACAATCTGCAGTTGAGAATAATTCCAAAACCTCCACCACTCCAAGAAAAACAAAAACAAAATTACGACCAATGTAGTTCTTCAATTTTTTAGCCAGATCTTAAACATTGAAAAGTATATTAGTAACTGCAAAGTAAGGTTTGGGATATAAGGATCAACTAAAATCATTATACATAAAATATTTTAACACCCCCCCCCCCCCTCTCTTTTAACCCGTCAGGGATAAATTGAATGTGCGGAAAATAGGTAACATCTTCCGGAAAAGAGTGAAACACAGAATGTTACATGGGGTAAAACATGGCATAACAGTAGCAGTTTTAAGGGAAAGTTGAAAAAAGTGTAAAATAAAAGTTGGAAACAGCATTTTGCATACACATTTAGCAGAAAGACATAGACACAAGATCTTAAACACAGCAATATGTTGGAACAGCCTCTTTCATATAGGAAACAAAAACAAGCATTCTGAGAGTATTGCATGGCAATACATAGTCCCCTACCGGTTAAAAATTCATTGTACTGGAATGTTATGCTAACTAGATCTATAACTTGTTATGATGTAAACTATATAACAAATATCAAGTCAATATCTTCAAGCATGACAAAAAAAGTGAGGAAAAACTAATTATTTGAGTGAATTTTCTAAGTCAAATCATCATAACTCTGCAGAAAATCATCAGAACGGAACAAAATTCGAACTTGATTTGTAACTTGTCATGATAAAACTATATACCAATTATTAAATCAATATCTTCAAGCATGACTAAAAAAAAGTGCAGAAAACTAATTATTTGAGTGAATTTTCTAAGTCCAAGGACCATAGCTCTGCACAAAATCATCAGAATGGAAATTCAAACTTGATCTGTAACGTGTCATGATATAACTATATACCAATTATCAAATCAATACCTTCAAGTGAGGAAAAACTGATTATTTGAGTGAATTTTCTAAGTCAAAACACCATAACTCTGCAGAAAATCATCAGACCGGAACAAAATTCGATAACTTGGTCTGTAACTTGTCATGATTAAGCTATATGCCAATTATTAAATCAATATCTTGAAGCATGACAAAATAAATGTGGATAGTGTCCACATGTGGACACAGATGATGCCCCCGCTTGCATATCATATAGTTATAAAGGGACATAACTGAAGAACGGAAAAAGTGACGCTACCCAAATTTGAACTTGATCTGAGTTTTGTGGTAATAAGCATTGTGTGTAAGTCTCATAACATTTGGTTGAGGCTAACTTTAAGTAGAGAACAGAAACAAAAAATTCAGCAATTTTTCTATTTGTAAACACGCATAACTCTAACGTGAGTGTGTATAAGTTTTACAACATTTGGTTGAGACAAACTAAAAAATTCAGCAATTTTTATGTTTATAAAAGGACATAACTCTAGAATGATAAAAGTGTTGCCACCTAATTTCGTACTTAATCTGTATTATGTAGTAATAAGCATTGTGTATAAGTTTCATAACATTTGGTTGAGGCAAACTCAAGTTAGAGAACGGAAACAAAAAAATTGTACTTGATCTTTACTGAGTTTTGTGGTAATGAATATTGTGTATAGGTTTCATAATGTTTGGCTGGGGAAAACTTCAGTTACAGAATGGAAATTAAAATTTTGCAATCTTTCGATTTATAAAGGGGCATAACTCAATAATGGTTAAAGTGACACTACCCAAATTCAACTTGATCTGTGTTTTATCAGCGGAAGTCAAAATTAAACATTGCATTGTATAAAGCATTGATTGTAGTTGATTCAACTATAATCATGGTCAAAGGAAGATAACTCCAATTTTAAAAATATATTATAAACTTGATATTTAGAAGAAAATAAAAATTTTGCAATTTTTCCATTTATAAAGGGGCATAACTCTAGATCAGTTAAAGTGATGCCACCAAAATTCAAACTTGATCTGTGTTTTGTGGTAATAAGCATTGTGTACAAGTTTCATAACATTTGGTTGAGGCAAACTTAGTTAGAGAAAGGAAACTAAACATTTTGCAATATTTCCTTTTATAAAGGGGCATAACTCTAGATCGGTTAAAGTGACGCCACCAAAATTCATACTTGATCTGTGTTTTGTGGTAATAAGCATTGTGTATAAGTTTCATAACATTTGGTTGAGGCAAACTTAAGTTAGAGAACGGAAACTAAAAATTTTGCAATATTTCCTTTTATAAAGGGGCATAACTCTAGATCAGTTGAAGTGACGCCACCAAAATTCAAACTTGATCTGTATTTTGTGGTAAAAAGCATTGTGTATAAGTTTCATAACATTTGGTTGAGGCAAACTTAAGTAAGAGAACGGAAACTAAAAATTTTGCAATATTTCCTTTTATAAAGGGGCATAACTCTAGATCAGTTAAAGTGACGCCACCAAAATTCAAACTTGATCTGTGTTTTGTGGTAATAAGCATTGTGTATAAGTTTCATAACATTTGGTTGAGGCAAACTCAAGTTAGAGAACGGAAACCAATTTCGGGACGTACGTACGTACGTACGTACGTACAGACGGACAAGGGTAAAACTTAATGCCCCCTCAGCTACGGCGGGGGCATAAAAAAAGTGCGGAAAACTGATTTGCCGGACTGACAGATGGACAGACAAATGGACAGACAGACAGACAGAAACACGGACGGAGTGCAAACCTTAAGTCCCCTTCGACTTCATTGGTAGGGGACTAAAAAAGAAAATTAAATTTGCTTCAAAAACCAAAGAAACATTAATATTTTACTGAAACCCCCCTCCCCTCCTAAAAAAAACACAGAAAAAAAATTTGATTTCACATTTCAACTTGATTAGAAAGGGACTATTTTGGGCATCACTTCCTTTTGGTCCCTTTTAAACCATCTGCATATGGAAAGTTGTGAGGGGAAGAACAAATGTGAATTAATTATTCAGACAAGGAATGTGATCATGTATCAGAAAAATAGTTTAAAATGGGTAGATAATTAAAACTGGTGTACAGAAGCCAAAACATGACAGATACTGCTCCTTATGAGTCTGAAAATAATTACATATATAAATGATGGTCCTACATTGCAAGGAAAAGTGAAATCATTAAAAACACTTACATTTTCAACAGTAAAAGGATAAAATCTGCTAATCCTACCATGACCTTTATATACAAATAAGTCAGGCATTTTATTATCAGATTATAAACCCTTTATGGTTATAACTGGTACATAAAACTTAACTTATCTTTTAAATACATGCATGTTAGTACATTTGACAAAATCCATAACATTGATCAATAGAAACAAAAAAATAACATTTTATGTCCGCTGCTGTAGAAGGTACTGGGTGAGCAGTGGTGATGGTGGTAAGAATTGTTATGTCCGCTGCTGTAGAAGGTACTGGGTGAGCAGTGGTGATGGTGGTAAGAATTGTTATGTCCGCTGCTGTAGAAGGTACTGGGTGAGCAGTGGTGATGGTGGTAAGAATTGTTATGTCCGCTGCTGTAGAAGGTACTGGGTGAGCAGTGGTGATGGTGGTAAGAATTGTTATGTCCGCTGCTGTAGAAGGTACTGGGTGAGCAGTGGTGATGGTGGTAAGAAATGATGATGTTTATTTTCTACCTGTGTTCGACGATTCCCATTTTCATCATAACCTGTAAAAAAAATCAATAAAATTTACTAGTTATCAATAAAATCTAGCATAATTTTCCTATCTTTGTCAGTATCATCCTGTCACAGTATTAATTAAGAAAGCACTTGAGGGGTCTATTTGATAATAAATTGCTTCGCTGAGCCCAGCTGGATACGACCGCAGATGTCCAAATCCTGAAAACTTGGGGCCAAAATGGACACAATATTCACGCTTGATACAGGTTTGAATTTGTAATTAAATATTTGACACATAATAGGTTTCTGCCACAGAATAACTGTAGTCAAAGAACTTAAAAATTGGTTATATGATTTGAATTTATATTCAATTTTATGCTTTTGTGCAATACACTATGCTGTTGCGAATTGACCCCCTCCCCCCCCTAAATAAAATTGACCCCATTTTTTTGCTTAAGTGCAATACACTATCCTGTTGAATATTAACCCCCAAATAAAATATTTGAAGAAATTTTCTTTTTAATTTCTGAAATCTGAAATGAGAAAAAATAGCCCCCCCCCTTCCCTTATTCCAAAAAAAAAATCATTCCCTCAAGATATAGTCGTAATCTCAATTCAAATTTTAATAAAATTTGCAACCATAATTACCCTTTTGAATACATCATACAAGTCTTAAAATATAAAATGACATACATAGTAATGGCTAAAATGAATATTAATTAATAGTAACTTTTAAAAATAAATTGACAGCTTATCACCTCAAGACAATCATCATTTCTTAATACATAATTTACAAGCAATGTAAGGGAGGTAATCAAACATTGCTGTTTTAATTTGGGATTGGATTACCTCCCTTAGACTGCTTTAAATTGTCTTAATTGTCCTTTAACCAGAAAAAAACTTGTTTTCCCCCTTTTTTGCCTCTAATTCCTAAATGGTTTGAGCCATAACCCCCCATAGTCAATCCTAACCATCCCTTTGTTGTATGGAAACTTGTGGTATAATTTCAGAGAGATTCATACACTTTAACACAAGTTATTGTCTGGAAACTACAAAAATGCTTATTTGGGCCCCTTTTTTTGCCCCTAATTCCTAAACAGTTGGCACCACAACCCCAAAAATCAATCCCAACCTTCCTTTAGTGGTTATAAACCGTGTGTTAAAATTTTATTGATTTCTATTTACTTATACTAAAGTTATTATCCGGAAACCATCTGTCTTCGGGCGACGCTGACGACGACAACGTGATACCAATTTACGACCAATAAATTTTAATTTTTGCGGTCGTATAAAAATTTCATGGTTAATAGAAAAATAATAATACGGTAATGTTTTATTCTCATTGCAATAAAGTGAGGATTTTTATTTTTTTATAATTGACTTTCCATTATTGATCCTACAATATTTAATACAAGTTTTTCTAGTCATAAGAAAATGACAAAAATAGCATGGAAAATTTCCTGGACCCTTGTAAGAGATAATCCAAAAGTTAATATGATCTATAAGAACATATGGTGATCCACAACAACACTTAAAGTAAAATGTGTTTCCATCATGCTTTGTTCTATTTCTATGTTGACAGACTTTCCTATATAAAGATATCTTTTGCTATGATGACACCCGTTAAAAGAAATGGCAAAGTCTATGTTTTATTGTATGAACCTCCATAATTCAAAATGAAAATAAATGGGGAATGTGTCCTCATGGACACAGATGATGCCCCCACTTGCATATAACATTATAAAGGGACATAATTCAAGAACGATAAAAGTGACACTACCCAAATTCCTACTTGATCTGAGTTTTTTTGTAATAAGCATTGTGTATATGTTTCATAACATTTGGTTGAGGCAAACTTAATTTAGAGAACGGAAATGAAAAATTCAGCAATTTTTCCATTTGTAAAGGGGCATAACGCTAGAACGATAAAAATGATGCCACCAAAATTTAATTTTTTGATCTGTGTTTTGTGGTAATAAGCATTGTGTATAAGATTCAGAACATTTGGTTGAGGCAAACTTAAGTTAGAGAACGGAAACGAAAAATTCAGCAATTTTTCCATTTGTAAAGGGGCATAACTCTAGAATAGTAAAAGTAACGCCACCCAAATTCAAACTTGTTCTGTGTTTAGTGGTAATAAGCATTTTGAATAAGTTTCATAACCTTTGGTTGAGGCAAACTAAAAGTTGGAGAACGGAAACCAATTTTGGGATGTACAGACGGACGTACAGACGAACAAGGGTAAAACTTAATGCCTCCTCCCCTAAGGCGAGGGCATAAAAATAATAAATGTGCCAAGATAAAGTTTTGTTCCATTCTTATGTAAACTATAGAATATTTTGCATTTAACAAACTTTTGTCCTGGACAGACAGACAATTTGTCTCATTCTCAGGACTAAAGTATATGTGAGGAAGCTTACCAGTACCGGTAAGTATAAAACTTAGTTATACTCTACAAAATACATGAATATCTTTAAAGGAAACAAATCAAGCAGTGAATAACTGAAGATAATTTCTACCAGTTCTGGATTGTAGATTTAACTATTTAACACTTACTTGATGAAATGAGATCCAGGTACTGACATAATGCATGCAACATCATTCTCTCAAAACTGCTTTTATAGTCTGATAGATATACTGATGAAGGCCACTCTGAGAAGAAAGATAACAGATCTCTTTCCAAGCTCTCTAATACACCCTGAAAGATAGATCTTAAATTGTTATTAGGTTTAAGATACAATAACATTGATTTAATACCACAACTATGATGTAGCCTTGCCCCCTCCCCTCTCTTTTCCCAAACACTTTTTTATTGTTAAAGACTGTATGTTGACTTCTGGATGTCATTTTTTAGGTTTTTGTGTTGCTTGGTGACTTGTCTCATTTTATTCTACATCTGACTTTTATGCATTTGATTCCTGTTCAAAAGGTCTCTCTAGAAGTCTACAAACCTTAGTGCCAATAAAGTTTAAACAGTTTGGAATTATAGTTTAAGGGAAGAATAAATAAAAATTAATCCACCAGAATCAGTTAATTCCCCTGCCAACCATGTTTTGATCAAACAAGAATAAATAAGGAGAGAATATCATAAAATTCCTTTTTTTACTGATATATAATTCAGATTGTCCTGGTGATTTCTTAGAAGTTGGAAAGTTTTCAAGATAGATAGCTAAGAATGTACAGTTATGACTTAAGTGTGTATGTCCTTTCAGCAAAGGAAGCCAAAAAAATACCATAAATGATGACAGACATGAAGGTTGTGCTCTTTCGTGGCCGTCAGTTTTTATTGGTGGAGGAAGCTGGAGTGCCCAAGGAGAAACAACAACATTCCGCAATAAAACTGACAATCCTAGTCAATTAAGATTGGAGTCTATCAAACCTGCCACGTGCAGGAATCAAACTCACAACCTCAATGTTGACAGGCTATAATACAGTGGTTTGACTACTTCGACCACTCAATCACTGAGACCCCTTCCTTTGGTGAGTTAAAACTTGTACAGTAGATATACAAACCATTGGAACATGTCTTCTCTTCAAGAATGATTTGATATTCTTATCAATTTTCTGGAAGCATTCTTTAGCACTAAAGCCTGGATGAGCTACAAAGTGAAAAAAATGATATTGTATTGAAGAAAAATATTGCAACAAACTTCCAGCAAACGAAACTTTGATTAATAATTAAAACAAAATGCCATTACACATGGAAGGATAACCTATTGAAACTAAATGCCATTACACATGGAAGGATAACCTATTGAAACTAAATACCATTACACATGGAAGGATAACCTATTGAAACTAAATGCCATTACACATGGAAGGATAACCTATTGAAACTAAATGACATTACACATGGAAGGATAACCTATTGAATGAAAAGAGTAATTCTATTACAGTAAAAATACTTAAGTGTATAATCACAATTTTTAAACTGGATTAAAAAAAATATAAAGAATTCATCTATATTTTCAACACTTGATTTCCTACAGTACTAAAACTGAATGTACACCTATAACATTAAAAATCTGAAATAAAGAATAAATGTATGAGACTGTATGAAAACTAACACAAACAATGCACAGGACATGTGCATATTCTGAAAAAAATCTATAATCATGACAAAAGTTAAAATAACACCAAAGCTGATTCTCATCATACCAAACTCAATTACCTTAACCTACTTTAAAGTTCTTCAAGACATGTTATATAACTGTACAAAATCCCAAAACATTTGAAAGTTCCATTTATATTTGTTTGAGAGAACTGTTGCAGGAATGAGTTTTATTCCAGTTAAACATGCAAATACAAAATAACAACATGCTATTCAAAGTTCAAAAGATTTTACCTCAGTTTTAAGGACAAATGAAGAAGTTGTCTATATCTGGTTAGGACAAAATATGTCATACATGTAGAAGAGAACTACATAAGACATTTTCATCATACATGTACAGGTAACCTGTATATTCATGTAGACAAAACCTACATTACAGGACAGACAGAAAATTATAACCCGTACATGATCTCATGTCCACCTCTTCCCATGTTTCATCAAGATCACTACATTCAGTGTTGTTCCCTTCATCTGTTTTCTTCCTTGAATCTTTTGTTTCTGCTCTTGTTAAAAACTGCTGCTGCTCATCTTCTGAAGAGTTGATGAAATCATTCCAAATCTACATATAATAATAATAGAAAACACTTAGGTGTATGTCTATCATGAAACATATGTGTTGCCTACAACCTGAATGCAACATTTAATTGCTACAAATGTTAATGATGACAAACATAATTCTATACATAGCGAAAACTGTTCAGCTTTGTTACCATGATTACAACTTTAATAACTCTTTGAGTGTGTACTTAGAACATTAAAATTGTTTGTTTGTTAGTTGAGTAAACCATAAATACTTTATTGATTTTTATAAATATAGAAACAAAATGGTCAAACAGGTTTTTCAGTCAAAATTAATTTGCAAATTCAATGATTTGATTGGTCAGTAATATCTATATTGTTTATCTATCAATAGATGGTAAACAAAAGTAATTCTATGGTCCATCTAGCAAACTTTACTTCATTGTTCTGTATACACACTCAAGTGTATATAAAGTATATGCTGTAAAACTTTATCTTATATTGTCTCTTTACTGACTACAGAACAAACCTGCATTTTCTCTTGTTCCATGAACAATTCTGCAAAGTGAGATACTGATGGTTCAAACAAATCAGTCTCAATATCACTTGAACTGCCATCATCTTTTTCATTCAAATTAAGTAGGTACTTCACTGCAATATTAGTATACATAATCAATCTGGAGTTTCATGATTCTGTAGGTATGTTATACATGTATCACAAAATATATTTATAATTCATAAATGTGCACGTTACTTAATTCATTTATAAACATCACATTAAATCCAAATGAACAGGATGAATAGCATAGAATGAGTTAAACAAGCTGCATTCTAATGAAACAAGATTACCACAGACATTCTTTTGATAAATCTTTTTGGTGTCATTATCAAATCTTAGTATTTCATATAGCTGAGTTAAAACATTGCATCATTTAAGCTACCTGTTGATGAAAAATGCATTATGGTTTTCACTTAAATAATTTTCTTTGACTACAAATGTAAATAAATTACTGTTTTCAACTCTCCTAGCCTGTTTGGCTCCTGTCTTCTTCCTGCATACATAGTTGATGTTGTTGTCATATCTATTTGCAAAAATACGATTTCTATTTACACGTCTTTTCTTTGATTCGGATCTAACTTCCTCTTTTATATCATGCTGCAATTCCCTGAAACAAAATAGCCTTAGTATTAACATGATTAAAAACAAATTCAAATAAAAAATACATGTTTTCCAAAATTCCAAATTCAAAGGAGGTTCAAAGGAATTTTAATTCATTGAGTTGTACGACATGATATCACAATCAGCATGAAACTAAAACCTTTGGATGTTTCTGAGAAAGTATATCAAATAGCTACAACTTCCTCTGAATTAAACTTGTATTAGTAAAATTATCCAACTTTCTCCTTTTCTACATTTTATTTTTGTAAATGGTGATGTTCCTTTAATCCCCCTGATAGACCATCTCATGGTACCTGTTTCCTAGCTTGTTGGTGATGGTCATATCTGTAGTAAAATTCTGAACTTCAATTAGCATTACCATTTCATTTGTTTGACTAGCTACAAACCATTAAAATGATTAAGCAAATTGTTACATTATAGATTTTCTTATCATAAAATACCCCAATGCCACAGTAAAATTATTTCTAGATAAATATATCATTGTCCTGAAATTTACCTTTCCAGTTCATTCAAAATGGTATAAAATTTCACAAATTTTATATCTTCAAGAGCAAATAAAACCTTTAGTTGTGGTAAGGATGTTCACAACTTTAAATGACCAAATGGAATCTTTCAAGGGTCCAGGAGTGGCTGCGTCATTCTAAGATAGTTTGGGCAGGTATAAATCTCTTGAATATAATATGTATCTGCTCAATATACAATACCAAATATGTATGTATTTATTCCAATAAATGTCCCTCAGGGGGCAATGACACGGATACAATTATAATTCAGTTATATCAACATATACAGTACAAGAATACAATGTATAATACCAATTTGGAAATAACAAAAACAATGTAAGATGATTTTGAATGTTTAGTTCCAGGGGTTTTCTGTGTATTTTGGGAAAAAGGACCCTGGGCAGTTTTGGGATTTTTTACTTGATTTTCAATGAAATTGGGAAAACAACAAATATATACCAGATGTGAGTTTAAGTGTGTATAGTTCATTAGAAATTATCTTTTTTGTGAAAATAGAGTAAGAAACTACATGATTGCCACTTATAATTTCATTTTCTGTCCTTTTTTTTAAAACTTGATAACAAGGTAATTGCAATCAAGTTTATTTGAGTATTAAAAAAACATCCCATATCAATTTTTATTAGTGATAAAGAAAGTGATGTCACCTTTTATTGGATTTTGGACTGTAACATGAAAATTTGTGAACTAAAAATAATTTTGAGTTTCTGTATAAAACATTTCCTGTTTCTTCTTTCTTTCTCATATATCATGTATATCTTTTGATTTTCAATTCTAGTATTTATATTTTATAGCTGTATTTTGTCACCTGTCATGAAATTTTTATTTATTTATTTATTTATTGTAGTTGATCTGTCAACCCGGAATGACAAATGATGAGCATTATGCACTCCCAGAATCTGGTCCGGTATTGCAATTGTTGACATTTCCGGTTTTTAGCGGCCATTTGTAGAAGTTTTTTGTCAGTCAGATATGTTTTTACTCGGTTTTACACATGACGTGTTTGCGATTTTCAGCAAAAAGCTAGCAGTTGAACAAAATGAACATTGTAATATTATACCACTGTTTCAGGTTAGGGTGAAGGTTGGCGCCTGTTAAAACGTTTAAACCTGCTGCATTTTTATGCACCTGTCCTAAGTCAGGAGCCCGTTGTTCAGTGGTTGTCGTTTGTTGGTGTGGTTCATAAGTGTTTATCGGTTTTTTTTTTATATAGATTAGACCGTTGGTTTTCCTGTTTGAATTGTTTTACACTAGTCTTTTTGGGGCCCTTTATAGCTTGCTGTTCGGTGTGAGCCAAGGCTCTGTGTTGAAGGCTGTACTTTGACCTATAATTGTTTACTTATTACACATTGTGACTTGGATGGATAGTTGTCTCATTGGCACTCATACCACATCTTCTTATTTATAATCACTGTCATGAAAAATAAAGGTGAAATGAATTTTGAGATCATTTGGGAATTTTTCCTCCCAAAATTGGGAAAAATGTAGGGGTTTTGCCATTGGGAATGGGTCCGAATACCAGACCCTGTCGAATACTAGAAAAATCCATGAGTTCTCTAATTGCCTAGATGAATTGATGGAATGTTTTTATCCTGCATTACCAAAACAGCATGCACCATATTTTTTACTTTTTCATTATAGTAATACAATGGGTAAATAGACATAACCAGCACCTTCTGTTCTCACACACAAAGTATTGAGTACTTATAAATGAGTTTAACTACTATATTAAAGAAGAAAATCTGCAAAAATGGATGTTTGCGGTAGTGCAACCCCAGGGGAGACAAAAAATATTGATGATTGATTGCTCTGCTGGAGGAGACACCAGGGGATGGTGCTTAAAATGCAAAGCAAGCATTGAAGTAATATAAAAAAAGATAATTAATAGGGTACATTAATCCTTATTCCTACAATATAAGTCTTTGTAGGTTCATATCGTTTCCAGTCAATGTTTTTTCAGATATTTTTTTTATACTATCAATGCGAAACATCTTGGTTCAGCATTGATAGTAAAAATAAAAAATCCAATAAAAAATGTAGGTGGGTGACAAAATAAACAAATAAAGTTCAATAACTTCTCAATGTTATATATTAGAAATTTATAAAAAAAACTAAAGGGAGGTTATCTTAATAGATATAAATCAGTCATCAAAGTTTAATGAAAACTGCTCTAAGCACTTTAAGGATATTGTCCAAAAACTTGAAAATCACCCCTTTTTTTATGAATAAAATCTTGTAACTCGGAAACATAAAATCTAAAATTTATAAAAATCAAAAGGGAGCTTACAACAATAGATATAAACAATTTACCAAAGTTTCATAAAATATGCTGAAAGCATTTTTGAGTTATTGTCTGAAAACAGGAATATCCCCCTTTTTGTAACGAATAAAACCCCATAAATCAGAAACGTATAGTCTAAAATTTATAAAAATCAAAAGGGAGCTCATGTCGATAGCATTACACAATTCACCAAAGTTTCTTGCAAATTGGTGAAATTGTTTTTGAGATATTGTCCGAAAACTGGAAAATCCCCCCTTTTTTAATGAATAAAACTCCAAAATTCGGAAACGGTAAATCTGAAATTTATAAAAAACGAAAGGGAGCTCACATCAATAGATATAAACAATTCACCTAAATTTCATGCATATTGCCTTATTGGTAAAAGCGTTTTTGAGTTAATATCCGACATGTTGACGACGGACGGACGGACGGTCAACGGTATACCATAATACGTCCCGTAAACGGGCGTATAAAAATAGGTAGGGTTGCAGCTAGGAATTATATTGATCAGTTATATAGGCCCTACTCTTCCCAGGCTACGCCGCCTACAGAGATGCTTGCAGTCAATTTTTTGCCTGTGAGACACAAGCATATTTTATAAATACTCACTCTAGCTCATCTTCAATATATCCATAAAAGAATACGTCTTTTCCATCTCTTGTTACTCCCATGTTTAATACTTTTTTGTTTACTTTTGACAATGACAAGTGAAGGAAATTTCCGTTGGTGATGAAACGTCAAATTGTTTCAGATAGCGGATAATCCAGAGACTGTCCGAAGGAAAATAAGGTTTGTTAAGGGTTTTGGCAGAGTCGCAAATCATTTCAATGAGTAGATCAAAACAAGAATCTAAATATCAATTGTTGATTTTTATTTATAAATTTTGGCAATTATCTCTAGAAATCTGTCGAACATATTATTCATTAATGATAATAATAATAATGTTGATAGTAAATCCCTTAGTAAAGCCTCTTTAATGACTCACAATCAGTAAAATGTTTGAATGTTGCACCAAATACAGTACAAGAAAATGAATCTAAAATACATTGAACATAAAAAAGGGAAAAATATTCTTTTTGTTAGCAAGAAAAATATTCCAGCTGGAGTCGTTAGTAGAAAACAGAAGGTAATCATATTAGACTATTTGAAATACTTTAACCAAATCAAATAACCCAAAACATATATTCGACAGTGAAAAAAGGCAAAACCCTGACTGATTCACCACTTATATAATTATTAAAAAATAGAGAAAAGTGAAATTATTGCCAATGAGACAACTATCCACCAAAAAAGACCAAATGACAAGGACTCTAACAACTGCAGATTACCATATGGCCTTCAATTGGCATTATAGTATTAGTAGACATTTCAGTTTATACACGTATGAATTCTAGTTAAATTGGCATCCGATATAGTCAAATCGGCACCTAGTCAAATCGGGACCTGGTTAATTTGGTACTTGAGGTAGTTATGTTGGCACCCAAACTTAACCTTATGTTTTGCAAGTAAACTATTGAAGACTGTGTTTTCTATATTGATTTTTAATATTTTCACTCCAGGTGTTTACATATTATATTTGTCTGGATACTTTTTTTTTGTAACAGAAGATTTAATGGAAACTTTGTAATAAACAATGCCATAATATCTGTTTCTTTTGAAACTTATATATAAAGGAACTTCTTTTTCATGACAACTGCACATTGCTATTAACATGATTAAACATACAAAATTGGTGCCAACGTTCTACATTTTATATAAGTAGACAGGAAATGCAAGGAAAAAAACAATTTAGATACATGTAACAATGATTAAAAATTAATTTTATCCCCATCTGTGGATTAAACAACTATAGCTTGGATATCCGATAATAGCTTCTTTGTTTAATTAAAGTTTTTTTTTAATTATAAAACATAAAAAAGAACTACCTTTAAAATGGTTAAAACAACAAACGGATTATTGTTTTTAATTGATATAAGTTCATATGTTTATAAACATGCCATACATGATACCTCAAATAAAAAGGAAAGAAAAAGGTAAAAATAATATTCAATGCTGAAATGACTTTAGATAGGTGCCGAATTGACTAGATGCCGATTTGACCAGGTGCCGATTTGACTTGTACCCAAAGTATCACAGTATCATATCAAGATAAAATCAGGGCTCATGCTACCAGGCAATTAGGGCAAAGAAGTCGCTTTCCTGTCCGTCACTTCGCTTTGCCCGACCCTCAAAAGCAAAAACAAGTCGCCCTGTTGTTTACGATACTCGCTTTCGTCATTGGACATTTTCAATTTTTACCAAGTTGATAAAACATCAATTTTTTATTGATTATTAAAGAAATTCAGACATATACGATTCATTTTCTTAAGAAAAGAGGTTTAAGCATTGACTTTACAGTGTGTAGCAGGTAACTTAATAAAAAGACAACTTTTTATCACTGCATGCACTTCCGGTACTTGTTACTCAGAGAGCGTACATCAATCTAACTTTCAGCGGCAAAATAAGTTTGTTACTTCATTTGAAAGTGATAAAAGTTGCCTCCAGTAAATGTTTAATCCATTTATTGCATTAAAAATGTCATATTCCTTTCCAATAGCTTGTCAAACATCGTTTATTTTTGTAAATTTTCTTCGTCCGCCATTAACCATTTACTATCTACGGGTCGGAACCGGACCAGCTATGACCGAAATCCGTATTTTTACAATAATAACTACGGACGCATGAATGGAACAGCTGACAGAAGAATATTGATCCCAAAAGGAAAAATTACGCATTCCACACGCATTAACAGACTTTTGGTTAGATCTAATTGATTAATGTATATAATTCCATATAATTTATATGGATTGTTTCAAAATATTGATTAAAGTTGCTTAACTTCTAATATCAATATATTATGGCCCAGCTTAACTTTGTATATCTTTTGATGAGAAACACTGAATTTCATAAACATGATAAACAAGATAGTTTTTAATTGAATTGTAATTCATACATGTGTATATTATAATTTCTTTACCTTTTTGACATAAAAAAAAATTTTCTTTAGTGCTAGATACATGTATTTAGTTGGTAGTTTTTCACAAGAACCTAAACTTAAACAACTTTGAAATTGAACTGTTAATTTAATTGTATACTCAGATATGAATTGAACAATATAAAAAGTACATTATTTACATATGACCCTTTATACTATAGTAAAATCAAAACATAGTAGCGCAGCGCGCGAAGGAGCACTACTCTTTCCAATCTCACCACTTCTCCCTATCAGTTTCAAAAAGAGAAGTCACTTCTCCCTATGATTCTGAAGTAGTGTGAGCCCTGTAAAAAATAAGTTCAACTATGAAAAATTCAACACTGTATCATAGTAAGATAAAAAAAGTTCAACTATGAAAAAATCCACACCCTAATGTGTGCGCATATTTAAGGCAGATGTTTCTTGCCTACCTGTTAAATATTTGCGGATCACACCCAGGAATTCAAGAGCCCCACCAAGATTTTTCTACACCCGCTCATCAAGTAAACCAGGGTTTCAGCATCTGACCCGTTTTCAGAGTTTTCTAGCTATATAGGGATATTATATTTTCAATGTCCATGATGTCTGAATGCTAGATTTTCTCCTGAAAAACCAGCCAGATTGTAAATTTTTCCTGGACAGATTGTTTAATGAAATTATGAAAACAGAGTACATGCATTGTCCTCCCACAGATTTCAACCTATATTTTTTACGTCCCAAAATTGGTTTCCGTTCTCTAACTTGAGTTTGCCTCAACCAAATGTTATGAAACTTATACACAATGCTTAATACCACAAAACGCAGATCAAGTTTGAATTTTTGTGGTGTCACCTTAACCGTTCTAGAGTTATGCCCCTTTATAAATGGAAAAATTGCAAAATTTTTAGTTTCCATTCTCTAACTTTATTTTCTTATGCATATTTTCAGGATTTTAATATCCTTAACATTTTCCACAAATGACAGGATGTTAAATTTGTCATTTTTTTTGGAAAATATGCAAAAGGGGTACATGGTTTGTTCAGCTATCTCTTTCTTCAGTTTTCAAACTAGTGTAAAGCAAAACACTGTCCTATGATATATTGTCCCCCAAGACAATATTAATTTCATGACTGGATCCTAAAATTTTGTCCCCATGTATGAAATAATGTCCAGCGCATCCAGGGAAGGACAAATTTCCATATGAAATTTTGTCCATATACACAAAATATTTTATAGATGGATTGGGGAACTCGGTGGGCGAGTGGTCTAAGTAATCCAACTACTGTATCACTAGCCTGCCAACATCGAGGTTGTGAGTTCTAACCTCGCATGTGGCAGGTGTGCTCGATTCCAATCTTAATTTACTAGGATTGTCAGTTCTCCAGGTCTGTGGTTCTCCAAGGGTAATCCGGCTTCCTCCACCAATAAAACTGACCGCCACGAAGTAGCCAATAGTGCTGAAAGTGGCCTTAAACTCCAATTGATTAATCAATCAATAGATGGGTAATATGAAATTTTTATCTTGTTATATATGTAGGAATCAAATCTATGGCGGGTTCCAAATCTATGGCAGATTCCTAATCTATGGCAAATGTGACGTAACAAACGTCAAACAAATCAAATCTATGGCAGATTTTTGTTTTCTCCAAATCTATGGCAGATCTTTAAATTACGTCACAATAGAATAACGCAATATTACATCGTCGCCGCCGCAAACGTTGGCGGAACTCATAGATTTGAACACAATTCCAGATGAAGGTATTTCCCTTGACAACAATTTGCGGATGGTTTGAAGGAAGATATGACCTGTTATCCGGAAGAGGGACAAAATGTGCTGTACTGGCTGAAACCCGCGAAGAACAAGGGCACCGCTTTTTTCAGTACCGGATATTTTAGAAAAGGAGTTATAGTAAATATTTTACTGTCTACAGCTGGCAAAGTTTATAAAGTGAAAGATAAAATTACCGGATACCAATTTGATTTAAATCGTCATCAAATAAAAATGATATTAACGATGAAGTAAATATTATTTGAAAATTCAAACTGTTCATTTTTATTTTTATCATTTTTGTTTTATAAAAAAAACTATTCCCTTTTTTTGTTTATAAGGGACTTACTAGTTGTTTTAATGAATGGGTTAAATAGGTAACATGCACAGATTAAAAAATGTTTATTTTTACGGTGCACATCATTTCAATCTTGAAGTCTGTATTAAGGTATATGATTTCATCATTTACGAATTTGATTGGTTGCCAACACGATTTGGTTGACCATTATGAAATGTTTATTTCACAAATATTTATATACATGCTCCCGTCGTACATGTCCACTTGTTTAAGACAAGTCATTGGTCGTATATGTACTGCATTGTTTTCCATTTGCACAAAATTTGCCATAGATTTGAAAACAACAAAAAACCCGCCATAGATTAGGAAATTACAAAACTTGCCATAGATTAGGATTGTGAAACAATCTGCCATAGATTTTGGGATGGCATGTGACGTCACATTTACCATAGATTAGGAATCTGCCATAGATTTGGAACCCACCATAGATTTGAGTCCTACATATATTATATTTATGATCATGAATTCTGAGACAATATTCATACATGGAAATGGATTGTCATGAAATTTTGTCTCATGAAAGAGAGTTTATAAACATTTAATATTTTGAATAATCATATCTTTAAAGTGTTTTATTTGATTGATTATAACAAACAACCTGCAAAACTAAATTATGCAGCATTTTATGGTTATACAGTATAACTCAACTTATACACATACTTTTAATGAAAAATGTTAAAAAAATTCCAGAAATGCTCAAAATTTCATTGCAGAGGATTTCTCAGGGAAGACATAATTACATAAAGAAATATTTTCATGGACAGTATTTCACAGTGAATTTTTGTGTATTTCCTGTATGTTGAAAGCTATATTACATACATGTAGACAGAAATTATAAACAGCTTAAATGATCAGAAAAACAAGCTAAGACAAATAAAAATGTATTGCTGAAACCAATTGATTTGTTTATTAAAGAGTTTTTGTCTCGCCTTTGTCCTTACAAAAGACATGTATAGGTATGCTAATCTGGTGTCAGCATTAAACATTTGTATAAAGCTTTATATTTAAGAACCTTGATGCTTCAAAATTTGTATACATATGCCTTATGTTCTGCTTCTCATATATGTCCATTGTCCTTGACCTTATTTTCATGGTTAGGCTTTTGCTTAAAAAACAGCATACATGTAGTTTAATATTTTGTCAGGTTAATTTCTCACTTATTAGTCATGTGTTAGTATTGGATAACAATATTTGGTATATGGGATCCTTGCAAGCATCACATGTCCTTTAGACATGTTAGACAGGGTTTACCTGACCTTGACCAGTGATCAAGGTTAAAATTTGGGGTCAAATCTGTATCTCAGATCATATATACTATGAGTAAAAGTTCAACTATATTTGGTGTATGGAATTATTTTAAGGACTTTAGGTGTACATGTCCATCTGGAAAGTTTCAACAGACATGATTGACCTTAACTCATTTTCATACATTTGAAGTGTAATTTTCAAGGAAAACTGCATTGTAATTATAAGCATTGTTCTGACTACATTTCTTTTTACTTTTATAAAATTTAAATCAAAGGTTTATATCAGCAAGGTTTTGAACAAGTTGGATAATCAGAGCTAATAAATTACTTTTACAGGTGTTGCATTTTTAGCAATCTCTGGCCTACAGTTCTTGCAGGATATTTTTTGCTAAAGTTTAAAAGAATCTCCAAAAAAATATATATTGGAGTTATTGCCCTTGGACTGATTAAATGTGCTTTGGTTGGGAACGTTGCAAAGCTGTTCTTTTATTTATTTATATGATTGTAAAGCAATTAAAATTAACAAGACAATACATGACAACAACTGTCAAAACATAGCAAAACATTTATTTTGCTATTGAGTGTTTATATATATAATTAGAGGAAAGGCAAAAAATTGTAAACTGTCAAAAATGTTAAGATTTTGATACCCTGTATGAAATGTGCCTATTTACAATTAGTACTATGAAACAAAAGTATGTCTTCACTATTCTGTGTAAAAACAAGCTTAAAAAAATCCTATTGCCCTGTATTACTCACTTCTGGGAGTATTGCCCAACCAAGGAAAAGTGGATTTTCCCATCTGCTTATTACTTTGCCAATATTAACCTGCAATCAATTCAATAAAAATGAAAAAAGGCATTTACAAATACACTGTATGCTTACAATATTTGCACACAGTTTGTTGTTTTTCTTTAGCCATTTAAGAAAATATCATTGTCCTATCAGGAAACCAGAGAAACAATTTGAGTTGTAAATTCAAATTAAATAGAGTCTTTAGAGTTTAGTGTTCTCTGAAGTATTTTCAAACTAATAGCACAATGCATATATATGGATTTTGAAATAACACTATTTCACTTAGATTATACATTTGTAGCACCACATCGACATTACTTTCTATATTTTGTATTATAAAATCTACTCAGATAGTACCATGTTGCTAAAAGGTCCTGATGGGAATACTGATGT
Source organism: Mytilus californianus (assembly GCF_021869535.1). Classification (NCBI taxonomy): domain Eukaryota; kingdom Metazoa; phylum Mollusca; class Bivalvia; order Mytilida; family Mytilidae; genus Mytilus; species Mytilus californianus. Next base: position 110,110,831 of record NW_026262581.1, read on the forward strand.
TTACCTTGAAGGCAGTTTTCCAAACCAATATAAAAACGGCAAAATAACAGAAAAAAATATAATTGCCAAATTTAAACTTTTTTTTCTTTTTGCTTTTTTACCCTTTTATTGACCAAAATGCCTAAAAAAAATTGGAAAGAAAAACATTGGATAATTGGCCTATCCAGTGTGCTAGTCAAAAATTCATGTTTAATAGATATGAATAGAAGTCATTGCTCCCTGGGAGTCTTGTCTTGTCAACTTTTAGGACATCATTTTGGTCCAGTTCAAATCAATGTTAAAAGTTGAAAAATGGAAATTCTCCTATCCTATGGGGGTATTGCATATGTATATCTATCTGGTTGAGCTCAGTCACCGAAATAACATCCCCTTAAAGTTCTATGTACCTGTTTCAAATCTTATCTAGAGCAAAGTTACAGATGATAGATATAAGAAGATGTGGTATGAGTTCCAATTGTCATAACTACAATCCCGTCCCCCTTTTTCCGAATGTGACCCACCAAATTGGACTTATTACCGGGTTTGTATTAATATGAGCAAATTAATATGTTGCCACATGTGGATCAGGATCTGCTTACCCTTCCGGAGCACCTGAGATCAACCCCAGTTTTTGGTGGGGTATGTGTTGCTCTGTCTTAAGTTTTCTATGTCTATGAATCGATGTTGTGTTTTGTGTACTGTTTTTGGTCTGTTGGTCTTTTTCTTTTTTAGCCATGGCATTGTCAGTTTATTTTCGACTTATGAGTTTGAATCTCCCTTTGGTATATTTGGTCTCTCTTTTACAACTATCCAATTTCACATGTTACAGAACAAACAATCAAAAATTACTATCAGAATGTTAAATGATCATCTTTTTTAAATTTTGATACTCAACTCAAATTGTAGTACTGGTTAAAGGAGCAATCTGAAGCCATCTAAACCTACATGGTTTACATAAAAAGGTCATATGACTTTAGTTAATGTTCATATGAAGCCATCTAGACCTACATGGTTTACATAAAAAGGTCATATGACTTTAGTTAATGTTCATATGAAGCCATCTAGACCTACATGGTTTACATAAAAAGGTCATATGACTTTAGTTAATGTTCATATGAAGCCATCTAGACCTACATGGTTTACATAAAAAGGTCCTATGACTTTAGTTAATGTTCATATGAAGGGTTTGGATAAGTTTCATTCTTCTTTGTGACCTAGACAAATAAGATAAAAGACCAGAATGACCAGTGAATCCTTTGTAAAAATTTATGCAGGATCAATGAATTATTCACAGAATCACAAGGAATACTGTCCAGATGATTGCTTTCTTAATTTGTTATGTTAATTAAAAAATATTGGACACAAAAATAATTTTTAACAGTTCAAATGTGTTCATGAACATATGCATATTGTGCCAAATGCTATCAGTTCTATCAGGTACACATAATAGTTACTACTAGCCTCTCTTAATCATATACCAGAAGTGTCAACTAGTGCAGCTGTTTATTTGCAGATACAGTACTGTAGGATTTTCAGAATTTAACACTGTTTTGGTAGAATTATATTTAGATTGAGCATTTAAAAAATGTGGAATATTTTGTTTCTGTAATGGTTAACATTTATCCAGTCATTGCCAGTTCAATTATTTTGGGGAGAGAATACTGATATCAGAGACAAATACATTTTTGTACATATATTGAATTAAATGTCTATGGTGATGTCAAGGGAAACAATGGTCACCTTTTTTCTTAGAGCTATCAAGCTATTTGCCATTACAAAATTCTTTAAATGATGTACATTTGTGGAAATACCTAACATCACTTGGTTCATGCTTAAGGCCTGAACAATACATAACCCAGTTTAAGAAAAAAAGAAGGTAGGCACTTGAGAAATCTGCACCTAGTTACTAGTAACACAGAACTGACTGATGACACTGCTCACCCTCAGTAATTAATTAGGAAATCTTGAGAAGAAATATTTAGTTTGCAACAAAGGGTTGTCGTTCCAAGTGATAAAGTGAAAGTAATCTGCTAGAAAGTTTGAAGGAAGCCATCACTAAATGGTTGACAATTATGAAACATCTGTGTCAACCACGGATATGTTCTAATTGTCGTAACCACAATTTGCCCTCTTTTCCTATTTTGTGACATCACTGAATGAGACTTATCAGGGGATTTGCACTGGCATTTTTCTTTTTTTTGCAATGGTATTGTCAGTTTTTCTTCAACTGTTGACTTATGAATGTTCCCTTTGTTTTTTTTTTTTTTATCTCAATAACTTGACATATATATATATGTAAGTTGCATTTGGAAATAAGTAAGATGATGATTATCCTTAGTTGCGTGGCAATGCTTATATGATCATATGGTAAAAGTCATATTTTTCCCACCAATAATGCATCTGAAGACAAGATTTTTGTCACTAATTAAAGGTATTATTCAGGAACATTATATTTTTGATGCCATTGTACTGGAATATACAAGCCTTGAACTTCAAATAATCTAAAAGTTCTCCATTATTATCATGATTATACTTTAGTGAATTAGGGTCAATTTTATTACCAATGAAAAGCTGCAAGCTGAGAAAGGAACTTAAGTCGTGGTTATTGTAAAAGGATGCTGATCTGTTTAAAGCTAATTATTCACGCACTCAAATAATTATTTTGGTGTTTGAACCAACTAGAAATGGTTATTACACAGAAATTTTGGTCAAAGGCTTATTCTTAAAAAAAACCACTGATCATGTCAAAGCAGATACTGTTATTCAATTTACAGTCAAAATAGTGATCATTTCAGCCAATAATGTGGTCCGAGTACACAGTTATTGTCCTTTGATTTTCGTTGTCAACGAATATAGTCCCTAGTGTGGACAGTGTGTTACTTGCTAATTTTTATATTACCCCTTCCAAATTTATTTCTCCATGTTTAATGACTCAAATAGCAAGTAGGGGGGTGAAATGACACTGTTAAAAAATTTGGGTCATGAATTTTAAAGTAAAGTAGTGATTTGGTCCAGCTGAACAATGTTAAAAATTAGCACTTTGGAAGCTGTCAAAAGATTTGAAGACCCCCTTAACATAAAATTGTCCATATTTTGAGTTAGAGCCGATGAAGTTTTCTATAATTTTGATATAATTTGTCCCAAAAGTAGTACAACACACTGTAAAAATATAATTGAGAAAGTGCAGGTGGGATTTTTTTAATTTTCATTTATTGTCTAAAAGAAATGCACTACGAAATAACTGTGTACTCGGACCTAAGAGGTGAAATTAGGAAATATAGAATCTGTACTTTGGCAACTTCCCCGAATGATTTGATGGTGTCAATTTGTCAAATAGCATAAAACTAAAGTATTTAAACTTTTATTTCATAGAATTTCTGCAAAAATGACAAATTTGGGCATTTTATGGTCAAAATAAGCATTTCATAGCTTTTTCAATTTTGATGCATAAGTGGCATTCTGACTTTCTATCTGACAGGTTTTAATGTGTCAATATTTGTGTTTCTATGCTTCAATCCAGTTGTATTACTCATTTGTGAACTCTGAATCTACAGAAAAGAAGATTATCTCATACAATATGTGCAAAATGTGTTGTATATATGACCCTCGTCTAACACCCTGTTTAGATCAAGTTAAATGTGAGGAGCTTGGAACATAAAAGTTGAAGTCCATAATAAAGACCTCACTTAATTTGTATAAAAAGCACTTAACAATGTCTTTTGTACCTGTTTCATGTCACATAATATCTTTCTTTTCTTCTGTAGGATAGCAAGTTGTTCAAATATAAGCCTGTTGAGACTAAAATTGCATGCATGTTTTTCACTAAAAAGTGAAAAATCTTTGTATTAGACCTTACTGTTTGCAAAAAAAGTTGAATGCAAGAGTCTTTTTGTGCTCAGATTTATTGTATCATGTCACCTGAGTATAGAAATGATAAAAAAGACACAAATTTTTATTTCCTATAGCTTCAATATGCATTTTTAAATGTAAATATGTGCTACGGCCTAAATTGACCGGAAATTATTTTCAGTCTTACTTGGCCTAAGACCCTTTTAAACTAATATGATATGTTATTTGTAAGTTTTCTTTCCATTTAAAGTACATTTAATACATATGTAAGGATTATTTATAACCGAAAAGCTTTACAAATTTAAAATTGCTGGAAAATATTACATCTTCATGTAAGGCCCCCTTTCATTGGAAAACCTCCTTTTTTAGGCACAGGCTCATATAAATTTGACTTTTTAATAATTATGTTAAGTCTGATAAATCAAATAGTACTCTATTGCTTTCAATACATGATATTTTATATATTAAGGCATTTCAAAAGTCTTTTTTTGCAATATTTTAATTTTTTAAGCCCCAAATGTTGATAGTTGAAATTTTTCAATTTTAACGTCTAAATTTAACATGCAAAGTTGAATATAAAATTAGTCATATTGTCTATAATATATATCCTATTGCCATGAAACTTTGTAAGCAGTCTTATAATTTATTCAGCTTTGGTCATACCAAGTTTCATTAAGATTGGTCAACTTTTTCTACCCTATTAGGTCCGAGTACACAGTTATCGTCCTTTGATTTTCGTTGTCCACGAATATAGTCCCTAGTGTGGACAGTGTGTTACTTGCTAATTTTTTAGCTCACCTGGCCCGAAGGGCCAAGTGAGCTTTTCTCATCACTTGGCGTCCGTCATCCAAGATGTCCGCCAGCGGGGGACTTAGTTTAACATAGGACCCTATGGGAAATACATACAAATGTCTTCTTTTAGAGAACCACTGAATGGAATGAAACCAAACATGGTATGAATGTTCCTTATGAGGTACTAAGAGTGTTGTTACTTTGAAGCCGATCCATAATCCAAGATTGCCGCCAGCGGGGGACTTAGTTTAACATGGGACCCTATGGGAAATACATCCAAATGTCTTCTTTTAGAGAACCACTGAATGGAATGAAACCAAACATGGCATGAATGTTTCTTATGAGGTGCTGACCGAGTATTGTTACTTTGAAGCCGATCCATAATCCAAGATGGCCGCCAGCGGGGGACTTAGTTTAACATAGGACCCTATGGGAAATACATACAAATGTCTTCTTTTAGAGAACCACTGAATGGAATGAAACCAAACATGGTATGAATGTTCCTTATGAGGTACTAAGAGTGTTGTTACTTTGAAGCCGATCCATAATCCAAGATTGCCGCCAGCGGGGGACTTAGTTTAACATGGGACCCTATGGGAAATACATACAAATGTCTTCTTTTAGAGAACCACTGAATGGAATAAAAGCAAACATGGCATGAATGTTCCTTATGAGGTGCTGACCAAGTGTTGTTACTATGAAGCTGATCCATAATCCAAGATGGCTGCCAGCAGGGGACTTAGTTTAACATTGGACCCTATGGGAAATACATACAAATGTCTTCTTTTAGAGAACCACTGAATGGAATGAAACCAAACATGGCATGAATGTTTCTTATGAGGTGCTGACCGAGTGTTGTTACTTTAAAGCCGATCCATAATCCAAGATGGCCGCCTGCAGGGGACTTAGTTTAACATGGGACCCTATGAGAAATACATACAAATGTCTTCTTTTAGAGAACCACTGAATGGAATGAAACCAAACATGGCATGAATGTTCCTTATGAGGTGCTGACCGAGTGTTGTTACTTTGAAGCCGATCCATAATCCAAGATGGCTGCCAGCGGGGGACTTAGTTTAACATGGGACCCTATGGGAAATACATACAAACGTCTTCTTTTAGAGAACCACTGAATGGAATGAAACCAAACATGGCATGAATGTTTCTTATGAGGTGCTGACCGAGTGTTGTTACTTTGTAGCGGATCCATCATCCAAGATGGCCGCCAGTGGAGGACTTAGTTTAACATAGGACCCTATGGGAAATGCATACAAATGTCTTCTTTTAGAGAACCACTGAAAGGAATGAAACCAAACATGGCATGAATGTTTCTTATGAGGTGCTGACCGAGTGTTGTTACTTTGAAGCCGATCCATAATCCAAGATGGCTGCCAGCGGGGGACTTAGTTTAACATAGGACCCTATGGGAAATACATACAAATATCTTCTTTTAGAGAACCACTGAATGGAATGAAACCAAACATGGTATGAATGTTCCTTATGAGGTGCCGACCGAGTGTTGTTACTTTGAAGCCGATCCGTAATCCAAGATTGCCGCCATGGGGGACTTAGTTTAACATGGGACCCTATGGGAAATACATACAAATGTCTTCTTTTAGAGAACCACTGAATGGAATAAAAGCAAACATGGCATGAATGTTCCTTATGAGGTGCTGACCAAGTGTTGTTACTTTGAAGCCGATCCATAATCCAAGATGGCCGCCAGCGGGGGACTTAGTTTAACATAGGACCCTATGGGAAATACATACAAATGTCTTCTTTTAGAGAACCACTGAATGGAATGAAACCAAACATGGTATGAATGTTCCTTATGAGGTACTAAGAGTGTTGTTACTTTGAAGCCGATCCATAATCCAAGATTGCCGCCAGCGGGGGACTTAGTTTAACATGGGACCCTATGGGAAATACATACAAATGTCTTCTTTTAGAGAACCACTGAATGGAATAAAAGCAAACATGGCATGAATGTTCCTTATGAGGTGCTGACCAAGTGTTGTTACTATGAAGCTGATCCATAATCCAAGATGGCTGCCAGCAGGGGACTTAGTTTAACATTGGACCCTATGGGAAATACATACAAATGTCTTCTTTTAGAGAACCACTGAATGGAATGAAACCAAACATGGCATGAATGTTTCTTATGAGGTGCTGACCGAGTGTTGTTACTTTAAAGCAGATCCATAATCCAAGATGGCCGCCTGCAGGGGACTTAGTTTAACATGGGACCCTATGAGAAATACATACAAATGTCTTCTTTTAGAGAACCACTGAATGGAATGAAACCAAACATGGCATGAATGTTCCTTATGAGGTGCTGACCGAGTGTTGTTACTTTGAAGCCGATCCATAATCCAAGATGGCTGCCAGCGGGGGACTTAGTTTAACATGGGACCCTATGGGAAATACATACAAACGTCTTCTTTTAGAGAACCACTGAATGGAATGAAACCAAACATGGCATGAATGTTTCTTATGAGGTGCTGACCGAGTGTTGTTACTTTGTAGCGGATCCATCATCCAAGATGGCCGCCAGCGGAGGACTTAGTTTAACATAGGACCCTATGGGAAATGCATACAAATGTCTTCTTTTAGAGAACCACTGAAAGGAATGAAACCAAACATGGCATGAATGTTTCTTATGAGGTGCTGACCGAGTGTTGTTACTTTGAAGCCGATCCATAATCCAAGATGGCTGCCAGCGGGGGACTTAGTTTAACATAGGACCCTATGGGAAATACATACAAATATCTTCTCTTAGAGAACCACTGAATGGAATAAAAGCAAACATGGCATGAATGTTCCTTATGAGGTGCTGACCAAGTGTTGTTACTATGAAGCTGATCCATAATCCAAGATGGCTGCCAGCAGGGGACTTAGTTTAACATTGGACCCTATGGGAAATACATACAAATGTCTTCTTTTAGAGAACCACTGAATGGAATGAAACCAAACATGGCATGAATGTTTCTTATGAGGTGCTGACCGAGTGTTGTTACTTTAAAGCCGATCCATAATCCAAGATGGCCGCCTGCAGGGGACTTAGTTTAACATGGGACCCTATGAGAAATACATACAAATGTCTTCTTTTAGAGAACCACTGAATGGAATGAAACCAAACATGGCATGAATGTTCCTTATGAGGTGCTGACCGAGTGTTGTTACTTTGAAGCCGATCCATAATCCAAGATGGCTGCCAGCGGGGGACTTAGTTTAACATGGGACCCTATGGGAAATACATACAAACGTCTTCTTTTAGAGAACCACTGAATGGAATGAAACCAAACATGGCATGAATGTTTCTTATGAGGTGCTGACCGAGTGTTGTTACTTTGTAGCGGATCCATCATCCAAGATGGCCGCCAGTGGAGGACTTAGTTTAACATAGGACCCTATGGGAAATGCATACAAATGTCTTCTTTTAGAGAACCACTGAAAGGAATGAAACCAAACATGGCATGAATGTTTCTTATGAGGTGCTGACCGAGTGTTGTTACTTTGAAGCCGATCCATAATCCAAGATGGCTGCCAGCGGGGGACTTAGTTTAACATAGGACCCTATGGGAAATACATACAAATATCTTCTTTTAGAGAACCACTGAATGGAATGAAACCAAACATGGTATGAATGTTCCTTATGAGGTGCCGACCGAGTGTTGTTACTTTGAAGCCGATCCGTAATCCAAGATTGCCGCCATGGGGGACTTAGTTTAACATGGGACCCTATGGGAAATACATACAAATGTCTTCTTTTAGAGAACCACTGAATGGAATAAAAGCAAACATGGCATGAATGTTCCTTATGAGGTGCTGACCAAGTGTTGTTACTTTGAAGCCGATCCATAATCCAAGATGGCCGCCAGCGGGGGACTTAGTTTAACATAGGACCCTATGGGAAATACATACAAATGTCTTCTTTTAGAGAACCACTGAATGGAATGAAACCAAACATGGTATGAATGTTCCTTATGAGGTACTAAGAGTGTTGTTACTTTGAAGCCGATCCATAATCCAAGATTGCCGCCAGCGGGGGACTTAGTTTAACATGGGACCCTATGGGAAATACATACAAATGTCTTCTTTTAGAGAACCACTGAATGGAATAAAAGCAAACATGGCATGAATGTTCCTTATGAGGTGCTGACCAAGTGTTGTTACTATGAAGCTGATCCATAATCCAAGATGGCTGCCAGCAGGGGACTTAGTTTAACATTGGACCCTATGGGAAATACATACAAATGTCTTCTTTTAGAGAACCACTGAATGGAATGAAACCAAACATGGCATGAATGTTTCTTATGAGGTGCTGACCGAGTGTTGTTACTTTAAAGCAGATCCATAATCCAAGATGGCCGCCTGCAGGGGACTTAGTTTAACATGGGACCCTATGAGAAATACATACAAATGTCTTCTTTTAGAGAACCACTGAATGGAATGAAACCAAACATGGCATGAATGTTCCTTATGAGGTGCTGACCGAGTGTTGTTACTTTGAAGCCGATCCATAATCCAAGATGGCTGCCAGCGGGGGACTTAGTTTAACATGGGACCCTATGGGAAATACATACAAACGTCTTCTTTTAGAGAACCACTGAATGGAATGAAACCAAACATGGCATGAATGTTTCTTATGAGGTGCTGACCGAGTGTTGTTACTTTGTAGCGGATCCATCATCCAAGATGGCCGCCAGCGGAGGACTTAGTTTAACATAGGACCCTATGGGAAATGCATACAAATGTCTTCTTTTAGAGAACCACTGAAAGGAATGAAACCAAACATGGCATGAATGTTTCTTATGAGGTGCTGACCGAGTGTTGTTACTTTGAAGCCGATCCATAATCCAAGATGGCTGCCAGCGGGGGACTTAGTTTAACATAGGACCCTATGGGAAATACATACAAATATCTTCTCTTAGAGAACCACTGAATGGAATGAAACCAAACATGGTATGAATGTTCCTAATGAGGTGCCTACCGAGTGGTGTTACTTTGAAGCCGATCCGTAATCCAAGATTGCCGCCATGGGGGACTTAGTTTAACATGGGACCCTATGGGAAATACATACAAATGTCTTCTTTTAGAGAACCACTGAATGGAATAAAAGCAAACATGGCATGAATGTTCCTTATGAGGTGCTGACCAAGTGTTGTTACTATGAAGCTGATCCATAATCCAAGATGGCTGCCAGCAGGGTACTTAGTTTAACATAGGACCATATGGGAAATACATACAAATATCTTCTTTTAGAGAACCACTGAATGGAATGAAACCAAACATGGTATGAATGTTCCTTATGAGGTACTAAGAGTGTTGTTACTTTGAAGCCGATCCATAATCCAAGATTGCCGCCAGCGGGGGACTTAGTTTAACATGGGACCCTATGGGAAATACATCCAAATGTCTTCTTTTAGAGAACCACTGAATGGAATGAAACCAAACATGGCATGAATGTTTCTTATGAGGTGCTGACCGAGTATTGTTACTTTGAAGCCGATCCATAATCCAAGATGGCCGCCAGCGGGGGACTTAGTTTAACATAGGACCCTATGGGAAATACATACAAATGTCTTCTTTTAGAGAACCACTGAATGGAATGAAACCAAACATGGTATGAATGTTCCTTATGAGGTACTAAGAGTGTTGTTACTTTGAAGCCGATCCATAATCCAAGATTGCCGCCAGCGGGGGACTTAGTTTAACATGGGACCCTATGGGAAATACATACAAATGTCTTCTTTTAGAGAACCACTGAATGGAATAAAAGCAAACATGGCATGAATGTTCCTTATGAGGTGCTGACCAAGTGTTGTTACTATGAAGCTGATCCATAATCCAAGATGGCTGCCAGCAGGGGACTTAGTTTAACATTGGACCCTATGGGAAATACATACAAATGTCTTCTTTTAGAGAACCACTGAATGGAATGAAACCAAACATGGCATGAATGTTTCTTATGAGGTGCTGACCGAGTGTTGTTACTTTAAAGCAGATCCATAATCCAAGATGGCCGCCTGCAGGGGACTTAGTTTAACATGGGACCCTATGAGAAATACATACAAATGTCTTCTTTTAGAGAACCACTGAATGGAATGAAACCAAACATGGCATGAATGTTCCTTATGAGGTGCTGACCGAGTGTTGTTACTTTGAAGCCGATCCATAATCCAAGATGGCTGCCAGCGGGGGACTTAGTTTAACATGGGACCCTATGGGAAATACATACAAACGTCTTCTTTTAGAGAACCACTGAATGGAATGAAACCAAACATGGCATGAATGTTTCTTATGAGGTGCTGACCGAGTGTTGTTACTTTGTAGCGGATCCATCATCCAAGATGGCCGCCAGTGGAGGACTTAGTTTAACATAGGACCCTATGGGAAATGCATACAAATGTCTTCTTTTAGAGAACCACTGAAAGGAATGAAACCAAACATGGCATGAATGTTTCTTATGAGGTGCTGACCGAGTGTTGTTACTTTGAAGCCGATCCATAATCCAAGATGGCTGCCAGCGGGGGACTTAGTTTAACATAGGACCCTATGGGAAATACATACAAATATCTTCTTTTAGAGAACCACTGAATGGAATGAAACCAAACATGGTATGAATGTTCCTTATGAGGTGCCGACCGAGTGTTGTTACTTTGAAGCCGATCCGTAATCCAAGATTGCCACCATGGGGGACTTAGTTTAACATGGGACCCTATGGGAAATACATACAAATGTCTTCTTTTAGAGAACCACTGAATGGAATAAAAGCAAACATGGCATGAATGTTCCTTATGAGGTGCTGACCAAGTGTTGTAACTTTGAAGCCGATCCATAATCCAAGATGGCCGCCAGCGGGGGACTTAGTTTAACATAGGACCCTATGGGAAATACATACAAATGTCTTCTTTTAGAGAACCACTGAATGGAATGAAACCAAACATGGTATGAATGTTCCTTATGAGGTACTAAGAGTGTTGTTACTTTGAAGCCGATCCATAATCCAAGATTGCCGCCAGCGGGGGACTTAGTTTAACATGGGACCCTATGGGAAATACATACAAATGTCTTCTTTTAGAGAACCACTGAATGGAATAAAAGCAAACATGGCATGAATGTTCCTTATGAGGTGCTGACCAAGTGTTGTTACTATGAAGCTGATCCATAATCCAAGATGGCTGCCAGCAGGGGACTTAGTTTAACATTGGACCCTATGGGAAATACATACAAATGTCTTCTTTTAGAGAACCACTGAATGGAATGAAACCAAACATGGCATGAATGTTTCTTATGAGGTGCTGACCGAGTATTGTTACTTTGAAGCCGATCCATAATCCAAGATGGCCGCCAGCGGGGGACTTAGTTTAACATAGGACCCTATGGGAAATACATACAAATGTCTTCTTTTAGAGAACCACTGAATGGAATGAAACCAAACATGGTATGAATGTTCCTTATGAGGTACTAAGAGTGTTGTTACTTTGAAGCCGATCCATAATCCAAGATTGCCGCCAGCGGGGGACTTAGTTTAACATGGGACCCTATGGGAAATACATACAAATGTCTTCTTTTAGAGAACCACTGAATGGAATAAAAGCAAACATGGCATGAATGTTCCTTATGAGGTGCTGACCAAGTGTTGTTACTATGAAGCTGATCCATAATCCAAGATGGCTGCCAGCAGGGGACTTAGTTTAACATTGGACCCTATGGGAAATACATACAAATGTCTTCTTTTAGAGAACCACTGAATGGAATGAAACCAAACATGGCATGAATGTTTCTTATGAGGTGCTGACCGAGTGTTGTTACTTTAAAGCCGATCCATAATCCAAGATGGCCGCCTGCAGGGGACTTAGTTTAACATGGGACCCTATGAGAAATACATACAAATGTCTTCTTTTAGAGAACCACTGAATGGAATGAAACCAAACATGGCATGAATGTTCCTTATGAGGTGCTGACCGAGTGTTGTTACTTTGAAGCCGATCCATAATCCAAGATGGCTGCCAGCGGGGGACTTAGTTTAACATGGGACCCTATGGGAAATACATACAAACGTCTTCTTTTAGAGAACCACTGAATGAAATGAAACCAAACATGGCATGAATGTTTCTTATGAGGTGCTGACCGAGTGTTGTTACTTTGTAGCGGATCCATCATCCAAGATGGCCGCCAGTGGAGGACTTAGTTTAACATAGGACCCTATGGGAAATGCATACAAATGTCTTCTTTTAGAGAACCACTGAAAGGAATGAAACCAAACATGGCATGAATGTTTCTTATGAGGTGCTGACCGAGTGTTGTTACTTTGAAGCCGATCCATAATCCAAGATGGCTGCCAGCGGGGGACTTAGTTTAACATAGGACCCTATGGGAAATACATACAAATATCTTCTTTTAGAGAACCACTGAATGGAATGAAACCAAACATGGTATGAATGTTCCTTATGAGGTGCCGACCGAGTGTTGTTACTTTGAAGCCGATCCGTAATCCAAGATTGCCACCATGGGGGACTTAGTTTAACATGGGACCCTATGGGAAATACATACAAATGTCTTCTTTTAGAGAACCACTGAATGGAATAAAAGCAAACATGGCATGAATGTTCCTTATGAGGTGCTGACCAAGTGTTGTTACTTTGAAGCCGATCCATAATCCAAGATGGCCGCCAGCGGGGGACTTAGTTTAACATAGGACCCTATGGGAAATACATACAAATGTCTTCTTTTAGAGAACCACTGAATGGAATGAAACCAAACATGGTATGAATGTTCCTTATGAGGTACTAAGAGTGTTGTTACTTTGAAGCCGATCCATAATCCAAGATTGCCGCCAGCGGGGGACTTAGTTTAACATGGGACCCTATGGGAAATACATACAAATGTCTTCTTTTAGAGAACCACTGAATGGAATAAAAGCAAACATGGCATGAATGTTCCTTATGAGGTGCTGACCAAGTGTTGTTACTATGAAGCTGATCCATAATCCAAGATGGCTGCCAGCAGGGGACTTAGTTTAACATTGGACCCTATGGGAAATACATACAAATGTCTTCTTTTAGAGAACCACTGAATGGAATGAAACCAAACATGGCATGAATGTTTCTTATGAGGTGCTGACCGAGTGTTGTTACTTTAAAGCAGATCCATAATCCAAGATGGCCGCCTGCAGGGGACTTAGTTTAACATGGGACCCTATGAGAAATACATACAAATGTCTTCTTTTAGAGAACCACTGAATGGAATGAAACCAAACATGGCATGAATGTTCCTTATGAGGTGCTGACCGAGTGTTGTTACTTTGAAGCTGATCCATAATCCAAGATGGCTGCCAGCGGGGGACTTAGTTTAACATGGGACCCTATGGGAAATACATACAAACGTCTTCTTTTAGAGAACCACTGAATGGAATGAAACCAAACATGGCATGAATGTTTCTTATGAGGTGCTGACCGAGTGTTGGTACTTTGTAGCGGATCCATCATCCAAGATGGCCGCCAGCGGAGGACTTAGTTTAAAATAGGACCCTATGGGAAATGCATACAAATGTCTTCTTTTAGAGAACCACTGAAAGGAATGAAACCAAACATGGCATGAATGTTTCTTATGAGGTGCTGACCGAGTGTTGTTACTTTGAAGCCGATCCATAATCCAAGATGGCTGCCAGCGGGGGACTTAGTTTAACATAGGACCCTATGGGAAATACATACAAATATCTTCTCTTAGAGAACCACTGAATGGAATGAAACCAAACATGGTATGAATGTTCCTAATGAGGTGCCTACCGAGTGTTGTTACTTTGAAGCCGATCCGTAATCCAAGATTGCCGCCATGGGGGACTTAGTTTAACATGGGACCCTATGGGAAATACATACAAATGTCTTCTTTTAGAGAACCACTGAATGGAATAAAAGCAAACATGGCATGAATGTTCCTTATGAGGTGCTGACCAAGTGTTGTTACTATGAAGCTGATCCATAATCCAAGATGGCTGCCAGCAGGGTACTTAGTTTAACATAGGACCATATGGGAAATACATACAAATATCTTCTTTTAGAGAACCACTGAATGCAATGAAACCAAACATGGCATGAATGTTCCTTATGAGGTGCTGACCAAGTGTTGTTACTATGAAGCTGATCCATAATCTAAGATGGCCGCCAGCGGAGGACTTAGTTTAACATAGGACCCGATGATAAATACGTACAAATGTTTTCTTTTAGAGAACCGTTGAATGGAATGAAACCAAACATGGCATGCATGTTCCTTTTGAGGTGCTGACCAAGTGTTGTTACTTTGAAGCTGATCCTTCATCCATGATGGCTGCCAGATGGGGACAATGTTTAACAAAGGATCCTATGGACAATACATACAAATGTCTTCTTTTAGAGAACCACATACTGAATGGATTGAAACCAAACATGGCATGAATGTTCCTTATGAGGTGCTGATTAAGTTTTGTTACTTTGAAGCTGATCCTTCATCCATGATAGCCGCCAATGGGGGGGGGACTTCCTTTAACATAAGAACCTATGGGAAATACATACAAATGCTTCTTCTAGAGGTGCACTGAATGGAATGAAACCAAAACATGGCATAAATGTTTCTTATGAGGTGCTGATTAAGTGTTGCTACTTTGTTGCCGATTTACTGTTCAAGATGGCCACCAGGATTTTTTATTAAATTACAGGACCAATATTAAACCAAATTTGGCCTCACTCATTATTAGGGTATCTGTTATGATTTTAATCTATTTTTACATGATTTCCAAAACCAAAGTAGAATCAGGTGAGCGACACAGGTTCTTGAGAGCCTCTAGTTTTATACCCCTTCCAAATTTATTTCTCCATGTGTTATGACTCAAATAGCAAGTAGGGAAAGGGGGGGGGGGGGGGGGGGGGGGGGGGGTGAAATGACACTGTTAAAAAATTTGGGTCATGAATTTTAAAGTAAAGTAGTGATTTGGTCCAGCTGAAAAATGTTAAAAATTAGCACTTGGAAGCTGTCAAAAGATTTGAAGACCCCCTTAACATAAAATTGTCCATATTTTGAGTTAGAGCCGATGAAGTTTTCTATAATTTTGATATAATTTGTCCCAAAAGTAGTACAACACACTGTAAAAATATAATTGAGAAAGCGCAGTTGGGATTTTTTTAATTTTCATTTATTGTCTAAAAGAAATGCACTACGAAATAACTGTGTACTCGGACCACATATCCATTCATGGAACTTTTGGTCTTTGTTCTCATGTATATATTATTATAAGTGGAACTAATTTAAATACATATGCTATTTAAAATATGATAGTTTAACAATTATTGTGAGTATAAAAAAGTCTCTTTTCATTTCCTTCTCATAGTTAGGAAATTATACCATGTACATTGTTTTGTAATTATTTTACTTGGAACTTTTATAAGTTAAAGAGAAATAAATAAAATTGAACTAGTTTAAGGAAGAAATATGAATCATTTGTTGACAAGAAATGTTCTTGATATTGACAACATTGTTTTATTTCCTGTCTGGTTCAATGATGACTTCCCTTTCACTCTCAAAATAAACAAGATAAATTTAATCTCTGTAATCTTATACATGTACTTGTATTGTGTCACAAGACGAAATCTGGGGATGAAGAAGGCATTTATCATGGTTTGTAATTTTTTTAATCTTTTATTTTCCTTATTTTTAACACACAAAAACGTTTTAGAAGCAGTAACATACATCTCTGACACATGTGTATTTTGATAAGCCGGTACTCCATATTTTATTAATTTGTTATGTAAAGAAGCTGCATCATGTACATTTATATTTGTAGTCTCACAATGTTTATTATTTATGTATGTCCATTGGTGATTTGTGTCATTAGGCTAGCTGTTGTCTCATTGATGTGTAATCCACATCTCCTTTTATTCATGTGTGCCGTTCTTATATAATCAAATGATATTTGAACCTACATGTATTAAATTTCATGACTTTTTTTAAGTGTCATTTTAATATCTTAACTTAATTATGTTTTGTATCTCATTTGAGTACAATGTAGAGAGACAAGAGCATATTTCCTTCATTTTTGTAATAAAACAATTAAAAAACCTATTGATTAGCTAATTTTCAGTTTCCATTTAAAAACATATATCTTCATTGTTACATGGAAATGTAAGGTATAAAGATTTGTACCAGTGGTTGTTGTCTTCCATAAGTGGAAATTGTAAAAGCTTTATATGTTATGCCTCTGGTAAATTCCCCAAAATAAGCAAACAAAGGGAAAGACATAATAATGACTGTATTTCTATTGCTACTATTTTAGAGGGTATATTGTTTCAAATGTTTTATTATTAAAACACATAAAATACCATGGCTATATCAGTAATATTCCAGGTCAAGAGTCTTTTTTATCCCCCATCTATGATGGTAAGGGGGACTAATGTTTTCAGTCTATGACTCTATCCTTTAGTCCATTTGTTCATCTGTCTTGTATCAGCTTTATCTTTTGGTTCAAGGTAGTTTACTATAAAGTTGTAGTCTCATCAACTTGAAACTTAGTACACATATTCAATATGATGTGAACTTTTTGAAATATATGCCAGATTTCAGGGTTTATGGATCAGGTCAAAATGTTGCCTTTAGGGCATACGATACAGTTACAGGGGGAGATAATGATGTTGCTAACATAAAATATTATTTTCGCAACGTCAAACTGTGACATATCGGAAAAAGATGCATTTTTTACTGATTTTAATCAGTAGCAATACACAGTTAGAAGTTTAGTTTCGCATTTTGGCCATGGTGAATTTTTTAAATATGAAAGTTTTTGTACAATTAAATTGATTTTTAGATAGTTGAATAATAATATAGCCTTCCAAGTGGGTTTATATGAACATCAAGATTGTTTTTAGCATGTTTTAAAGGCCATTTTTCTGTTTGACAGTCCGTATTTTCACATCCTTACCGCCCATAGGTCCAGAAATTATTGTAGTGTTTTTCAACAAAGATTTGACCCTTGATCTTTTCAATTCAATTTTTGTCGAGCCTTTGACTTTAGTCGAAAAGCGAGATATAGCGATCCTACATTCCGTCGTCGTCGGCGGCGTCCACAAATATTCACTCTGTGATTAAAGTTTTTGAAATTTTAATAACTTTCTTAAACTATCCTGGATTTCTACCAAACTTGGATAGAAGCTTGTTTATGATCAAAAGCTAGTATCTAGAAGGACATTTTGTAAAAAAATAAATCCATTTTTTCCGTATTTTACTTTTAAATGGATTTAGATTTCTGCCAGGTAACAACACATTCACTCTGTGGTTAAAGTTTTTAAAATTTTAATAACTTTCTTATACTATTTTGGATTTGTACCAAACTTGGACAGAAGCTTGTTTATGATCAAATGGTAGTATCCAGAAGGAAATTTTGTTTTCTTCCAGTTAACATTACATATAGTTTGCAGTTAAAGTTTTTAAACATTTATTAGATTCATAAACTATCCTGGATTTTTACCAAACTTGGACAGAAGCTTCTTACAATCAAAAGACAGTATCAAGAGGAATATTTTTATTGATTTACTTCCTCATTTTTGTTGAGCCTGCGATTAACAGAAAAAGTAGGCGAGACACTGGGTTCCGCGGAACCCTTACGAATTTTATGGAAAAACGAGCAGAAATGCATATGATTTTTTTTGGACCTCTTGATAGATAAATGTCTATGGTTTCAGGAAAGGTATCACTCTAATGGATTGAAATTCTCCTTTGGACCAAATTTGGGAGACTTTTGTGACATTTTCACCCCCCTTTTTGCAATATTTTGTATCAAATAAATGTAGATTGTTGCCATGGTTACACCAAAAAGAGATTATATTTCACCATTATAACTATTTGAAAACAAATCTATGGAAGATGTTCTTTCCATAAATATATACATACATAAAACAAATATTAAGCCTGATTTGTTAGAAAGGAAGGGAAAGAGGGTGGTTGAAAATTATGAGCGTCAATTTTAAGTTTTTTCCTAACTGTGTATTGCTACCTTAGCTTTAAAACCAGAGCATGGACCCCTTTTTAGTCCCCTACCGACGAAGTAGAAGGGGACTTTAGGTTTGCACTCCGTCCATCTGTCCGTCTGTCCGTCTGTCCATCTGTCCATCTGTCCATCCGTCAGTCTGGCAAATCAGCTTTCCACACTTTTTTTCTTCGTTCTTGAAGATATTGATTTGATATTTGGTATATAGTTTTATCATGACAAGTTATATATCAAGTTCGAATTTTGTTCTGTTCTGATGATTTAGTCCAGAGTTATGGACCATAACTCTGGACCATATCTAATGTTAGAGTACTATGTTAAACCATATTATTGTACAAAGGGAGATAACTCATTTTTAAAAAGACAATCTTTGTTAAATTATTTGAAGAATTTTTTGACAGGTTTGTTTGTTATTTAGTATAAACTAATTTTCTGAATGCTATATATATAAAAAAAATTATGAAGAGAAATCCTTTAATTAGATAAAAATCTATTTTTATTAATGTATATATATATATATATATATATATTTCAATACATTACATTGTGTAGATAAAAGTTGTTGACATTTTATAGATAAGTTACAAATCTATATTAGTTTGTGACAAATGAAAGAAAAAAATATTTGGAACTATTAATTATATCTGATTATAATTTGAAATAGATATACACTGTATTACATCATATCTAATTCTAGAAAAATATTAATCTTATCTAATGTTTTTTTCATCATGCTTATAAGATATTGATTGATAATTGGTATATAGTTTTATCATGACAAGTTACAGATCAAGTTCAAATTTTTGTTTCGGTCTAATAATTTTGTGCAGAGTTATGGTCCTTGGACTTGAAAAATTCACTCATATAATCAGTTTTCGACACTGTTTTTAGTCATGCTTGAAGATATTGACCTGATATTTACTTTTTATTTACACCATGACAAGTTATAGAACAAGTTAACATTTTGTTCCAGTATAATGAATTTTTACCCGGTAGTGGACTATGTATTGCGATGCAATACTCTCAGAATGCTTGTTTAAAAATGACATTTGATTTGATTATATATGAAGATTATATGTACCAATTTTTATGAAAAAATCACAAATGTTTTTTTTTAGAATTAAAAAAAAATATACAGTAAAAAATGCTGTTTTTTTGTAAAATCATGATTATTTAATAAATTTTTAATATTTTCCAAAGAATTGTTACACAAATTTAGAGCATATGTATGTCAAAAAGATATTTCAAATAATTTTACAAAATTATACTTGTGTTTATCTTTTGAAACAAAAAAGTTAGGTATGTCTCTCCAAAGGATAGAAATTTCCAAGAAATCGAAATTTTGAGTATATATCTAAAATGTTTACCCCATTTATCTCTAAAAGTAGCACATGAAGGCATATTTTTTATTACATTTCAATTGACCAAGTGAAAAATAGCTTGTATGTAAATTTTCGTCAAAAATTCACTGTGGGATCACAACTGTATGGTATCCTCTTAAGGTAGTTTACCATGGAGTTATACATCAACTTTGTTGCTGTAAAAAGTCTTTGTGATAGCAAACTTGTGAATTGTAATCATTGAGAAATTTTAAATCATTTTTAAGGAAACCTATCTTGAAAGTATTACTACTGACATACAAATGAGCAAATAACATTATTCTATGATAACAATTGCCTGGATAACTTTAAAGTAGATGATAAGCAAACAACAATCAATCAATAACTTTATAGGGCTTTAAATTTTATATGTTAATTTTATGCTGTGCATGGGATTCACTTTAGCTGGAGCACTGTAGATGACAAAGAAGTTTCTAATAAAATGTTTCATCTTTTTATTGATCATTTGAAAGCTGATTCCAATATAAATCAATTAAATGCCAGTATGAAATTAAACCACTTGAAAGAAAAAGTCATATAACTTAAGTGAGCCAATATTTAAAAGGTTACAGGTAATTGGCAATTAAATGCAAACTATTTATGTTATTGGTGAAACAAAGTAGTTAGTAGCATTTTCTGTACAGAGTAATGATTTTTATGTATATGTATAATTATCAAAATTACAGATGTTTTAATTTTTCATTCAAAAGGTGAAAATCAAAACAAGTATAGTATCAACCATTTTTTTAAACAGTAAAATCGATGCAGTATTATTAAGAGTTAATGCAGGTTTTAATGGGATTTTTTTTAGATGACACCAGCCAGACACAATATATAACACTTTAAGTCTATAAATTTTTTATGACAGTCCATTTGCATGTTATTCTATGTCTTAGACTTCCATGAATTAGGGTTTAAGGCAAACATGTTCTTTATTAATGATACTTTATTTTTATTAATATAAGGGGCCTTCATGGTACAGGAGACACTAAGATAAAATTCATAAGCTAGTTTATATTCTTAATTGATAATAGAAACTTCTAGATAGGCCTGCTCCAAGTACAAATTAATCCTTGAACAGTTTTTAAATTTTTTTTAAAGTGTAATGTAATTTTTGTTGAGATAGGTACTAATTTCTTACATTTTATCATTTAATTAGGATTGTCAAAATCAGTTACTCATGTCATCAGAATTGTTATGACAGAAAATAATTTTCTAATTTCGGTGCAAGTATATACTTAATTGTGAATGTAATAGAAAGTATTTTCTCATAGGATCTTTTGCGAAAAAAACTACAATTTGGAAAACTTTGCACTAAGTACGATCTAACTCAGACATTTGTATTAGTTATTTTTAAATACATTTGTATTAGTTATTTTTAAATCTATAAATTCTCTTAATCCTATTACATGTGTATATATATGTCTTTGCCTTTATGCAGTGAAAAAACATATAAAATCCTATGACTCATAGTTAAATCATCATTTATTATTATCATTCTTACAATTTGATATAACAATACTCTAAGCTTCATAATTTAAATTTCTAAATACACATGTAATGATTAAATGCTGGATTAGGAACTAAATCATTCAAATCTAGTTCTCAAAGTTAAATTCTGTTTGTAACATGCGTTAAAATCAGATTTATTTCTCTAAACAAAGACAGTCATTAAACTATTGTTATATACTGAAAATCGGGTGAATATTTAAATTGACGGCAACGTTATTGACACCTTTGTACATATAATTATCTTTAATGTTTGCCAAGATACAATGTGTGGAAACATTTATAAAATGCTAGATATTTGCATTTCTTCAAAGAGTATCTATTTAGAATTGTAGATATCAGACATGATTAAGTTATAACAAATAAGGAATTTAATACTACTATAGTGTGATTGATACTATTTAATGTGTAGTATATGCTGATACTAGTTAAAATTACATTGGAACTATTCTAGCTAAAATAATCAAATGAATATGGAAGGAAGTGATATCATAAAAGATAAGTTGTAAAGTCTGGATCAGATAATTAAAAAAAATTGTAGAACTGCAATTTGTGAATATGTCTAAGGATATAACAGAGAGTCACTAACAAATTTAGATAATTAACATTAAAGAAGAAGGTTTCACTGACTGTTTAAATGGAATGCCACACAAACGGATAAAGATGAAAGTAAAATCAGGATCAGTTGGCTGTCAGACTTTAAATTGCTCCATGCAATGTGGAACAGTGGGTTGTCAGACACCCATCAAATACTTACTTTGCTCAAAATGCAGGTATATAATTGTGAATAATTTGACTAGTGGTGGTTTCATACTTACCAGTATTTATTATTATTATAACTATAAGCAGTGACAGCCATTTTAATTTCAGTTCCTGAAGAGAGGGAGAGAGAGTTGCTCGAAAGATTTTGTGACACGTTTTTAATCTAGTTTAAAATTTGGTAGAAGTGAAATTAATTGAATCTTATTTTACATGCATGTTTATGATAAAATAATGTAAAATTTTACAAATAAATTAGTTGTGTAAGTATAAATAATAGATTATGTACATATGTAAATTTTATAGTAATTATACCCCACACAACGAGTTGCGGAGGGTATAATGTTTTTGACCCGTCTGTCCGTCCGTCGGTCTGTCTGTCCGTCCGTCAGTCTGTCAGTCCTGTTTCTTGTCATCGCAACTCCTCTCAAACCACCAACAGAATTTCACGAAACCTTTTTAAATAATAAGGACATACTATATAGTTGTGCATATCGACAGGAAATTACGATTCAATTCTTTTTCTAGGAGTTACGCCCCTTTGAACTTATTTACTTTAATGTACTACTGCAACAGTTTGTCATCGCAACTCCTCTCAAACCACACAACAGAATTTCATGAAACCTTTTCAGATAATAAGGACATACTACGTAGATGTGCATATCGACAGGAAATTACGATTCAATTTTTTTTCCAGGAGTTACGCCCCTTTGAACTTATTTGCCCAATATACTACTGCAACCTTTTGTCATCGCAACTCCTCTCAAACCACACAACAGAATTTCATGAAACCTTTTCAGATAATAAGGACATACTACCTAGATGTGCATATCGACAGGAAATTACGATTCAATTTTTATTCCAGGAGTTACGCCCCTTTGAACTTATTTGCCCAATATACTACTGCAACCTTTTGTCATTGCAACTCCTGTCAAACCACACAACAGAATTTCATGAAACCTTTTCAGATAATAAGGACATACTACGTAAATGTGCATATCGACAGGAAATTACGAGTCAATTTTTTTTCCAGGAGTTACGCCCCTTTGAACTTATTTGCCCAATATACTACTGCAACCTTTTGTCATCGCAACTCCTCTCAAACCACACAACAGAATTTCATGAAACTTTGTAGATAATAAGGACATACTATGTAGATGTGCATATTGACAGGAAATTATGATTCAATTTTTTTTTCTGATACAATTTATTTTTCTTACACTTATTTTACTTCTCCAATGACAATGTGGGGACGTGGGGTATGTGAGCGCGCTCACTAAGGTTCTTTCATTTCGTTGGTGTTTTTGTGTTGTACTATTTTGAAACTTAGTAATGAGGTTTTCCTCTATTGCTTTTACTCTCCATTATCATATTTTGCTGTGAATAATGGGATGCCAGCTTTGATAGAAACATATAATGTGACTTCAGAAATTATTGTGTGCATTTATTATTGTGATTTTTGAAGAATGGGCAAAAATGTGAGATTAATTAAATTCATCATTAATTATTGGGATTTAAGGAAAATCCTCATAGAAGTATATGTATCAAATTCAGAATGAGAGTTCTTATTGGGATACTCATCAAAGTCGCATTATTTGGATTTATAAAAACCTTGCAATAGTTATTGAATTGACAGTAATGTTATCTGTTGTATTGTTTCACATTTTGTTACCCATGTCTTTTATAGCTTACTACAATATGAGGTATGCTCATTGTTGAAGATCATACATTCACCTGTAGTTGTTTAAATCTTTGATTTTCAGTCAATAGTTGTCTCATTGGCATCATACCACATCTCCTTACTCTTATTTTGTCAAATTCTGAAAGGAAATAAACAATACATCCTCAAAAATTATTTGAAGCTTCTGTCAAGTGGCAGTACCATATTTATCATATATCTTATTACACCTTGTTTGCACTATGGCATTAATTGAAACTTTTGTAACTTTTAATATATATCCCCTGGTTGTTGTTTAAAAATGAACCACAATGATCATGATGATAATAAACTTTTATCTATTTTAGAATGACTCTTGAAGAGGAAGATGAAAATCATAGTAGAATAGAAGACAACAATAACTACCATCCAGACAGAGAAAAACCAATGATTCATCCCTGTGTGGATCCTCCTGTTTGTGAGAGTTGTCAGAGACTAGAGTTATCTTTCTTTGATCCTGGATGCCCAGGATGCAAGGAGATACTAGAAAATCCAAACACAACCGTCCCTGAAATTTTTGCAGTATTACGACAATGGACACCTCAGACACAACATAATTTAGAATTACTTGTTAATGAGGTAGTTTGAAAATTAATTTTCACTTCCTCAAGCATTCCTGAATTATCTTTTAAATAAATAAGACCATAAAAAGTAATTCATAGATTCTCTTTAAAAAATACAACTATGGTGACTTCCATTAAATTTTGCATTAAAAAAGGAAACATTTCCATATTAATTATGGCATTTGTTATTATCTTATGTGTGACGAATGTCCCGAATCAAGTCATAAGCATTAGTTTTCTGGTGATGGTGTCCTCAACTTATACTTCTAAATTTTCTGATAAGGTACACTTAAAATAGTAGGAATACCATTGCATCAGCATTCATGCCATCTCAGTTGCTTGCAGTATTTGAGTTCCTTCCACTAGGATGCTCCAATGACTTTAACATTTAGTTTTCTGGTAGGGTGTACTTGGAAAGAAGTACATGTATTTATAAAAAGACTATTATGATATACTGTTTTCATGACAGCATTCAATTTACTATTTATGACATTGATGTGAGGTATGATGGTGTATCTGCTTCCAAATACTATGACTTTTTTCACGAAGCAAGAGTGTTAATGATGTAAGGGAATTTCATGACAGGTTTTGTGAACTTTTCTAAATCTAAATGTAAAAGGGCCATTAGCTACGAGATATGAAAAAAATAATTAAAATATGATTTTTTTGTTCAATCATTAATGAAAAGGAAATAGTGAAATAATAATTTGCTTTTAGCAGCCAGTTTAGTTCAATTTTGTCAAAATAAGCTAAGAAACATCCCCGATGAATTATTCACTTGCAAGTGAATAATATGACCTCATTGAATCTGTATTCATGTGACCTTCAATTTAACCCATTAGCTAGAGATTGGTTATGCATGTATTAGCCGTGTTCAGCTATTAAAAGGAAAAGAATGTCAACATTGAAAATGAAACAAAGATGAACCATTTTGTTGTCTGGTTCAATCTACAAAAAATCCTTATACAGGTAAAAACTATGATTGACTTATTTTTATACGACCGCAAAAAAATTTTTGTGGTCGTATATTGGTATGACGTTGGCGTCGTCGTCGTCGTCCGGCGTCGTCCGGCGTCGTCCGAAGACACATTGGTTTTCGCACTCTAACTTTAGTTTAAGTGAATGGATCTTTATGAAATTTTACCACAAGGTTCAATACCACAAAAGGAAGGTTGGGATTGATTTTGGGGGTTATGGTAATAACAGTAAAGGAATTAGGGGCCAAAAAGGGGCCAAAAATAAGCATTTTTGTAACTTCCAGACATAACTTGTGTGTTAGTGTATGGATCTCTCTGACATTGTACCACAAGGTTCCATATCACTAAAGGAATGCTGGGATTGATTTTGGGGGTAATTGCCTCCAAATTTTAGGAATTAGGGGCCAAAAAAGGGGCAAAAAACAAGCATTTTTCTAGTTTCATGACAATAACTTGTGTGTAAGTGTATGGATCTTTCTGAAATTGTACTACAAGGTTCCATATCACAAAGGGAAAGCTGGGTTTGAGTTTGGGGGTAATTGCCCTAAACGTGTAGGAATTTGGGGCCAAAAAGGGGCCAAAAAACACATTTTTTTCTAGTTTCCAGACAATAACTTGTGTTCAAGTGTATGGATCTCTCTGAAATTGTACTGCAAGGTACCATACCACAAAGGGAAGGCTGGGATTGAGTTTGGGGGTGATGAATCATAATGGGGGTTCAAAAAATTTTGGGGGGGGATTTATTTTTTTTTCCTTTTTTTTCTTTTTTTCCTTTTTTGTTTCTTTTAAAATTTTCCATTTTAAGTTGGTTATTTCTGATTTATATTTAAAATCAAATAATAATGATATGGTAGGAGATACACACCAAACAGGATGTGTAAATTATTATATAATAAGTATTGTGCAATAGCAAGAAATTTTCAATTGCACAGTATTGCACAATAGCAAGAAATCTTCAATTGCACAGTATTGCGCAATAGCAAGAAATCTTCAATTGCACAGTATTGCGCAATAGCAAGAAATATCCAATAGCACAATATTGCGCAATAGCAAGAAATTGTCAATTGTACAGTATTGCGCAATAGCAAGAAATATTTAATAGCACAGGATTGTGCAAAAGAAGATACTTCCTATAAATTGCTTATTTCTTGACCAATTTCAATGGGGTTTTATTCTTGATTTCATGGGGTTCTTTAATATGCTGAATCTAACCGTGTATTTAGTTTTTGGATTTTGGGCCCCGTTTTTAAATTGGTCCACATTGAGGTCCAAAGGGTCCAAAATTAAACTTTGTTTGATTTCATCAAAAATTGAATTATTGGGGTTCTTTGATATGCCGAATCTAACTGTGTATTTAGATTCTTAAATTTTGGGTCCGTTTTCAAATTGGTCTACATTAAGGTCCAAAGGGTCCAAAATTAAACTTAGTTTGATTTTAACAAAAATTGAATTCTTAGGGTTCTTTGATATGCTGAATCTAAACATGTATTTAGATTTTTGATTATGGGCCCAGTTTTCAAGTTGGTCCAAATCGGGGTCCAAAATTAAACTTTGTTTGATTTCAACAAAAATTGAATATATAGGGTTCTTTGATATGCTGAATCTAACCATGTATTTAGATTTTTGATTTTTGGGCCCCGTTATCAACTTTGTCCACATTGAGGTCAAAAGGGTCCAAAATTAAACTTTGTTTGATTTCATCAAAAATTGAATTATTGGGGTTCTTTGATATGCCGAATCTAACCGTATATTTAGATTCTTAATTTTTGGTTCCGTTTTCAAATTGGTCTACATTAAGGTCCAAAGGGTCCAAAATTAAACTTAGTTTGATTTTAACAAAAATTGAATTCTTAGGGTTCTTTGATATGCTAAATCTAAACATGTATTTAGATTTTTGATTATGGGCCCAGTTTTCAAGTTGGTCCAAATCGGGGTCCAAAATTAAACTTTGTTTGATTTCAACAAAAATTGAATATATGGGGTTCTTTGATATGCTGAATCTAACCATGTATTTAGATTTTTGATTTTTGGGCCCCGTTATCAACTTTGTCCACATTGAGGTCAAAAGGGTCCAAAATTAAACTTTGTTTGATTTCATCAAAAATTGAATTCTTGGGGTTCTTTGATATGCTGAATCTAACCATGTATTTAGATTTTGGATATTGGACCATAATAGGTGAATGTCCAATTTAAAATTTTTAAGTTCTTAGACCACATTCAATCTGTGTTAGAAACTTATGCTGTGTCAAATATTTAATCACAATCCAAATCCAAAGCTGTATCAAGCTTGAATGTTGTGTCCATACTTCCCCCAACTGTTCAGGGTTCGACCTCTGCGGTCGTATCAAGCTGCGCCCTGCGGAGCATTTTATTTTAACCTATAACATGAAATCAAACAGACCTGGAAAAATCCAATTGCATGAGGTCGCTATCTATATATATTTATGTTTATGTTAATATCAGGTTATGTGAACGTCGGCAGTCTTCGGGGGTCATGTCAATGGTTAATTAGATGGTGGCTAGACTACAGTACACATGAAATGCTGATATATATTATAGATTCCATGCATTGTTAATTGTTTATTTCAGATTTATTGTAATTTGGATATACGTTTTAGTATGTTATAAATCAAATATGAGAATTTGAGTCAAATCAGTGAACATGAGTTTGACAGCTAATGCCCCTTTGAAAATGGTTTCTGCCTCAGTCACAGAAGCAAGACTTTAACAGCTAATGCCCCTTTGAATATGGTTTCTGCCTCAGTCACAGAAGCAAGACTTTAACATGCTGTTTCAAGTAGCAGTGGTGGAGGTGTCATCAATTGTTAAGTTTGTGATTCACTTATTAAGAGAAACCTATTATGTAAATAAATAATATTTGGTATGCAGTTGTATTAGCATTGGCAGAATGTCATTTATGGAGATTATTGGACCTGAACCTTACCTAAGTCTCAGTCCATGGGCTTTTTGAAATTTAAGCATGGTTATATTTAACATCTTAAAAGTTTGTGATTAGGCAAGTTTAAGTTAAAATACTATTAAAATGGTTAGTCAATAAATATATTATAGTTACACAGTTGTATTAATGTTGGGCATTACTAATTTCAATAAGGTTTTTTTGGCCTGCCCCTCAGTCTTGTCCATATGAAACTTTTGCATTATACAATGTACTACATACATCAAAATTACACACAGGTGAGACATATCTCTGTGTCAACAGTTTATTACAATATTATTTACCCTAGATTTCAGGCAGTATTATAGTAGCATTTTCATTTTATTTTTCAGTTGCCATTCAACATATTCTTTATTCATCTACCATGCGTTACTATAGAAATTTGTTTTACGTAACATTTTTTAAATTTGATATTTTTCAGATTTTGAAGCGTGGAGCACATATCAATGATCGAGATGGCCTTACAGACATGACATTACTACATTATTCTAGCAAATCAGGAGCTGCTGGGATAGGTGATTCTGAAATTGCAGCTAAGGTTTCGTCCATGTTAATATCAAAAGGAGCAGATGTAAATATAAGATGTAGGTGGACCAACATGACTGCTCTACATTATGCTGCATATTTTGATGTGGTACCTGTGATAAAAGTCCTTTTGAAGGCAACTAAAGCTTTAGGTATGAAAAAGTTTAAAATAACTGTCAGATTAACTTAAGGTTTTTTTAATTTATCAATTATTTGAGGTATGGGGACAAAAGTATTGCCATTACAGATTGTTGCAACAAAATTTGGGATGGGCTTTTTGATTATCTTTGGCAACCTCTTTATGAGTTTTTGGCCATGTTGCATCAATGATTTTTATGCATTTTTGTATTTTTTGCAGAATTTGTGATGAATAAAGAGCAACATGTTTTAAAAGCACATCAAGACTTACAAATAAATCAACATGGCTGAAATCATCAGTTGACCCCCTAAAGCAGTTATTGTCCTTGAAATACAAGTTTTTTCTTTTTCCATTTGAGTTTTCTGCAGAAATTATAGAGAGAAAATGTAAAACAGAAAATTATCAGGACAACAAAATCAAGACAAACAAGTCAACATGGCCAAATCATCAATTGATTTCTTATAAGAGTAATTGCCCTTTCAAAGGGGATTCATACCCATTTTATGTTGAAACTATAGCTGTTAGAGAGAATCTTCAAAAAATGAAAATAATAAGCACAATGATATCTGTAAATCAGTCAATTTACCCCTTCTAGGAGACATAGGAGATGGTTTTGGTTAAGATTTATTGCTAAGGTCCAATTCCATGATGGACATGAATGATGATGATATACAAGGAAGGGCACAGCGTTTCTTCATCTATTTGACAATCTCCAGAATCCAGTTACAAATTTAAGTGTTTAACAAATAAATGAAGGAGATATAAAAACAAACAATTGTTGAAGGCCGTACGGTTGTCTATAATTGCTTACATTCACTTCATTTGAACTTTGGTGGATAGTTGTCTCATTGGCAATCATACCACATCTCCTCATTTTTATAAAAAAAATGTCTAGAGATTGTCTTGAACTTTACATAAGTTTCTATAAGAATAGGCTAATAAAGCATTTTAAAACATAATCATAATGAAAATAATTATTATTTTACAATTCTACAATGATTTTATCATATCAGATATTCATATAAGATCAGTTAAATGGGTACTATCATAATTGTATTTTGGATGAAATGACTAAGGGTGAGTTACTTATTATGCTAAGTGAAGTATTATCATTTTCACAGTTTGACTTTATTGTTTACAGATGTAGATAGTATCTGTTCAGAATTTGACAATGGTGGTGTCTTACATATCGCAGCATCTAATTTAGCATATGAAGCAATAAAGGTGTTACTACAGAATGGTGCTAATCCTTCATTAAAAGATGATAAAGGACGAACACCAATAGGTTTGTTTTTAAGAAGAATATATATGCCAATAAAGGGGTATGAGTGGTAAGTTGCCAATTTGGCTCCTTTTATAAATCCATTATTTCAAGATGTAAAGTTTTTCAAGTTGATAATTAAAGTAATGAGGAAATAAAATAGAACAATTTTTGTTGAGTTTTTCTTATGATTTGGAAATACTAATATTGATCAAGTTGGAATATGTCATGCAGTAGTTCCCCTATTGTGCAAGTCCTTAACCAACAACTACCAGATTTGAAAGGACTAAAACTTAAGCAATACATATCTTTGAAAAACAATTACTCTCCTGAAGGATGCCACCAAGGACCATTGATTTTGTGAAGTGAAGTGAAATTTACTCCTTAGGAACAACAATCAAATTGGTATCTGGATGGATTCAAAGCATGAAAATTTGATTACTAAATAGGCATAAATATGTAAATCATCAGGTAAATTGTACAACAATAAGAGGGACATCCAAAGTCAATGTATGAGTGTCATTTGATACAAATCAGTGTTGTCCTTGATATCCAGTGAAGCAATCAGAATTTTTGAAGTCTTTTTCATAACAGACAGAAGCCTATGTCTCAGACATAGATTCAATATATAACTTGAAACTGGAAGAAGTGTACAAATTCTGTCTTCACCATATTAACAATGGTATTTCTTTACAGAATGCATTCCAGATCCTAGTGATTTAGACTCAGACCCTGATATGGGAAAACTAGTGATCAAATTAAAGAAAGTTTTACAAGAAGCTAGTCAACCAGCACCTAAATTACCTCCACCAAATTATGATCTAGTCCAAAGTAAAGTAACTCTACAGTCATTAGGACTGGACCTGGGTGATAAAGTTGTGGTCGGGGGATTAAAGGTAAGTCCTTACCAGATAGATCCATATATGTTTCATTTTATAATAAAAACCTTCTTAATTGGGGCTGTTCAATCCCATACTTGTCTGATATGCCAACAGCACTACTGGTAACAGCTTAAAATTTTATTTTAATAAACAGCTACCCAATAATTTGATGATGATGGATGGCTGCTTAATGTCCAGCTTCCCAATAATTTGATGATACTGTTCCTGACAGTGAATTTGATGGTTGATGGGTTGTTTAAATTGGTTAAATGACCCATGAACAACATGGCGTGGTCTCATTGGCCTTGTAGTCTTAATAAGAATGTAGTTGTTCAACATCTGCTTAACAGACCACTTCAACATTAAACCACAACTAAAAGGCTCTTGCTCCAATTGGATGCAAAGGTGATGAACTAGTATGCGTTTTAAACAGTAGGTTGGGGGTTTACCATCGACACTTCAGTTATCTCATCCTCAAATACTAAAAATTATTGGCACGAATGAATACATTTAAAAAAATGTTTAAATACAACAAACAATAAACATAGGTAGGTATCAAAGAAAAATCAGCACAAGAAAATGTACTGGTATGTGCACAGCATTGAATATAACCTTTATCAAAGTCAGATTCTAATCGCAATCAAAAATATATTATGGACTTCACCACAAATTATTCACAATAAGACATTATTGAAAATAATTGTGAACAGATTTTTCATTTGAACCTTTTTACAAAAAGTAGCGACATGACCAAAGTTAAGAATTTGTGAAAGTTCCATAACATTATTTGTTGATCTTATTTTGTTTTTCTGCCTTAGTATTTGTATTTTGAAATGTTGCAAGAGAATGTTAGATACAGATTAAGTCAACATTTTTCTCTTTTGTTGTTCCTAGAGATATTCCCATGAAATATGTGGAAAGATGGCAAATGTTATGTTTCTGTTCAATAATCTGATTATCTTTTT
Organism: Mytilus californianus; assembly: GCF_021869535.1. Classification (NCBI taxonomy): domain Eukaryota; kingdom Metazoa; phylum Mollusca; class Bivalvia; order Mytilida; family Mytilidae; genus Mytilus; species Mytilus californianus. Next base: position 110,143,099 of record NW_026262581.1, read on the forward strand.
AAATTTTAAAAATAATGATAAGAATTCTGAAAACAAGTTAAAGTTTCATAATAGTTGTGAGAAGTGTATTTCATTGTTCTAGATTATGCAATATTTTTTTTCCATTTTGCAAATGACTATGTTTACTGAACCTATTCAAATGTTTGAAATAGAGCCCATTTTATTTCCTTTTTAAATTAAAACTAAATCAAAGGGTTTGCATTGACATTTACATTATATTTCCTAGACTGGAACATTACGATATTGTGGACCAACAGAGTTTGCCAATGGTATTTGGGCAGGAATAGAACTAGATGATCCAGGTGGCAAGAATGATGGTAGTATTGGTGGGATATCTTACTTCCAGTGTCCTCAAAATCATGGTAAGTCAAATTCAAAGAACACTGACTTTTGTCAAAATCACGGTAATTCAAATTTAAGGACCACTGACATTTGTCACAATCATGGTATGTCAAATTCAGAGACCACAGGCTTCTGTCAGGAACATTGTAAATGGAATTTTCTTTACATCAACAACAGAGGGTATATATTTATACTAGATTTTTAGTATATATTCCTTAACCCTGTATTATAAATAAAGCACTTAGGTACCATTTTTAGCACATTTTTCTTGTACTATTTTGTACTGTTGAATATTTGTGGTAATAACTTTTTTTATGTACACGTGTATGTCTTCTGTATAACTGTAAGTTGAAAGTTTACATGTTAATAGAAGATAGTTAACAGTTGACTCTCAGCACCTGTAGAGCATTGAAGCAGATATATTTCAAACTAATTAGTATATAACTTCTTCAGTAATACTGATGTATAAGGATGTATATTAAAAAACAGAGCTGATCTTCAAGGTATTCTGTCTACAACTATACATCATGTACTGTGTTATAAACCTAGTTAAAGCTGACAAGAAAAGGCATCACTCGACTAACGAAGCTATATTTTTATAAAGCAAAGTAATTCGAGTGGTCTAGGTGGTTGAACACAGTGCAGGCATAGTTGCCTTGATGTTACAGACTCATGGGTTCAATTCCTGTTGAGGGAGGAACAAAAATTTGCAAACACAAATTTGCAGTTCTAACATTCTTTGGCTAAATTTGAGAAAGTATAAATATATATATATATACCGGTATATTTTTTTTATAATTGATAAAATTGCTTGAAATTATATTGAAAAATAATTATTTAAAAATAATTTGAGGACTTATATTTTAAGGTATCTTTGCTCCAGTAAGTAAAATAGCTAAGCCAGGAAGTACACCAGCACTTCGCCCATCGTCCGCATCATCACCTTCTAAGTCATCACCTAATAAAACAGTTCCAGTAGATGTGTCTAATGTGAAAGCAAGAGTAGATACAGGTAACAGAGCACTCAATCTATTTTAATGAGGCTAGTAGATATGTCTTTTATTTTGTTCAAAATACAAAGGATTTTCTACCTGAGGAATAGCTGTATTTGCAAAACCTTTCAAAATTTTGGGTCCCCAATTCTCTTCAACTTTGTTTTGTTCTTTTTTTTGCCTTTTAGATTTGTTTTATTAGAGCTTCACTGATGAGTCTTTTGTAATCTGGCGTACAAAATGTAAGCCTGGTATCCTTGATGAGTTTTTTTTTTTTTTGTCGAGCCTGCGACATTTAGATCCAGAAAGCGAGACATAGAGATCCTAATTCCTCCATCTGTGTCATAATATAGGTTCAGTCTGTGGTTAAAGTTTCTTTTAGACATCAATAAATTTGTCAAACCTTCATGGAATTTAATGAAATTTGGACAGAAGCTTGTTTATGACCAAAATACAGTATCCAGAGCAAAATTTTGAAAATGGACTTAGTATTTTTATATAGTTAACAAGTAAATACAGTCTGGGGAAAAAGTTTGTTACACTTCAATTTCTTTGTCAAAGCTTCATAGAATTTTATGAAACTTTGGCAAAAGCTTTTCTTAAATTAAAAGATAATGTCTGAAACAACTTTTGAAAATATTTATTTTCATTTTTCCATATATTACTGATAAAGGGACATTTTTTTTTACAGTATTATATATTGAACAAGTAAATACAGTCTGGGGTTAAAGTTTGTTACACACCAATTACTTTGTCAAACCTTCATAGGATTTTATAAAACTTTGACAGAAACTTATAAAGTATAAATCTGGTGTATGGTAGTGAAAAATATTTCTATTTCCAATGATTTACTTTCTGTTTCAAACAACATTAATAAGACACCTAAAAAATCAGGCATCATAGTACCTGTATAAAAAGTATGACATCTGAATATATGGTATAAGTACACGGATTGTAGAAGGATTCAAGTAAAAGAATTGAATATAACAGAAAATTGCCCAAAATAATCAGAAATTACATTGTAATGCCCTGCTCATCAAATGAGAATTGGAAGCGAGGTTATTTCCCTTGAATCATTTACATAATTTGTCTGATTTATGTATAAATAACAAAATCTACCAGAGCCAACAGTTAGTTTAGATTGACTGGAACTGCTTCTTATTAGACCACCTGTTATGCTGTGTAAAACTGCGACAAAAACTGCATTACACAATCTTTGAACACACATGGACCATGTTCAAGGTCATTCAGCTGCAGAGAAACCAAAGAATAGCCTTAATATTATTCTGTGCACTTAAAGCACAAATCAACTGAACCACTTTAAAATTAGTGTATCTATGGAAAGGATGTGCAATTAGAAAACAGATGACACGAGAGCAATAGACACTTATTTTATAAAAGGTGACAAAATCAATAGATTGTTAACATCGGCTACTATACTGATTAAAAGTTATTTCTAAACCATTATCGTACATTTTTAGAAATTTTCCGTTGAATTATGTTATTTAAAATATGCATGCAAATACATAATAACTTATTTTCATTAGCTCACCTGGCCCACAGGGCCAAGTGAGCTTTTCTCATCACTTGGCATCCGTCGTCATCTGTTAACTTTTACAAAAATCTTCTCCTCTGAAACTACTGGGACAAATTTAACCAAACTTGGTCACAATCATCATTGGAATATCTAGTTTAATCGATGACCCTGTATGCCAACCAAGATGGCTGACATGGCTAATAAACAGCTGCGCCATGAGCGCATGATATGCCTGTCGCTTTTTCAAAGAATAAAGTTCAATAACTTCTCAATTTCATATCAGAAATTTATGAAAAACTAAAGGGAGGTTATCTTAATAGATATAAACCAGTCACCAAAGTTTCATGAAAACTGCTCAAAGCACTTTAAAGACATTGTCTGAAAACTGAAAAATCACCCCTTTTTATTATGCTACCGCCGTAGCGGAGGGGGCATTAAGTTTTACCCTTGTCCGTCTGTACGTCCCGAAATTGGTTTCCGTTCTCTAACTTTAGTTTGCCTCAACCAAATGTTATGAAACTTATACACAATGCTTATTACCACAAAACACAGATCAAGTTTAAATTTGGGTGGCGTAACGTTACTTTTACCTTTTCTAGAGTTATGCCCCTTTACAAATGGAAAAATTGCTTAATTTTTCATTTCCATTCTCCAACTTAAGTTTGTCTCCGTTCTCTAACTTAAGTTTGTCTCAAGCAAATATTATGAATCTTATACACAATGATTATAACCAGAAAACACAGATCAAGTTGGAATTTTGGTGGCGTCACTTTTACTGTTTTAGAATTATGCCCATTTACAAATGGAAAAATTGCTGAAATTTTCGTTTCTGTTCTCTAACTTAAGTTTGCCTCAACCAAATGTTATGAAACTTATACACAATGCTTATTACCACAAAACTCAGATTAAGTTTGAATTTGGGTAGCGTCACTTTTACCTTTCTTCAGTTATGTCCCTTTATAACATTATATGCATGCAGGGGCATCATCTGTGTCCTATGGACACATTCCCCATTTATTCATGAATAAAACCCCATAACTTGGAAACGTAAAATCTAAAATTTATAAAAATCAAAAGGGAGCTTATGTCAAAAGATATAAACAATTCACCAAAGTTTTCTTGCAAATTGGTGAAAGTGTTTTTGAGTAATTGTCTGAAAACTGGAAAATCCCCCTTTTTATACGACCGCAAAAAATTTTGCAGTCGTATATTGGTATCACGTTGTCGTCATCGTCCGAAGACATTTGGTTTCCAGACAGTAACTTTAGTATTAGTAAATAGAAATCTATGAAATTTAAACATACGGTTAATAACCACAAAAGGAAGGTTGGGATTGATTTTGGGGGTTATGGTCCCAACAGTTTAGGAATTAGGGGCCCAAATAAGCATTTTTCTAGTTTCATGACAATAACTTGTGGAACAGTGTATGGATCTCTCTGAAATTATACCACAAGTTTCCATACCACAAAGGGATGGTTAGGATTGGCTTTAGGGGGTTATGGCTCAAACGGTTTAGGAATTAGGGGCAAAAAAGTGAGAAAAAACAAGGGTGTCCTGGTTAATGGACAATTACTTAAGTACAAATTACAGTGTAAGGGAGGTAATTCAAACACAATTTTGAATTACCTCCCTTACACTGCTTTTAAATAGTGTATAAAGAATTTTTGTATTGTCTTGAGGTGATTAGCTGTCAATTCATTTTTAGAAGTTATTATTTTAATCATTTTAAAAATGCTGATTAAGGTAAATTAATGTATGTCATTTTCTATTTTATGACTCTTATGATGTATTTAAATGGGTTATTATGGTTGCAAACTCCATTGGAAATTTGAATTGAAATTATGACCATGACTGAGGAAAAGATTTTTTTTTTTTGGAAAAAAAGGGGGGAAGTTTAAATAAAAATTGTGGGGGGGACAATTTTTTCTCCTCAAGATTTCAGAAATCAAAACGAAAATATCCTTCAAATTTTTTTTTTTTTTTTTAAAAGGGAGGGGGGGGGGGTCAATTCACAACAGCATAGTGTATTGCACAAAAGGCAAAAAATTGAATATAAATTCAAATCATATAACCAATTCTAAGTTCTTTGACTACAGTTATTCTGTGTCAGAAACCTATGATGTGTCAAATATTTAATTACAATCCAAATTCAGACCTGTATCAAGTGCGAATATTGTGTCCATTTTTGCCAAAACTGTTCAGGGTTGGACCTCTGTGGTCGTATCCAGCTGCCCTGGGCGAAGTAATTTATTTAATGAATAAAACCCCTTAAATTGGAAACTTAAAATCTAAAATGTATAAAAACAAATGCAAATTGGTTAAAGCATTTTTATACGACCGCAAAACATTTTAGCGGTCGTATATTGGTATGATGTTGGCGTCGTCATTGTCCGAAGACACATTGGTTTTCGCACAATAACTTTAGTTTAATTGAATGGATCTTTATGAAATTTTACGCTAAGGTTCAATACCACAAAGGGATGGTTAGGATTTACTTTGGGGGGTAATGGCTCAAACCGTTTAGGAATTAGGGGCAAAAAAGGGGGAAAAACAAGGGTGTCCTGGTTAATGGACAAATACTTTAGTACAAAACATAATTTAAAGCAGTGTAAGGGAGGTAATTCAAATACATTATTTGAATTACCTCCCTTACACTGCTTTTAAATTATGTATAAAATAATGGTGAATGAACAATGAAGACAATTTAAAAGCAGTGTAAGGGAGGTAATCCAAATACAACGTTTTGATTACCTCCCTTACACTGCTTTTAAATTATGTTTGAAGAAATGCATATTTGTAAAGGAAGACCAGTAAAAATATCTGCAAATGTTGCATCTTCTTTTTTTAGTCCCCTACCGTCTGTCTGTCTATCTGTTTGTTCGTCTGTCTGTCCTTCTGTCAGTCCGGTAAATCAGTTTTCCACACTCAGGGAAGCAATTTATTGAGTTATTGTCTGACATGTTGATGACAGACAGACGGACGGACGGACAACGGTATACCATAATGCATCCTATAAACAGGCGTATTAAATTAGAACATAGGAGTCAAATGCAAGTTTTGTCTGCCATTTTGAAAACCGTTATAAATAGAGAAAATCTGACTAGAACAGAAATGTTCAGAATGTTGAGCTCTGCCAATTGTCCATATACATCAAAACTGTCAGACGACTTCTTATAGGAGTTATCGCCCTTAAATGACAAATAGTACCCTTTTTTTCATTTTTGCCTATTATTTGAAAACTATAATAGAGAGAAACTTTACATTGCAAAAATGATCTGCAAGACAAGTTCTACAAATAAGTTTACATGGTCAAAATTGTCAGTGGACTCCTTATAAGCCCTTTGATTTTTTCCTAATTTTTGCGTTTTTGCAGATAGAAACTTAAATAAGCAAAAATGATCAGCAAGACAAGATCTACAGTTTTTTTTAAAGTTAACAAGTAGATACAGTCTAGGTTTTAAGTTTGTTACACATCAATTACTTTGTCAAAGCTTCATAGAATTTTATGAAAATTTGGCAGAAGCCTTTTTACGATTAAGAGATATGTCTGAAGCAAACTTTTGAAATTTTTTTTTTTCATTTTCAATATTTTTTTGACGGATATCTTTTTTTCAGTTAACATTTACAAACAGTCTGGGATTAATTTTTTTTTTGACATGATGAATTTGTTAACCTTCATGGATTGTTATGAAACTTGGACAGAAGCTAATCTCCAAGACCAAGAAATAACATCAAAAGAAAAAGTTTGATTTTTTTTTTTAATTCTGTGCTTTACTGATAAATGGTCTCACTTTTTAAGTCAACATTACACTTTAACACTGACAGCAGCAATCGCAGGCGAGAAACAGGGTTCTGAGAAACTCCTTAATTTTTTAATTTTTTTTAGATAATTGCATCATAATCTTGCTACCCTAATTATGCTTTACTTCCCACCTGGCCTAAATTTTAAGTATCTTGTTCATAAAATTAATTGTAAAATTTGCCATTCTTTATATTTGTGCTTTAATTTTTATTAAAAATTTAACAGGTGAGAAAGTAAGTTACCTCTGTAAATGTTTCTATTTCAGAATTTGTCTCATTAAAAAGAACATCTGCTAGTTTGGAATATTTTTCAATCTTTGTTTAAGATTGATCCAAAATAATATGGGAACGAAGTTCCCAATAACAGAGAGCATTCAATAAAACAAAAAATCAATATACAAATGAACTAAAATCGTTAACTTTTTTTTAAACTATTATAACTTTTACTAAAAAATATTTTAGTATGAAAAAAATGTTACCTGAAGCAGATAGCATTTCTTTGTTTACATTGAAAATGATGTCATAAATAAAAGTCCTGACAACAGGAATTGGATATGTTTCCATATTTCAGTTACTTTTGATCAGACATTATGCTGTGAAATAATTGTTTGCAATTTGGTATAGAAGTATTTATTGTTAAGCCCTCATTCATGAGGTCAATGATGAAGGGTATCTCAAAAGTCACAGATTTTTTTTAAATTGTAGTGATTTTTCAATGTCATAATTTTTAAAATGAAAAACGGTATTTTGGTGACCTTACTGTAGTACATTTCTCTGCAGTCTTAATTTTGCAAAATGTTCAGTATTAAAAGAATTATTTCTACAGACTACATCATTTTTTACATGTAATATCTGCTTTATATTATACTTATTAAATGGTGAATTTTGGTAAATAGTGAGAAGCCTAAATTTACTAAAGTGTTTGGTGATAGATTGTTTTTCAATTAGCTCATTATTCGTGTCTCAAACAAAAATTTATGGAAAGTTGGTATAGACTGAATGGTCATATTTTTATCGTTATTTCATGTAAACTTTGCTCACACTTTTTAATTACCCTTTTCTGAACCTCTATGACCACTTGTTCTTCACGTGACTCTATTAATCGGAACCTCTCGGATTTTTACATAACGATCTAACGGTAGAGTACTTCCGCTTTGTCAGAGCGGTAAAATCAAGTTGAGTTCAGCAGTTCAATGTACCTGATCAAAGATGAGTAGTATATTATCAAACACTCCAACAAAGTTGATGGAAGCCGAAAGGTGTTTTAAGAGGGCTTGTGACGAGATCCTATCGCTGAACAGAAAGATCGAAGACTTTTCAAAGCGATACGACATGGCTAGAAGAGAAAACAGGCGATCGTACCGTTACAACCTCAGGTTGCAGATTGCAGTTGTCGAAGGTGTTCGAAACATGTTCTACGAATATGCTACCAAGAAGGCAGATGAAATTTCGGAGCTTCGATTTCAAGTCAACGTAGAGATGTCAGATGATGAAGATGATTTCAGTTCTCGTGGGTACTCCTTGTCAGCCGTACTGGACGACGATGAAGAGTCGTCACAAGAAGATTCTGACCACGACGATGAAGATGAAGTAGACGAAATGGAAGTCAGCTAAACCAACCAGCTTGAGGCTCCTTATTATAAAGGCTCTTTTAAGAGCCACACAAATATTTCAAAAAGAGTCTAAAATTGTTTTGCCTGATTATGTCGGACCAGTGTTCTCCCCAGGGTCTTAAAGCAACTGCGTCTTAACGTAATTAATAGTCCCTCCAACATTGAAGCACACAGCATGTTCAGTTAACAGAGCAGTTTAAAATTAACATATTCACATTAAACTTATTCCAAAGTTAAATGTTGAATTTATAGTCCTCCACTGGAAAACGTTGCACACACACACAATAACCATTTACAGGAATGTATATATAAGAATTTACGATAGAATGTATTATAAACATGGCACTGGCTACGGTTACATTGAAATGTAACAATAATAAAATAATTATTGTTACATTGGAGACTAATTGCCGGAATATAGGTTTGGGTAAGGAACTGATTAATTACGAATGTAACAATAATATTTGTGTCTACGGTTACATTGCGTTATTGTTACATTAAAGAATGCCACATACGCTAGATTTATTAAACTTTAACCTTCTATAGTTTTGATATGTACAAGATAATATTTGTAATAATGATAATGATAATAATAATATTATTTATATTCAACAAATAATGTGTTTAAATAGATTAAGTATTAATTGTTTTGATCATGTTGATGTTCTTAAAGATACTGCTACAGTTTAGTAATGCCAAAGGCGAAACATATAGTTTAATGGTTCATTGTTAAGAACTTGGACTGTGAAAAGTGTTCACTTCTATGTATTTAACTGCACACCTACACATATTACTGTCATTACACTTTGAACAATGGATGAAGCGATTGAAACTCAATTAAACAAAAATTTTAAAAATTGTATCCAATATTGTAAATATCAAATAAAAGTTTTCAAGTTTTATTTTAATACATATTTCTAGTCCCATTGTACATTGCAGTGCATTGAATAAATGACGACGCAACAATAACACAATGTAATGGTAGACACATATATTATTGTTACATTCGTAATTAATCGACTCCTTACCCAACCCTGTATTCCGGCAATTAGTCTCCAATGTAACAATAATTATTTTATTATTGTTACATTTCCATGTAACCGTAGCCAGTGTGGAATGTATTTGAAAATGCTGAATACTGAAGTCTACCAATGTCATGTTCATTGCAATGGAATTTTGGGGGTTATGGCCTAAACCATTTGGGAAAAAGGGGCCAAATCATTACTATTTTAATAATTTGTATAAATTGCTCATTTCTTGAGCAATTTCAAAGGGGTTTAATTCAGTCTTAAATTCTTGGGGTTCTTTATTGTGCTGAATCTAACCGTGTATCTAGATTATGGACCCTATTTTTAATTGGTCCACATTAAGGTCCAAAGTGTCCAAAATTAAACTTTTTTAACTTTAACAAATATTGAATTCAAGAGGTTTTTGATATGCTGAATCTAAACATGTATGTAGATTTTTGATGTTTGGCCCAGTTTTCAAATTGGTCCAAATTGGGATCCTAAATGAAACTTTGATGGGGTTCTTTAATATGCTGAATCTAACTGTGTTTAGATTTTGGATTTTTGGCCCCAGGCCCATTATTAAACTGGTCCACATTGAGGTTCAAAGGGTCCAAAATTAAACTTTGATTTCACAAAAAATAGATATAGCATCATCATATTCTAACTGTAGAAAATATGACACTTTGAAAATATTTCATATAAAAATTATTTTAGACCTGGAGAGTCACCTTTACCAGGTAAAAATTTTTTTTATTGAAGTATATTAAAGTATTAATATTTTTATTAAAATTTCAAGGTATTATAACTGTATTCATCATCCAATGTAAACAGATATACACATCAGTATAAATGTTCAAAATTTCATCAATGGATCAAACAGATTTCTTTTTGTCAACATCCACATCAACAGAATTATATGACTTCAATCTTTCCTTCTTTTTTTCTGTTCTCTTCTATTTACCTATAGATATGTTTAAACTTGTATACACATTCGTATCATCGTTCTTTTTATATTAGATTTATACACTTTTATTCCAACTTGGATGATATTAGAGGTACCTTTTTCAATCTTTCCTCATTCATAAATATTGCAATAAAACTCGAAAGATATTATTTTGACCTGCAGTTGGAGAACTTGTGTTGGTCAGAAAAACTGAAATATTCTTCAAAAGTTAAAGAGGAAAGGAGCACAACAGTTCTTTAAAGCAGTGTTAGCTGCCCAATTTATGACCACAGAATTGAATCAAACTCTCAAATTTCAATTATAACATACTAAAGCGTATATCATCCATATGAAACAATAATCAATGCATGAAATCTGTATAAAGTACCAATATTTTATGGATATTTTACAATAAAGACACCATCTAAATCAGACTAATTAACAATTAACATGACCTTTGAATATTGGTGTGTTATGAGACCTGATATAAATACAATAAAAGAAGAATGTGTCTGAGGACTCGATTACCCCTGTTCAAGCTTTGCAATTTTTCAAGTTAATAAGGGGCATAACTCTAGAACTCACTGCCAAAATTCAAACTTTGTCTGCTTGTTGTGGCTCTTAGGGTTGTGTATGAGTTCCATAAAATTTGGATAAGGAAAACATACCGGTAAGTTAGAGTGCAGAAATGAAAATGGGATGGACAGACGGAAGGACAGTCTGAGTTAAGGGTAACAGTTAATGCCCCCATTGCCTATGGAGGGGGGATAAATATGAATAGCTTCCTTGTAATGTTTTGTAGAGAAATGACCTCTGTCACACTAAATGTTTAGCTTCTTTGTTATGTTTCATTGAGAGATCACCATTGACACATAGTAAGGCTACCTTTTTTGATATAAATTTATTGAGAGATCACCTTTGACACATTGAAAGGCTACATACCTTCTTTGATAAGTTTTATTGAATGATAAATTCTGACACATTGAAATGTTAGCTTTGATATGTTTCATTGAGACATTGAAAGGTTAGCTTCCTTGTTATGTTATTTCAGATACATTGAAATGTTAGCTTCTTTGTTATGTTTCATTGTGAGATAAACTCTGACACACTTATAGGTTAGCTGCATTGCTGTGCCTCATTAAGAAAGCAACCTTGAAACACTGAAAGATAAACTTTTTTGACACATTCCCTGTTTCCATTCTCATTTTTATTCTGTGTATGTGTTACTTATTTATGCCCCCTTAGCAAGACAAAGGGGGCATTAAGCTTTACCCTTGTCTGTCTGTTAGTATGTCCCTAAATTGGTTTCTGTACTCTAACTTTAGTTTGCCTCAACCAAATACTATGAAACTTATACACAATGCTTATAACCAGTTTATAAATGGAAAATGGCTGAATTTGCCATTTTGCACTCCAACCTTACTGTGCCTCAACCAAATGTTATGAAACTTAAGCACAATGCTTATTACTACCAAACACAGATCAAGTACGAATTTGGGTGGCATCACTTTCACTGTTCTCAAGTTATGTCCCTTTATTGACTGGCATATTAACTATCTTATTTACATATATCAACTTCCTATGTTGCAGGATTGAAGGGTAGAGCACCATCGATAACAGATCTTGGTGATATAGAATATGGTGACAGAGTTATAGTTGCTGGACAACGTAAAGGAACTGTCAAATATGTTGGTGAATCAAAATTTGCACCAGGTTAGTAAAACAAATGTTATGAAATATTGATATATTTTCAGCTGAAGTATAATTGTTGGAAATAAAACATTCCAGGTTGAAATTGTCACATGGTTTTGTCTTTTTCACACAACTTCTCTCTATAAAAAAAGTGACAGTTGTTTCCCAGTGGATACTTATCTTTTGTTAGTATTTGAAAGATTAAACATTATTAATGATTAAGACATTTGTATGCAAAAAAATGAACATGGAAAGATGAAGATATTTGTGATCTTAACAATAAAACATACAATTAACAGTTACTAGAAATTCATGCACCCAGATCAAAGCAGATGATGTAAAAGTTTAAAAAAAATATAACTCTAAAATGACTGTACAATGTGAAAAAACCCCATGAAAAATGATATAAGATGTATTCATTGCACCCACCCTCCCTCACTCTCCTAGACCAACTGAGCTGTGTGATTCATGTCCAGTCATTCTCTGCTATAAACAATATAACTTTGATAATTAATAAACAATGAATCTTTCTAGTGGGGCAATTGAAACATAACTTGAGCAGAATCATCCTTAGGATGTCTCTTCAAAAATTTATCTCTACATGAAGTTCATGTAAGATAATGTAACATAGTAAGTACTTGTGACTGGTTGATTTCTTCCTTCTGTTTAACACAGGTATATGGTATGGTATTGAATTGGACCGTCCTGTTGGGAAAAATGATGGATCAGTAAATGGGGAGCGATATTTTCAGTGTAAAACTAAACATGGTGTATTTGCTCCTCTCTCCAGAATACAGAAGTAAGTCTAACTCCTCCATGTAATGGACAGAAATTACCGTTTCCCAAATATTTAAAAAAAAAGAGTACATATTAATCATGATGTTGTATTTAAGTTTACATATGTAGTTAAAAAAAGTAAACATTAATCATGATGTTGTATTTAAGTTTACATATGTAGTTAAAAAAAAGTACAAAGCATTCAAATTTTCAAGCAACAGCTTGAAGTTGTATTTGTGATGAAGTTCTAAGGGAAAAAAATTGTGTTTGTGTTTGAAATGTTTTGGAAATGGTTTTGTTTTTTAAAGGCTACTGATATTCATGACTTAGAGAACTGTAAAAGTACATTGAAAAACAATTTTCAGTGATCATTGGCCACACAATAGTTTCAATTTATTGTTTTGCATTTCAATTAACAGGGATATAAATAACCATCATGAATAAAATTGCCAATAAATACTTTAAACCTGGTATCTTAAAAGTTTTATTTTTGTGATCAATTGTTATCTGAAATAATAAAAAGTTTTGTAATAAAATAAGTCTTCCAACTTTTTATATACAATGGAAATTTTTGAATAAATTATGTAAGCTCAGTTCTTTAAAACATTGTAAAATAAGATGGATAAAAAAATTGATATTATCAAATTCAGTAGTTTTACACACATGGTATGTTTATACCCAATGCAACATAGGTGTAGTCACATGATACCGATGATATGCTTTGACTGTGATAATAGGTTAGTTTTGTAAGTACTGGTACTTGAACATGTATACACACACCGTTTTAGATCTAAAATACAATGAATCAGCTTTGAAGTCTTGCTGTACACTGATAAGAGATGTAACTCTTGACAATATTTGTTAGTTTATAATCAGATATTTGCATGAACACATTTAATAAAAAATTACAACATGGTTCCAAAAATAAAAGTGGTTCTTTCACATACAATTTCTTGTTATGGGAGTTATAGCTATTATAAATGCATATATAGATTTGATTATCTAAGAATTTTGATGTTTGGAAATACTGGGGTTTTTTATCTGTAGAAGTCCAGTGGTTAACTGCTTCAGTTAATGCATGTAAAGAGTCCTTAAAAATACACACACATAACAAGCTATAAATCATCCAGAGTCTTTAACACTTAGGAATAAATATAACAGAAATAATGCAAAATCTGCAATAAAAACCCAATTTTCCAAATCACGAAAAACATTAAGATGTGACAACCACTGGTGAGGTTCCTGAAAGTTATTTCTAAAACCAGTTGAATAGATTGTTTTCACCTGAATTTGTTTCTATTTAAGGTTAGGAGATAGAAGATTTAGTTCAAGTGAATCATTAGATGCCATAAGTTGGGGAGCTGTATCAGAGAAGGTGGACAGAAGGAGTAAGTTGTTCTATTATTTTATTTCACTGGATGACAATCAAAGGGATGTCAAACTGTGTTTAAGAAATTTGTTTTAAAGAATAAATATAGGATAAAAAGAGGCAGAAGATACTAGGGGACAATACAATATAAGTACCGGTACCTAGAAAACAAAAACAATGGCCACAAAAGGGCATCAGTACAGTGATTACTAGCCTGTCATCATTTACAACCGTGCCCATGACTACAATCTTAATTGACAAGGATTGCCTGCTTTCCTGCAAAAGGTCGTTAGCTCTCTTACCCTGGGTTCTTTCACCAATAAAAACTTGCCACCACAAGATAGCCATGTTACCACCAGAAGATAGCCATGTTAGCTGGTTGTGGTGTTAAACACAAACAAACAAACAAAAAACAAACTTTGGCCAAAAACAAAATCAACAGTGTTCAACACACTAACAACATCTCACCTACAAAAATATTGGGTGAACGAAGGTATTCTTGAATGGGTAAGCAGATCCTGCTCCCCTAGTTGCACCTTTCTTATTGCTCATGGCAAGTAAAAATTTGATAAGTCACAATCATGGTAAAAAGGATAGGATTCTGGTTATGATATTAAGCATGAAAAAAAAATGTTAGATAAAACTAATTCAGTAAGTGAAAATACATTTTAAAAATTACCTTTACATATAATAAATTAAAAAGATGAATAAAGTATCAAAAGAATTAAACAGAAGGTGTTTTATACCTTCATACATTAGTTTCTGTGACAGCCTTTTAATATTCAATCTTCAAAGTCAAAATTAGTAGTACATTTTTTTAAATAGATTTGAATATATTTTCAGGTGGTTCATTTACTGGCAGATCAAGAACTCCAATTAAAAGGTACATGTTAATAGATTGATAAGATTTCTTTTTATTATAAAAGTAAATCAATTATTAGAACGGATATTACGGTAGTTGAGTATATATTATACAACATAAAATGAGATACAAAGATGTCCAGGAGGTCATTGCTTTTACAAATGTTTCCCCCTACATATACAAGGAATATATGATTGAGATAGCCCATCAATTAAAAAAAAACAAGAGAACAGTTATTCTAAATCCTCTAAGTATAGGATTTTAAAATTGGATGATCCATTTTAATCTTAATATTATAGCAGATTTACTGGATTTGAAGAATTACAGCTAAACTATTTGTGTATGCAGTTTTCATGATGAACTTTTGAAGCCTTAGGCGAGACACTCATTTTTTAAAAATTTTTGTATATACATTCTATTGGCCTGTAGTAGAAATTCTTACAAGCCTGGGTCGGTATGCCTGTGGGCAAGTACGAAGACTGAATATGTAGATAGTTGGTGTACTATAAAAAGAATATTTTGCATGCTTATTTAGGTGAACATGGATTTTTTATTACCTAAACAAAGTGGCCAAGCAGTTTTTTTGCTAATCCTTTGTTTCACATATATTCTATTATTTAATTGGCTAATATTGACAGTTGCTACTCTTCCATTAGTTAGAAAACAAATGCAATATTTACCTAACAAAGAAGCAAACTGGATTTTATGGATGTTTGCTCACAGTCTCAAATAGATAAGCTTGTATAATTAGATAGATGACATTTTTGAATATGTATAAGTTCAGAACCCGTAGATTGTCATGTCAATGAAACTAAAAATATTCTTTTTACAGACCAAAAAGTGGCCACAGCATATCAAGAACTCCTGGATCTAGTTCAGAGTTTAAATTAGAAGTAGGCATGAGTGTGTTTTGCAATAATGAATTAGGTATGTTATATTGTATAGACAGGAATTGAATTGTCTTGAAAAATATGTAATGGCATTTGTGCCAACAAATGTAATGATATTAATTTATTAACACTATAAAAGAGTCTTCAATTACCTTCACTTTTTAATATTTTTTAGAAATGTTTCAGTTATATTAATACTTGCATTAAGGCCATACTAAGTATTTGATATACTTTGCATTATTATTAAAACTAGACTTTTATTATTTTTGAGTTATTACTGATTCACATTATTATAATCTGTTAAAATATTTCAGGTATTGTAAGGTACATTGGCCCTGCAGAATTTGGTGAAGGGCTATGGGTTGGCGTGGAATTACGAACTCCAAAAGGTAAAAATGATGGAAGTGTTCAAGAAAGACGTTACTTTACATGTAAACCAGATCATGGACTACTTGTACGACCAAATAAAATAACTGTTCGGGGAATCAATGGTGCCAAATTACTAGGAGATTACTTTGGGTCCAAGGAAGGAACACCTGAAGATGTTCGGACTGATGGAAGATAATTGGTCATGTGATATTGGAAGTCTTCAAAATGCAATCAAATACATTTCTACCTTCAATATTTATGAATTGTATATTTAAAATGTCTCATTTCATTTTCCTTATTTTTAGAATAATGGAGTTAGGTTTCACTTGATTCTCAATATTTATATTTGTCTGTATAGTATCATTTTTATGTTCTATGGTATATAAGTTCAGATAATCTTTTTATTGTTAAGAATTGTAAACAGTTAAGGATAACAAAATTGTTAGTTACAAGTTGAATTTACAATTATTAACGACAATATTCAGTTACATTGTTGTGTTGAAGCATCACTGACGAAGGGAAATAAAAATGAAAATTTTCCGAAATGTATGTTTGAAGAGTTCAAATAAAATAACCCTTTGCATACTAGATTTATTATTTGATATTTAAGTCCCGATGCTCTGGATAATATTTCAAGAAGACTGTAATAGAATTGAAATGTGTTAGTCTCTCATAAGATGGAACAACAATTCTCAACATTTTATACATTAGGGCTGTTCCAAAATTAATCAGGTGCGGGCGTGGGAGGCACTCAAAATAACTAAATATTGGTGGTTGCTTTTTCCTTAGAATTTTGTAAGAATTAAACATGTAAGTAAAATGAAAATTTTTATTTTATGGGTGGTTGGGGTCTTTAAAAAAGTGCCTTCCAATCCCCCCATGTGCGTATTTCCGGAACATCCCCTTCTCTAATAATAGGGAAATTTTACATAAGGATCTGCTTTCGTATTGTTACAATATTCAATTTAAGAAAATATTATACTTTTGCACAAACTATGTTGTCATGTAATCAGTTAATGCTAATATTCATTGATATGAATTTTTTTCCTAGGTCAATTTTTGAATTTGAACTCTTCATATTAAAATATCAACTAGAATAGTTTTGTGGTAATGAAATTTACATGTTGCTTTTGATTTCAGTTTTCGTTTTCGGAAATCAGTTACCATGTAATGACTATTCACTTAAAATTTAATTTAATTTAAAAATTTATGATACAAAGAAGTAGTACAGTTATTATTGATTTAAGATTTATATACATTTTTATACTGTACATAAACATACATCTGGTGAAATGTTTTACGAAGTATTTACAGCTTGTTTATATCTTTTTATGATATTTGATTCGTAAAATAAGACATCAAATGATTTGGTAATGATTTTAAGATGATTTTTTAACAAGAATTCTCTCAACAGACAGCTGTCAATTTTGTGCAGAAAATCATGTCCTTTGCATGCCAATATATATATATATATATATAAATCCAGTTACATGTTGCATTTATTTCTAAATTTCTGTGGTTTACTGATTATGTTAATTTTTTTTATTTAATTTTTAGCTTATATTTTATTTTCTCATTAATCATTATAAAACCATTCCAGTGATATGAAAAATTTCAAAAGCTTCAATAGCTATAATCATAGCAGAATGTTATGTTGTCATAGCTGTATGTATTATTATTGTTTTGATAGATCTATAATTATAGCTAGAGTAAAAAGATGGGAAGGTATCAAATGACTAATTTATTACCTGAATTCAGACATTGCTGAGTGTCAACAAATCATCCATTTTGGTCTCTTCTGATTATTACACACATTTAAGGCTATGATATCAATATTCAAATCTTTATATTTCATCTTTTCTGATGTGATTTTAACTTGTTATCATAAATGGGTTTAAGAGAGATCAGCAAAAGTTTTCAATGTTGCTTAATATTGACATATCAATAATATCAGATATCAATACCAACCTTATCCAACAACTGTGTTCACCAGAAACAATTGTCTGTATGGTAACTTAGCTTTGCTTTGTCCAATAATTTGTCTACATTTGTGCTATTGGCCAGAAATACAGGCTATGATGGCAGCTATCCTTTATATTATTCCGAAGTTCTTCACTTTAAATAGGTAATTAAGAAAATGTGTAGTCTTCGGATAATATCAGCAAGCACAAGTTTTCTTTGGATAACAGTGTTAACATTTTAGGAATTAATAATTGACCGATACAGGCTGACCTAGATTTCACTAAGACACTTTACGTTGATCAAAAATTGTCAAATTGTGATATATATATATACACTACATAGATTTCAGGGTTATAGGTTGACTATGAAAATCTTTTTTATTAATATATTCATAACATGATAATGAACTTCAACAAATTGTACATCGTCAACCTTATTTGGCAATATTTTTTTCCCATTGAATTGCAAAAATTGTTATTTCTATAAACTGCTGACACATAGAATTATCTGGTATTAATATATGCTTCTTTGGTTATTTTTTGAGAGTTTTATATTTAGAATTTAATTAGCAAGTATTATATTTGCTCTTTGAGTACCAACATGGGACCAAGGTACTTGCATCATTGATGTGTAATGAGTAATAATTTATTTTACTTTTGACCAGCTTTTTCTTTTTTATTTGCAGAAGAGCTTGCACATACATTCCTTTTTTTTCCTTTTTTAAAAATTTTTGTAAATGCTTTTATAGCAGCTGGTGCTGCAATTATTGTTAAATTCATCAGTGTTGTAAAATTTTCTGAAAAAGAAACAAAAAAAATCTCTCACACAATATTGTTTATGTCACAGTGATTTATTTATACATATAACTGCCTGTTCCTCTCGTTTGATTACCTGGCCTTCATTTCACAAAAAATCTTGATTCAAAAAGTCTTTTCAATTCAGTATACTTATGATCAATTTTAGGCATAGTATTTTTTTGTGAAACTGGAACCTTGTACTGCCACACATACCATCCACATATATTTATACTCATGATTCTGGTGCTTATATCATGAATAATTTGTGAGAAAAAATAGTCAAACTTTGTTAAGATCAAATTTATCTTAGTTGTCTCTCTATTGATTTTTGGAGATACTTTCAACATATATTTATTATGTGCTTTTATACAGTTTTTGTTCAACTAGGTCATTATCTTAACCAGCTTAAAATTTTGCATTTCAGTCCAAGTGTTAACATTTTATTTGGTTTATAAAGGGAAAGGCATATGTGTTTTACAAACACATTATTAAGTTGAATTGGCCTTGTGGTATTTTTAGTTGAAACCAAGGAATAGATTGACCTATGTTTCCATACAATTATTGTTGATGTTTTAGATGTAGTTTTTATTGAGGAAACACAAGATGACTTTATAACTTATACAATGATTCAGCAAAATTTTTATACAAATGAAATTATTAACTGGAAAGAACTTGATATAAAATTGTTTTGTTTTGCTTGATTTTATTTGTATGAAATTGGATACATAATTTGTTAAATGCATGAGAAAGGAAAAATTAAAAAAAAAAATTCTATAAAAATCATAAAAAGATGTTCTGTCTTTATTAGCCTTTATCTCAATTAATGAGAAGTACCATGTGAAATTACCCTCATGTCTGACCAGGGTAACATATAGATTTTTGTCTTGCCTTCGAGAAAAGTTGCAGAATGTGAGACATAGGGATTACTCTCTGATGGCAGCATAAACTATTTGTTTAAAGCTTAATATTTCAGAAGGTAAAAGACCTGGATGATTTATACCTTGTATTCAGATGCCTTATGTTACAAAGTTTCAGTCTGTCGTATGTCCATTGTCCTTAATCCTATTTTCTTGGTTCAGCAACTGTTTGAATAAAATATATAACTTTTTTGTCATGTGAAATACTCACTTATTATGTGTAATAGGATAATTATATTTGGTATATGGGATCCTTGCAAGGTATGCATGTCTTGTCAGATAGGGTTCACCTGACCTACACCTCATTAGATAGATTAATGATCGTAGAGGTTAAGTTATTGTGGTCAAGTTCGTTAATCAGATACTATAAGTAATAGGTCAACTATATTTGCCGTGTGGCATGATTGTAAGGTGTACGTGTTCATCTGACCTTGACCTCATTTTAAGGGTTTATTGCTCAATGTTAAGTTTTTTAGTCTGTTTCTCGGATACTATAAGCAATATGGCAACTATATTTGGTGTTTGGAATGATTGTTAGGTGTACAAGTCTGTCTAGCAGGGTTCATCTGACCTTGACCTCATTTTTATGGTTCATTAGTCAATGTTAAGTTTGTATGGTTTAGTACAAATTCAGAAATTATTGCTATTTTTGTCGAGCCTGCGACTTCTGTCGAAGAAAGCAAGACATAGGGATAGTGATCCGGCGACGGCAGTGTTAAACTATTCTTGCCAGATTTTTTGAAACTCAGTGCCGATCAATTATTTTTAAAAGAGTTATGCCCTTGGAAATATTATTTATATGGAAAATTGTATCATTAGCGCTCTTATTTGTACAATTCTTGCCAGATTTTTAGGAAACTTATATCATAGGTTAATATGAGCAATGTCTTGGATGAGTTCAAAAAATCAGTGCCAATTAATTATTTTTAAAAGAGTTACATTGCCACCAGACATCTAAAGTGTGTTGTTGGATTGCCAGACATCTCAATCAGCAATGTCTCATTTATTTATGTCCCCCAGCAACGGACATAGAAATACAGGGTGTCCATCCGTCCGTCCGGTCTTGTTAGGATTCTCACATGTACAATTCTTGCCAGATTTTTATGAAACTTATATCATAGGTTTATATCCGCAATGTCTTGGACGAGTTCGAAAATCAGTGCCAATCAATTTTTTAAAAAGAGTTATGCCCCTTGGAAACATTGATTTATATGGAAAATTGCATTGTTAGTGCTCTCCCATGTACACTTTTTACCAGATTTTTATCAAATTCATCAAAGGTATATAACAGCAATGTCTCAGACAATTTAAAAAATAAGTGCCAATCAAAATTTCTAATGAGATTCCCTTGGAAATATTAAATATATCTGAAATTGCTCTCAAGTCTTCAACTCTCTAGTAAGATAGTTTTAAAAAGTTTTAAAGAACAAAAAAAATTTTTTTTAGTTATTGTCCTTGGACAGATCAGATGAAATTTGTGCAAAAGCGGGGGATTGATTGATTGATTGATTGTTGTTTAACGCCACTTACACACTTTTATTTCGTGGCAGTCAGTTTTTATTGGTGGAGGAAGCCGGAGTGCCCAGAGAGAACCACTGACCTTCAGTAGGAAAACTGACAATCCTAGTCAATTAAAATTAGAGTCGAGTGCACCTGCCCCGTGCGGGATTCGAACTCACAACATCAGTGTTGACTGGCTTGTGATACAGTAGTTTGACTACTTAGACCACTCAGCCACTGAGGCCCCTGCAATGCGGGGAAAATTGGATTTTTTATGAGTAATAGGATTTCTATATTTGGTATGTGGGTTCCTTGCCTGTCAGACAGTTTTCACCTCATTTCATAGATCAGTGAACAAGGTTTTCGTGGTCGAGTCCATATCTCAGAAACTATAAGCAATAGGTCTTCTATATTTGGTGTATGGAATGATTGTAAGTTGTATATGTCTGTCTGGCAGTTATCATTTAACCATGACCTCATTTTAATGGTTCATTGGTCAATATTAAGTTTTCCTGGTTAAGTTTGTTTTTTAGATACTATATGCAATAGGTCAACTATGTTTAAAGCATGTAATCATTGTAAGGTGTACATGTCTGTCTGGCAGGGTTCATCTGACCTTGACCTCATTTTTATGGTGCATTGATCAATGTTACGTTTTCATGGTTTGGTCTGTTTTTTCTTGTATACTATAAGCAATAGGTCAACTATATTTGGTGGGTACAATGATTTTAAGGTGTACATGTATTTCTGGCTTACTTTATCTGACCTTGACCTCATTTTCTTTAATCATGTTCTGTTTATGTGACATCTGTAGTAAAACCTTATATTTAGTACTATCAACATTAATCAATGGTCAGTAAAGCAGGCGAGACATTTCAGCGTGTGCACTCTTGTTTAAAGGACAAAGAAGAATGTGTCCACAGTACACGGATGCCCCACTCGCACTATCATTTTCTATGTTCAGTGGACCGTAAAATTGGGGTCAAAACTCTAATTTGGCATTAAAATTAGAAAGATCATATCATAAGGAACATGTGTACTAAGTTTCAAGTTGATTGGACTTCAACTTCATCAAAAACTACCTTGACCAAAAACTTTAACCTGAAGTGGGACAGTATTATTTTCTATGTTCAGTGGACCGTGAAATTGGGGTCTAAACTCTAATTTGGCAACTTTAACCTGAATTGAGACAGACAGACAGACGGACGGACGGACAGAAGAACTGATGGACGGACAGAAAAACAGACGCACAGACTGAAAAACATAATGCACCTAGGTGGGGCATTAAAAGCAAGATTTATTATTGCAATATCAGGAAAATCTTTATACACTTATATGTGTCAAATACAGAATGCGAGTTCTGATTATTGTGAGTAACACCCAATCGCATTATTCGCAATAACAAAAACCTTGCATTAATTTCTGAATTAACAGTATGTCTATTTCTCAGATACTATAAACAATAGGTCAACTATATTTGTTGTATGGAATGATTACATGGTGTAAATGTTGTCTGGCAGGGTTCATTCTACCTAGACCTCATTTTTAAGGTTCGGTCAATCTTCAATTTTCAATATAAGGTCTGTTTTTAGATCACCGGGGCCCGAAGGGCCCTATGTAAGCTTATGCCATCACTTGGCGTCCGGCGTCTGTCGTCGTCGTCTGTCGTTGTCTGTCGTTGTCTGTCGTCGTCTGTCGTCGTAAACTATTTCAAAAATCTTCTCTGAAACTACTGGGCCAAATACCTTCAAACTTTAACTAAATGTTCCTTAGGGTATCTAGTTTATAAATTGTATCCAAAGTTTTGATCCATTGACAAACATGGCCGCCATGGCTAAAAATAGAACATAGGGGTCAAATGCAGTTTTTGGCTTATATCTCAAAAACTAAAGCTTTTAAAGCAAATCTGATATTGGGTAAAATTGTTCAATTGGTCAAGATCTATCAGCTCTGAATTTTCAGACGAATCGAACAACCCATTGTTGGGTTGCTGCCACCGAATTGGTAGTTTTAACAAAATTTTGCAGTTTTTTGTTATTATTTTGAATATTATTATAGATATATATAAACTGTAAGCAGCAATAATGTTCAGCAAAGTAAGATCTACAAAAAAGTTAATATGACCAAAATTGTCAATTGACCCCTTAAGGAGTTATTGCCCTTTAAAGACAATTTTACACAATTTGTTCATCAAGTTTGCTAACATTAAAAAAATCTTCTCCTCTGAAATACAGGTGAGCGATTCAGGTTCTTGAGAGCCTCTTCTTTAAGATATTATATGTAACAGGCTAAATACATTTGGTGTATGGTGATTGTAAAGTGTACATGTCTGTCTGGTAGGGTTTATCTGACCTTGACCTCATTCACATAGATCATTGATAATGTTAAAATTTATGTGATACTTAACACAATAAAACCCTTCATAATACAGGCTTTCAACTTAGATATAATAACTTCATGTATAAGTAAAGCAGACGAGTCGTTTCAGTTGTGCACTCTTTGAGTTTAAAAAATCACCTGTGAGTGTCACTGTGCAAAAATCTCCAAAAAAATGATCCCATGTCCCATGCTCATTTTATTATCTTCAAATACAGTATGAACAAAAAATGTGTGTCAATGTCAAGATAAAGGAACCAAAAAAAGTTTATTGAACCCCAGCACTGTAAAACCTACAAAATAAATGTGGATAGTGTCCACATGTGGACACAGATGATGCCCCCGCTTGCATATCATATAGTTATAAAGGGACATAACTGAAGAACAGTAAAATAGACGCTACCCAAATTTGAACTTGATCTGAGTTTTGTGGTAATAAGCATTGTGTGTAAGTCTCATAACATTTGGTTGAGGCAAACTTAAGTAGAGAACAGAAACTAAAATTTCAGCAATTTTTCTATTTGTAAACACGCATAACTCTAGAACGGTTGTGTATAAGTTTTATAATATTTGGTTGAGACAAACTAAAGTTAGAGAAATGAAACGAAAAATTCAGCAATTTTTATGTTTATAAAGGGACATAACTCAAGAATGGTAAAAGAGACGCCACCAAATTTCGTACTTAATCTGTATTATGTAGTAATAAGCATTGTGTATAAGTTTCATAACATTTACTAAAGTTAGAAAACGGAAACAAAAAATTTGTTCTTGATCTTAGTTTTGTGGTAATGAATATTGTGTATAGGTTTCATAATGTTTGGTTGGGGCAAACTTAAGTTACAGAATGGAAACTAAAAATTTTGCAATCTTTCGATTTATAAAGGGCATAACTCAATAATGGTTAAAGTGACACTACCCAAATTCAACTTGATCTGTGTTTTATCAGTGGAAGTCAAAATTAAACATTGCATTGTATAAAGCATTGATTGTAGTTGATTCAACTATAATCATGGACAAAGGAAGATAACTCCAATTTTAAAAATAAATTTATATTGAGAAGAAAATAAAAATTTTGCAATTTTTCCATTTCTAAAGGGGCATAACTCTAGAACGGTTAAAGTGACGCCACCAAAATTCAAACTTGATCTGTGTTTTGTGGTAATAAGCATTGAGTATAAGTTTCATAACATTTGGTTGAGGCAAACTAAAATTAGAGAACAGAAACAAAAATTCAGCAATTTTTCCATTTGTAAAGGGGCATAACTCTAGAACAGTAAAAGTGACGCCACCAAAATTCAAACTTGATCTGTGTTTTGTGGTAATAAGCATTGTGTATCAGTTTCATAACATTTGGTTGAGGCAAACTAAAGTTAGAGAACGGAAATGAAAAATTCAGCAATTTTTTCATTTGTAAAGGGGCATAACTCTAGAACGGTAAAAGTGACGCCACCAAAATTCAAATTTGATCTGTGTTTTGTGGTAATAAGCATTGTGTATAAGCTTCATAACATTTGGTTGAGGCAAACTAAAATTAGAGAACAGAAACGAAAATTCAGCAATTTTCCATTTGTAAAGGGGCATAACTCTAGAACAGTAAAAGTGACGCCACCAAAATTCAAACTTGATCTGTGTTTTGTGGTAATAAGCATTGTGTATCAGTTTCATAACATTTGGTTGAGGCAAACTAAAGTTAGAGAACGGAAATGAAAAATTCAGCAATTTTTTCATTTGAAAAGGGGCATAACTCTAGAACGGTAAAAGTGACGCCACCAAAATTCAAACTTGATCTGTGTTTTGTGGTAATAAGCATTGTGTATAGTTTCATAACATTTGGTTGAGGCAAACTAAAGTTAGAGAACGGAAACCAATTTTGGGACGTACGTACGTACAGACGGACAAGGGTAAAACTTAATGCCCCCTCCGCCACGGCGGGGGCATAAAAATATTTTCGCAGTATGTTATTTTCACGATTTCAATGCATAAATATTTTGTACTTGGGTTTAATATGCTTTAGGTTGATAAATGTGCACTAAAATAAAGTTGATGTGTAACGGTATATCCTTTCCAGCACAGGACATTTTAGTGAAGTAAGAGAAAAATTTCTTTTTACAGTAGATGTCAACTAATCTTTAGTGACAAACAAAAGTGTCCTTACCATGTCAATTTTATAATATCAATAGTCTTAAGAAAAAGTTGCAAATGAATTCAACCAAAACTACCAAAGATCTACCATCAAACATATTTGAATAAAAGAACAGAGTTCAAATGTCCCCCGCATTGTACATATTTTAACTATCCAAGGTACAAGGGCAATTACTAAAAAAAAAAACATTTTTTTGTTGTTCTTTAAATTTTTTTTATAAATATCTTAGAGAAATGAAGGCCTCAGAGCATAGGCAATGAGATTTCCGTTATAATTAATATTTCCAAGAATTGTACACATGAGAGCGCTAACAATGCAATTTTCCATATAATCAATATTTCCAAGGGGCATAACTCTTTTTTTTTTTAAATTGATCAGCACTGATTTTCGAATTTGTCTGAGACATTGATTATATCAACCTATAAAATAAATTTCATAAAAATTTGGCAAGAATTGTACACATGAGAACGCTAACAATGCAATTTTCTATATAATCAATATTTCCAAGGGACATAACTTTTTTTTTTAAATAATTGATCGGCACTGATTTTTGAACTCATCAAAGACTTGATGATATAAACCTCTAATATAAATTTCATAAAAATCTGGCAAGAATTGTACACATTAGTGTGCTCACATGGGAATTTTCCATATAATTAATATTTTCAAGCGGCATAACTCTTTTAAAAATAATTGATCTGCACTGATTTTCAAACTCGTCCAAGACATTGCTGATATAAACCTATGAAATAAGTTCCATAAAAATCTGACAAGAATTGTACATGTGAGAGTGCTAACAAAACCAGAGGGACGGACGCCCCATATTTCTATGTCCGTTTATGGGGGACATAAATAAATGAGACATTGCTGATTGAGATGTCTGGCAATCCAACAACACATCTTAGATGTCTTGTGGCAAAGCAACAACACGTCCTAGATGTCTGGTGGCAATGTAACAAAAAGAAAAAACCTTGATGAGATTTATATTTATTGAAAATAACTGCATTTAAAAATTAATCATATAAAAGATAATTACAATTGTTTTGATAAAAGAAAAATATACAAAATGGAATGTACACCATAAAATGATATGTATGAAGTAAACACATGCTACTTTATATGCATATGTATAAGATATGTGGACTAACAACCTATAAAAACACAACATTATTGCAATGATTAAAAAAAAATACCACGATTCACTAGACAATGTGGACACATCACTTGAGTTTGTCAAACATTATTATCTCAGCTATTAGCTGACCCAGTTCAAAATATGTTAAATTTCAACTATCAGTAAACTTTTTTGTCAGTTTATTTGTTTATTGATAAATTTTTACTAACTTCTGTTGTCATTCAATTATGAAAATACCACTTTATAAATTTGGTGCAACTGAAGCGCTTTTCTGGATTTACCTTTATCAGGTATACTCAAACTCCAAATTTTTGTAGCCAAGCGACATTAAATCTACATATTTTATCTGTGATCAAATTTGAAGATATTTTGCTAATAATTTCTAGTAATCAATAATATTAGAAATAAATACAGTTAAAGGTACATGTATAAGGTTTAATGTGCATGTAAATTCACTCTTGGCTGTAAATAGTATAACAATTCTTTTTTTTTATAATAAATATGTACAATATAGACACATTAAACATACATGAGAAATCTTATTTATAATCAAGTATCAAGAAATATACAATTTACAAAAAGCACTTTGAATATAAAAAATAAAACCTACCAGTATCACCTATAAATGCATATTGATGACACCACTCCCCCCCAAAAAGCCAATATATTTTGATGTTTCAAGTTCATACATCATGGACATGTATTTCTTAATAAAATACTTTATAAAAATGATTAAAAATAATATGATTGTAAGCTAAAACAGGGCATATGCAGCTCCCCCAACCATTTTAAAAACATCAAAGTACTATTTTATTATTGGTGCTGAAGATTTGGAGACTTGCCCATATTATTTCAATCATGGCAGCAAAAAACAAGAATTTCAAGAAGTTAAAAAGGCCGTTTATTAAGGTGCTGTGTTTATTTATTACATTTTCCACACTAATTGAAAAGTCAATTTACTAATAATGGCTTTCCACATCCACTGCCTCTTTCTTTTCATCACCCAAAATCAATCTGTTAAATAGCTCTCTTAAAACCATCCAAAAATAATCTCTAATACAGTTTAGACTGTTTAGCTCTCTTTTAACTACTCCAAAATAATCTCTAATACAGGTCTCACAGAACAGAAAAGAATTCTTTTCATCACCCAAAAATAATCTCAAATACAGAATTGACTGTTATGCTCTCTTTAACCCATCCAAAAATAATCTCTCTTATACAGATTTGACTGTAAAGCTCTCTTTTAACCATTCAAAAAAATAATCTCAAACACAGATTTAACAGAAAAGCTTTCTTTTCGTCACCCAAAAATAATCTCAAATACATATTTGACAGAAAAGCTCTCTTTTCTTCACCCAAAAATAATCTCTTAATACAAATTTGATGGTTTAGCTCTCTTTTAATCACCTTAAAATTTAATAATCAAATGCAGATTTGACAGAAAAGCTTTTTTTCATTATCCAAAATAATCTCATAAACAGATTTGAAAGCAACTCTTTCTTTTCTTCACCTCAAAATAATCTCTTATACAGTTTTGACTGTAAAGGCTTTAAGCAATATGATTAGAAATATCATTTAGGTGAATAAAGAAATCTCAAATTTTGGAAGCACTTTTAAATATCAAATCTCCAACACAGAAATTTCTCATATTATGCTAAATCAGAATCTCATTTTTTCAGATAAAAATCCCTTTAATATTCAAAACAGATGAATAACTTGAGAATTAAATGAGTCAAAGTAAAAGGAGTATTGGTAACATTGTTGAGAAATTCTAACTACAATATGTAAATGTCAATAATCTCCTAAAGGAGAAGGAAGTATAACACTGTAAAAAGTTATATACAACCTGCCAGTTACAACAAGAATCTCATTGAATATTATACATAATTAATTGGTCATAAAACTTAAAAGAAAAACAAGCTGAAAAAGTTTTTTTTCCCTTTTAAACATACCAGTGCATAAAATATTGTTTAAATCATAATATCAGTACACATTATATTAGACAACAGTTTTTAATCTCAATCAAAACTAGTGCATAATATGCAGAACTATAAAAAATATAGTAGGCCTGTATAAAGTGTAATGCATACAGATTAAAGATATTGTTTGAGTTTTCAGATTTTAAAGGTTAAGTTACTATTAGAAAATGTCACTTGTATGGCAAAATACTGATAAACAACAACTAATCCTATTTTCTATTGCAAAAAGTTTTTGAGTATAAGGTCATCTACAAGATCTAAACTTCTAATAATAATCCAATGTTAAGGTAAAGTGAGATTCTTTGAAGAATGAGTAAATGTTTTCTGAGTATAGTTGAAGTATCTATGAAAATTATGCATACTAGAATATAATATCTTCTGTGACTATCTAATAAAAAAAATCCAAAGTTAATGGTATACAAAAGAAGGAGTATATAAGACAGTATTTTCTTTCACAAAACAAACTGATGTATCTATTGTATGCAAAAAAGATATACATGAAAACTTTCATGTATTTAGTCATGTCAGATCTATGTATAGCTATTGAATAAAAAAAAACATATACATGAAAACTTTCATATATTCAGACATATCAGATCTTAATTATAATATAGAGAATAATCTACTAAAATTAACTTGAATCCTGTAAATTTTTGATTGAAAATTAATGATGAACTATATGTAATGTAAACCTGGCAGTATAACATGTATAAACATAAGATATAATTTCATGATAACATTGTCATCTTTACACTATACAAAATGTATGGTGCATACAGAATATGTCATATATCACAATATATCTAACATTCAAAAGTCAAAACACCAACATACATGCTTGACTCTTCCATTCTGTAGTTAATGTGTGTATAATGGCACAGGCTCTCAATGATCAAGGTTCAATGATCAGTGAATCAATGTCAACAATAATGATAGTATTGATATGATAATGATGGATGGTGTAACAGCTGTACTTTTGTTTAATATGTAAATTATTGTTGGTTTTCTGTATGGATCTAATCCAGGATCAAATCTCTGTGGGCAATCATCAACTGCAAAACAAAAAAAATAATCAGGCATCAGTATCGTCTATTGTACATGTATGATAAAATACCATCAAACATGAAATACAAGGGTGCACACGCAGAAATGTCTCGCCTGTTTTACTTACCATTGATTTCATGTTGAAAGTCTTAAAGATAAAGGTATTACTACAAGTATCACATCAACTTAACATTTTAAAGATCCATGACAATGAGGTCAAGGTCAGATAAAAACTGTCACACAGACATGTACACCTAACAATTATTCCATAAACCAAATAAAGCTGACCCATTGCTTACGGTAATTGAAAAACAGACCAAAACACAAAAACTTAATGTTAACCAATGAACCATGGAAATGAGGTCAAGGTCAGATGATACTTGCTAGACAGACATGTACATCTTACAATCATTCCATACACCAATCAGACTTGGGGTCAATTACATTGGAATGTAATTAATTGAATTACACATTACATTGCAAAAATGATCAATTACACTAATTACCATTACACAGTTTTGGCAATGTAATTAATTAAATTACAATTACTTTACCAAAGTAATTAATTAAATTACACATTACATTTTATCAGAATTGTATAAACCAATATGTTATGTACAATGTAAATATATATAACTTGTCTCAAATTTAGCCCAACAATGTTAAATCTTCTTCCCTCAGCTGAATTTGACCTCTTGATTCTTTATATATATATTGCATGAGCCAAGGCTCCGTGTTGAAGACCGTACTTTGACCTATAATGGTTTACTTTTATAAATTGTGACTTGGATGGAGAGTTCTCTCATTGGCACTCATACCACATCTTATATCTATTGTAAGCTTATGTGACAATTTGGACGTAAAGTGTTTTCATTTAATTGATAACTGGTATTTTTTGTCAGCTATTATCTATTGTCATGATTGTCATTAAATTTCTAAACTTTTCAATTTTAACTATTGCCAAGCTAAATATATGTCAAAGGCAACAAACATCACTATGGCATCCGTTTTTTTTTTGCATTTGGTCAAATACCATTGAATTTCTTTAATTAAGGTAGCCAACTTAGGTTATTTTGTTCTTTAAAAAATTCAAAAGAAATATAGTTGTCATAACATTGAAAATAATTGAAGTTTAATGCTTCATATATTTGTATACATCTGCTAATTAGATAAAATACTTGTAATAGTTTACATTGTCCCTAGGCTGTTTTACACACATATTAATCAGACTAATTGCCATTTGTTTTTACAGCTGATAATTTTATTTCTATAAACTAATTGTGTATACTAATTTGACAAAATTAGTGTGTGCAAGGATTTAAAACATTTATGTAAGTCACAAAGTCAAACTTCCGGATATTTTAGAAGTACATTGATGGCAATTTGCTCTAAAAGTTTCATTAGGATTTGTTGGTTTCTCATTAATTCATGTGAATTAAATATTATTTTACAATTAATATTAGCATAATTTCTAATGATTAACATAAAAAATTACATGCATATGTAATTGAAAAGTAATTTAGCATTACATGCTTTTTTCAATGTAATTAATTAAATTACCATTACATGTAATTTAAAAAATGCTCAATTACACATTACATTCAATTACATGGAAAATTGTAGTGCATTACACTTAATTACAATTACATTTTCAATTACCCCATCCCTGACACCAATTATAGTGACCTATTACTATTGGTATTTTAAAAACAGACCAAAACACAATAAAATGCTCCGCTGGGTGCAGCTTGATACGACCGCAGAGGTCGAACCCTGAACAGTTGGGGCAAGTATGGACACAACATTCAAGCTTGATACAGCTCTGAATTTGGATTGTGATTAAATATTTGACACAGCATAGGTTTCTGACACAGAATGAATGTGGTCTAAGAATTTAAAATTTTTTAATTTACCTATTATGTTCTAATATCCAAAATCTAAATACATGGTTAGATTCAGCATATCAAAGAATCAAAAGAATTCACGATTTTTGATGAAATCAAACTAAGTTTAATTTTGGACCCTTTGGACCTCAATGTGGACCAATTTGATAACGGGGCCCAAAAATCAAAATACATGGTTAGATTCAGCATATCAAAGAACCCCATATATTCAATTTTTGTTGAAATCAAACAAAGTTTAATTTTGGACCCCAACTTGGACCAACTTGAAAACTGGACCCATAATCAACAAGAGTGCACACGCTGAAATGTCTCGCCTTCTTTACTAATCATTGATATTATGTTGATAGTCCTAAATATAAAGCTTTATTACAACTGTCACATAAACTTAACATTAACCAAGTAAACTAAACATTGACCAATGAACCATGAAAATGAGGTCAAGGTCAGATGAACCATGCTAGGCAGGCATGTACAGCTAACAATTCTTCCATACAACAAATAGAGTTGACCTATTGCTTATAGTTTAAGAAAAACAGACCAAAACACAACAAGAGTGCACACGCTGAAATGTCTCGCCTTCTTTACTAATCATTGATATTATGTTGATAGTCCTAAATATAAAGCTTTATTACAACTGTCACATAAACTTAACATTAACCAAGTAAACTAAACATTGACCAATGAACCATGAAAATGAGGTCAAGGTCAGATGAACCATGCTAGGCAGGCATGTACAGCTAACAATTCTTCCATACAACAAATATAGTTGACCTATTGCTTATAGGTTAAGAAAAACAGACCAAAACACAAAAACTTAACACTGAGCAATGAACCTTGAAAATGAGGTCAAGGTCAAATAAAACCTGCGTGACTGCCAAATAGATCATAAAATATTTCCATACACCAAATATAGTTGAACTATTGCATATAGTATTAGAAAAAAAGACCAAAACTCAAAAAACTTAACTTTGACCACTGAACCATGAAAATGAGGTCATGGTCAGATGACACCTGCCCGCTAGAATGTACACCTTACAATCATTCCATACACCAAATATAGTAGACCTATGGCATACAGTATAAGAAAAACAGACCAAAACACAAAAACTTAACTATAACCACTGAACCATGAAAATGAGGTCAAGGTCAGATGACACCTGCCAGTTGGACATGTACACCTTACAGTCCTTCCATACACCGAATATACACGACCTATTGCTTATAGTATCTGAGATATGGACTTGACCACCAAAACTTAACCTTGTTCACTGATCCATAAAATGAGGTCGAGGTCAAGTGAAAACTGTCTGACGGGCATGAGGACCTTGCAAGGTACGCACATACCAAATATAGTTGAACTACTGCATATAGTATTAGAAAAAAAGACCAAAACTCAAAAACTTAACTTTGACCACTGAACCATGAAAATGAGGTCAAGGTCAGATGACACCTGCCCGCTAGACATGTACACCTTACAATCATTCCATACACCAAATAAAGTAGACCTATGGCATACAGTATAAGAAAAACAGACCAAAACACAAAAACTTAACTATAACCACTGAACCATGAAAATGAGGTCAAGGTCAGATGACACCTGCCAGTTGGACATGTACACCTTACAGTCCTTCCATACACCGAATATACAAGACCTATTGCTTATAGTATCTGAGATATGGACTTGACCACCAAAACTTAACCTTGTTCACTGATCCATGAAATGAGGTTGAGGTCAAGTGAAAACTGTCTGACGGGCATGAGGACCTTGCAAGGTACGCACATACCAAATATAGTTATCCTATTACTTATAATAAGAGAGAATCTAACATTACAAAAAATCTGAACTTTTTTTTCAAGTAGTCACTGAACCATGAAAATGAGGTCAAGGACATTGGACATGTGACTGACGGAAACTTCGTAACATGAGGCATCCATATACAAAGTATGAAGCATCCAGACCTTCCACCTTCTAAAATATAAAGCTTTTAAGAAGTTAGCTAACGCCGCCGCCGCCGCCGCCGCCGCCGCCGGATCACTATCCCTATGTCGAGCTTTCTGCGACAAAAGTCGCAGGCTCGACAAAAACCTAACACTGAGCAATGAACCTTGAAATGAGGTCAAGGTCAAATAAAACCTGTGTGACTGCCAAATAGATCATAAAATATTTTCATACACCAAATATAGTTGAACTATTGCATATAGTATAAGAAAAACAGACCAAAACACAAAAACTTAACTATAACCACTGAACCATGAAAATGAGGTCAAGGTCAGATGACACCTGCCAGTTGGACATGTACACCTTACAGTCCTCCCATACACCATATATACTAGACCTATTGCTTATAGTATCTGAGATATGGACTTGACCACCAAAACTTAACCTTGTTCATTGATCCATGAAATGAGGTCGAGGTCAAGTGAAAACTGTCTGACGGGCATGAGGACCTTGCAAGGTACGCACATACCAAATATAGTTGAACTATTGCACATAGTATTAGAAAAAAAGACCAAAACTCAAAAACTTAACTTTGACCACTGAACCATGAGAATGAGGTCAAGGTCAGATGACACCTGCCCGCTAGACATGTACACCTTACAATCATTCCATACACCAAATATAGTAGACCTATGGCATACAGTATAAGAAAAACAGACCAAAACACAAAAACTTAACTATAACCACTGAACCATGAAAATGAGGTCAAGGTCAGATGACACCTGCCAGTTGGACATGTACACCTTACAGTCCTTCCATACACCGAATATACTAGACCTATTGCTTATAGTATCTGAGATATGGACTTGACCACCAAAACTTAACCTTGTTCACTGATCCATGAAATGAGGTCGAGGTCAAGTGAAAACTGTCTGACGGGCATGAGGACCTTGCAAGGTACGCACATACCAAATATAGTTATCCTATTACTTATAATAAGAGAGAATCTAACATTACAAAAAATCTGAACTTTTTTTTCAAGTAGTCACTGAACCATGAAAATGAGGTCAAGGACATTGGACATGTGACTGACGGAAACTTCGTAACATGAGGCATCCATATACAAAGTATGAAGCATCCAGACCTTCCACCTTCTAAAATATAAAGCTTTTAAGAAGTGAGCTAACGCCGCCGCCGCCGCCGCCGCCGGATCACTATCCCTATGTCGAGCTTTCTGCGACAAAAGTCGCAGGCTCGACAAAAATCTAAACACATGTTTAGATTCAGCATATCAAATAACCCCAAGAATTCAATTTTTTGTTGAAATGAAACAAAGTTTAATTTTGGACCCCAACTTGGACCAACTTGAAAACTGGACCCATAATCAAAAATCTAAACACATGTTTAGATTCAGCATATCAAAGAACCCCAAGAATTCAATTTTTGGTAAAATCAAACTAAGTTTAATTTTGGACCCTTTGGACCTTAATGTAGACCAATTTAAACAAGAGTGGACACACTGAAATGTCTCGCCTGTTTTAGTGTTCATAGTTGAATTTATGTTGAAAGTAAAAAAAATAAGTTTATATAAGCTTTACATTAAATTAACATTTTAATGATGAATGAACATGAAGTCAAGGTGAGATAAACCCTATCAGACAAACATGTAGGCCGTACAATCATTCCATACACCAAATTTATTTAACATATATTGCCTAAAGTATCTTAGAAACAAACCTCATTGAGGAAACTGAACTTTGACCAATGAACCATAAAATGAGGTCAAGGTAAGATGACACCTGTCAGACAGACATATACACATAACATTCATTCCATACAGAAAATTTTATGAACTACACTTATCTGCCAGTTGGAAATGTGAACCTTACGATCATTCTATACACCAAATATAGAAGACCTATTGGTGATAGAATTTGAGATATGGACTTTATCATGAAAACTAAATCTTGTTCACTGATCCATTAAATGATGTCAAGGTCAAATGAAATATGTCTGACAGATATGTGAACCATGCAAGGTACGCACATGCCAAATAAAGTTATCATTTTACTCATAATAATTAAATTAACATCTTTGAATAAGTGATCTGATGATTTGAGTAATATTTGAATATTTGTAGATTTTGTTTTACAGTTCTTGACATTCTTAACGAAATATAATAGACCTTTAGTGAGCAAGCTCACATTACCATGGCCCCCATATAAATCATGATTTAAGACAGTAATATGGTCTTCTGCAAATCTATTGTTAGTAAATAGGACCTCGAACTAAGACATAGCGACTTGAAAAACAATAGCCAGGGATCTTCCTCTTCTTTCTGTTAATTTATGTAGCCACATATCCAAGTTAAGTTGCAATCCCATTGAATACATCCTGAAACCTATGTTCAAATTTTAGTCTTTTTTAGTTACCTTGACCTTAGGCTTAAATATAGGTCTGTAATGCTTTTACATTCATGTTGAGTAACATGTTTTTAGAAAAAACAGCATCATAAAATCATATGGGATACACTTTTGGCTAATAAATCACAGGCAAATATAGCAACAACATTTGAGTAAATAAAATCGCATTATACAAATTTTTTTTTTGAAACATTAAGTCAAATGACTACTTAAAGCAAACTTTGAAATTTCTTATGAAATAATTTTTCATCTAGATTTAAGGTTCATCAGAAGGGATTGACAAATATGGCCATTTTTTTTTTATTTCCTCTTGAGTACAGACAAACCTGTGCACAAGGAAAAGTTTTAAGGCATTGCAGAAACTGGATAAATATTTGTCAATTCCTTGAGATGAACCTGAAAGACCCCCCCCCCCCCCACCCCCAAAAAAAAAAAAACAAAACTAAAATTATCTTCAATCTTTGATCAAAATATTGTAAAAAGTCATATTTTCATATCATCTATTTATCTATTTATGTTGCTATGCTAAAATATTTTTTACTTATCTCAATACTTATCTTATTTCATATGTATCAAAAAT
Source organism: Mytilus californianus (assembly GCF_021869535.1). Taxonomy (NCBI): domain Eukaryota; kingdom Metazoa; phylum Mollusca; class Bivalvia; order Mytilida; family Mytilidae; genus Mytilus; species Mytilus californianus. The sequence continues at coordinate 110,179,995 of NW_026262581.1, forward strand.
CAGTAAATGTGATTCTGTTGTGCAAACAAAATTTCAAAAGTTCTTCAATCTGTACATATTCAGCCAATTAATCTTTATGAAGGGACTGGAGTGAACTGTATTCTATGTTAAACTTTCATGCATGAGTGACCTTATTTTAACATTTTCACACCTTCCAATGTTTTTGTTAATCACGGTTTAGTAATGATCCCTTAAAAGTTTTTATTATTTATTATCATTATTAATGTTATTTTAAGATTTTTATAAAATAATCTATTTCAATGTAAGTAATCAGCATTTAAATAATAAAATACATTCCATACACCAAATATAGTTGACCTATTACTTATAGCATCTGAGAAGAAGACCAAACAACAGAAACTTAACATTGACCAATGAACCATGAAAATAAGCTCAAGGTCAGATGAAACCTGTCAGACAGACGTGCACACCTTACAATCATTCCATACACCACATATAGTTGACCTATAACTTATAGTATCTGAGAAGAGGACCAAACAAGAGCAACTTAACATTGACCAATGAACCATGAAAATGAGGTCAAGGACAAATGACACCTGCCAGACAGACATGTACACCTTACAATCATTCCATACACCAAATATAGTTGACCTATTGCTTATAGTATTAGAAAAACAGACCAAAACACAAAAACTAAACATTGACCAATGAACCATGAAAATGAGGTCAAGGACAAATGACACCTGCCAGTCAGACATGTACACCTTACAATCATTCCATACACCAAATATAGTTGACCTATTGCTTATAGTATTAGAAAAACAGACCAAAACACAAAAACTTAACATTGACCAATGAACCATGAAAATAGGTCAAGGACAAATGACACCTGCCAGACAGACATGTACACCTTACAATCATTCCATACACCAAATATAGTTGACCAATGGCTTATAGTATTAGAAAAACAGACCAAAACACAAAAACTTAACATTGACCAATGAACCGTGAAAATGAGGTCAAGGTCAGATGAAACCTGCCAGACTGACATGTATCCCTTATAATCATTCCATACACCACATATAGCTGACCTACTGCTTGTAGTATCTGAGAAACGGACCTAATCACGTAACTTTAACCTTGATCACTGATCCATGAAATGAGGCTGTGGTCAGGTGAACCCTGTCTGATGGACATGAAGACGTTGCAAGGAACCCATATACCAAATATAGTTATCCTATTACTCATAATAAGTGAGAAATTTACATAACAAAAAAACTAAACTTTTTTTTCAAGCAGTCGCTGAACCATGAAAATAAGGTCAAGGACATTGGACATATGACAGACGGAAAGTTCGTAACATAAGGTATCTGATTACAAAGTATGAAGCATCCAGGTCTTCTACCTTCTGAAATATAAAGCTTTATACAAATAGTTTACGCCGCTGTCGCCGCCGCCGCCGGATAGTAATACCTATGTCTCACTTTCTGCAACTTTCGTCGCAGGCGAGACAAAAACTGGACCCAAAACTAAAAATCTAAATACACGGTTAGATTTGGCATATCAAAAAACCCCAATAATTCAATTTTTGATGAAATAAAACAAAGTTTAATTTTGGACCCTTTTGACCTCAATATGAACCAATTTGATAGTGGGGCCCACAAATAAAAAATCTAAATACATGGTTAGATTCAGCATATCAAAGAACCCCATATATTCAATTTTTGTTGAAATCAAACAAAAAAGTTTAATTTTGGACCCCAATTTGGACCAACTTGAAAACTGGGCCCGAAATCAAAAATCTAAATACATGTTTAGATTCAGCATATCAAAGAACCCCATATATTCATTTTTTGTTAAGATCAAACTTAGTTTCATTTTGGACCCTTTGGACCTTAATGTAGACCAATTTGAAAACTGGACCCAAAATTAAAAATCTAAATACACGGTTAGATTTGGCATATCAAAAAACCCCAATAATTCAATTTTTGATGAAATCAAACAAAGTTTAATTTTGGACCCTTTTGACCTCAATATGAACCCATTTGATAGCGGGGCCCACAAATAAAAAATCTAAATACATGGTTAGATTCAGCATATCAAAGAACCCCATATATTCAATTTTTGTTGAAATCAAACAAAGTTTAATTTTGGACCCCAATTTGGACCAACTTGAAAACTGGGCCCGAAATCAAAAATCTAAATACATGTTTAGATTCAGCATATCAAAGAACCCCATATATTCAATTTTTGTTAAAATCAAACTAAGTTTCATTTTGGACCCTTTGGACCTTAATGTAGACCAATTTGAAAACTAGACCCAAAATTAAAAATCTAAATACACGGTCAGATTTGGCATAACAAATAAATAAATGTGGTCAAAGATTTTACAAATCTAATGCGCCATACTGTGCAATTAAAGATTACTTCTTGAAATTTTTCAATATTTGAAATTTGAAAAAAAATAATATTTGAAGAATAATTCTTTTTAATTTCTGAAATCTGAAATGAGAAAAAATTGGCCCCCCATATATTTGTCCATATATAAATGCTTGTTTTTTGCCACTTTTATGGCCCCTAATTCCTAAAATTTTGAGGCAATTACCCCCAAAATCAATCCCAGCATTCCCTTTGTGATATGGAACCTTGTGGTACAATGTCAGAGAGATCCATACACTAACACACAAGTTATGTCTGGAGGTTACAAAAATGCTTATTTTTGGCCCCTTTTTGGCCCCTAATTCCTTAACTGTTAGTACCATAACCCCCAAAATCAATCCCAACCTTCCTTTTGTGGTATTGAACCTTATGTTAAAATTTCATAGAGATCCATTCACTTAAACTAAAGTTAGAGTGCGAAAACCAATGTGTCTTTGGACGACGACGATGACGTATTTTTTTATAAAGCAGTCACTGAACAATGAAAATGAGGTCAAGGACAATGGGCATATGACAGATGGAAACTTCGTAACATAAGGTATCTGCATACAAGGTATGAAGCATCCAGGTCTTCTACCTTCTGAAATATAAAGCTGTATACAAATAGTTTATGCCACCGCCGCCGGATAGTAATACCTATGTCTCCCTTACTGCGACTTTCGTCGCAGGTGAGACAATAAAAAACTGTACTGTCTTCAAGTAAATATTGATAAGGGTTGTACAAAACAGCATATGTTTGTTATTAAGGTTATCTAAAAATGATTTATACTTATTTGAATACTTCAAAATTTTTAATCTGCATAATCAGTATAATAAAACAATTATGATCTTGGGTTCTTCTGATAAAAATAATTTGTCAAGTCTGTACAAATTGTTATTATACTCCTCAAAAATCCCAACCTATTTTCAACCAGTTCACTTAATTCTAATATACAACTTACATAGTCTTTCACTTTCTGTCAGTTTCAAAGCCAGCCCTGTACCAGGTATTTGAAATGAATCTGCCCTCTGATCTGGCACACATCGTGCGTTCTGAGACCTTGACATCATAACATCAGTCCAGCTAAGACGTTCATAAACCTACATATAAAATTACTAGAATGAAAAATAACATTAAGATAAAGTTTCAATACAGATGACATTGTTTACAATTTTATAAAATGTTAATATTGTAACAGTAAAATATGGTACAAGCAGCAATATTTCCACGAAAAACTTTAAAGCAGACTTACCATCATCTAATAACTTCCATTAGATTTGCTTTATATCTAAAACCTCTCTATAAAAGTTGGCAATTTAGAATTTTCTTTGATGTGACAAAATAACAGGCTTTTCCTTTTATGATCAAACAAAATTGAAACTGACAGCGAATATTTTCACAGAACTTACCCAGCATCTAAAATTTGAAATGGCATCTTCCTCATCCCATGTGATAAGATAAGATTTATAATCTTCCATCCAAAACCCTACACAGGTCAAATCATAATCAGATACATCTGAAATAGCACATTAAGTTTACTTAAATCAAAATCAACAGTTGATATGCTAGAATTTTAGAAAATGTAAACATACATATTGACAGACTGATAATAATAAATAATAAAATTAGCACACAATGAAAGCCTTATTGTAACAAGAACTCCAGAAATTTGAATAGTTTCCTCTAAAATAAGATATTTTACCCCATTGCACAAACTGGGAATTCTAAAACAACTATTTACAAAATAAATCAGTAGAATAGCCACTATATTACACACCATATTCTCCAATGGGACGTCCTCTGTAATCTACAGTTTCACAGTACTCTGCATCAATAGATATCCTGTTCATATCAACAGGACAAGACTTTATTTCTGAAACAATGATCCTGCAATCAACCTGTATACGTGGTCTTGGTGTAACACCTCTGATCCTGGTAACAATCTTCTCACTATCTTTTACTGGCCACTGCTCAAAGTTAAATCGTCCTGCTATTGGACAAGGCACTGGAGTAGGTGGGTTCACTGTAATAAACCAACATTTTTTTCATAAACAAGAGATTTTAAGTTTTAAAAATACTTTATAAATCATACACAATTGGCATTATTAAAGAAAATTTCACTTGCAAAAGCAAAGACCATATACAAGATCATAATAAGAATTAAATAAAGTGCTGAGTACATGACAAGACAGGAACCCCAAAAAGACTAAATAACACATTCAGAGGAGATAATGACAAAACAAAACATTGATAATCACTGACTAAATTCAGGGTTTAAGCTAGGATTTTGAGGGCTTTAGTCACTTTTGCGCGGGATGAAAATCAACCTTATTTTGGTTAGCAGCAAGGGACCTAGGACGTATATTACTATCTATACATCTTTGTCAGACTTTGAAAGACTTAGGCATACTAGGCAGTTACTGCATGATTTGACTGATGTGGCACTTTAATACGAAGATTAGGATATAAGATCTAGAAATCTAGTTCACAATTTCACTTCAGTTAGTTTCAGGGTACATTCTAATCAGCAAAAGTTGGGATCCATTTTTTTTTAAACCAGGAATCACAGCATAAATGAACTTGTAAGGACTATTTCACTGCATTATTCATACTCATTATCCTTAAAAACGTTTTAAAGCGATATTTAGAATTAATTCTATTAAGTTGGAACCAAGGATTTGTACAAATCCTTATTGGAACAATTCTAATGACTTTAAATTGTAAATTTATCATAAATATATCACGTTTACTTTCAATTTCCAAATGAAATGAAAACAGGAAGTGACAAGTGGATAATAAATTCAGAATGAATCCGGATTCATCTACGGATTGGTTCGTGTTTAAAAAAGGCAGGAAATTATCATTTTCTAAATTAGATTTGCTAAATGAGAACTATATTTGTCTCTCTCCTTTAGTTTGATACTTAATTATTTCGTATTTTACGTTTTAGTGTCTTTAAATTCATAAGAATACTTTTGCGCATGAGCAGTTCATCGTAAAGGAAGCACCTGTTTGACTCGTGAAAACATTTCTGAATGTTATGAATAAAATTCTATCTTTTTAATCGAAATTGTCGAAAGTTTTTGTTTAAAAGTTATATCAGATATGACGAAAATACGTTCATTTGACGAAACAACGACAAGCAAACTGCAAATTGTGATCGTTTGAGAAATATTGAAATTAAAATGCGAACTGTCCAAGGGAAAACTCAAATGACGAAACTACGACAAACGAACTGCAAATTGTGCTCGTTTGATAAATATTGAAATTGAAATGCCGACTGACTGATTTTACTGGGGAAAATAATTATGATGATCAATTTTGAGGTTGATAAAAAATTAACGGATTAGTGACCCATACGATGGCGATAAGCGTATTATCTGTAATCACAACTTGTAACACCTGTTGTAAATGTTAATTAGCTGAGGGTCATAAACTTGTCAGAAACAATAAGACAGGTAGAATTATAGTATTTTCATGCAAAAATATTTTTACTCTTTCCAAATTTAAGTGACGAAATTGATTTGGAATACTTTCGTCATTTTGAAAACCGTTTCGTAAATGACGAAAATGACGAGCGCTAGCAAAATCACTGCTAAATTCCTGACTCAAAAATCAAAACAAAAACTTTTAATTATGCAAATTAAAACTTACAAATAAGAACTTCATATTTCCAGTCTGTTTCATCTCTGTTGTATGTAAAAGACATCCAACTACAGGTTTCTCTGAATTTCTTCACCATGAAATTTCCTACGTCGTCATCTGACAGTCTACTTGGTTTACCTATATATAAAAGTCAATTTAATTATAATCTCTTAAATCCATTATGGTAAAGATTGTTTTTCCATCATGTCCAGAGGAACAAATATTTCCTACATATTCAGGAACAGTTTTTTTATGAAGAAATTAGTAAATTGAACTTTAAGCATTTATCAAATTAAAAGGTTAACTAATCAAAATTCAAAGTTTCTAACATATGATAATTCCATTAATGAAATATTGATTGAATCATTGAAGATTAAGGACATCTTTGCATCACAATGGGTGTTACTAGTGGATCAGGAACTGCCTATCCCTACTGAGAAACTAAGTTCACCAATGGTTTTTGGTGGGTTTTAAGTTGCTTAGTTGTTAGCTTTCTGTGTATTATTTTGTGGACTGTTGTGTGACTTTTGTCATGTTCCATTTTGGCATGATGTCTGTTTTTATTTCACTTGTTTTTTAATGCCCCATTTAGTATGCTTTCCCTTTTTTTTGGAACATTACAACCCTCCTAACACTATGAGTGGTTGGAAATTTAAAGCATATGTTATGATAAAACTAAATGTCTGTACATGTACATACCAACTCTGTATCTGATAACACTGTGATGTCTTGGCATTAAATCAAAGCAAACAAAATCCACTTCACTGAAAATTAAATACAATGAACATATAATAAAATTTACTTCAGAAAATAAACTTAAATTTAAGTATATCTACTTCAATTTGACTTGAAGAAATGTAATTGAATACAAGAGTGCACACTCTGAAATGTTTTGCCTGCTTTACTGGTCATCAGTGAATTTATGTTGAAAGTCTTAGACAAAAAGGTTATACACATAAAATGTATTTACTTAAAATTAACATTATTAATGTGCCATGTAAATTAGGCAATAAGTGAGAAATTCACGACAAAAAACTAAATATATTATTGAGCAGTCACATTTAAAAAAAATTCACATGTGAATACTTCGAACAAATAAATGATATTGACGTATTAATCTTATTATTACCATCTTCCAGCTGTAACTCTAGTCATCATGTATCTTGTTCCTTGTGTCTGTTGACAAGAATAATACGTCTCTAGCAGCTCAAACTCGTTTATCTTTGTCTTATAAGCAATGTGTGTTTCATTTATATAAACATCAGATTTGAACTGTTGACCTTGTGTAAACCATGTGCCAGACATGTTCCTTGGTAGTACACACTGTGGGGGTAGGTAATTTGTTGTTGGAATAACTGCAAAGAGAAAATCAACTTTGAATAACAAAATGCATTATCATGCTAAGCATAACCCAATTTCTATTTACAATATCTGAAAACAAGAAGTAGGTGTCTGAAAGATATATAAATTTTTCATACTATATACATTGTAACTCATCACTGTCAAACTGCTGAACAAATATGAAGTTCTTCTGTTTTGTAGTACTGGAGAATTGTGTGAAGAAAAATTGTAAGTGTACTCAACATATTGAAAAATTCATAGGATTGGCAAAAATGTGGTCACGTTGTCTGACAAATCTAAAAAGTCCTCACATGTTACAATTCATCAATGTTAAGTTGCTGACCAAAGATCAAGTCATTCTGTTTTGTAATGCTTGATAAAAGTGTGAAGAAGTTTTTAATTTCATTCAA